>NC_033794.1:86408808-86432646 GCF_001876935.1 Asparagus officinalis | reverse complement strand
AGAAGTTATCCTAGCAAGTAGAAAATATAACAAGTATATAAGCTAGGATAAGCAATATGAACAATGAGATATATCCTATATGATGAATATATATATGCAAGGATATATAAACTAACACAAGATGATATATCCTATCAAAGAGATATACAATATGATATATGTATATGCAAGGATATAAAACTAACACAAGGGGTAAACAATATGAACTAGATAGTGGATCATATAAATAATGAGCTAATGACAATGGCGACAAGAAATATAAACACAAGTATAAATAAACGCCAAAGCACACTCAAACACAAGATATGATCACGGAGTTCGGACCTTCCGTCCTACGTCTCCGCTCCCCACTCCCGGGGAGAAATCCACTATCACAACCGGGTTTTCTACGCTCACCCGAATAACGTTTACACCTCATAGTGTCGGTTTTCAACGCTCACCGAACAACGTCACTCCTCACACTCGGTTTTCTAGTTCACCGAAAACTTCACAACACACTCGGTTTTCTAGCTCACCGAAAACCTTACACCACTCACAATGTAACAAATATAATTTTGTTCTCTACAATAGATGAGAACTCAATTAAGCACAAACTCAATGTTACAATCTCTCACAACCCTAATATAATATGTATGCAAATACAATAAGCTCAAGTGGGTATGTGTAACAATGAGATAATATAATCAAATCTAAACTCAATATCAATGTAACAAATATAATTTTGTTCTCTACAATAGATGAGAACTCAATTAAGCACAAACTCAATGTTACAATCTCTCACAACCCTAATATAATATGTATGCAAATACAATAAGCTCAAGTGGGTATGTGTAACAATGAGATAATATAATCAAATCTAAACTCAATATAAAAAACTAGCTTTAAAGAATGATAATCAAATAACTAAGCAAATGTAAAGCTAGATAGAGTTTAGAAAACTTCTCCAATAGATGACAAGATGGAGAGATGGAGATTGGAGCCCAAACAAGAAGATGATCTCCTCCACTTGTGAAAACAATCTTCAAACCAAACAAACACTAAAACACACTTAAACCCTTGTTTAAAACTCTTTAAACTTGTTTAAAACATTTCTTAAGTGCCCTTAGAAGTATGAGGGCATGGGGTATATATAGGCTCATGAAACAAGCCCAAAAACCCAAGAAAACCAAGCAAAAAGACAAAAAAATGGATATATCAAAATCTGGGAATTATAGCCGTTAGCTACAGTAACAAACGTCCAGAGACATGTTCGGTCGATCGGTCCGGTCGACCGGATTACTGTAGCAGTGCGCAGCTGTTTTGTAAAATCAATTTAAAATAGTAAATGAACTTCAAAAATTATGAAATTTTGTGGGAATGTTCTAGACATGTAGAATAACATGTTAGAGAAAGAATTTCTGAAAAATATTTTCCCAGTTGAGAGAAATAAATATTTGAACACAAAAATATAGTTTCTGAAAATCTGCTGTGATACACGTTTTTGTAAAATCAATTAGGCACAGTAAATAAACTTCAAAAATAGTAAAATTTTGAGGAAAGTTTCTAAACATGTAGATAAACATTTAAAAGAAAGAATTTATTGAATATCATTTTCCATTTATGAAAACTCATCTATTTTGTAAAACATGCACGAACATGCACGAATGAAAATTATGATTTTGTAAATTCCATTAAACATGACAAATCAATTCCAAACTTGATGAAACTTTGAGAAATGTTTGTAAACATGAAAACAAATATGTTAGAAAAAGAATTTCTCAATTTGCATTTATAATTTGTGAAAAAACACTGTATTCTGCAAAAGCACTAAAAGACGTATATATGAAAAACATGTGATTGTTATTTTTGACTCAAAACAAGTTTTGAAAACTTATGGAATATTTATATGGACATAATAAAAGTTGTTTATGATGTAAATATAGTCCAAAACTTATTTTGCATAAAAACACTTATAGTTACGAAAATCACAAATATATATGTGTGTGTATGTTTGAGCTTATAGAATTAACACACATGATATAAACCTATACTAAATATACCCAAGCAATGATCTTGATCTTCATTGTAGCTCAACTTGGTACACGTTACGGATGAAGCTAAACTTGGATCTTGAACTTGAATTGTACGATGCTTCACTCCATAATTCCGCCAACCTCCATTTGATATCGTCGTTATGGCGCAATCCATCCATCCTCCATCTACGTTGTTTGTCTACAATACATAGGAATGCACAAACACTAGACAAATAACATTAGTAGTAAATTGTTTGTAAATCATCATCAAAACAAGAAGGCCAACAGAACTTGATGCCGACGACATAATTTCTTCTCTTCCAATGGCCCGATTTGATAAACCCTAATTTCTAATTTTTCCCAATGTGATCCCTCTTTTATTCTTCTTGCAACGTCAGAAAACAGTGCCACATTAGCAGCTTAAACACAGATTAAGCCACCGCGTACAACGCACGTAACAAGTTCTCGCCAGAAAAGTGGTCGCCGACGAGAAAAATAACATAATTGGTAATTTTATTCAATTAAAATGCCTTAATGCCGATTTTCCGAATTAAAATACCTTCTTGGCAAATGGGGTTGAATTAAAATACCAATATGGGTATTTAGCCTATATATATATTAATAGTATAAATATATATATACACATATATTATACATATATAAGAGAGAGTATACTTATATATACTTATATACTAAGAGAGAAAGAGAGTATAAATATATATAAGAGAGAGTATACACTGTATACTTATATATAGTTATACATATATAAGAGAGAGTATACTTATACATATATAAGAGAGAGTATACTTATACATATATAAGAGAGAATATATATATATATATATAAGAGAGAGTATACTTATACATATATAAGAGAGAATATATATATATATATATAGAGAGGAAGAGACGAGAGAGAGAAGAGAGAGAGAGATAATGGATATCTTGTCATAGGAGCGGATTTCCTCATTGACACCTCTAAAATCACATGATTGAGTGATATTGTGGATGATCCGCTCCGTTGAACTTGATCTACATATTCTTAAACCCCAACACCATCAAGTTTGTGATAACCCGTCGTCGTTTGACCTTTCATCCACTCTTATCAATTTAACGGTTTTGAATGAATAGAACTTTTCACATGGCTCGATGGAGGGTCAAACGACCGACGGATTCACCCCAAACTTGGTGTGTTGGGGTTTTTAGAATATGTAATGCAAGTTAAACGGAGCGGATCATCGCACAATATCGCTCAATCATTGTTTTTAGAGCTTCCTCTTCAAGGAGGAAATCCCTCCTATGACAGGATAGCCTATTAATCTCATATATATATATAATTATATAAGATATATATACATATATAAGAGAGAATATACTTATATAAGAGATAATATACATTGTATACTTATATATACTTATACATATATTAAGAGAGAGCATACTTATACATATATATATTTATATAAGAGAGGGTATACTTATATATACTTATACATATTTTATACATATATTATACATATATAAGAGAGAATATACTTATATATACTTATATACTAAGAGAGAGTATAAATATATATATACATATATTATACATATATAAGAGAGAATATACTTATATAAGAGATAATATACATTGTATACTTATATATACTTATACATATATTAAGAGAGAGCATACTTATACATATATATATTTATATAAGAGAGATTATAGTTATATATAATTATAACTTAAGAGAGAGTATATATATATATATAAGAAAATAAAAAAATTATTATTCCGGGACGGACCCGGTTCTTGCCCGGTTTTTCGGGCCGACCCCGGGCCGGATCCGGCATGGGCCGCGAGCTTTTTGGATAGCCCAACCCTCCAGTAGTAACGGTTCTGATTGAATTTACATTCTCTTCCTTCTCTACCGCCCAACCTTTTTTTTTTGGTGACTAAAGGATGAGTTTTATCATTAGTTTGGTTTTTTTTATAGTTTATTTAGCACGAGGCATCGTTTTTTATAGTAATTCCTGCCATCGAAGAAATTAGATTTTCCTGTGGTGCTGATATCTCAATACTTATTATTTTCACCATTAGAGATTGACACATGTACCAGTTGACCCCATCGGGTCATCAATCAACATTTATGAATCATGCTTTATTTCAGATAGAGGCTAGCGATGGGGAAACATCATTACTGGGACAGATGAAAGGGACGTCTCGTGTTTGATACTCTTATAATATGTGCACCAGACGTAAGCATATTTACAACAATATAAGCTGTAAATTTAAATAAACTAAGTGCGGAAGAGATCGGCATGCCTCCGCCCATGGACGCTATTGCTTGAAGATGTCTTAATGCTATGTGTTTTTGTGTTCTTCTAAGCTATCAAACAGTCTTATGATGGTGTATAGAAAATAACAAGAGAGTAATTAAGCTTAGGGACTCAAAACCCTTTTAATTGTATTTACAGATGTGCTACCATCAAGCACACACTAGGGTAGGTACCACAAAGATAGGATCAGATTAATCATTCACAAATTGGGTAGTTACAACAAATTATGAACTTTGGACCACTTTTATGGCTTTCATGGGAGGTTAACACCACACCATGAATCTAGGTAACAAACTCACATTCTCCCACTTGGTCCATACGTTCAACTTGGTGTTAAATACCATCTAAGAAAATACAATACATGAGCCATGGCGATAGGTCCTCTAATTACCGAGTATCATCTTCCATGCATAACTATGTATTATATTTATTACATCAATCCAAATGTGGTAACATTACTAAATGAATAAACCCTACATTTATTCCAAGTCCAATAATAATTGATTTTTCTCAAATTTATTATTGTACACCATAATATGAGAAAATATCATAAATAAGAGTTTCACTAAAACAACATGGTTCATACAATGAAAATCACATGATGGAACCAAATCCCACTCTGATAACATGATCATTGAACTTCATTGGTGGGCATGCCTTTTGTCAAAGGATCGACTATCATCAATTCATTGCTAACATGCTCAATGACCACTTTCTTTTCCTTAACACGTTCTCTTATGGCTAAATACTTAACATCAATGTGTTTACTTCGACTACCACTTTTGTTGTTTTAGCCGTAAAAACAACAGCTGAATTGTAACAATAGATTCTTAATGGCCTAGAAATGGAATCCACGAGTCTAAGCCCAGATATGAAACTCTTTAGCCATACACCATGCGACGTAGCCTCAAAACAAGAAACAAACTCAGCCTCCATGGTGGAAGTAGCAGTCAATGACTGCTTGGCACTCCTCCAAGATATAGCTCCCCCGGTAAACATGAAGACATAACCTGATGTTGATTTTTGTGAATCAACGCACTCAGCAAAGTCTGAATCTGAGTACCCTATCACCTCCAAATTGTCAGTTCGTTTGTACATAAGCATGTATCTTTGGTCCCTTGAAGGTACCTCATTACTTTCTTTGTAGCTCTCCAGTGGTCCAATCCTGGGTCACTCTAATATCTGCCTAACATCCCCGTAGCAAATGCAATGTCAGGTCTAGTACAGACCTGAGCATACATCAAGCTTTCAATTGCGGAAGCATATGGAATGCTTTTCATTTGTTCTTTTTCAAATTCATTTCTCAGGCATTGGTTTAAATTGAACCTGTCACCCTTCACAGTGGGAGCTGCACTCGGTGAACAATCTTTCATCCGAAACCTCTCTAAAACTTTATTAATATAGGTTTCTTGAGATAGACCTAAAACACCACAGGATCTATCTCGATGGATCTGAATGCCAATGACATAAGATGCATAACCCATATCCTTCATTTCAAAATTCTTAGAGAGAAATTGTTTCACCTCATGCATCAAACCCCTATCATTTGGTTGCAAGTAACATATCACCCACGTATAAAACAAGGAAACAAATTTTGCTCCCACTGACCTTCTGGTATATGCATTGATCCATGATATTCTATTCGAAACCAAATAATAAGATAATATCATGGAATTTTATATACCATTGACGGGACACTTGTTTTCGTCCATATATGGATCTCTTAAGCATGCAAACCAAATGCTCACCATCACTAGAGGAAAATTCTTCTGGTTGTTTCATGTAAACCTCTTCCTCTAGGTCACCATTTAAGAAAGCTGTTTTCACATCCATTTGATGCAATTCTAAATCAAAGTGAGTAACCAATGGCAAAATTACACGGAGTGAATCTTTCTTAGATACACTAGAAAATGTATCAGTGTAATCGATTCCTTCCTTTTGAGTGAATCCTTTAGCAACTAGTCTTGTCTTGTATCTTTCAATATTGCCTAATGAGTCTTTCTTGGTCTTAAAGACCCATTTACACCCTACTAATTTTGCTCCTTTAGGCAACTCAATAAGATCCCAGACATTGTTACTCTTCATGGAATTCATTTCTTCATTCATGGTATCATACCACAAATCTGATTCTTTGTAACCCATGGCTTTTGAAAAGGTTTCAAGATCATTTTCGGCTCTAATATTGTAGTCAGATTCTTGTAGATATACCACATAATCACTAGAAATCGTTGACTTCCTCGTTCTAATAGAACTCCTTAATGTTGCAACAATATCCTCCAGGGGAGCATGTTGTTCAACTGGTTGTTGAATGTGATACGTATGTATCTTCTCTTCGGAACTTAGTGATCCTCATGGGAGCTTAAGGATAGTTGATTCTCATGATACCTTGAGAATAGAGGTGTAAAACAATACAGTGGAACACAGGTTGAAGCGTGGAACGAGACAGCGAATCGAAGAATCGAAGCATCCAGTTTTTAGCCCGTGAGTCAACTCATAACAGTCATGAGTCGACTCATCAGGTTGAGTTGACTCATGACTGTCATGAGTCGACTCACAAAACCCAGCCATTTGTCACCAATCTCTGACGAGTCGACTCATCTCAGTCATGAGTCGACTTATTGCTGGTTTTGTGTTTTGTCCAGTTTCGGACGAGTCGACTCATCTCAGTCGTGAGTCGACTCATCGATGGTTTTCTGGTTTGTTTGAGTTTTTGTTTACATGTTTTCCTATAGGGTTTAGGCTTGGTTATTTACCACTTTTCCATCCACATTGTTCCACATATAAAAGGGATTGTTTTAGGATTTTAAAATAATCAAGAGAGATTAGATTGTACTCGGAGAATTGAGAGAGATTGTTCTTCAATTCTAGTGAGATTGTGAGAGATTGTAAGTTATTTGATTCTCATAATCTAGAGAAGGTATTTTTCTTCACCACACTGAATTACTCTTGTGTTCTTGTTATTTTCTTCTCAACCCACCTTTGATAATTCCGTAATCAAAGGTGCTCGCATGGCGACTCGTATCAAGTTAGTATCAGAGTGATCAAATCCAGTAGAGGGGGCATCCTGTGTATGGTCCTGACTCCATCGCAATACAAGAAGCTAGGCGAGATCCTTATTTCATTGGAAGGAGTCCAGAAATTAAGGAAGAAGAAGATGACTGAAGGAGACAGTTCAGCAAGACTAGATGCATTGGAGAAGCAGATGGAGACAATGGGTTCGACCCTCGTGTAACTCGTTAATCTTGTCCAAGACAAAGGAAACAAGGAGGAATCTTCTTCGAAAGGTAAGAAGAAACTTGTGGAGTCCGATGGAGAAGGCGAGGGTTCTGATTCAAATGAGGAGGTCCGTATTGTTAAGACTGTTTCACACCAAGGGGGTAAGGGTTCTTACCAGAATTTGAAGATAGACTTCAAAGTGAAGATTCCTGTTTATGGCGGGAGTGTCAACGTCAAGAGGCTTGATGATTAGATTGAGCGGATGGAGACCTATTTCATACTCTACGAATATTCATCCAAGGAGAAGCTCGTGTTCGCGATTTTGAAGCTTTTGGGACATGCATTGACATGGTGGAAATCCTATTGCAAGCAGGAGAAGAAGGCGGTGTTGTGGAACAAGTTCAAGGAACTACTTAGGAAGCAATTCTATCCGATAGGGTTCCTCGAAGAGTGTTGGTACAAATGGTACGGGTTGCGCCAACGGTTCAACCAGACCGTTCAAGAGCATACGATGGAGTTCCATTAGTAAGCGATGGTCCTCAACATCGTAACAGAGGAATATTCCATTTTTATGAAGTATATGGTGGGTTTGAACGAATATATCCGGAAGGAGATGAGGCTTTTCACAGTTGAGTCCATTGCAGAGGCGAGTGTGAAGATCATTTCCATTGAGGGTAGGCAAAAGAAGGGCAACGAAACGAAGGGGGACTCCAAACAAATGGGAGGCAAGTATAGTGGCCCTCAATCTAAGAAAGAGAAGAAGAAGGGTGACTCGGAAAAGGCAGGATTGACATGTAATCACTGCAAACAGACAGGACACATAGCTGATCGTTGCTAGGAGAAGTATCCTCATTTGAAGTCGAAGGGATTGAAGAAAAAGGAGGAGAAGAAGGTATACGTGATAGCGCAAGGTCCGAAGGAAGTTCCAGGGATGACAACACCCAACAACAGCCTCAACTTGATGCTATAGTGGATCCAGGGAGCCAGAAAAATTTGATATCTAAGGCCTTAGTTCAGAAGCTAAGATTGAAGACGGTTAAACATCCGAAACCCTATCCTTTAGGGTGGATTCAAAAGGAGGCGGGATTGAGTGTGGTCAACCAATACACTTTTAGATTTGCGTTCAATGAGTCATATATTGTCGAGGTCACATACAACATCGTTCCATTGGACGTTTTCCAAGTAATATTAGGCAATCCTTATTTATGAGATAGGTTTGCAGTCTACGATAGACGAGCCCAGAAGTATACATTCACCAAAGATGGCAAGCAATTCATCTTCCGTTCGGCATCTCTTCCACAGGAGACAAGTTTGATGACAATGACTCAGGTGAAGAGGCTAGTGATAGCGAGCAAGAGGTTCATATTGCTAGTCATTAGACCTTATGAGGAGCAGCTAAATAGGGTGTGCTTGACTACCTTGAGCAAATTTCAGGAGCACGAGCTTGACAGGTTGAAGGCCAAATACGTGGACTTATTTTCAGAGATCACGGGACTACCACCATGACGGGGTGTGAAGCATGAGATTATATTGACCGATGAGAGTTCTTTACCGAATATAAATCTATACCGCATATCTGTAAAGGAGTATGAGGAGATCAAGAGGCAGGTTCAGGAGCTTTTGGAGACATGAGTGATTATGCCGAGTTGTTCCCCTTGCGGGTCTCCAGTATTGTTGGTGCCCAAAAAGGATGGAGGTTGGCGCATGTGCATGTGCATGGATTATCGAGTACTCAATAAGATAACTATTAAGAATCACTACCCATTACCACGGATTGACGATCTCATGGATCGGTTGGAGGGAGCAAGGTTCTTCACGAAGTTGGATTTAAAGTCTGGCTACCATCAGGTGAGGATTCGGGAGGATGACATTTAGAAGACTACGTTCAAGACCAAGCAGGGCCTATTCGAGTGGTTAGTGATGTCGTTTGGTTTGTGCAATGCTTCGACTACCTTTATGAGGCTTATGAATAATTTGTTGTGACCCTTTATAGAGGACTTTGTGATAGTTTACCTCGATGACATCTTGGTATACAGCAGGACCTGGGAGGAGCATCTTGTTCATGTTGAAAAAGTGTTTGAAGTGTTGCAGAACGGACAACTGAAGCTCAATGGGAAGAAATACGAGTTTGGGAAGGACGAGTTAGTGTATCTTGGCTTCATCGTAGGGAAGGGCCAGCGAAGGATAGATCCAAGCAAGGTGGTGGTGATCACAAAGTGGCCGACCCCTAGGACAGTGACGGAGGTGAGAAGCTTCATGGGGGCTTTCCAGTACTTGTGCAAGTTCATTCGACATTTTTTGACTTATACGGCACCTTTGCATGGCCTTACGAAGGCGAAGGTTCAGTTCGTGTGGGGTAGGGCGCATGAGGAATCTTTTCAGCTACTAAAGAAGAAGATCTCGGAGGTACCTGTGTTAGCTTTGCCGAATTTGCAGAGGACCTTCGAGGTAGAGACCGACGTTTCTAGTTATGCTATGGGCACTGTGTTGATTCAGGATGGTAAGCTGGTGAAGTACCATTCAGAGATGTTTACGGGTGCTATTCAAAACTACCCCACCTATGACAAGGAGTTCTATGCACTTTATCAAGGGATCAAACATTGGAGGGTGCATTTGTGTGGTAAGGAGGTGATTGTGCACTCAGATCATAAACCATTGGAATTTCTACATGCCCATATAGGCTGTCTAAAAATCACAATGGATAGCTGATCCTCATCAAGCTATAACAATGAAAGTTACAATCAGACCACTTTCTTGTTACCCAACATAAAGCTACAATCGAGGGACGCCCCTATGGACCATGAAGAAATCGAGAGCTAGAATTCATCCCTACAGTCAAAACACAAGTGGCTACGTTCCAAAAGACGAAGCACCGCAATCATTGCATCCTCAGCTATCAACACAGTTCCATGTTTGAGATGATTGATCTTGATGGCTGCGACAACAACATGACTAACATCATATTAGCAACTATTAGAGATGCTGATGAGCAGTGTAATAATTTTAGAAAAGCAGGAAGGTCTAGAGAACTGTGGGCAAATATTCGACATGCTGAGAAGTGCATGGTTAAAAGCCATGAGGTCTTAGTGGAGATCGTGATCTGCGGTTGATAGAGCGTTATTGGGGTGTCTCAAGTGTCATAAATAGCCTTCTCTACTGGTCATTGGTGTCATCCATATATAAAGACAGACAAAACGCAGCTTAAATCAGTCGCTGAACACAGCTTAAATCACCACTGGACGCAGCTCTACCCGTTGCCCAACGCAGCTCTACCCGCTGCCCAACGCGGCTCTATTCACTGCCCAACGCAGCTCTACTCGCTACCCAACGCGTCTCTATTCGCTGCCCGATGCAGCTCTATACCGCTGCCAGACGCAGCTCCAACCGGCGCCAGACGCAGTTCTACATCATAGAACGCAGCTCTACATCGCTGCAGAACACAGCTCTACATCGCTACACAACGCAGCTCTACATCGCTACACAACGCAGCTCTACATCGCTGTACAACTCAGCTCTACATCGCTGCACAACACAGCTCAATATCACTGCAGAACGCACTTCCAGATGCTGCGTTCAAGCGCAGAATCTATGCCAGAACGCAAGTCAAAGTTCTGACCTGTTCAAACACGATCAATGCAGTTTTGAAAACCGCTCCTCACCCACGATCTGAGGAGTGGTTTACGTGGGTTGTTACAACCAATTAATGAGGCAACTAAACCCTCATTTAGGAGCGGATTATGGGGGCAGTTACACCCCTAATCTCCCTATAAATATCAACAAACTCAACAGAGTTCGGGGTTGGACTTTTGGAGAATCAGAGAGAGAGAGAGAGATCTAGAAATCAGATTCAGAGAGTGAGAGGATTAACTCCTTACACAGTCTGGGGAATCATCATCAGTTGAAAAGTCCAGACATTCGGTACTTGGCTTATTAACCGAACTATTTTCGGTTCCAATAACTCTTTTCATATTAGAGTTTGTTACTTGTTCTGAGCTACAATACTCGTCAAGAGTTATTAACCAGACAGGTCAGTTGTTCCAGTGAATTGAAATTTTTGGATCGTCAATGAGAAGCAAACTTGACGCGAGCATTCGAGGGAGGCATCTCATCGCCACCGTGAAGAACCCAGTTTTAAACAAAGGGGAGAATCTAGATCATTCTCTTCTCTTTTGTAATTAGGAAATCCAATTGTAATCGAGAGTTGAGAGATTTGTAAACATTCTTTTTCTAAGCAGTTAGAGAGAATAAAATAAAATACAGTTCTTTCATTCATTGCAAAATTTTCCACAAACAAAAGATGGCAACTCTGCTAGGGATTAGTTTCTCTGACGAGGAAGTGGTGGCGCAATCCGATGTTCATCTCACTAGAACCACTATCGAAACTCTTGTTGTAGAGTTTGACCAAGCCAAGTATGAGGAGGCCCTCTCCTCTGGATCACTTAGCCCTAAAGCTAGGCGCGATGCCTCTAAGGAGGTCTTAACTGCTGATGAGACACCAAAGAAAGCCCTCTCCTTTGGCCAAAGCCTTAAACTTGCTCTACAAGTCGAAGATCCCACGCCCATCTCAACATGGCGTGTATTGGGTTGTAAGAGGCCTATGACGGAGGAAGATCCAATCAACGCCAAAGACACGACTAAGGCTCTGAAACAAGCCAAGAAGAATGCTGCTCGAAGACGGAGAAGATCCATCCGATGAGCGCATCTCCGAGAAAATCAATCCCTGGTCCAACGCAAGGATTGTGTTTTTGAGGCTCTGCCCAAACACTGCGTTCATACTCCAGAACGCACGCTTCGAGGTAATGAGACCAACTATGAACCTCGGGTGATACAACTCAAACGCGACCCTCAGGGGTGCGTTGTCCATCCAGAACACAGCCCTGTTAAGGGAAAACATGCACCTCATGGGTGCGTCCAAGTAAAACAGGATCCTAAGGGGTCTGTTTCATCAAATAAACGCAGGCCAAGGCCTAGTATTTATAAATCACAACGCGACCTTCGCGGTCCGATTCTGGAACGCGATATAGTCCGCCAAGTTCAAGGAAGTCGACGTGGGCTTAAGATTCATATCCAACAAGAACCAGCCTCGGCCACTCAAAGACAGGGGGTCTTATTTCCAACGGAAAGTGGTTCTCAAGTCTCTGATTTGCGAGAGTTACTCTCTAGAGGAAAACCAATGCAACAGGCAAATCATTCATGCCATTGTGAGAGGATTATTTTAGCAGTCCTCTCCGAGTGCCACTGTTGCGCACCTAAATCTCGACAATCTGTGTTCGACAGACTGGCGGATATCATAAGACCTACCAAGAGACGACATCATCAAAAGAAGAAAGTTTCTGAAGCTGAATATCCTCAGGTTACCATCAACATGATCGGCAAAGGGAAGGCCTCGTATCCTAGTTCTGATGAATCGGAAAGGAGCCATTCCCCGACTGTTCGGGAAATCTGTGATGAGTTTGAGGGAGTGTACCGACACACTTGGACTCGGACGGGAGCTATACGCCCAGTTAATTATCAAAAGTTAGCCAAAGGGATTACGACAAATGATGAACATTCAACAATAGCTGAATCTCAATCTTCAAGCTCTGTCGGAGCACAAGAGGTTTCTGCTTACATGGCGGGAAACCCTGGAGACATAGCCAAAAGAGTTGACGAACATCACGTTATACTCCAGGCGCAGCAAGAAACCCTTCTTCAAATGAAGGACATGTTGGCCCAGCTCCTGGCAGAAAAAGGCCAAAAACCTGAGTCTTCCCGGAAGACAATGTCAAAGGGAAAGCAAAAAGCACACGAACATTCAGATCGTGAGACTCACAACCTGGAATCCTCTTTTGAAGGTGAGAAGGAGATGGAAAAAGAGCTGCATCCTCAATCCACTAAAATGGATGAACTGGAAGCTCGCCTCAATACAATCGCCAACAGAAGTGAGCTCCGCGAAGAAGGAGTGGTGAGACCTTACCCTGCTGAGTGGGACACAGCTCCATACCCATCGAAGTTTAAAGCTCCAACATTGCAACCTTTCGATGGCACATGATCACCAAATCAGCATATCTACTACTTCAAGTCCCAAACTGGAGATGTAGTGGCAAACGACGCCATTCTGACTCGGCTATTCATCGGTACCCTCAAAGGTGTCGCCTTTGAGTGGTTTATGAAACTGCTTGCTGGATCTATTTAAAAATAGGTAGATTTAAAAAGGCTTTTCTTGGCCAGATTCTTTGAAGATGACACAGAGGTCTCAGTCCTGACTCTTCTCGCCACTAAGCAGAAGAAGGGAGAATCTATCAAGACCTATGTTAAAAGATTCCGCAGCATGGCATTGCGATGCCCTTCAGGTATGACCCAATCAACCTTGGTTGAAACTTACAGGCATAACTTACAGACCCAGCTCCTTGCTCAGATGGGGGTAGCAGAATGTCACTCCTAGAGACAACTGGTTTCACAAGGGGAGCAAGCGGAAGAGATTGTCGCTCGGATCAAAGCTGAAGAAGAACCACAACCCAAGCCGTAACAGCAACACAATCAGAACAACGCCCAGCGGTCTAAGGGAAAAGTGATACGAGTCGTCGTGCGAGCACTCTTGATTGCGGAATTATCAAGAGTGGGTAAAGGAGAAAACGACTGAAGAACACAAGAGTTATAATTAGGGTGAAGGGAAATACCTTCTCTAGATTATGAGAATCAATTGGATTTACAAAATCTCTCTCTCACAATCTCTCTAGATCAAAGAACAACCTCCCTGATCTCCTTTCTGATTACAATCTCCGTTCTTTTTCCTAGAAAAGTCGTGTTTCTATTTATACTAAACAGAAATCCTAACTGGAGCAGGAAACAGACCCAGGCCCGGAACCGCTACGCGGTCGACTGCAGTGCCCAAGGCGGTCGACCGGTCAGAACGACGAAAAACTGGAAAATCGATTACAGTGTTTCCGGTCGACCGTAGCACCATCATCGGTCGACCGTTCTCAGTCCCGAGACATAGTCTGGGCCTGTGCACTAAGCGGTCGACCGCCGTGACCCAGAGTCCAGCTGCAGATCCTGTAGTTTTGTCGAATCCTTTGACTTCGTCACCTCCAATGGCCTCGTCCACGACTCCTCTACTCTATTCTCAAGATACCATGAGAATCATCTATCCTCAAGCTCCCATGAGGATCGCTAAGCTCCCGAAGAGAAGATACACCCGTATCATGGGTCCCCCCTTTAGGAACTTGAAGTCCCATTCAAGTTAGAACTTCAGCTGAGGGAACTCGCGAGCCCCTCCTTCTCTGTTGAACCACTTGGCCTTGCTAGGGACCTGACCTTGACGTCCAATGAGAAACGACTCCTTCGTCCCCCGCCTCGTCTTGGTCGTCTTCCGTTCCAAAATGCAATCTTCTTTCAGTGGCTCCTCTCTATCAAACCACAAGTCTTCAACATGCGGTAAGATCAACTTGTCATCACCTTCATCATCCAATAACGGAGGTAATGGAGGCTCAAACAACTTCAAGTACTCGGTATTGATCACCGAATACATGCCTAAGTAAGGTGGCAAATCTAAACGAAAAGCGTTGTCGCCAATCTGATCGATAATCCGAAATGGACCATAACGAATAGGCTTCAACTTCTTCCCTTCTCCTTTGAGCCTCTCCTTACCTAAGTTTAGCCATACCATATCGCCTTTACCAAAGTTACAAGGAATCCGATGTTGATCATGCTTCGCCTTGTACTTAGCTTGCGATTTCTTCAATTGAGCTTCAACCGTGGCATGAATATTTGCAATCTTCTCGAGAAATCGCTGAGCTCGTTGTCTTTCACTCCCCTCCTTGCCGTCCACCGTGGCTTCACTTGAAAACACAAGATCGAACGGGCTCGGCGGTAAAAATCCATAACAAGTCTCAAACGGTGACTTTCCGGAAGATCCATGAATTGCCCGATTAAAAGCAAACTGCAAATATGGTAAACTCTCATCCCAAGTCTTAGGATGCCTGGAATTATACCCCCGCAACATATGCACCATAGTCCGGTTGACTACCTCCGTTTGTCCGTCTGTTTGTGGATGAAAGGCCGTGCTCTTCTTCAATTTAGTGTCCATCAAACTCCACAAAGAATCCCAAAAATGCCCGAGAAAACGGCTATCCCGATCCGAAATAATCGAACTCGGCAACCCAAAGTGCTTCCACACATGTTCGAAGAACAATTGTGCTGCACCCGCTCCCGTCACGGTCTTCTTACAAGGAATCAATATCACCCCTCTTTCTGTTAGAAGGCTTCGAAATACAGCATAACTTACACCCTCCAACATACTTGGTCACATCATCAAGCATCCGTGGCCAAAACACATGTCGCCGTAGATTGAGAAGCGTTTTCTGAATGCCAAAATGCCCTTGCACACGCGAGGTATGCGCTTCCCGAATCCACTGCAACCTATCACCATCTTCCGGAATGCATAGTGATGTCCCACGATACAACAAGCCATCTTCTCCAAGTGCATACTCCCCCCTTCGACCAGCCTTCGCCCTGCTCAAACACACTACCGAAGTCCCTACTAGATGCATACAGCTGTACATACTCCAAAGGAACCAAGGGCTGAATACGCGTCGCCACCAATAAAGACCTTATCGGCGGACGAGATAACATATCGGCCAACTTGTTCGTCGCCCCCTTCTTGTACCTAAAAATAATGTTGAAAGCCATCAAATAGGACATCCACTTCATGTGTCGTGCCTGCTGTAGCTTTGTCTGGGCATGTAAGAACTCCAACGGCTTGTGATCCGAATGCACGACCACCTCCTTCCCTAACAAATACACACTACAATGCTATAGTGCATAGAACTCCTTGTCGTAGGTTGGGTAGTTCGCAATAGCACCCGAAAACTTCTCAGAATGGTATTCCACCGGTTTCCCATCCTGAATCAACACCGCGCCCATCGCATAATTAGACGCGTCGGTCTCTACCTCGAAAGTCCGCTGCAAATTCGGCAATGCCAACACCGGTGCCTCCGAGATCTTTCTTTTTAGCAACTGAAAAGCCTCCTCATGCGTCCTTCCCCACTCAAACTGAACTTTAGCCTTTGTGAGGCTATGTAACGGTACCGCATAAGCCGAAAAATATCGAATGAACTTGCGCAAATACTGGCAAGCCCCATGAAGCTCCTCACCTTAGTCACTGTCTTCGGCGTCGGCCACTTTGTGATCACCTCCACCTTGCCTGGATCTATCCTCCGCTTCCCTACGATGAAGTCGAGATACACCAACTCGTCCTTCCCGAACTCACACTTTTTCCCGTTGAGCTTCAGCTGTCTGTCCTACAACACTTCAAATACCTTCTCAATATGAACGAGATGCTCCTCCCAAGTCCTGCTGTACACCAAGATATCATCAAGGTAAACTATCACAAAATCCTCTATAAAGGGTCACAACAAATCATTCATAAGCCTCATAAAGGTAGCCGGAGCATTGCACAATCCAAACGACATCACCAACCACTCGAACAGGCCTTGCTTGGTCTTGAACGCAGTCTTCCAAGTGTCTTCCTCCCGAATCCTCACCTGATGGTAACCAGACTTCAAATCCGGCTTCGTGAAAAACCTCGCTCCCTCGAACTGGTCCATAAGATCATCGATCCGCGGTAATGGGTAGCGATTCTTGATGGTTATCTTGTTAAGCGCCCGGTAATCTACGCACATGCGCCAGCCTCCATCCTTTTTGGGCACTAACAACACTGGTGACCCGCAAGGTGAATAACTCGGCATAATCACTCCTGCCTCCAAGAGCTCCTGAACCTGCTTCTTGATCTCCTCGGACTCCAATACTGATGTGCGGTATAGGCCTATGTTAGGTAAGGAACTCTCCCCGGTCAACATAATCTTATGCTCTATACCTCGACGTGGTGGTAGTCCTGTAATCTTCGAAAACAAGTCCGCATACTTGACCTTCAACCTGTCAAGATCTCCCTCCTGGCGCTTGCACAGGGTAGACACGCACATCCTACTCAGCTGCTCTTCATACGGTCGAATGAACAATAAAACGAACTTCCTGCCCGCGTTCACCAACCTCTTAGCCTGAGTCACTGTCACCAAGCTCGTCTCCTGTGGGAGAGATGCTGAACGAAAAATGAATTGCTCGCCATCCTTGTTGAACGTGTACTTTTGGGCTCGCCGATCATATACTGCGTATCTATCCCACAAATAAGGATTGCCCAAAATAACTTGGCAAACATCCAACGGAACCACGTCACATGTGACATCGTCAATATACGACTCATGGAGTGCAAATCTGAATGAACACTGGTTCACCACACTTAATCCCGCCTCCTTCTGAATCCACCCTAATGGATAGGGCTTCGGATGCTTCACCGTCTTCAATCCCAGCTTCTGTACTAACGCCTCAAATATCAGATTTTTCTGACTTCTTGGATCTAAAATAGCATCCACTAAACTGGTCTTGACCTGCAACTTCAGAACAAAGAGCTGCTCCCTCGGGTCGTCATCTTCTTTAGTGGCCTGTTTTCCCGCCATAAGGTTGAGACTGCTATTGGGTTCGGTCATCCCAGGAACCTCCTTCGGACCCTGTGCTATCACGTACGCCTTCTTCTCCTCCTTCTTCTTCAATCCTTTTGGCTTCAGATGAGGATACTTATCCCAGCAACGATCAGCCACATGCCCTGTCTGCTTGCAGTGATTCACCCTTCTTCTTCTCATCCTTAGACTGAGAGCCACCCGTCTTGCTCCCCGATGGTTTGGAATCCCCCTTTGTCTCGTTGCCCTTCTTCTGCCGGCCCTCAATGGCAATGGCCTTCACGCTCGCCTCTGCGATTGTCTCCACTGAAAACAGCTTCATCTCCTTCCGGATGTAATCATTCAGACCTGCCATGTACTTCATGAAGATGGGGTACTCGGACGTTACGATGTTTAGGACCATCGCCTGTTGCTGGAACTCCGTCGTGTACTCTTGAACGGTCTGATTAAATTTTTGGCGCAAGCCATACTACTTGTACCAACGCTCCTCAAGGAACCCCACTGGATAAAACTGTTTCCGAAGTAGCTCCTTAAACTTGTTCCACGACGCCGCTTTCTTCTCTTGTTTACAATAGGATTTCCACCACGTCAACGCGTGCCCTGAAAGCTTCAATGTCGCGAACACTATTTTCTTCTTGGATGAATATCCATAGAGAGTGAAGTACATCTCCATGCGTTCGATCCAATCATCAAGCTTCTCCACATTGATACTCCCATCATAAACAGGAATCTCAACCTTGAAGTCAATCTTCAGATTCTGGTAATGATTCTTACCCCCTTGATGTCCAGCAGTCTTGAAAATCTTAGTCTCCCCCTCTGAATCAGCTTCCTCATCGGATTCGTAGAGACCTTTCTTACCCTTCGAAGAAGATTCCTCCTTTTTGTCTCCTCCGTTGATGAGACCCACGAGTTGGGTAAGAGTCGTCCCGATCGTCTCAATCTGCTTCTCCATGGCATCAAGTCTTGTTGAATTATCTGCTTTAGACATCTTCTCCTTCCTTAATTTATGGACCCCCTCTGAGGAATTAAGGATCTCGCCAAGCTTCTTGTACTGTGAGCGAGTAAGGACCATACACAGTTCCCCCCTTCACAGGATCTAGGTCTCTGATACCAACTTGATACGAGTCGCCGTGCGAGCACTCTTGATCGTAGAATTATCAAGAGTGGGTAAAGGAGAAAACGACTGAAGAACACAAGAGTTATAATTAGGGTGAATGAAAATACCTTCTCTAGATTATGAGAATCAATTGGATTTACAAAATCTCTCTCTCACAATCTCTCTAGATCAAAGAACAACCTCCCTGATCTCCTTTCTGATTACAATCTCCGTTCTTTTCCCTAGAAAAGTCGTGTTTCTATTTATACTAAACAGAAATCCCAACTGGAGCAGGAAATAGACCCAGGCCCGGAACCGCTACGTGGTCGACCGCAGTGCCCAAGGCGGTCGACCGGTCAGAACGATGAAAAACTGGAAAATCGATTACAGTGTTTCCGGTCGACCGCAGCACCATCATCGGTCGACCGCTCTCAGTCCCGAGACATAGTCTGGGCCTGTGCACTAAGCGGTCGACCGCCGTGACCAAGCCGGTCGACCGGCCAGAGGCCAGCTGCAGATCCTGTAGTTTTGTCGAATCCTTTGACTTCGTCACCTCCAATGGCCTCGTCCACGACTCCTCTACTCTATTCTCAAGATACCATGAGAATCATCTATCCTCAAGCTCCCATGAGGATCGCTAAGCTCCCGAAGAGAAGATACACCCGTATCAAAAAGAGACTTTAACAGCTGACTACACGCAAGTACCACCGCCTACTAAGCAAGGCAAGACACCCAATCGGCAAAGAGCACCCAAGCAGTATTCGTTCAAATAAGAGCATGTGGACACTCTGTTCCAACTACTTTGGAAGAACAATAAATTGTAGCTCCCTGAAATCAAAAAACCAGATGAAGCAGGGAAGGTAGATGAACCCAATTACTATCGCTATCATAGGTTCTTGGGACATCCTACTAGAAAGTGCTATGTCTTCAAAGACATCTTACAAAATTTGGTGAATGCTAACGTACTCACTCTGAAGCCGGAACAGAAGACTGTATCCACTAACCTGATTGCACTCCAGTTCGGTGACTTTTCCCCTGTAGCTGCTGCAGACGGTGTCATTCCCGTCCATAAAGGGGAAATGTACTTGAAAAATACCGACTTACACAATCAGAAGGGCAGGGGGTTGGTGCCCCTCACTATCCCAAAAGGAAAGATCATGTGGGTCCATTCGGACCTAATTGAAGATCAGCAATGGACAAACACTGCGTTCAAGCAGAAAAGAAGCAAGACTAAGTCATCCAACATGATTAGCCCCTCTGTTAATGAGAATAATGACCATCTCAAACCTCTCGACTAAGTCATCCAACATGATTAGCCCCTCTGTTAATGAGAATAATGACCATCTCAAACCTCTCACTGATTCAGAAGAAGAGAGAATCGTCCTAGCAGCGTACCCAGAAGGCAACCCCGGTACCCGGTCGGGGAAAGCTTATTTGAGGAATTATGACCAGAATGCTCAAGAAGCTGAAGAACAGCCCCAAGACGCTGGGGGTTCTGTGCCAAAGAAGTCGATTGATAAAAGGGAAACAAAAAGAGCTCTGGTTCAACAAAAATCTTTACCAAGATCTTGGCGAAACAAGCGCCCCTTACGAATTTAATGTGATGGCGCAGCTAGCCAACATACCTACTAGGATCACCCTCTATGAGCTCTTGAAGTTGTCCAAAACCACCAAAGAAGCTCTGATCGAAGCTTTGAAGAACACAGAGAGCTTCATCACTCAAGTTACTCCAATTCCTGAAGCATCTGAAGATCAATCATGTCTGCAGTGTTTACAAGTAGCTAGAAGCCTGCCCTGCATATCATTCACTCAGGAAGATATGCAAGTGGAACATAAACATGACAGACCCTTGTACTACACAGGATACATCGGGTCATCAGAAATCAGCCGTGTTCAGGTTGACCCAGGCTCGGCACTCAGCATCATGCCATACAGAGTTATGCAAGTGTTAGGGATTCCCATGCATCGGTTGTACGCTACCCAAACTACTATCTTCGGATTCAATGCTAACAGCACTCGGCCCATGGAAAAGATCAAACTCAGATGTCAGATCAGAGATCTCAGATCCGAAGTGACTTGTTACATCATAGATGCGGACACGTCCTATAATATGTTATTAGGACGACCATGGATTCATGCAAATCGCATTGTCCCATCCACCCTACATCAAGTTATGAAGTATGTCAATGATGAAGACGAAGTTCGAACCCTGATTGTGGAGAAATACCCCTTCAGAGGAGTGGAAAACTTCCATACCGATTCAGTCTTTTATTCAGAATCACGAGAGGAAGAAGATGTCGACAGCGGTAATGAGGCAGACGTTGAACCGGATCCGAAAGGGAATTGTCCATGGGAGTTGAACTTTAATGTAATTGGTTCAGTCGAGAACAATAATAATGTACCGAGTGAGGGCGAGTGGTGCATTAATGAAGATTTTATTTTGGCGTACTTGTCTGATGAATCTTTTAAAGTTGGACAAATAGAGAATGATCATAATGCAGGTACCAACTCGTGGCACACATTGTGTGCAGAGGCATGTCTTACACTACCAATTAAGTCATCCTTCGCTTCCGATGAAGAAGTAGAAGATGCACAAAAGGCTTTCTTCGAAGTCCCGTCCAAAAAGAAAGGGCAAAAGCCAATCCGTCTCGGTAAAGTTAAACCCACACCACTCCGACGGGGAAGCTCGGAAGAAGATGATGACCCACACCACTCCGACGGGGAAGCTCGGAAGAAGATGATGGAGTTCCTCAATTTCATTACCATGAACCAAATTCTATACACTTAATGAAACGAATGGAGTATAATTTTAATGAGAAGCAGGGTTTAAACTTCGGGAAAGGAAGGCGAACACCGATTTGAATGTCTCTCACCCCTGAAGGAAAACCTCCAAACTACTATCAAAAAACCGGAAGAGGTGTGGGCTACGTCACAACTCTGTCAGCCTCGGAAAATAAAATCAGTAATTATCTACGTCAGGACCATTCATCAGGGACATCTTCCTGGGAATCCGACGTCAGTGTGGGGCCTTTCTTTAAAAGTCTAACTGTGAACATGGTTTCGACCAGTCATCCAGATGAAGACGCAGGGGGTGATGAAGGATTAATCGAATCAACCGACGACCCTTGGATCAAACGCCTCAACATCTTGTGGGATATGTGCTTTGAACAATGCAAACCACCCACTGAAGATAAAGTGATCCAGGTCAACATGGGAGATGAATCTAACCCCAAGCCTATCTTTATAGCTGAAGACTTATCATCATCCGAAAAAGAAAATCTTATATCTCTCATCCGAGAATATATAGATGTCTTTACTTGGAATTATGAGGATATGCCTGGTCTTGACCCAAAAGTGGCCATGCATCGTCTCAACATCGATCTGGATGCCAAACCCGTTAAACAACAGCAACGCCGATTTTGTCCTGAGATCATGGAATCAATTGAGTCAGAAGTAAAAAAACTCACAGACTCAGGTTTTGTTAGGGAAGAGCAACACCCGACTGGGTGGCCAACATCGTCCCGGTGCCCAAGAAAAACGGTAAAGTCCGGATATGCATCGACTTTCGTGATCTTAACGCAGCTTGTCCAAAAGATGAGTTTCCACTTCCTATCACCGACGTTATGATCGATAACACCTGTGGATATGAAGGATGTATTTCATGGACGGGTTTTCGGGGTATAATCAAATCAAGATGCACCCAGAAGATGAAAAACATACCGCTTTTAGAACACCACTGGGGGTGTATTGCTACACAGTGATGCTCTTCGTCCTGAAAAATGCAGGTGCAACTTATCAACGGGCAATGAATGCCATCTTTCACGAACACTTACGTAAGAAGATTGAGTGCTATGTTGATGATATAGCAGTAAAAAGCCAACATAAGGGTGATCATCTTACAGACTTGAAGACAATGTTCGATCTCATGCGAAGTCATCAATTGAAGATGAACCCAACAAAATCTTTCCTGGGAATCTCTCTCGACCCGGAAAAAGTGCGTGCTATCCAAGACATGCCACCACCTAAGAATCTCAAAGAGCTCAGGGGTTTGTAAGGGAGATTGGCCTATATTCGTAGATTTATATCAAATCTCTCAGGACGTTGTCAACCTTTTTCCAAGCTCATGAAGAAAGGAGTATCCTTTGTTTGGGATAAAGATTACCAAAGAGCATTTGAAGAGATTAAGGAGTATCTTACTCAACTGCCGGTTCTTGTAGCCCCAAAATCAGGAAAGCCATTCCTGTTGTATGTGAGAGCTATGGAACATTCTCTTGGAGCTCTGTTGGCCCAGAATAATGATCAGGGTCAAGAGCAAGCCATCTATTACCTAAGCATGACTATGATGGGAGCCGAACACCGATACAATCCACTTAAAAAAGAATGTCTCGCTTTGGTATTCGCAGTTCAAAAGATGCGACATTACCTCGTTGGACAAACGATTCACATTATCTCCAAGGTGAATCCCTTGAGAGTTCTGATGACAAAGCCAACATCTCTAAATTGCTGACTTGCAAAATAGGTCATTCTATTGTCATAATATGATATGCAATTTATGCCCCAAAAGGCAGTCAAGGGTCAAGCATTGGCAGATTTCTTAGCTGATCACCCGGTGCCAGGGACATCTAAGTTGTATGAAGAATTGCCTGATGAAGTCACTGAAATTTGCGTAACTCAAGAAACTTCACAGGTGTGGAAA
>NC_033794.1:86373166-86407912 GCF_001876935.1 Asparagus officinalis | reverse complement strand
AAGATCTTATATCTCTCATCCGAGAATATATAGATGTCTTCGCTTGGAATTATGAAGATATGCCTGGCCTTGACCCGAAGGTTGCCATGCACCGTCTCAACATCGATCCCGATGTCAAGCCCGTCAAGCAACAACAACGCCGGTTTCGTCCAGAGATCATGGAATCAATTGAGTCAGAAGTTAAAAAGCTTATAGACTCAGGTTTTGTTAGGGAAGAGCAACACCCGACTGGGTGGCCAACATCGTCCCGGTGCCCAAGAAAAACGGTAAAGTCCGGATATGCATCGACTTTCGTGATCTTAACGCAGCTTGTCCAAAAGATGAGTTTCCACTTCCTATCACCGACGTTATGATCGATAACACCTGTGGATATGAAGGATGTATTTCATGGACGGGTTTTCGGGGTATAATCAAATCAAGATGCACCCAGAAGATGAAAAACATACCGCTTTTAGAACACCACTGGGGGTGTATTGCTACACAGTGATGCTCTTCGTCCTGAAAAATGCAGGTGCAACTTATCAACGGGCAATGAATGCCATCTTTCACGAACACTTACGTAAGAAGATTGAGTGCTATGTTGATGATATAGCAGTAAAAAGCCAACATAAGGGTGATCATCTTACAGACTTGAAGACAATGTTCGATCTCATGCGAAGTCATCAATTGAAGATGAACCCGACAAAAACATTCCTCGGAGTATCAAGCGGGAAATTCCTGGGATTTATTGTTACCTCCAAGGGAATTTCTCTTGACCCGGAGAAAGTGCGTGCTATCCAAGACATGCCACCACCTAAGAATCTCAAAGAGCTCAGGGGTTTGTAAGGGAGATTGGCCTATATTCGTAGATTTATATCAAATCTCTCAGGACGTTGTCAACCTTTTTCCAAGCTTAGAATATAAAATTCTTCCTCTCCTATTTTGACACAACTTTCAACTTCCAATCCGCGCACTTGGTGCGTAGGGAATTTTATCCCGAATCCTAAGTAGGGATAAGTCAACACCTAACACGTGTTGCAGGGTAGCCTATTCCCGTAACAAGGGCAAAGTCTACGTATTCGAAGTCGTAGCAGCAAGTCTAAGGGAGTTCATTCTCAGGACGTTGTCAACCTTTTTCCAAGCTCATGAAGAAAGGAGTATCCTTTGTTTGGGATAAAGATTACCAAAGAGCATTTGAAGAGATTAAGGAGTATCTTACTCAACTGCCGGTTCTTGTAGCCCCAAAATCAGGAAAGCCATTCCTGTTGTATGTGAGAGCTATGGAACATTCTCTTGGAGCTCTGTTGGCCCAGAATAATGATCAGGGTCAAGAGCAAGCCATCTATTACCTAAGCATGACTATGATGGGAGCCGAACACCGATACAATCCACTTAAAAAAGAATGTCTCGCTTTGGTATTCGCAGTTCAAAAGATGCGACATTACCTCGTTGGACAAACGATTCACATTATCTCCAAGGTGAATCCCTTGAGAGTTCTGATGACAAAGCCAACATCTCTAAATTGCTGACTTGCAAAATAGGTCATTCTATTGTCATAATATGATATGCAATTTATGCCCCAAAAGGCAGTCAAGGGTCAAGCATTGGCAGATTTCTTAGCTGATCACCCGGTGCCAGGGACATCTAGGTTGTATGAAGAATTACCTGACGAAGTCGCTGAAACTTGCGTTACTCAAGAAACCACGTAGGTGTTGAAGTTATTCTTCAATGGTACATCTAGAGCAAATCCTCATGGAGCAATTACTGCAGGGGTGGGGGTTGTACTCGTTTCCCCGAACGGTCACGTAATACCAAGAGGATTTTCCCTAATCGAACCCTGCAACAAAAATGTAGCCGAATATAACGCCCTGTTATTAGGAATGCAATTTGCTGAGGAACTTAACGTTTAGCGCCTCGAAGCTTACGGTGACTCTCAGCTCATTGTTAATCAAGTCCGAGGGGAATACGAAGTGCGTCATGAGGATCTTATCCTGTACCACTTCGCAGTGCTAAAGCAAGCTGAGAAGTTCAAAGGTTTCTTTATTGAATACATTCCACGAGCTCAGAATGCTTACGCAGATGCTTTGGCCTCGCTGGCAACTTCATTAGCGTTGCCTCCAGGGGCTGAAACTACAATCTCAGTTACAGGACGCGAGTTATACTATTTCAAGATTCCTATGGAGGAAAACCCTGATAAGGCACTGACAGGAGAAGTCTGTAGAACCTCGATGGAATTTGAAGCTAGAGATTGGCGATTCCCATATATCGACTATGCTATATACGAAATATTACCTGATGATCCTAAGGAAGCGGCTACCATCAAACGAAAGGCCCTCTAATTCTATTATGATGTAGTCTCTCAAACCCTATACCACAAATCACATGACGGAGTTTTGCTTCGATGTCTCTCCCGGAAGGAAGCAAAAGAGGCCCTTAAGGAAGCTCACGACAAAATGTGCGGAGCTCATCAGCCTGGAGCTAAATTAGGCGATCGTCTCCGACGAATTGGTTATTATTGGCCAGCTCATCAGCCTGGAGCTAAATTAGGCGATCGTCTCCGACGAATTGGTTATTATTGGCCGAGGATGTTCGCAGACGCGATCGACTATGCTAAACGTTGTCACGAATGTCAGATTCATGGGGACTTTATCCATCAAGCTAGAAATGTGGGGCATGGATATTGTGGAACCAATTTCTCCTTCGACTTCCAAAGGACACTGATTCATTTTGGCCATAACCGATTATATCTCCAAGTGGGCGGAGGCAATCCCATTAAGAGAAGTCAAGACAAAGAATGTGATCAAGTTCATTAAACATCACGTCATCTATCGTTTTGGAGTCCCGAGACGAATAGTTTACGACAACGGGACACAGTTCGTTAGTTTTGGATTTTAGAGATTCTATGATAAATTTCACATCCAAAGTGTGGCATCCACGGCATATTATCCGCCAGCGAATGGTCTTGCAGAAGCCTTTAACAAAACTATCGTGAAGCTCCTCAAAAAGTTCGTCTCCAAGAGCTGACGAGATTGGGACGAAAGACTCGGCGAATGTTTATGGGCCTACCGCACAACAGTGAGAACTCCTACAAGAGCTACGCCATTCTCTTTGGTGTATGGCTGTGAAGCCGTATTACCGTTAGAAATCCAAATCCCTTCCTTAAGAGTCGCTATCACAACCAGACTGACAGATGAAGAGAAACACCAACAACGTTTGCAGGAACTTGAAGCTTTAGACGACAAACGACTTCAAGCTCAGCAACAGATTAAACTATATCAAGCCCGCATCTCTAAAGCCTACAACAAAAAGGTCAAGGAGTGGATTTTCAAGAAAGGCGATTTGGTTTTGGCTAATTGACGATCTATGGTGATGACCCATAAAACCAAAGGGAAGTTTAATCCTAAGTGGGAAGGACCCTTTGTGGCAGAGACAGTTTATTCCAACGGAGCTTATCGTCTCATCAATAAAAAATGCGACAGACTTATGATGCCAATTAATGGAAAATTTCTCAAGAAATATTACCCATAAGCTGCAAGTCTCTTAAGCTTAGCTGGGGGTTGCCCATCAAATGTTTGTATGAACAAATAAGTTCTCCTACTTTGTATGTCGTCAAGTTAACATTACACCTTTGACGATTTAAGTTGTCAAGAAGTATTATAATAAAGAAAGTTTCCTAAGTTGTTGGATTTATTTGGTTCAGTAGAAAAGTCTTAGCAACCTAAGAGGCATACCCAAGGTTGGAGGAAAGAGCGTTTAGCTTCCTCGAACGCAAGTTCTATAACTGCGTTTCGAATCTCCCGAATGCAAGTTTCAACCCTGCGTTCTTGGTTCCTATAAAGGGGTAGACCCACGTTGGGTGCGTTCAAGCACAGAATTTCAACTAACAACGAAGAAACTTTCAGAGATTACCCTAACAACGGCAAAAGGGATCCTCAGCAAATTGGAATGCATCAAATCTCTCTGAACGCTAGTCTTCCAAATGCAACCTAAATCTCAGAGTTGCGTTCAGACCTGTTTGGACGCAAAGATAAGACCATGCATTTTTGATAAGCATGCGTTCAAACCAGTCAAACACAAGGGAGTAGTTTTCAGAAATTCTCATACCACAAAAGAGACTATATCATTGCAGAAGATGTTCACAATTCATCACAGGCAAGAGTAATAATTGTTGCGAAAATATCAAAAGTTATTACAAGCCAAAAAGCATTATAAAAGTCTTCAAAGAGAAAAATATGCAAGGCGGGTTTTAGCCTTGGCTATACGCTCAGAATGCTTAGCGCGGAATTCTGCTTCAGCCCTCACCCTCAACTCTTCAGCAATGGCATCAGCAGCACCAGATCCTGAGCGCAAGGCTTGAAGAGCCTCCTCTATCTCGGGCTTCAAATCAGCATTCTGCAATTTCTCTAAGGATTCCACAGTACCTAAGAAGAAGTAAACCTTCTCGGCATAGTGATAAGCCCACCTGCGATTGATACGTTTAAGCAGGTGCATCACCTCCATGAATGAGTCCTGGAATTCTGAAAATGGGGTCCATCCTTGCTCAGAAATAAGGTATGCTTGCTTCACCATGTTCTCTAGAAGCTCAGTGAGGAAGTTCACACTTTCGAAATCTGGGGTAAAGACCTTTCCAGGGGGGACCATAGCGAGGGGGGTAATTAAAGGAACGTTCCCTTGGGGCAGTTCTTCTTCATCATCAGATATGATGAGGGGATCAGCAGCACAAACCCCACCTTGCAGCGAAATGAGAAGCAAAGTCAATAAAATAGATGAATGCAAACGCAGTAAGTTAAACATGCGTCAAGATCAGTCTGAACGCAAGGAGTTTAGACCTGCGTTGGCTCAATATGAATGCAGGACTTCTTCCTACGTCCAAGATTAAGGGACCAACCCTTCATCTTATCAATAAACACGGAAGATCACTTCCGCATTCAAGATCAAAGAACGCATGAATGCTGTTCGTATCTAAAATGAACAAATCTTATCAACAAACACAGAAACTTCTCCGTGTGTTCAACATCAAGGGTTTGATTCTTCATCATTACAATGGACACAAGAAGTTTTTTTAGGATCCGAAGTCAAGAAGATGAACAGTTTTCATCAAGAGGCATGCAAATTCTTTTCCGTGTGTTCAAGGTTGAAAAGACGAATTTTATTCATCATCATCAACCAGAATTCATCTAAAGAGTTTCAAGAAAACCCATTGACAGAAAAATGCTTAAGCGAAGAAGACAGCAAGACTTACCTCGATGACCAGGCGTTGGAGGCATCGACGATGGTCCGGAGGTGGACCCAAAAGCATCATTCGACGGCGGTGGAAAGTGCGCCATCTGGTCGTCGTCGCTCGAGCAAGACTTCTTGGAAGCCATGGCCAAAAGACAAGGCGAAATAGTGGAAGAACTAACGAGAAGAAACTCGTTTGGGAGTTCAAGAAAGAAGCTTAAACGTTAAAGCCTCTTGACATGACTAATCAGCCCTATTTATAAATAATTAATAATGGTGTAGAGTTCCAAGACTCCCGCTGAGAGAGGCCTCTTCGTCATCATTATGACCGCTTGGGCTTCCGATTAGACGCGAGACAAAGCCCTGCGTCCATAAAGCCAGACTAAACGCAATAGTCTGGAGATGCGTTCTTCCAATAATATGCAACCCAAATTAAAGAGCATGAACACAGGGGGTACCCCTGTTTCTAGAATCGGATTTTTGGAAAATATGCTGCTTGAGTTTAAAATTTCTGCAGAATTTAAACAAAATAGTAGACAAAGTCTTTCCAATGCTAACATTAAACCGATGATGGGTTTTATTCCTACAGAATTTGAACTCCATCTTCCTCAAAGTTGCCCTGAACGCAACACTTCTAGCTTATCGACTCTCGTCAATAGAGCGGTAAGTCCTCAAAGTTGCTCCGATCACAACACTTCTAACTTATCGACTCTCACGAATAGAGTGATAGGTCCCTAAAGTTGCTCCGATCGTAACACTTCTAACTTATTGACTCTCACCAATAGAGCGATAGGTCCCCAAAGTTGCTCTGATCGTAACACTTCTAACTTATCGACTCTCACCAATAGAGCGATAGGTCCCCAAAGTTGCCCTGAACACAATACTTCTAGCTTATCGACTCTCGTCAATAGAGCGATAAGTCCTCAAAGTTACTCCGATCGCAACACTCCTAGCTTATCGACTCTCGTCAATAGAGCGATAAGTCCTCAAAGTTGCTCCAAACGTAACATTTCTAGCTTATCGACTCTCGTCAATAGAGCGATAAGTCCTCAAAGTTGCTCCGATCGCAACTCTCCTAGCTTATCAACTCTCGTCAATAGAGCGATAAGTCCTCAAAGTTGCTCCAAACGCAACATTTCTAGCTTATCGACTCTCATCAATAGAGCGATAAGTCCTCAAAGTTGCTCTGATCACAATACTTCTAACTTATCGACTCTCGTCAATAGAGCGACAGGTCCCTAAAGTTGCTCCGATCACAACACTTCTAACTTATCGACTCTCACCAATAGAGCGATAGGTCCCCAAAGTTACTCCGATCGCAACACTTCTAACTTATCGACTCTCATCAATAGAGTGATAGGTCCCCATAGTTGCTCCGATCACAACAGTTCTAACTTATCGACTCTCACCAATAGAGCGATAGGTCCCCAAAGTTGCTCCGATCGCAACACTTCTAACTTATCGACTCTCATCAATAGAGCGATAGGTCCCCAAAGTTGCTCCAATCGCAACACTTCTAACTTATCGACTCTCACCAATAGAGCGATAGGTCCCCAAAATTGCTCCGATCGTAACACTTCTAACTTATCGACTCTCACCAATAGAGCGATAGGTCCCCAAAGTTGCTCCAATCATAACACTTCTAACTTATCGACTCTTACCAATAGAGCAATAGGTCCCCAAAGTTGCACCGATCGCAACACCTTCCACTTGTCGACTCTTAACACTAGAGCGACATGATCACAAAGCGTGCCACGTTAATATTACATTCCTGGCACTTATAGGATTCTTCCAGTATTTAAGATAAAAGAACAATACAGGAGGAACAAATAGTTATTGTCGCAATATCAAACTGGTGTTTTATGGTTCCATGTCAAAACATGATATGAAAAAGAAACAATGAAAAGCCAAAAGGCAGCACTATCCTTATTCAAAAGAAAACAAGGTGACCTAAGATAAGTGTTGTTCCTACCAAAAGAACGATACAAAAGTAGGCTCATCAATTCATCAGACTGAATGAGGCTAGCTGAGACTTAATATCAGAAAGTTTTCCTTCATGGTCAGCCCGAACCAGCATCTCGGCCCGTTTCCGAAGCTCGGCCTCACTAGATAGCATAGCTTCTACCTCCTTCTTAGCCTCCTCCAGGGCACTAGCTTTTGTACGATAATTCACCAGAGAGGTAGCACTTTTGACGTTGAGCTCAGTGACGATGACTTCTTCTCGTTTGAACTGAGCCTTCATCCTAGTCAACTCTATTTCAGCGGCAATGATCTTCTCTCGTAAATTCTCCAAAGAAGTGTTGGAGAGTGTTAGCTCAGCTTGTTTTTGAGCATGCAGTTGCTGCAGATGTTCCACCTCGACCTCTTGCTCTGCTATATGACGTCGAGCGACTTCATACTTATTAACTTTTTCGGCCCGAATATCCTCGAATGTAGATGCAATCTGCGCCTGGATATCGGCACGACCTAAAGCCTCCAAGAACCTTAGTTGTGCCTCTAGGCGCAAAATAGCTTCTGAACAATGCTGGACGACGTGGGCTTCACCCACGAACTTGAGGTTGTTTAAACTATTTGTGAGCATAGGCTTGAAGGTTTCAAAAGTATCTCAGCCAGCCAATACGACCTCAATCACCTTCCTGGTGAGACTTTCTAAATAGTCAAGAGAAATCTTGAGAAAATCTGGCACGTCCGTGGGACTCGAAACAGCTATGGGAGACGGCACAGAAACTTCTGAAGGCACAGAGCCAAGTAAAAGACCAGCATGTGACTTCGGCGTAGTGGCTTAAGAAGGAACCCCGATATCCAGTTGAGATGGACTTGATTGCAGAGCCATCAGTTCTCCCATGTTAGATGACCTTGGCATGTCTACCACTTCTGTAGAAGCTAGAGAAATTGTCAATAAAGTTGTCGGTGGGAGGGCCATCGTTAAGACCTCCAAGCGAGGTGGCTCTGACACCTGAGCTGGTGGTGGCATAAGCTGTTGTGTCGAAGGAAGGGTGACAGTACTCGCCTCATGTATCATAGGATCTGTATGAGAAAACTATTTAAATACAGAGCAAGATTAGTCGCGATTCGAAACAAACGACACTTACCGGTGAGAGGTAGAGGAATGTAGGCTGACGCTTTGTCGGAAGACGATGGTGGTGGAATATCCCAGTCATCGGGATCATCGCTGTCATCACCCAAGTTGTCATCATTTTTATTACCCTCACTTTGGTCACCATCATTATCCATACCGTTCTTGCCATCACTATGGTCCACAGGCTCATCTTCGTCTACGGAAGGAAATGCTGGTGGATCCTTGGTGATAGTAGGTTTTGATATGACTCCAGTTGTGGGGCTTAACTGCGTACCTCCTACAGGGGGTAGCAATACAGAAGCAGAAGGAGACTTGTCCGTTACTGGATCTTGCTGGGCAGTCACAGTAGGTTCTTGGACAGGAGGTATATCTTCTTCAACACGAGGGGCAGTGGAGGCAGTATCATGAAGCGTGTCTTCAGGGGCAAACTCCATACCCCCTACAAATGATTCATCTCCACGTTCTTCTTCATTCAATGAATGTGCAGAAGAGGCAAGACCTCTTAAAGCCGGGCCAACGTTGGGGAGACCAGGCTAAGGCGAGAGTTCCATAGCAGTTGATTCTCATTCTTCTTCTTCGGTATGCCATGCTTTCTGAGCATCCGACATAAGTTTAGAAGTAGGGGGCTCGAACATTAACTTCCGACGAGCTCTTTTGTCATACTTGGCTTCTTCAATCGGCCCCAGCGCTCTTTTTCCAGTGGCACTCTTACTCCGAGTCTGAACTCTTGAAGGTTCCACCTCGCGAGTATCCGGCATCCTGACCTCTTCCTGAACTTGCTCTGGTGATTGTTGCCGTTCGTCCTCTGTAATCGATTTCTCATATGATAAATATTCATTAGCACCACGGGCGCAGAACCTTTTGGCACTCTTCTTTGAGGCATACCATTTGCGGATGACTCTCAAGAAAGAGGTATTCATGCTGTAAGCTGAAATTTGAGAGGCAGCTTGGTACCACGTGCAAAAGCTCAAAGAAGTACGAACGTTGGGCATCTTGTACGGCAGCCAGAATTTCGCTCCTGTACATCCCGCTACCGAGTAATACCAAGCTCTTGCTCCTTCATACACATTACCTGTGAACGCAAGAGTAGGGTTCAGATTCCCGACGTAAATCTGATCATAGCCAAATTGCTGAGAAAAGCGATAAGGCTGATATGGTTCAATAAAGCACTTCCTCCCTTGTCGAAAGATAAGATAACCTGGGCGAATGTTTATGAGCCACCAAAAGGCACCTATACTGAGCATGGTGAAAGAATTCGGTCCCGGAGTGTCTTGATGAAGTTCTCCGTACGCACCGCCCTCGAAAGCGGAAAACTTACGTCGGAGTCCAACTTCTTGACAGCAATAAACTCGGAAGATAGTTCCCACAAGCCACTTTGTAAGCAGCATACTATGGCTGAAAGAAGATTCAAGGGGCATCCATAAGCCAAAAGAACAGCGGGGTATAAGACCTCTACTGTAATAGCATCCACCGGTCTTGTGGGCACCACACAACGCTTCAACCCAAGAGTCAGAAAACCAGCGAACAAAGCCATGTCAGAGATGGGGATTTCTGCCTGATAGTGGAAGCTTTCGAACGTGGTGAACGCTGGGAAGACATCCTCCTCTACCTCGCAAGTATAATGAGAGGTTGTGTCATTGATGCGTTCCGTGATCTCCTCGAGAGTACTGACGGCTAAATGAGTCACCTCAGCTTCCTTGTCCCACAGATTTCGGAAAAGATACTCCGCCCACTGTCCTTGTTTTACGCCGCCTGCTCTTTTCCCAGTAGTTTGAACACATATCTGGAAATGGCACATTAATTCCCAATAAGTGTTGTAGATTTTGGGAGCATCATTTTTTAGAATCTCTAATTCCCTATTTCCGGGAACAAACTCTTCATACAGCAACTCACCAAAAGATAATCCAGAAATCTCAAACATCTCATGAAGAGCGAAGCCTAATTCACCGACTAGGGTGAAAAAAGTACCGGTATGAGGATTATAGAATTCCAGCATAGCAAAGAGTCCGCTGTAATTTGGAGAAATTCTGTATCGGGTGGCCATTATTGGAATAGAATTCCAGCATAGCAAAGAGTCCGCTGTAATTTGGAGAAATTCTGTATCGGGTGGCCATTATTGGAACCTTTAACTCCGAAATCCTCAAAGGTTCTTCTAGCTCCTCCAAGACGCATTATTGGAACCTTTAACTCCGAAATCCTCAAAGGTTCTTCTAGCTCCTCCAAGACGAAATTTATCATACCGGCCCACCAGTCCGTATCACTGGAGTGAACCCATGTAGGAACCCTGAAATCCTGAGTAGGGAACTCTCCTTTGACAGAGATAAATTTTCTAATGAACACCTCCGCCAACTTAGCAGACTCTCCAACAGGATGCTCTTTTTAGAATAAACCTGGTTTTAAAGCCATAAAATTATTGAAACCAGCCGGATGAGTGCCCCGATGAGTAATATGCCCTGTAGCAACACCGCCTTGGTCCTGAACGAGCTCCCAATTCATCGACCGCGGGATAGAAGCGCACTGATACCGCCTTGGTCCTGAACGAGCTCCCAATTCATCGACCGCGGGATAGAAGCGCACTGATAATAAGAGATCGACCACATCCGCTCCAAATTGGGAAGGAAAAGACGACGGTTGTTGACGACCTTCAGCCATTTGTAATTCCCCTCGGACATCCGCTTAGGATCCATTTTTACAGAATCCCCGAAAAGGAAGGATGTCTTCTTTAAAATCTCACGCTCTATGGTTTCAAATTTAGCATCTGTAACCAAAGACCTGAGAGTCTCGGAAAAAGCTTGAGTAATGAGTTTCGCCCGCTCTTTGTGGGTGTCCTGGAATATTGGATACTCGAAGGCAAAGCTGAAGATTGTATTCTTCACCGCACCTCCTGCGTGACCGAAGTAGTAGTTGAAGGAAAGAGGCTCGTTGGAGTAGCACACTGCAAAAAAAAAAAAAATCAGTCAGAAGAAGTCTAATACAAGATTGCAAGGTTTAGACCTGCGTCCGGATCTTTAAACGCAGGGTCTGAACCCGCACCCAAATTTTAAATTCAAGGTTCAGACCTACGTCCGGATCCTTAAACATAGGCTCTTAATCCATATCCAAAATTTTGAACGCAGGGTCTGAACCCGCGTTGAAATTTTATGAACGATGGAGCTAGCCATGCGTTTTCTTGAAATTGATAAACGCTGAGAATTATATCTCGAGTTTTAGGATGGAATATAGATCGCCAATCAAGGGTCGAAGATGAGAGATCTGTCAAAGCAACTTACTACAATGGCTCAATCTTACCATTAGTTGAGGAAATCGGAGACGAAGGCGTAGTGATTTGATCATCCCCGGAGGTTCTAGCCGAAGGAACACCCTGAGCTTGGACGATCTTCGATTTGGAAGCCATTTTCTTCTTGGGGCCCATTCCAATCGTGGCGAGGAAGATAAAGACGGGCAAACGAGGTATTTAGGAATTAATCCTTTCCTCTGTCGAAATGCTGGAGAAGATGAACATGAGCTATGTTTGGAAATCGGTGGAACAGTAAGAGGGGGAAAAGTCGAATGACTTTTTGATTTGACCTCAGTGGCCCATTTATACACAGCTGTAGCTGTCAAATCGATGCGGGATTCTAGGCAAAATCTCACCCGAAACGTGATTCTCGCATTTTCAAAAAAGGGGGGTTTCAATTTCTGAACGCACCCTCACATTCAGACAGTTGAACGCATGATTTAGACACGCGTTCTGGTGACCAACCTCCGCCTATCACGTAACTAACCCCTTCAAAGGGGTTAATATTCCAAGCAATAACCAGACGACTGAGATCATTTTACCCCAGACGAGCTGATCAAGAAGATTCTTCCGAAGCTGTCTTCCTGACTAAGCTGGGGGTGAAAGCCTGTTCATACAAGATGAAGTCCAAGTCATTATTGACGAACTAAACAAGAAAGAGGATGTCGACAAATTTGTCTAAGACCCTGAGATGCTCCACTCAGTCTGTGATGAGATGCATTCAATCAGCAAAATTTTAGGATCCAAAGTATTCCGAAAATTCGTCCCAGTCAACCGCGAACTTTCAAAAACTTTAAAGGGGGTTCTGTAGACTGTCTAAAAATCACAATGGATAGCTGATCCTCATCAAGCTATAACAATGAAAGTTATAATCAGACCACTTTCTTGTTACCCAACATAAATCTACAATCGAGGGACGCCCCTATGGACCATAAAGAAATCGAGAGCTAGAATTCATCCCTACAGTCAAAACACAAGTGGCTACGCTCCAAAAGACGAAGCACCACAATCATTGCATCCTCAGCTATCAACACAATTCCATGTTTGAGATGATTGATCTTGATGGCTGCGACAACAACATGACTAACATCATATTAGCAACTATTAGAGATGCTGATGAGCAGTGTAATAATTTTAGAAAAGCAGGAAGGTCTAGAGAACTGTGTGCAAATATTCGACATGCTGAGAAGTGCATGGTTAAAAGCCATGAGGTCTTAGTGGAGATCGTGATCTGCGGTTGATAGAGCGTTATTGGGGTATCTCAAGTGTCACAAATAGCCTTCTCTACTAGTCATTGGTGTCGTCCATATATAAAGACAGACAAAACGCAGCTTAAATCAGCCGCTGAACACAGCTTAAATCACCACTGGACGCAGCTCTACCCGCTACCCAACGCAGCTCTACCCGCTACCCAACGCGGCTCTATTCGCTACCCAACGCATCTCTACCCGCTTCCCAACGCGGCTCTATTCGCTGCCCGATGCAGCTCTTACCGCTGCTAGACACAGCTCCAACCGGTGCCAGACACAGTTCTACATCACAGAACACAGCTCTACATCGCTGCAGAACGCAGCTCTACATCGCTGCACAACGCAGCTCTACATCGCTACATAACGCAGCTCTACATCGCTACACAACTCAGCTCAATATCGCTGCAGAACGCACTTCCAGATGCTGCGTTCAAGCGCAGAATCTATGCCAGAACACAAGTCAAAGTTCTGACCTGTTCAAACACGATCAATGCAGTTTTGAAAACCGATTAATGAGGCAACTAAACCCTCATTTAGGAGCGGATTATGGGGGCAGTTACACCCCTAATCTCCCTATAAATATCAACAAACTCAACAGAGTTCGGGGTTGGACTTTTGGAGAATCAGAGAGAGAGAGATCTAGAAATCGGATTCAGAGAGTAAGAGGATCAACTCCTTACACAGTCTGGGGAATCATCATCAGTTGAAGAGTCCAGACATTCGGTACTTGGCTTATTAACCGAATTATTTTCGGTTCCAATAACTCTTTTCATATTAGAGTTCGTTACTCGTTCTGAGCTACAATACTCGTCAAGAGTTATTAACCAGACAGGTCAGTTGTTCCAGTGAATTGAAATTTTCGGATCGTCAACGAGAAGCAAACTCGACGCGAGCATTCGAGGGAGGCATCTCATCGCCACCGTGAAGAACCTAGTTTTAAACAAAGGGGAGAATCTAGATCATTCTCTTCTCTTTTGTAATCAGGAAATCCAATTATAATCGAGAGTTGAGAGATTTGTAAACATTCTTTTTCTAAGCAGTTAGAGAGAATAAAATCAAATACAGTTCTTTCATTCATTGCAAAATTTTCCACAAACAGCCCAGACGAAGCTGCAGCAGGCACGACACATGAAGTGGATGTCCTATTTGATGGCGTTCAACATCATTATTAGGTACAAGAAGGGTCGACGAACAAGTTAGCCGATATGTTATCTCGCCCACCAGTGAGGGCATTTTTGGTGGCGACGCGCATTTAGCCATTGGTTCCTTCGGAGTATGTACAGATATACACATCCAACAAAGATTTCAATAGTGTGTTTGAGCGGGCGACGGCTGGTCGAAAGGGGGTGTATGCGATTGGTGATGATGGTTTGTTGTATCGTGGGACGTCGCTTTGCATTCCGGAGGATGGCGACCGTTATAGTGGATTCGAGAAGTACATACATCACGTGTGCAAGGTCATTTTGGGATTCAGAAGACGCTTCTCAATCTACGGCACCATGTCTTTTGGCCAAAGATGTTGGAGGATGTCACTAAGTATGTTGGGGGGGGGGGGGGAAGGGAAACATGGTTTGTATCTACCATTGCCGGTACCTTCGAGACTGTGGGAGAGTATTTCTATAGATTTCTTAGGAGGATTGCTGACGACCAAGAGAGGACATGATTATTTGTTTGTTGTGGTGGACCGGTTCAGTAAGATGGTGATCTTGATTCCTTGTAAGAAGACCGTGACGGGAGCGGGTGCAGCGTAATTGTTCTTTGAGAATGTGTGGAAGCACTTTGGGTTACCGAATTTGATTATTTCCGATCGAGATAGCCGGTTTCTCGGATATTTTTGGGATTCTTTGTGGAGCTTGATGTACACTAGGTTGAAAAAGAGAAAGGTATTCCATCCACAAACAGACGGACAAACAAAAGTAGTTAATCAGACTATGGTGTACATGTTACGAGGATACAATTCCAGGCATCCCAAGACTTGGGATGAGAGTTTACCATATCTTCAGTTTGTGTTTAATCGGGCTATTCATGGATCTTTGGGGAAATCGCCGTTTGAGGCTTGTTATGGGTTTTTACCTCTGAGCCCGTTTGATCTCATGTTTTCAAGTAAAGCTATGGCAGACGGCAAGGAAGGGAGTGAAAGGCAACAAGCTCAGCGATTTTTGGAGAAGATTGCACATATTCATGTCCCGGTGGAAGCATAATTGAAGAAATCACAAGCCAAGTACAAGGCGAAGCATGATCAGCATCGGGTTCCTTGTAACTTTGGCATAGGCGACATGGTATGGATGAAATTGAGTAAGGAGAGGCTAAAGGAAGAATGGAAGAAGTTGAAACCTATACCATATGGTCCGTTTTAGATTCTTGATCAAATTGGTGACAACGCTTTCAGGCTGGATTTGCCACCTTACTTAGGCATGTATTCGGTGATCAATACCGAGTATTTGAAGTTGTTTGAGCCTCTATTGCTGGATGATGAAGATGACGACAAGGTGATCTTATCGTATGTTGAAGACTTGTGGTTTGATAGAGAAGAGCCGCTGAAAGAAGATTGCATTTTGGAGCGGAAGATGACCACGACGAGGCGGGGGACGAAGGAGTCATTTCTCATTGGACGTCAAGGTTAGGTTCCTAGCAAGGCTAAGTGGTTCAATAGGGAAGGAGGAGCTCGCAAGTTTTCTCAGCTAAAGTTTTAACTTGAATGAGACTTCAAGTTCCTAAAGGGGGACCCATGATACGAGTGTATCTTCTCTTCGAAACTTAGTGATCATCATGAGAGTTTGAGGATAGCTGATTCTTATGGTACCTTGAGAATAGAGGTGTAAAACAGCATAGTGGAATGCAGATTGAAGCGTGGAATAAGATGGAGAATCAAAGAATCGAATCATCCAGCTTTCAGCCCGTGAGTCGACTCATAACAGTCATGAGTCGACTCATCAGGTTAAGTCAACTCATGAATGTCATGAGTCGACTCACGAAACCCAGCCATTTATCACCAGTCTCTGACGAGTCGACTCATTGCTGGTTTTGTGTTTTGTCCAGTTTCGGATGAGTCGACTCATCTCAGTCGTGAGTTGACTCATCGATGGTTTCCTGATTTATTTGGGTTTCTGTTTACATGTTTTCCTATAGGATTTAGGCTTGGTTATTTATCACTTTACCATCCACGTTGTTCCACATATAAAAGGGATTGTTTTAGGGTTTTAAAACAATCAAGAGAGATTAGATTGTACTCGGAGAATTAAGAGAGATTGTTCTTCAATTCTAGTGAGATTGTGAGAGATTGTAAGTTATTTGATTCTCATAATCTAGAGAAGGTATTTTCCTTCGCCACACTGAATTACTCTTGTGTTCTTGTTATTTTCTTCTCAACCCACCTTTGATAATTCCGCGATCAAAGGTGCTCGCACGGCGACTCGTATCAGAATGCCTTCAGATAATTCTTGAATAACTGGATCTATTAAATTATTAGCTACTTGTGAAAGTTCTTGATTGTCATCTGTATCAACTGTGGGTTGTTGAATTTCAACAGCTGGTTGTGCAATGTCAACTTGAGGAATGCTATGAATGACAATCGGCTTACTATTTGAGGTGAAAGGCTGAGTATCTAAATGATCCTTCTCAGAAACAATATCCTGAGGTTCATCCCTCCTACTGATTAAGTCATTCTAATTTTTTTTTGCATTTCTTGATTCCACAATTCGAGTCTGATGTGATGGATAATAAAACCTATATCCTTTGGACCTTTCAGCATATCCAATGAAATACCCACTAATGGTCCTTGGATCCAATTTCTTCTCTTATAGATTGTAAACTCTTATTTCAAATGGGCATGCCCAAACACGTATATGTCTCAAACTCGGTTTCTAACCCTTCAATAATTCAAATGGCATTTTTAGAACAGCCTTGGTTAGACACCGGTTTAATATGTACAGAACCGTCTTAAGAGCTTCAGTCCACAAGGACTTAGGAAGTTTGGAGCTACTCAGCATGGTCCATACCATGTCCAATAATGTTCGGTTTCTTCTTTCTGCCACACCATTCTAGTCTGGAGATCCAGACATAGTGTATTGGGCAACTATCCCATTTTCTTGAAGATACCTTGCAAACGGACCCGGTGCTTGTCCATCCTCAGCATATCTACCATAATATTCTCCACCTCTATCAGACCTCACGATCTTAATTTGCTTTCCGCATTGTTTCTCTACTTCAGTTTTGAAAATTTTGAAAGCATCAATCGCTTCGTTCTTGTTATGAAGCAAGTAGAGATACATATATCGTGAGTAATCATCTATGATTGAGATGAAATATTTCTAACCATACGAGTCCATATCTGGACTACAAATATCTGTATGAATGATTTCTAATACGTCTGAGCTCCTCTTGACACCTTTCATTGATTTATTGGTCTGCTTTCTTTTTATGCAGTCCACACAAATTTCAAAGTTGATAAAATCCAAAGTACTAATTACTCTATCATTCACCAATCTTTTAATCCTTTCAATGGAGATATGTCCTAATCTCCGGTGCCACAACTGTAGGCATATAAAATTGCTTATAGGTCCCTTAGCATAGCTCGGCACAAACCGACGAACCAACGAAGTGACGAGGTTGACGAATCGCACGCAAGTAACGGAATACATCCATTCGTGTGCGAAATCAAGCCAATGGTTCGGGGAGTCAACGAGTCATCCAACCAAGGGCAGACTCGGACGAATCACGATCGAATCAAGATCAGTTTCGGATTCGAACCCAGAAGTGGATTTACTGCCAAATTAGGAATCGGATCTACGGCCAAATCAGATCAACAAATCAGAGTCCGAATCAGCCGAATCACTGACAAAACGACGAAACAGAAACGCCTAAGGAGGGCTCGGCCAAAGCCGAGCCACCCATGGGTGGCTCGGCCAAAGCCGGGCTACCCATAGGTGCCGGCCACCCATGGGTGGCCGACCCAGATCTGTGCATGGGCACAGTTCAGAGAGCCTATAAATAGGCTCCCCTTTGTTCATTTGAGGAGGTTGGAACTTTGAGAGCCGTTACTCTGCCGAATTGAAAATCGAGTTTGGAGTTTTGAAGACTTGAGGACTTGAAGATTCAGATCTGATTCTCGGCGAGCATCTACGTCACAAAAGGCAGGAGTTCGAGAGAGATAAAAATTAGATCTGAGATCTACACGAGATTACACTCCGGATCAAAGCTTGGCCTTTGATCCCGAGAATTAAGGGCGATTATTTCCTTGGTGAACTAATCCCCCCCGGCTATTATTTCCTTCGCGAAATAATACCTGTCGAATCGTGTAGATCCGACCGGATCTAGATCGCGTGGTGGTCCACGGATTAACCCCGGCGTCGGCAAAGAACCCACACAAGCAAGAGACCGCAAAACAGGATCTTGCGATTTGTTCTAAAGGAAAGTTGTAATTTTTTCTTTTTCTTTGATTTCGTTGTAACCGGATCTAAAAAAAGACCAGATCTTTTGTAACCAAAAAACACTTATTCAAGATAACAATGAATTCAATGAAGGCAATTTTCACAGCGAACAATCTGGCGACCACAGTGGGACTCGCTGTCGAGATCGGAGCGTCGCAGCCGCGGATCTCAATCCCGGTCATGGAGGAGGTCGAGTACGAATTCGACCAGGCCAAGTTCGAGGAGTATCTCTCGTCCTCGTCCGGATCTACCTCCCCCCGTAAGTCCAAGAAGCTCTCCTCCAGGAGAAAAGCTCGTTGGTTCGAAGAAGTTCACAACGAAGCTCTCACCCCGGCTGACGCCAAAGTTGCGCCGGGTGAAGTTCCACCGACCTCCAACGAGGTCAAACCTATTCTTGCTGACGCCTCTACTATTCTGGGCGTCGTGACTCTCTCAAAGAGAGCCCGCCAGAGGCGGCCGCGGATCTCAATCCCGGTCATGGAGGAGGTCGAGTACGAATTCGACCAGGCCAAGTTCGAGGAGTATCTCTCGTCCTCGTCCGGATCTACCTCCCCCCGTAAGTCCAAGAAGCTCTCCTCCAGGAGAAAAGCTCGTTGGTTCGAAGAAGTTCAGAATACCAACGACGCTCTCACCCCAGCTGACGCCAAAGTTGCGTCGGGTGAAGTTCCACCGACCTCCAACGAGGTCAAACCTATTCTTGCCGACGCCTCTACTATTCAGGGCGTTGTGACTCTCTCCAAGCCGCCGACGAACGAATGGATCCGGGTCAAACGGAACCGTTCGACACTCGAAGAGCGGATTCACAAACGCCGCGCATTGCTTGCACAAGCAAAAATCCTTGTGCAGAAGGCCGAGGAGTTGAAGAAACGGGAGATCATGCAGAATCGTCCCAAAGGAAGAAGCTAGTCTTGGAGCGTCTCGGTCCACTTTCTGATGAGCGAGTCAAAGCTCCTGTTCAAGATCGTCTGGGCCCAATGAAGAAACCCCAGACGACGCAGCATGCTGGGGGTCGCCGTCACCTCCAACATGACAAAGAGACCAAGGCAGTCATGCGCACCAACTTGAGAGTTTCAGTTTTTGAAAGACTTAATGCGGAAACGCCAAAACCAAGGCCTAGGCGCTTCCAACGAAGAAGAAGGGTGATTGAAGACGGAGAATTTCCGAGGGTCACCACCAACATGACGAGCAAAGGGACATCGGCACGAGAAGATTTCGAGTCGATTCTGAAAGCTTCCCGACCTAGAACCCGTCTGCAGTCCGGAACCATAGAGCGAGCAACTTATGGTAGGATTCGGACAAGACGCCCTTCAGAAGATGAAGAATCTGATGCCGGCTCCGCGGTGGCATCAGATAATACAGTATCCAGCGAGGGACAACCCCGCGAGGCCCTGATGATAAGTGCGGAGCAGATGGCCAAGATGCTTGAAGACGCTTTGGCTAAGCAGAAAGAAAGTTTCAAATTTGAGATGGAGATGGCCATGCAGCAGATGAGAGAAATGCATGACCAACAGATCCAAGCATTGGCGAACCAACAAGGCGAGCAGAATCATCGTAACCCGATTAATGTGGAAGATGAGGATACAAATGCTCGTAACACCAATGATCCTCCCGTCAACGCAGGGGGTGGTAATGAGAATGCTGGCGAAGAAACCAGCGAAAACTTGAAGATCAAAAATCTCGAGAGCAAAATCAATACGTTGATTTCCGCTCAAGAGATGAAGAAGACGGGCATTCATTATCCCTACCCAAGAGAATGGGAATCGATCCCATATCCGGCGAAGTTCAATCTAATTAACTTCACGCCGTTTAATGGGATGGGTTTACCTACTCAGCATTTGATTTACTTCAAATCGCACCTGGGAGTTATCTCCGGCAATGAGCCTCTGATGGTACGGTCCTTCGTTGGCACTCTGCGTGGAGCCGCCTTCGATTGGTATCGCCGCCTCAAGCCAGGAAGCGTAAATAGCTGGGACGACATGGAGACGAAGTTCCTTACAAATTTCTTCGACGACGACACCGAGATCTCTATCGGATCGCTGCTCGATGAGAAGCAAAAAGACGGGGAGTTAGTCGACACCTTCGTCAAAAGGTTCCGGAACAAGGCGATGAACTGCCGGGACCCGATCACCAATGAATTCATCCTCCAGACATGCCACAACAACCTTTCGCTGGACGTGTTGGAAGCAATGGGCACAGCACCGTCCAAAACGTGGCAGGATCTGGGCGGGGAACAAGCCGAACGGTTCCTCCGAAGGAAGAAGGCGGAGAGAGGCCAACAGGCGACGAATGCTCCACAGCAGAATTTCGTCCCACGGGGGAAAGGTAAGGCACATGCTAATGCAGTTGATGCTAATCAAACTTTCCAATTGCAACCTCAGCAACAGCAGCAGCAACAAGCACCACAACAATCTCGCGGGCAATGGCAACAACGGCCTCAGAAGCAGAAATCTTCGGAGCCGAGGTTTCCTAAAGTGTACTCCTTCAAGGATGACAAAGTTCCCGGCATCTTTAAGTACTTATTGGAAAACAACAAAATTTAGCTGTCAGCGATTGTGGATCAAGAAGGGGCTAGCAAAGTGACGGATCCGAAGTATTGCGCATACCATAGAGCGGTCCATCACCCTACCAAGTCGTGCTACCACCTCAAGGACAAGATCCAGGCGCTAATTGATGTAGGCGTCATAACCCCGAAGCCGTCCAAGAATGTTGGAGCAAACGCGGTTTCAATCAGCTTTGGATCGGTGCCCACAACATGGTTCAAACCGGAGCGCATCACCAAAGTAGGGATGAAGACAGTAAACGACGACCTGCATGGACAGCGCCAAAAAGGACTTATGCCACACACAGCCCCAAACGGCGAAATCCTCTGGGTTCACCCCGACCTGATTGAAGATGAACAATGGGCCGGATCGTCATCCAAGAAGAAGTCCAAAGGGAAAGGAAAGTCTTGCTGCAGAGTCTCTGTTATCCCAGGAGAAGATGACGAAAGAATCCTAACTTTCCCGCTCTCTAAAGAAAAACAAGAAGTTTTTACGACCCGAAGCGGAAATGAGTATCACTACAACTATCCACCACCTAGTGAGCAGGGGGTGAATAAACGGGGACCAGCCAAAACTCTCACGGAGATGGGGGTGATTACAAGTCCTACACCGGGCGAAGAGGCTCGACGACAGTCGGTGAATAAACCGAAAGAAAAGAATCCCCAGGAGGTGCAGAATCCGAAGCAGTCTCGTTTCAGTCGCCCGATTGGAAGAGACAAACCGGAAAGCTCGAAGACTCCGCAAGTCTTCGATATAATGGCTCAATTAGCCAACATTCCAGCACGGATAACGCTGTATGAGTTGCTGCGGTTGTCCAAGGAAACCAGGGAGGCCTTGCAAGAAGCTTTGGCCAATTCAGAGGTGTTCCTGACTCAAGTCAAGCCGGTGCCTGAACAGCCAGAACCACTGAGTCAACAGTGCAACATAGCGACCAAAAACCTTCCCTGCATTACTTTCACCAAAGAGGACATGCAGACGAAGAATTCGAACCACGATCGACCGCTATACTTCATCGGGTACATCGACTCCAGCAAAGTCAACCGAATCCAAGTGGATCCGGGTTCTGCTGTGAGTATTATGCCACTTCGCTTGATACATTTCCTTGGTATTCCAGTTAGCAAGTTGGCGTCCACAGGCACTGTTATCTACGGGTTCAATACCAGCGGGTCAAGACCTTTAGGTAAAATCCGGATCAACACCAACGGGTCAAGGCCTTTGGGAAAGATCCGGATAAAGTGCCAAATGGGTGATCTAAAGACGGAGGTCACGTGTTACGTGATTGATGCTGAGACATCATATAACTTACTATTGGGTCGGCCTTGGATCCATAGTAATGTTATAATTCCCTCAACTCTCCATCAGTGTTTGAAATATGTCGACACTGATAATAGGGTTAGAACGGTGGTCGCGGATAAGCAACCATTTAAAGGGTATGAGAATTATTTCACTGATTCTCTCCTTTATGGTAACGAATCCGATACTGAATCATCGGCCCATGGCACGGACAGCGGAGAAGAAGTTGATACCGAAGCCGGATTTGATTACAATGGAGGTTATGTTCTAAATGACATTGTACCCTTTGTAATCAACCTTGACGATGATCAAACGTCAGAGGGTAGTTACCCTTTGTAATCAACCTTGACGATGATCAAACGTCAGAGGGCAGTTGTAACTGGCAACTTGCCACTAATGAAATAAATAATGATTTAGAGTACTCCCAGTCTCTTGATGATGTGATAACAAAATTGTATGATAATCCTGACTTATATATGCCGCTTCGGTCGTCCTATGTAACAAAGGAACGCTGCCAGCATTCTTTCGGAACAACCATGATCATCCCGAACAAGATAAGAGGTGCAAAAGAAGTGATTTACGGTAAAGGAAAAAGCTCTCCGTTACCAGATCATTTCCTAAGTGAAGATGAAGATGATGACGAACCTGGTCGGCATTTATCTAAGTATAGTCCGGAAGCGCGCAAGCTCATGGAAAAGCAGGGGTATGATTTCACACTCGGAGAAGGTTTATACTTCGATCGAGGTCCTCGTACTCCAGCCAAAGCGGTATACATACCAAAAGGGAAACCCGAGGATTATTATAAATACGGGCGAGGCTTAGGCTATATTTCCTCGTCCGATGAGGAATGTGGTTGGCAGATCATCGATCAAATTGCTAACAAAACTAAGAACAAATACTCTTCTGATTCTTCCGACACAAGTCTAGGGGAGGCATTCAAAGCCCTAATGGTAAACATGGCTACAGCTGATCCGTCTACAATGGAGGACGATGATCAAATGCCAACATGGGAAGACCCGTGGGTTCATCATCTGAATATGCAGTATGGTGACAGGTTCGAACAGAGAGAACCCCCCACTGAGGATAAAATAGTCCAAGTTAACATGGGCGACGAGGCCAACCCAAAGCCGATATTCATCAGCGATAGTCTTCCCTCAAATGAGAAGGAGGAGTTAGTTGCTCTCATCAGGGAGTATATTGACGTCTTCGCTTGGAACTATGAAGATATGCCAGGGCTCGACCCCAATGTGGCAATGCACCGCCTCGATATCAAGCCGGATGCCAAACCTGTCAAGCAACAGCAAAGACGGTTTCGTCCGCAGATTATGGAAGCCATTGAAGCAGAGGTTAAGAAATTAATCGAATCAGGATTTATCCGAGAGGAGCAATTTATCTGAGAAGAACAACATCCAGATTGGCTAGCCAATATCGTTCCAGTCATGAAGAAGAACGGTAAAATCAGGATTTGCATCGACTTCAGGGATCTGAATACGGCATGTCCAAAAGACGATTTTCCTCTCCTAATCACAGATGTTATTATTGACAATACATGCGGATTTGAGAGAATGTCTTTCATGGATGGGTTTTCAGGATATAACCAAATCAAGATGCACCCAGATGACGAGAAGCATACAGCGTTCAGAACACCTCTTGGTGTCTTTTGCTACACGGTGATGCCTTTCGGACTAAGAAGCAGAAGAAGTTCTCAAGGAAGCACACGAAGGAGAATGTGGTGCGCATCAGCCGAAATCTCAGCTATTAATTCCAAGAATAATTTCCTTTAAAATTATCTCTCATTATAAAAAATCTAAAATAATCTTTTTAAAATATATTTTATTATTATTTATGAACAATAATACTTTTAATTTTATAAATGATTTCTATCATATTTTATAAAATAATCTAAAATATATTTTTTCTCAAAATAAAATTCCTTTAATCATAACAATTATTCAAAATACTTTTTACTCAAAATAACTTATTTTCAAAATACCCCTTTAAATAATTTAAAAAATATCATAAATTTTATTTAAAATAAATATTAAAATTTATGGCTAAAATAATAATAACAATAACAATGATGAATAATTAACTATTTATTTAAAAATTTTATCAAAACAATTAAATTTATAATTAGCAAACCTTATTAAAATAACATAATATCGTATTTTTAAATCGTAAAAAATTCTAGAGAAATTGGAAAAAATACAAATACTCTTTTAGAAAAATTATATTTAATATTTAAATACCAGAAAATTATTTAAACCCGTATTGAAAATTTACGGTCATTACAACTAAGTATGTCGAGTGGTTCCGCCTTTCGTGTCGACTGGCATGTATCGACTCATCCTATCGCCTATCGTCTCATCCTGTCGCATGTCATCTCGTCCTGTCGCCTTGAGTCGTCTGTTCATCTCGATTGGGTTGCTTCGCCTCGAGTCATCAGCTTGACTCTCCTGGTTTGTTGTTGTCTCGTCTGGTTTGAGTCTCGTCTCGCCTCGTTCATCTGTTTAGTCAGCTCGTCATGCTTTTCAGTCGCCTCATCTCGTAGATCTCCTGTATCAACAATTTGTAATATTTTGTTTGTTTTAAGCTTAAATTGTAGCATTACCAAATGTTAAAATTTTGTAATATGATGAATATGCTATCTTGGTGAGGTTACCTACCATAAAAAGACAAAATTAAGATTTGTCAAAATCCTCGCCAATTGAGAGAATTTGGCAAAATCTAAAAATTGAGCACTTTTTGCACTTTTGGGATTCAATATTCTAAAAATTTTCTTAAAGCAAACAACATATATGGAGTCCCAAATACAAAAACTCACTTTTTGATACTAAAACTTGTATTCCATACCAAATGCCAAAATTTTTGGTGAAACAAACACCCCCTAAGACAATAACCATGATACCAATGTAGAAGCACTACTGCAAAAGCTCCTTATAGTAACAGTTAATTCATTAAACCGTTACTATTAAACCTTATTGAAACGGTTATTATCAAATCTGATTTTTTTTCTTTCTATTTGAAACAGTTATCAATTATATATCAATTAAATTAAAAGAACAATAAATATTTTTATTAAAATTAAGGTGGGAAACTAAATTTTGGGGGGCAAATAAAAATCAGGAAACTAAATAGGAAGGGTGATTTCTCTCTCTCTTTGTAACCTCCGCTCCCAAAAAATAAACCCCTTCTATCTCACCTCCCTCTCCGATCTCTCATCGTCACCTCCGCAAGTCGATCTCACGTCATCACCTCTACAGATGCTCTCCCTGTAATTAAACCCCTCTGATCTCACGTCGTCATCTCTGCAGATTTCTCTCTCTTGTAACCTCCGCTCTCCCTCTAATTAACCCCCCCGATCTCACCTCATCGCCTCCGCGCGATCAGCCCCAAAAAACTTCGGCCGCTCTCAAAAACTAGATTGACCCCTGATCCTCTGCTTGACCTAACAAAGCTCCGCTCTAAAAGTGTTAATTGATCTCTGATCACGCCTCAAGACCACTGCTTTCCAGATCTTTGGGCGTCTATCCAATCGAGTCGTGCAATATCGTGGTTGCGTGTCTTCCCCTTTCCGATTTCTGGCAATTGCATGCGCTGATCACCTCACTCCACAAAGGTATTATGCACTTTCTTATTATTGTGATTAAGTTATTTATTCAATTTGTAAAAAATCCCCAATCTGATTTCTTATTAATGTGACCGTGGAGGTTTTTTTTGCTTTGAATAAAGTTCAGCGGATATATGCAATTAAGTATGATGTTTATATTGATCGTATTTTTAGTAGATTATATTGATCTTATTTTAATAGATTATATTGATCTTATTTGTCGTCTTTACTTTTTTAGTTTTCCATCATATTAATGTTTCGCCCTTTGTTTCTTTTTATTCTGATATTTTCAATTGTCCTCAATTTGAATGATTAACTATTCATTGAATGATCACAGCTTAGCTTTAATTTATAGACACTGGACAATTTCAAAGGTAATCTAGCTTTATGGTGTTTGTTTATTTCACTCGGTTTAACATTTATGGAGTAAGTTTTCACTATTTTAATTTATTTTGAAGCAGGCTACGAGACTTGAAGCAATCAGGTAAACTTCATTTAATCTAACATTGGTTTCTGTATGTTACTTTTGATATTTCAACATAACTTGTAACAGGCTCGATGTAATCATACTAGAGGTATTGTTTTATGTGAATAATTTTCCTATCAACCTCCCACGCCCACCATTTTCTTGGTATATATCAGCATGAAAATAAAGTATCTGCCTTATAGAAGTAGTTATCACTTATAAAGAAAGAAGAAACATAAGAGTCTGGTTAAAAATTCTAACTTTGACAATGGCTAAAAGGCGGTCGACCGGGCCGGTCGACCGCCGAAACGGTTTTGGGCTGGGTCTGTTTTCTAGACCCGTTTCGTTTGGGTTTTCTATAAATACCCAAACTCGGTTTTAGGGTTAGTAAGCAAGGGGGTTTAGCAGCCATTGAGGGTGAGTTCTTGGGCTTCTATTCTAGGAGCAATTGATGAGATCAAGAGGTGAGTTGTTGAGGGTTTATGAGAAATTTGTAACCCTAGTTGTATCCCCTTGATTTCTAATAGTGAAAACTCCCCCTTCCTTGCCCCGTGGACGTAGGTATCTTGCCGAACCATGTAAAAACTGGTGTTAGTGATTGTTTGTGCTTGTTTGGTGTGTTGGTCTATCCTTTCTCGGCGATTGGTTTGGATTCTCGAGGCACAACAAGTGGTATCAGAGCCCCGGGCAACGCTTGGGCTTTTTGGAGGCGTAGATCAGTTGGGAAGTTCATCTAGAGCTTCGGTTGGTGATAAATATTGGATCTTTGTGGTAAAGTTTCTATCTTTTTTAAGTTAGATCTATTTCTTATCGTTCCGTAATTGTATTGGGTGCTTTGAGATAAATGGCCGGAAAGGATAAACATGGGGAGGGTTCTTCTAGTGTGAAGGCCATCCAAAGTTTGAGTATACATTCTATGAAAATAGATGTGGAAAAGTTCAACGGCACAAATAATTTTGGACTTTGGCGATGCGAAGTCATGGATGCGCTAAATACGCAAAATCTAGAAGATACGTTAGAGTTGGACGGGAAACCGGACAACATGGATGATAAGATTTGGAAAAAAAATGAATAGAACAGCGTGTGGTGTGATTAGGTCTTGCCTTACCCAAGATCTAAAATATGATGTGATGAATGAAACTTCAGCAAAGAAGATTTGGGAGGTCCTAGAGGGCAAATATTTGACGAAGATTTAGGAGGTCCTAGAGGGCAAATATTTGACAAAGAGCGTCAAAAATCGTTTGTATTTGAAGAGGAGGTTTTATCGCTTCCAATTGAAGAAGGGGACATCCATTAGTGATCACATGAACCACTACACGAAGCTACTTGCAGATTTGGTGAACGTAGATGTCATTGTTGAAGATGAGGATAAAGCGTTATTGTTATTGAGTTCCTTGGCTGACGAGGAATATGAGACATTTGTCCTCACTCTTATTAATGGGAAGACATCTCTTTCGTATAGTGAAGTCACCGCGATACTTGTGAATTATCAACTTCGAAAGAAGGACAATGAGACTTCCATTGAGCCGGTTACGCGGGCATTGGTTGCAAGAGCTAAAAGTCCAAACCGTGGGAGGAGATCACAGTCTAGAGGTGGGCATCCTGCAGTTGGTAGGAATCAGTGTGCCTTTTGTAGAGAGGATGGACATTGGAAAGCCGAATGCCCAAAATTGCAAGCTGTGAAGAATAAAGGGAAAGCTATTCAAGCTTCAGAGGTGAATATTGCCAAGGCTAGTGGCGATGTTTCAGATTCAGATTCTTCGGGCTATTCGTGCCCAGCTCTTCCGTCAGTTGATGTTGCCGACTCCACCGAGTGGATGTTGGATTCTGGTGCTACTTACCACATATGCCCTAGAAGGGATTGGTTCTCCAGCTTTCAGGAGTTGGAAAGAGGGGATGCTGTTCTCATGGGTAATGATCACAGATGCCCTATTGGTGGTATTGGTACCGTTCGGATTCGGATGAGTGACGGGATGATCCGGGAGTTGGCTGATGTGAGGTTCGTTCCTCAACTGAGGAAGAACATCATTTCACTTGGGGTATTGGAGGCATCAGGCTATAGGGTGATCTTGGCGGAACATCAGGGTCCATGATTGTTATGAAGGGCGTCAGACGGAGTAACTTGTATTATCTGCTTGGGAGCATGGAAGTGGATAGGGCGCTGACGACTTCTATGGCTAGACTGTGGCGTTGTATGGTGGTGGGATATATTATTGGTTATGCCGTGCACAGATTGTTGAGGATTGCTATGACCTACAAATTGAAGTCCTGCGAGCACATTAGGATGAGCGAGAAGACCGAGGTGGAGTACAACACTTCTATCCACCGATCGATGGGTCTTATTAGAGGTGTTCAGTCAGGCAATGGGGGGCTTTCCGAGGAGGCATCATCAGCAGGTAATCGGTATTTTGTTTCCTATGTTGGGGATTGTACTAGGCATATTTGGGTTACAACCAAGTCCCTTTGGTATGAAGCCCTAGTAGTCCGTAACAGTTGGAGGAGGTGTATGGGTAGAAAGGTGACCCGTTGTACTAGTTCTAATAGGGGTTCTTTCTTGCATTGGTGCCGAGCTCATGACAGTTGGAGACACTTCAGAGGAGAGAAGACAATGGGGCGACGTGATGAGATGGCGGATTTAGTGAGCCGTTCTTTTCTGGAGGAGGATCGGCGTTGGTTGTTGAGCAATGGATCTGGTATTCAGGCTTCGACAGGTTTGGGTCATCTTATGAGATTGCCGACTGCTGCGTATAGAGTTGTTAGATCTGGTGGACAGGTTTGGGTCATCTTATGAGATTGCCGACTGCTGCGTATAGAGTTGTTAGATCTGGTGGAGCTGTATCAGATTTTGGTTGGCGTCGGATATCGGGCTACCCAGCACTTGGTCACATCATGGATGTGAGATTGGATCCGATTGCGTATTTAGGATTCAGAGGCTCGTTTGTCTATCAGTGGGGAGCTTCTGAGTTTGGTCTGAGCAGGTTTGTCACTTTGGACTCTCGGCAGGTGGAGAGAATTGATCAGGTTAGAGGGATATCGTAGCGGGTGGAGGGTGATGCTACTCCACATTGGGTGAGGATTTCCTCACATACTCCAGGTCATTCTGTATTGGTTGGGATTCCAGCTGAGGTGGTACAACATGAGAGTCATTTATTTATGGGTGCAGATGATGAGGTGATTGATTTGGATGCAGCTGGTGGATATGGTTTGGATACGGCCATTATTTCACCTCAGGTGGAGGTGTTGGACTTGTTTCAGTTTGGGGCCGTTGATAATGCTATCAGCCGTAAGATGGATTGAGGGCCTTTGGAGGCCATTGGGTGAACTACGTGAAGGCTTGATTCCTTGGAGAGGATACGTAGGTAGTCTTTATGATGCAGCCGATTTGATTAGCGACATCGACATTTGGGGTGAGTGTTCACACTCCCATTTGGGTCTCAGCAAGTGAGGCATTTGGTGTAGTCGGTGTAGGCTCAGTTCGATTTGATGAGTAGACACAGTTGGTTTGGGGTTGAGTGTTCGCACTCCCGTTTGGGTCACGACGTGTTGTGGATGGGGTCCGTTGTCATGAGTCTGTTGCCATGGCGTACTGGATGCAACAGTTGAGGCATTGGTTTGGTTGGTGTTGGCTCAGATTTGGGAAATCTTCACCGAGGTGGAGATTTGTAGAATTGGCAGAGATCAGGTTTCAGGCTTAGGATTCAGGTTGTCAGGGTGGCGGTCGACCGGCCCGGTCGACCGCGTTCGTGCATATTGTTTACTGGGCATCAGGATTGGTGGCGGTCGACCGACGCGGTCGACTGCGATGGATCGCGGTCGACTGGTCCGGTCGACCGCCGAAGCGGTTTTGGGCTGGGTCTGTTTTCCAGACCCGTTTCGTTTGGGTTTTCTATAAATACCCAAACTCGGTTTTAGGGTTAGTAAGCAAGGGGTTTTAGCAGCCATTGAGGGTGAGTTCTTGGGCTTCTATTCTAGGAGCAATTGGTGAGATCAAGAGGTAAGTTGTTGAGGGTTTATGAGAGATTTGTAACCCTAGTTATATGCCCTTGATTTCTAATAGTGAAAACTCCATCTTCCTTGCCCCGTGGACGTAGGCATCTTACCGAACCACGTAAAAACTGGTGTTAGTGATTGTTTGTGCTTGTTTGGTGTGTTGGTCTATCCTTTCTCGGCGATTGGTTTGGATTCTCGAGGCACAACATGCATGTGTCTTCAAATACACCAAAATTATAAAATTGCGGTAGGTATTGAGAGTAAAATCTTTATACTTTTAATGAGCCCACTATACAGTTTTTGTTTGCCACTGGATTTAAACATCCCTGTCAATACCTTCCAAATTATATCCAGCACTCAACAATCTGTGATTGTCCACATCTCTCTTCATTAAACAACATAAACCCACTTCAGTTTCCAATTTGATGTAAAGTTTGCTTAATTAAGATATATGTGTCTTTTTCTTTCAGTTTTGTTTTTAATTGATTTTGTACTTCGGAGTGTTTGGTAACGTTAATTGGTGATTTATTTTGGCAGGTTTTGATGGGGATGCGCGAGTCAAATGCCAGACTTTGATGGGGATGCACAAGTCAAATGGCAGACAAAAAAGAGCTTTGCTACAGTGACCCAAAATATGGGACCAATAAAAGGGACAAGTGATGTGTCCCTCTCCTATTGGATAATGAGTTGGTCACCATTAATGATGACCAACTCATTATCCAATAGGAGGGGACACCTCACTTGTCCCTCCTATTGGTCCCATATTTTGGGTCCTTAAAGAATTTTTCGACAAAAAACTTAGTTTTATCCTTCCTCCCTGTAGGTTATTTAAGATCTATGTGTTTTTTTCTTTCAATTTTTGTTTTTAATTGAATTTGTACTTCGGAGTGTTTGGTAACATTAATTGGTGATTTATTTTGGAAGGTTGTGATGGGGATGTGCAAGTCAATTCGGAGTGTTTGGTAACATTAATTGGTGATTTATTTTGGAAGGTTGTGATGGGAATGTGCAAGTCAAGTGGCAGACAAAAACCTCCACTTGACTTACACATTCCCATCACAACCTTCCAAAATAAATCACCAATTAATGTTACCAAACACTCCGAATTGACTTGCACATCCCCATCACAACCTTCCAAAATAAATCACCAATTAATGTTACCAAACACTCCGAAGTACAAATTCAATTAAAAACAAAAATTGAAAGAAAAAAAACACATAGATCTTAAATAACCTACAGGGAGGAAGGATAAAACTAAGTTTTTTGTCGAAAAAATCTTTAAGGACCCAAAATATGGGACCAATAGGAGGGACAAGTGAGGTGTTCCCTCCTATTGGATAATGAGTTGGCCATCATTAATGGTGACTAACTCATTATCCAATAGGAGGGGGACACATCACTTGTCCCTTTTATTGGTCCCATATTTTGGGTCCCTATAGCAAAGCTCATATTCATAACCCAAAGAAAAATTCTTTAAGGATCCAAAATATGGGACCAATAGGGGGACAAATGAGGTGTCCCCCTCCTATTGGATAATGAGTTGGCCATCATTAATGATGGTCAACTCATTATCCAATAGGAGGGGGACACCTTACTTGTTCTCCCTNCAATTGGTGAGATCAAGAGGTGAGTTGTTGAGGGTTTATGAGAGATTTGTAACCCTAGTTATATCCCATTGATTTCTAATAGTGAAAACTCCCCCTTCCTTGCCCCGTGGACGTAGGCATCTTGCCGAACCACGTAAAAACTGGTGTTAGTGATTGTTTGTGCTAGTTTGGTGTGTTGGTCTATCCTTTCTCGGCGATTGGTTTGGATTCTCAAGGCACAACATGCATGTGTCTTCAAATACACCAAAATTATAAAATTGCGGTAGGTTATAAACTATGTGCATGAGTCGCCCTACTGTCCAAACTCCTCTCTCCATGCATGAGTGGGCCCCACGTATTTCTAAATCTCTCCATTTGAGCTTCAGCTTGGGCGTGTGTTGCGGTATAATATGCCAAAATTTAAAAGAGAATAGGTAGTAAAGGATGCATTGATTGATGGCACTGTTTATACCAAACATATATATCTTCCTTTCCCATCTATAAATAGTGTAGTTTATAAATAAAACAAACAAAAATTAAAAAAATAGTAAATTAAAAACTGAAAGATGAAGGGAAAAGAAAAAGATGTTGAAGAATTAAATGAAAGGGCACCTAAGGTTGTTCAACATTCAATTTCTTATCATTGTTATCCAATTGATATTGATGTTTGGTTCAAAATCATACGAAAGTCATCACTTGTACAGAGTCGATACTAATTTTAGTTCTCTCCCTCCCTCGCAAGTCATCAATAAAAGACAAATAAGCATAAAAATCATAGGACAAATTAAGACCGACATATGTTTCCCTATTCTAATCAAAGCCCAAAGTGCTCTGCAGGAGCAGCATACACCAGCGCGAAGAGGTTATAAACTACGTGCATGAGTCGCCCTACTATCCAAACTCCTCTCTCCATGAATGAGTGGGCCCCACGTATTTCTAAATCTCTTTATTTGAGCTTCAGCTTGGGCGTGTGTTGCGGTATAATATGCCAAAATTTAAAAGAGAATAGGTAGTAAAGGATGCATTGATTGATGGCACTGTTTATACCAAGCATATATATCTTCCTTTCCCATCTATAAATAGTGTAGTTTATAAATAAAACAAACAAAAATAAAAAAAATAGTAAATTAAAAACTGAAAGATGAAGGGAGGAGAAAAAGATGTTGAAGAATTAAATGAAAGGGCACCTAAGGTTGTTCAACATTCAATTTCTTATCATTGTTATCCAATTGATATTGATGTTTGGTTCAAAATCATACGAAAGTCATCACTTGTACAGAGTCGATACCAATTTTAGTTCTCTCCCTCCCTCGCAAGTCATCAATAAAAGACAAATAAGCATAAAAATCATAGGACAAATTAAGACCGACGTATGTTTCCCTATTCTAATCAAAGCCCAAAGTGCTCTGCAGGAGCAGCATACACCAGCGCGAAGAGGTTATAAACTACGTGCATGAGTCGCCCTACTGTCCAAACTCCTCTCTCCATGCATGAGTGGGCCCCACGTATTTCTAAATCTCTTTCTTTGAGCTTTAGCTTGGGCGTGTGTTGCGGTATAATCGTCCACCGTCCCCCCAGTAATCACTCCGCATTTCTTTACGCTCTGCAGCGCTTCGATTGGAATACAATACCGATTCAGATGTAGCAGGTAACCGGTACCATTTAACTACGCCCTCCTAATGTCCTGTGCCGGTGTCTGACTGTTTCGTCGACATTCGCAGCCCTAACTTTTTATACCGACCGTCTCCCGTGGAAACACAACGTGGACCTAACGTAATTGTAGTAAAATTAAAGTGCCTCTGCAGAGCATCATACACCAGGAAAGTTATAAACACCGTTGCATGGTCGCCTCTCTCGAAGCACTCTTCAACACCTTCTCTCGACGAACTTTCCCTACCCCCCGGATTTTGAACGCTAAATTTTTCCCAGAAACGAACAACTAGTCCAGATCATCGAAATGGATGAGATAGATGATTTGAATGGAATTTGGAGGATCAGATTGGAGAAGCCGGAAAGCAGGGACGTGGACTGCTGCGGCGAACGGCCGCGAATTGCCCGAGGTGCTCCGGCGCATGATTGAGATGGGTTTGGAGAGGAATGAATTGAGAGAAAGCAGGAGAGGGTGTGGAGCTGTCTGGCGCCACGGCTAGAGATTGCCCGAGGGTGGCTCTGGATATTTGAGAATGGATTTAGGAGAGGAATGAATTGAGAAAAGCGAAAGGGGAGTGAAGTTGCTACGGCCGATGCACGAGATTTCGAGTGCCCGGCGATTATTGAGATGGATTTGAGAAAGATTAGATTGAGCAAGCGGAAAGAGGAGGTGAGCTGTCCTGTGGTCAACGGCGCGGAGATTGCCGAGGTGGCTCCGGCGACGATTGAGATGGGTTTGGAGAGCAATGTGATTGGGAGGAAGGCGGGAAGAGGGGAGGTGGAGCTGGCTACGGCCAATTGCGCGGAGATTGCCGACAGTGGCGGATCCACAACCTCTCGTATGGTGGTTCGAAATCAACGCTATTTTTTTTTCAAATACTACTAAAGAAAGCATAAAAATAATAAACAAATAATAGTAAAGAGAAAATAGGAGAAAATAGAAATGCAAAGAGAAAATAAGGATAATAGGAGAAATATAAAGAGGCTGTAAGAGGTATTGAACCTTTGACCTCTTAAAAGGTAAGCAAATGCTTATACCACTAGGCTATAATCTACATTTGTTTGCAAACTAACATGTATGCTATATATACTTTTGAAAATCGGAGGTGGTTCAAATGAACCACTTTGAACAAGAACAGATCCGTCACTGATTGCCGAGGTGGCTCCGGCGACGATTGAGATGGATTTGGAGAGCATTGAGATTGGGAGGAAGGTGGGAAGAGGGGAGGTGGAGCTGACTGCGGCCAACGGCGCGGAGATTACCGATGTGGCTCCGGCGACGATTGAGATGGATTTGGAGAGGAATGAGATTCGGAGGAAGGCGGGAAAAGGGGAGGTGGAGCTGGCTGCGGCCAACGGCGCGGAGATTGCCGAGGT
>NC_033794.1:86305676-86372166 GCF_001876935.1 Asparagus officinalis | reverse complement strand
GCCACTGACCAGTTCCTCAAACGCCGCCATCAAACCTCATCTCCCCGCAGCCGAGCTCTACCTGCTGATCTCCGACGAGCTCCATGTTGCCGCCCACGCCCAACGCCTCCTTCTCTGCTCGTCATCGACTCGTTCGACACAACCCGAGGCAAGATCCCCTCTCTTGTCTCGTGTTAAAATTATTTTGATTAGTTAACAATATTTGTTAGATTATTTTCATATGATAATTATGCGTGGAATTATTTGTTGAATGATGATTAATAATAAGAAGAGTTTTGAATAGAAAGAACACTCTTTAAACAAAAAAAGAACAGAAAAGAATAACACAATTAGTAAAGAATATCGTTTGGACAGTGCCTGAGTCAACCCGACCTGACGTGTCGACACACGTGAGTCGACACGAAAGACGGTGTGTGAAGACCGATCTTCGAGTTGACGCCGTAAGTCAACTTGAAGGGCGGAGATACCCGACCCGATAAGTCATAGGATTTTATTGGGAGTAATGTCGACATTTCATGTGTATAATAACTACTAATTGTGATCCCTCTTATACTGTTCATGCATAACGTATTGTTCGTAGTCTCTAATCACGTTTTATAATCTTTATTTTATTAGTCTTAAATACTTGTTGATTCATGCTGTGATTGAGAACCTTAGTAGTTCATGACTTAGTAGCCTTGTGCGTCATGAACAGACCAAGTGACATGTGTGGGTGTGTTTAGGTGGTGAACCAGAGTTTTAATAAGGATTATGATCGTTGATTTAGAAAGAACGAGAAGAGTTGGGGTGGGAAGTCATTGTTCATGTGTTCGGATGTGACTGTTGATATATCTGCTAGGCTTGCACCAGTGGATCGGTGTTGCCACTGGGGTTAGTTGGTTGATGCACCAGTGGATTGGTGTCGTCACTGTGGTTGGTTGGGTCAAAGTAGATCGGTGTCGCTACTTTGGTTCATGAATCTATTTGATTGGATGCACGTGGGGATATGCGAATAGTCAGTTATCCGATGATATGAGCGTTGACTCTGTGTGAGATATGTACCAGCGACCTATTATAGGATGGCTAGTTACATGACTTGATACTAGTGGATCGGTGTCGCCACTAGGGTTGGTTGTTGGATCAAAGTGAATCGGTGTCATAACTTTGGTTAGGGTTTATGGATTCTTGTGAGATGTATGCCAGTTGTGTTTCTTTTCATACATAGATCAGGATTAATATTTAATTATTTATAATTTAAGACATATGGTATATACATGAGGGTTTCTTTGTTTGGATTATTTCGTTCGACGTACTACGTCTCGAGTTATAGATTTTTAAGTATTAATTCCATCATGTTGTATGACCTTGTTATGTGGATGATTATAGTGTTAGACCCTAGAGGGGGGGTGATTAGGGTCTTATGCTAATCTAATCCGATTAAATGCCAATTAAAATTAATTAATAAGTTATCCAAGCAAATATGAAATACCACAAGATATATAAGCTAGGATAAGCAATGCAAACAAGGAGATATATCCTATATGATGAATATGTATATATGCAAGGATATATAAACAACACAAGGGTAAACAATCTAAACAGGATAGTGGATGATATAGAAATGAGCAATGTACAATGGCGATATAAGATATGAACATAAATATGAATGAACGCCAATGCACACTCAAACAAGCAATATGTTCACGGAGTTCGGACCTTCCGTCCTACGTCTCCGCTCCCCACTCCCGGGGAGAAATCCACTAACACAATCCGGTTTGGAAGCCGGAACTTCTTCTACACACTCGGTTTACAAGTTCACCGAAAACTCTCACACAACAAACACTATGCAATCACACTCTACACCCACTAAGTGTTGGACCTAGCCGTGTCTCCCTCAAGTGCTCGGTTACAACCTCTCCCTAGGCACGTCAACCGACGCCACTCCTCTTGGGACGATCCCCGACTCTCACCACACACTCCTCACTCGGTGTACAAGTGTATTACAAAGTGATTCTCACAATAAGCACAAATATGACAAATGATTGTTCTCAAAACAAGGTGAGAACTCAATTAAGCACAACTCTTAGTCACAAACCCACAACCCCAAATTATACTATATTAACAAATAATTATAAGTAAAAGCTAGAGTTGAGTTTAGGAAAACTTCTCTAGATCAAGATGGAGAGATGGAGATTTGAGGCCCAAACAATAAGATAATCTCCTCCACTTGTGAAAGCTAAAACTGCTTTAAACCAAACCCTTAAACAAGCTTAAACAAGCTTAAACTCCTATTTAAAACCCTTGTTTAAAAACTTATTTTCTTAGTTGAAAACTAAGATCAAAGAGGGTATTTATATCCTCCAAAACCTAAGCTGAAAATCCCAAGTCAAAAGACAGAAACAGCCCCAGCAACGGTAAGAAAACTAGCCGTTGGAAGCTGAAAAAGCTCTCGTCGGTCGACCGGAAATTTTATCGGTCGACCGGAAATTTTATCGGTCGACCGGACCGATCGACCGACAGACTCTCTGTCGTCCAGTGAGCATATGAACTCAGGTTCGGTCGACCGGTGCGGTCGACCGAAATCTGATACACTCAAAACATGTTTTTAAAGCTATTTTTGAGACTTTTAAAAATGTGTTAAAATAACAAATGAAGTCCCAAAATTATGAAACTTTGGGAAAAGTATATAAACATGTAAGTGAACATGTTACAAAAAGAATTTTCCAAATTGCATTTCCCATTTGTGAAAATTCATCATTTTGCAAAATAGTTCAAAACACGAAAATGTAAACATGTGAAATTTGATATTTTGGCTAAACCATGTTTTGAAACTTTGCACAATGATTATATAGACTTAATAAAATAGGTATATGATTATTGTTGAGTCCAAAAACTAAGAATACAATATTTTCACAAGTATGCATATTCTGTGCAATATTTTCAAAAAACTAAATATGATTTCATTTAATATAAGCTTGTTAAAGGTGAAATTATATATATACATATAAGCATGAAACAAAATAGTATTTTCCAATTCTATGCATTTGTTTCATATATAAACTCGAAAACAATAAAACCAAAAACATATGTGTGTGTGTATATATATATATATATATATATATCACTATATATATATATATGAAAACCAATATAATGTGTGTGTATAGATATTGAGCTTAACGTACTTAACACACATAATATAAAACCTAAACTAAGTTACCCAAGCTTGATCTGGTCTTCAATGTAGCTCAACTTGGTAAACTCGCGGAGGAAGCTTGAACTTGATCTTTAACTTTGAATTGCATAAGCTTCACCGACATTCCTCCAACCTCCATTGGATTTCATCGTTGAAGCTCTATTCCATCCAACTTCCAACTCGTTGTTTGCCTAGAATAAATACAAAAACACAAACACTAGACAAACAACATTAGAAGTAAATTATTTGTTAAACATCATCAAAATAAGAAGGCCAACATATAGGACGGCTAGCTGCATGATCTTGTTACTCGGATGTTTATGATTTCTCCTAACTTTTATGCTCTAGTAGCGGATTGTATCTAGCTTGTTAGTATTCCAGTTGCTTGCTCCTATTGTTACTACTATCATCACATATTTCTATTTCTGTTATCGCATTGGTCACTCTTCTATTATTATTACTACTGTTGCATCTGTTATTACCTTGGTCGTTCGACCATTTCTTTCTCCCTTGTGGGGTCTTGTCGTGTGCTATGCACGCTGACATACTCCTGTTCTCTTGGGTTGTACGTTAGATTTAGGAGACAGACAGCCTCAGTTCGGAATCGTACAGGAGCCAGAGGATTCTCAGTAGGAGCGCCTTGCAGGTGGAGTAGAAGAACAAGCTGAAGCGTAGTAGTTTTCTTTTGTATTAGCTGATGAACACTAGAAATCTTTTACAATATTTTCTTTAGTTTGATGATGGGTTTTTAGTTATTTTATCAGTACTTCTTTTTATTATGAACTATGTATTTTATTCCTAGTTGGACCGTTTTTATAATATGGGTATGTTGGACCCATGTTTTATGTTTGGGATGATCTATTGATGATATATTTATTTCTTTTTCTGAGTTTTCTTTATATTCTTGCTATTGTGATCAGGGACCTGTGACTTCATATTGTATTTATTTCTAGATGCTTAGCGTATTGGATTGAGAAGAAAAGAAAAAAAAGAAAAAAAAGATAGTGTATATTTCTTCTCAATCTAATACATCGCGGTCTTGTTCACGTTCTAATTTCTGGATATTTTGGGAAGCGGGGCGTGACATTGGTTTAGGTTCGGATTCATCTCACATGTTCACCTGAATTACCTTATCTTCAGTGGGTGGCTTGCACTGCTCAAAACGTATATCCCACAAGATATTAAGGCTCTTGATCCACGGGTCATTGGCTGATTCGATCAACTCATCATCACCCGTTGCATCTTCATCTGGGTGACTAGTTGAAAGCATGTTCATGGTCAAACTTTTAAAGAAGAGTCCAGTGCTGACATCAGATTCCCATAAAGATGTACCGGATGAATCATCTTGACACAGATAGTTACCGGTTTCATTTTCTAAAAGAGAAGGGGTCGTGACATAACGCACACCTCTTCCGGTTTTCTAATAATAATCCGGAGGTTTTCCTTCGGGAGTGAGAGACATTCGGACGGTCGTTCGCCTTCCTTTCCCAAAGATTAAACCATGTTTTTCATTGAAGTTATATCCTATTCGTTTCATCAGATATATGAAATTAGGTTCATGGTAATGGAATTGAGGAACCCTATTATCTTCTTCTGAACTTCCTCGTTTGAGTAATTCAGGTTTAACTTTACTGAAGTGGATTGGCTTCTGCCCTTTCCTTTTGGACGGTACTTTAAAGAAAGTCTTCTGGGCATCTTCTACTTCTTCATCTGACATAAAGGATGACTTAATCGGCAATGTTAGTGATGCCTCGATGCATAATGTGTGCCATGGGCCGGTACCTGCATTAGTATCATTCTGTATTTGTTCATTTTAGATGACTCTTCAGACAAGTATGCCAAAATAAAGTCTTCATTAATGCACCACTCGCCCTCACTTTTTTTATTATTATTGTCCTCAATTTGACCCATTACATTGAAGTTCAACTTCCTGAGACAAACTTCTTCAGGATCTAGCTCGATGTTGGCTTCGTGACCACTATCACCATCTTCTTCAGCTTCTTTCTGAGATTCCAAGTAGAAGATAGAATTTGTATGGATGTTTTCCACTCCTCTGAAAGGGTACTTTTCTACAATCACGGTTCAGACTTCCCCCTCATCATTAGCATACTTCATAACCTGATGTAGGGTAGACGGGACAATGCGGTTTGCATGAATCTATTATCGTCCCAACAATAAATTATAGGGCGTGTCCACATCTATAATGTAATAAGTCATCGGAGCTTCCAGTCATGTAAAAGGGAGTCTTACGTGCCACGATGGAGCTTGAGGATTGAGAATCCGCAATTGCTGAATGTTCATCATCTGAAACAATCCCCTTGACTAATCTTTGATAGTTAACTGGGCAGATAGCTCTTGTGTGAGTCTGAGTGCGTTGGTATATTCCTTCAAATTCATCACAGATTTCCTGGACAATCAGGGAATGACTTCTTTCTAATTCGTTAGAACTGGGAACCGAGGCCTTCCCTCTACCGATCACGTTAATAGTGACTTTAGGATATTCGGCTTTGGAAATCTTCTTCTTGTGATGACGTTGTCGCTTGGCAGGCCTAGCAACATTTGTCAATCAGTCAAATACTGATTGTCGAGATGCGGATTTACAATAGTAACACTCTCAGAGGACTGTAGAAATAAGCTGCTCACATTAGCATGAATGAGCTGTTTACTGAGTAGGTCTCCCTCTCGATAGCAATTCTCACAAGTTAGAGACTTGGGATGAAGAATCTTCCACTGATAGTGAGTACGGAGATGGAACCCCCTGTCCTTGAGTGGGTAAGACTGGTTCTTGTAGGACATGAACTTTAAACCCATGTCGACTCCCTTGAACTTGGCGGACCATGTCACGTTCTGGAGAAGAAACACGAGTGTCACGTTTGGATTTGTAAACACTTGGCCGAGGCCTGCGTTTAGTTGATAAAACAGGCCTCTAAGGGTCATGTTTTGGTTGAACGTACACCTGAGGATTGCATTTGGTAGGTGAAACAGACCCTAGAGGGTCATATTTTGATTGAACTCACTCATGAGGGTTATGTTTGGTTGGTGAAACAGACCCTTGAGGGTCATGTTTTGATTGAACGCACTCATGAAGTGTGCGTTTATCTTTAAAAATGCTTTTCTAAGGATTGCGTTTTTGATAAATGACGCGCCACTGAGGGTCGCGTTTAAGTTGTATTATACGAGGCTCATAATTGAGTTTGTTACTACGAAGTGTGCGTTCAGGAGAAGAAACATAGCGCTCAGGAAGAGGCTCGAGAACACGACCTTAGCGTTGGTTCAAATTTCGGCTATTTCATTGAGGTGCTCGTAGTATGGATCTTCTCTTTCTTCGAGCTGCTTTCTTCTTGGCTTGTTTCAACGCCTTGGCAGCAACGCCTTGGTAGCAACGTCATCCGCGTTGATCGGACTTTCCTCTGTCATAGGCCTTTTATGACCTATTACACACTGTTTTGACGCGAGTGTGGGATTTTTAACTTGCGGAACAAGTTTGGCAGAGGCTAAGCCTACTCCTTTAGAGGAGGGGCTATTTGATGAATCTTGGCCAAAGGAGAGGGCTTTCTTTGGCATTCCAACAACAATTTGAGTTTTTATCTCTTTAGTGATCTTACAGACATTGCGTTCAGCCTTGGGGCTAAACAATCCAGAGGAGAGGGCTTCCTCGTACTTAGCTTGATTAAACTCTACAACGAGAGTTTTGACGGTTGTACCAGTGAGATGAACGTCAGATTGCGCCACCACTTCTTCATCAGAGAAACTAGTCCCTAGCGGAGTCGCCATCTTTTATTTGGTGGAAAATTAATGAAATGAAAAATAAAAGAATTGAATGTTTTATTCTCTCTAACCGCTTAGAAAAAGAATGTTTACAAATCAGAATTGAATGTTTTATTCTCTCTAACCGCTTAGAAAAAGAATGTTTACAAATCTCTCAATCTCAATTATAATTTGGATTTTTTATTCTCTCTAACCGCTTAGAAAAAGAATGTTTACAAATCTCTCAATCTCAATTATAATTTGGATTTCCGATTACAAAAGAGAAGAGAATTGATCTAAATTCTCCCCTTTGTTTAATTTTGGATTCTTCACGGTGGCGATAGAGTGCCTCCTTCGAATGCTCGCGTTGCATTTTCTCTCTGTTGATGATCCGAACGTCTTATCTTACTGGAACAACTAACTTGTGTGGCAAGCTTGATTAAGAACTCTATATGAGTTTTGTAATTCATAACTAGTGTCAAACTCTGTGAAAAAAGAGTTTTTTGAACCGAATAATCGGTTAATAAGCCAAGTATCCAGACCCTTTGTTGCTGGTGGATACTCCAAGATCTTCTTGTTTCCAAGAACTTCCCTATAGCTGATCTCGTTGATGATCCGATCTAAAAAAATCCAACCCCTTTACTCGGTTGAGTCATGTGGTTATTTATAAAGGAATAAGGGGTGTAACCAACCCCTAAATCCACTCCAACATGGGCGAGCATCCCTCAAAACGTCGGATAAACGGTTCTGAGGCTGTTCAGGTTGTGTTTGAACAAGTTAAATGCCTAAATCGGCGTTATAGGCCTTAACTCTGCGTCTTAGACTTGAGATGTAGAGTTGGGTGCTTGCTGAGAATTGAAAATGCAGGGACCACTTGCGTTCTAAGTCCTAATTCTGTAGCTTAGACTTGAGAAGCAGATTTGGGTATCTGCTGGAGATTGAAAACACACGGGCCACTTACATTTCATTTGCTGAAGGTCAAAAACACAGGGATCGCCTACGTTTCAAAAACTAAAACGCAAAGGTGAATTCTGCGTTTAGAAGGGCCAAATGACTTGTAACCCCTTCTGTAAAGTGTTGCAAAGTCCATTGTTCAGTAATCTTCACTTTAGTAATTTTGAGGTGTGAAAATCGTCAAATTGTAACTCTCACAGTTGATGCCGTAAACGGCACCTGAAATATGCAGCGTTAAGTGGTGAGGTGAGGGTGCTCACGGCAACGGCTCGAGTTGGGAGCGTACGGCTGATGGCGGCGACAGGGTTGTGGGGGAGGCCGACAATGACGGGGAGAGGTTAGTGGTGAGGTGAGGCGGGTAGAGGAGGTGGCGCGCTACATGGGTTGGCCGACGATGTTGGGAAACGGAGGAGAGGGAAAGAAGAGAGAAGGAGCTGATCGAATGAAAAAGCAGAGGAGAAGAGAGAGAAAGAAAAACAAAAATAATACTATATATTTAGAGAGAGAGAGGAAATTAGGGTTCCTAAAAAATTAATTAAAAATAATAATATTCATGAAAAAATTAAATAATTATGTGAAAATTATCTACACATCAAAACGTACCAGTTATAGTATTACAACTAATAATACGCAATAGTAGAAATAATACAAGAAATCACGCAATTAAAAAGAATAATTAATAAAAATATAATTACTTATATTTAAAATTAAATAATTATGGGATAATTATCCACATAGTAAAAAATACCAGTTATACTAATACGACTTATACGAAATAATATGTAATAATAATAATAATAATACAATATTGTAGGCATATAAAATTGCTTATAGGTCCCCTAGCATAGCTCGGCACAAACCGACGAACCAACGAGGCGACAAGATCGACGAATCGCACAGAAGCGACGGAATGCATCCATACGCATTCGGAATCAAGCCAAGTGTTAAGGAATCAACGAGGCATCCAACCGAGAACAGACTCGGACGAATCGCGATCGAATCAAGATCAGTTTCGGACTCGAACTCAGAAGCGGATTTACTGCCAAATCAGGAATCCGACTTACTGCCAAATCAGATCATCAAATCAGAGTCTCAAGTCAACCGAAACACGGACAAACGAGACAACGCAAAACGACAAAAGTCAAACACCCGCGGGGCTCGGCCAAAAGTCGAGCCACCTCAAGGTGGCTCGGCCAAGGCCGAGCCACCCTGAGGTAGCTCGGCCAATGCCGAGCCACCTCGGGGTGGCTCGGTGGCCGAGCCACCTTGGGGTGGCTCGGCCATGAGCCGAGCCACCTCAAGGTGGCTAGGCACAGTGCCGGCCACCCCGAGGTGGCCGACAGTGGCCGTCCGGCTCTATCTCCCCCCGCAAGTCCAAGAAGTTCTCCTCCGGGAGAAAAGCTCGTTGGTTTGAAGCTGCTCGGGAAGCCCACGAAGCTCTCAACCCAACTGACGCCGAAGTTGCGTCAAATGAAGTTCCACCGACCTCCAATCAGGTCAACCCAACTCCCGCCAACGCCTCCACTGTTCAGGGCGTTGTGACTCTCTCAAAGAGAGCCCGCCAGAGGCGTCGTCAACGCCTTGCGCGGCAATTCGCTAAGGCGATGGAGTCTACGGACGGATTCCGCTACCACGCGGAGTTGAAGAACAGAAGAGGCAAACAGCCTCAACCACCAATGAATGGCGACTCTTCCAAGCCGCCAAAGAAAGAATGGGTCCGCGTCAAACGGAACCGTTCGACGCTCGAGGAGCGTATTCGCAAGCGCCGCGCGATGTCAGCGCAGGCACGGGCTCAAGCTCAGGAAGCCCGTAGAAAGCTGCAAAAGGAGGTGGAGAAGAAGCCACCACCAACACGACAAGTCTGGAAGCCTAAGTCTGAAGTGGCGACTCAGGCCAAAAAGCAACCAGTGCAGCCTTCTAAGGAAGGTCAAACTCCGGCGAGTCAACCAAAGTCGCCGTCAATCCCAATAACTTCTCCGGGAGATCATGCAGAGTCATCCCGCAAGAAGAAACCAATTTTGGAGCGCCTCGGTCCAATTCCTGACGTGAGAGGCAAAGCTCCAATTCACGAGCGTTTGGGCCCGATGAAGAAGCCCAGAACGACTCAACATACTGGGGGTCGCCATCACCTCCAGCATGACAAAGACCTCAAGGCAGCTGCGCGCACCAATTTGCGCATTGAAGTCCAAGATCACGCCGAAAATTCACGCCCAAAAAGGCATGTTTTGAGGCGGGTAACCTTTGAAAGCCCAAAGAAGGCAAGTCACCCTCAGATGGAAACATTATCATCTGATAGTGATAGTGTTATACCTGAGAAGGCGTGCCCGCACACGATAGGTTACTCTGACTGTCAAAATGACGAGTTGTACTATCGTGCTGGGGGTACGAATAGAACCAGGAAGAGGAGTCCCCGAGAACGGGAAATTCAATGTCCCTGTTCCAAACTCATTCGGGCGGTATTGTCGGAATGCAATTGCATTAAGGCGGTCCCCGAAAGAGTTTCAGTTTTTGAAAGACTTAATGCGGAAACGCCAAAACCAAGGCCTAGGCGCTTCCAACGAAGAAGAAGGGTGATTGAAGACGGAGAATTTCCGAGGGTCACCACCAATATGACCAGCAAAGGGACATCGGCACGGGATGATTTCGAGTCAATTCTGAAAGCCTCCCGGCCTAGAACCCGTCTGCAGTCCGGAACCATCGAGCGAGCAACCTATGGTAGGATTCGGACAAGACGTCCTTCAGAAGATGAAGAATCTGATGCCGGCTCCGCGGTGGCATCAGATAATACAGTATCCAGCGAGGGACAACCCCGCGAGGCCCTGATGATAAGTGCGGAACAGATGGCCAAGATGCTTGAAGACGCTTTGGCTAAGCAGAAAGAAAGTTTCAAATTTGAGATGGAGATGGCCATGCAGCAGATGAGAGAAATGCATGACCAACAGATCCAAGCATTGGCGAACCAACAAGGCGAGCAGAATCATCGTAACCCGGTTAATCTGGAAGATGAGGACACAAATGCTCGTAATACCAATGATCCTCCTGTCAACGCAGGGGGTGGTAATGAGAATGCTGGCGAAAACACCGGCGAAAACCTGAAGATCAAGAACCTCGAGAGCAAAATCAACACATTGATCTCCGCTCAAGAGACGAAGAAAACAGGCATTCCTTGCCCATACCCAAGAGAATGGGAATCGATCCCATATCCGGCGAAGTTCAGTCTAATTAACTTCACGCCGTTTAATGGGATGGGTTCACCCACTCAGCATTTGATTTACTTCAAATCGCACTTGGGAGTCATCTCTGGTAATGAGCCTCTGATGGTGCGGTCATTCGTTGGCACTCTTCGCGGAGCCGCCTTCGATTGATATCGTCGCCTCAAGCTAGGAAGCATAAACAGTTGGGACGACATGGAGACGAAGTTCCTTACAAATTTCTTCGACGACGATACCGAGATCTCTATCGAATCGCTGCTCGATGAGAAGCAAAAAGACGGGGAGTTAGTCGACACCTTCGTCAAAAGGTTCCGGAACAAGAGCTGGGACGACATGGAGACGAAGTTCCTTACAAATTTCTTCGACGACGACACCGAGATCTCTATCGGATCGCTACTCGATGAGAAGCAAAAAGACGGGGAGTTAGTCGACACCTTCGTCAAAAGGTTCCGGAACAAGGCGATGAACTGCCGGGACCCGATCACCAATGAATTCATCCTCCAGACATGCCACAACAACCTTTCGCTGGACGTGTTGGAAGCAATGGGCACAGCACCGTCCAAAACGTGGCAGGATCTGAAAATCCGGGGAGAGCAAGCTGAGCGATTCCTCAAGAGGAAGAAGGCGGAAAGAGGCCAACCAGCGACGAGTGTTCCAAAGCAAAACTTCGTCCCACGGGGGAAAGGTAAGGCACAAGCTAATGCAGTTGATGGTAATCAAACCTTTCAATTGCAACCACAGCAACAGCAGCCACAGCAACAAGCACCCCAACAATCTCGAGGACAATGGCAACAACGGCCTCAGAAGCAGAAATCTGCGGAGCCGAGGTTTCCTAAAGTGTACTCCTTCAAGGATGATGAAGTTCCCGGCATCTTCAAATACCTGTTGGAGAACAACAAGATCCAGTTGCCGGCGATCGTGGATCAAGAAGGGGCCAGCAAAGTGACGGATCCAAAGTACTGCGCGTACCACAGAGCGGTCCACCACCCTACGAGATCATGCTACCACCTCAAGGACAAGATCCAAGCGTTAATCGACGTAGGAGTCATAACCCCAAAACCAGCCAAGAATGTGGGGGCCAACGCAGTGTCAATCAGTTTTGGGTCGGTGCCTACAACTTGGTTCGAGCCAAAACGCGTCACCAAAGTCGGGATGAAGACGGTGAATGACGATCCGCACGGACAGCGCCAAAAGGGACTTGTGCCGCACACAACCCCAAATGGCGAAATCCTTTGGGTTCATCCAGATCTGATTGGAGATGAACAATGGGCCGGTTCGTCATCCGGGAGGAAGTCTAAAGGAAAAGGGAAATCTTGTTATGGAGTCTCTGCTATCCCAGGAATAGATGACGAAAGAATCCCCACGTTCCCGCTCTCTGAGGAAGAACAAGAAGCTTTTGCGACACGGAGCGGAAATGAATACCACTACAATTATCCGCCACCTAGTGAGCAGGGGGTGAACAAGCGGGGACCAGCCAAAACTCTCACGGAGATGGGAGTGATTGCAAGTCCCACACCGGGTAAAGAAGCTCTACGACAACCGGTGAATAAACCAAAAGAGAAGAATCCCCAAGAGGTACAGAATCCGAAGCAGTCTCGTTTCAGTCGTCCAATTGGAAGAGACAAACCGGAAAGCTCGAAGACTCCGCATAGCTTCGACATTATGGCGCAATTAGCCAACATTCCTGCACGGATAACGCTGTATGAGTTGCTGCGATTATCCAAAGAAACCAGGGAGGCCCTACAAGAAGCTTTGGCCAATGCAGAGGTATTTCTGACTCAAGTCAAGCCGGTGCATGAACAGCCAGAACCGCTGAGTCAACAGTGCAACATAGCGACTAAGAACCTTCCCTGCATTACTTTCACCAAAGAAGATATGCAGACGAAGAATTCGAACCACGATCGGCCGTTATATTTCGTCGGATACATTGGCTCCAGCCAAGTCAACCGAATCCAAGTGGATCCGGGTTCTGCTGTGAGTATTATGCCGCTTCGATTGATGCATTTCCTCAGCATTCCAGTAAGCAAGTTGGCGTCCACAGGCACTGTTATTTATGGATTCAACACTAGTGGGTCAAGACCCTTGGGTAAGATCCGGGTGAAGTGCCAGATGGGAGATCTGAAGACAGAAGTCACGTGTTATGTGATCGATGCGGAGACTTCGTACAACTTACTATTGGGTCGGCCTTGGATCCATAGTAACGTGATAATTCCATCTACTCTCCATCAGTGTTTGAAGTATGTCGACACTGACAATGAGGTTAGGACGGTGGTCGCGGATAAGCAACCATTCAAGGGGTATGACTATGATGAGTAATCTTGTTTAACCTACTTCTAGTAGCAATGCTTGTATGCACAATGATGAGTTGAATCAAATGAGAAAACGAATATCTATCTTAGATTCAACACTAAACACTTGTATTGCTAATAATAAAAAGCTTATGGACTTATGTGCAAAGTTCAATGTTAATTCTTCTAAGAAACCTATTCACTATGCACATATGTATGACAAAATTCACAAATGTTCTATTTGCGGTCTTAAAGGCCATTTAGCTCAATTTTGTCATAATGCACCAAAAATTGACAAGCCTATTCATGATTGTGCATCCCATCAAGCTTCATCATCACATACTCATGTACACACACATAGTGTAAATCATAAACATGCTCATGTGTATAAATGTGATTATTGTGGTTGTTTTGGTCATTTGGCCATGTTTTGTTTCGATTTGAAAAGAAATTCTTATTTGCAAAATAATTACAAAGAAAAATCTATTTTTGCAAATGAACCACGTGCATTCCATTTCGGTCAACGTAAACCATTCAAACCTCTACATTGCACAAATTGCAATCGTATGGGTCACGTTTACAATTTTTGCTTTGATCGTATCGGTGCACAAAATACGCCCAAACGGGTTCATAACCCTAGGGCCTTGGACTTAAATGCTAGGGGTCATGTCCCATGTTCTAGTGGTACCAAAATGATTTGGGTACCAAAATAAATTTTATATCATTTCTTTTGTTTTTGATGTTTTGTTTTGTTCTTATTTTGAATAATTGGTTTTTGAGTTTTAATGACAAATTGTATTTTTTTTATGCTAAAAAGAATTATTTGTATGATCTTATAGCTAAAAACATTTATATATATTTTATAAAACATTTGGTATATTATAAAACAAATTTCTTAAAGGTTTAAATTGAAAATCTCTCAAAATCAAGTTTTTACATTGCCTGTGCATTTTATTTTCTCGCGATCGACCGACCCGGTCGACCGACGAACTCTCTGTAAGTTGTTTTGGTCGACCGTGTCGGTCGACCGACAGAGAGTTTTCAGCATCGATTTTTTGATTTTATCGGGTTTCGGTTTTTTTATGGATAACTGTTTTGGACCCGAACTCTTCACCACCATTGATCTAATCATTGAGTCAATCCCAGCCTTTCCTTCATCTTATCTATACCCGACTCCTCATTTCTTCCCCATTTCGAAATTTTTCCCTAATCTGTTCGAAATTTCTCTCGGTCGCCTGCATCTATCGACCGCTGCTCTCATCCTCCGTCGATCTCTGTCAGATTTTGTGGGTAATTTCTTCTCTCATCTCTTGATTTCATTGCTCTAATGTTTATATTCTCAGTCTAGGGTTTTGGATTAGAGAATATTACTTATTGTGTTCAAATTTTTCATTTCCAGGGTTTTTAAATTCTGTCCAAACCTCTTTGTAACCCTAGTTGTTTATATCTGTCATCATGCCTCCCAAAAAGAGATCAAAACCTGAATCTAGTTCATCCTCTATCAAAGCTTCTCATTATGAGGATTTTCTGTTATATAAATCACTAGTTAAGAAATATAGGGAGTTGTGCAAACTAAAAATCCTTCCAACTAGATATATCAAATTCAATCAATTGGCTATGTATGACACTCATACCATTCTGCACAATGTTGGGTTGGCTAGGTTGTTGGATGAGGAATGAAAAGTTCCTTATTATCTTTTCTTAGTTTATTTGTTTTATGCCAACCTGTCTGTATTATCCTCTGCTGATGGTCTTCAGACCATTAGTACATCAGTTAAACATGTTCAAATATCTTTTTCTGCCAACGAACTTGCGGGGATTCTAAAAATCCCAACAGGTGATGTTGACCTTATGTCTGTTGAACTTGGTGATCCAGCTGTAAACCAACTCATGTTTAAGCTCGGTTGCTCTTATCCAATGAACAACAATTCTCTCAATCCAAATGCCAAACTCATTACTAGAATCGTTGCTCAAAACTTGATTCCTAAAACCGGTAGTTTCGATCATTTTGCTTCTGACAAGATCAATGCGGTATATGCCATATTTGCCAAAATAAAAGTAGATTGGGCAAATGTTTTTATCAAAAACATGGCATCAAAGCATTTTAAATTTCTACCCTTTGGCTCTTTCATCACCCTCATCCTTCAACATTTCGGTGTTGACCTTACCAATGAACCTAATATTGAATCTAAGAATGATTTCTTTGATAAGGTTTCTCTTTCCAGGATGCAGATTTCCTATTCCTTATCTGATCCTACTCAGTCATCATCCTCTCGTTCCCGGTCTAGAGCTTCTTCCTCATCTGCTTCTGATATTTGTGACCATCTGGATCGTCTTGAGACTCAGTTCTCAAGCGTTCAGAAGCAAGTTTCAACTATCCAAAGGGATGTTAGGACCATTCTATCATATCAGCGTCAGTCTCTCTGGATTTCGGATTCCTCTTCCAGTTCTGAGTCTGATTCTGAGGAGGACCCTGCTGATGGCTCAGGCTCTTTTGATGGTGATGGTGATGATGGTGATGGTGATGATGATGGTGATGGTGATGATTGATCTTGCTGATTATTGGAGTTCTTTTAATTGATTTCTATGCTTATGGTGATGTTCTATTTTGAGTTGTAAAACTTGATATCTATGTTTTTCGTTTGAGTGTAATAACTCTATATTAGTATGGAACTATGTGACTTTTTATGTATGGTTTGCTGTCTTGTGAAACAAACTATGTTTATGCAAAACTATGTAGTTTCTAAATGCTTAAGTGATTATTTGTGTTTTATTGTGTTAGTTTAACCTCTCTGTGATCAATGCATGGTTGAAACAAATGTTCATGTTTTGTTTGTGGAAAATAAGTTGCTAATGATGAGTTCCTTGATTTATATATTGTTTATGATTATTTTTGATGGATAATTGTTGTCTAGCTCCTATATATGTTCAATAGATGTCATTTATTCAATTTAATAGGGGAAGCTTTTGGTATACATTTTTATTATCTGTGCTTATATGCAGGGGGAGCGTTGCTCCTATTATTATTTTTTTTTTCTTTTTCCCTTTTTGATGTTGTCAAAGGGGGAGAAAAATCCACATATGGTTTACAAATTAATTCATATTCATATATCGTTTATGTGATCATTCATGTATGATTTATTCATGTTTGGCTTATATGTGGGTTATCAATTTATAATTCATATTCATGTATAAATTGTTTGCCATCATCAAAAAGGGGGAGATTGTTGACCCTATAGTTTTGATGATAATTTGTCAAACAATTTATCGCTAATATATTCTTTAGTTTTTGTGTTTATATTTCTCTTTTCAGGTATTTCAACACACGTCAATCAAGCGTTAAAGATTCAAGTTCATATGTGTGGATTTACCTAGGTATAAGTTTAGTTTACTTACATATATTGTATGTTAATATCTAAGCTCAATATATGTACACTTAACACGATTTTTGACGTTTTCTATCATATAAATGATTTTTCATCAAACGTTGTTATAATATCTTTTATTTCATGTTTATAGCTCTTTCATACTTCATTATATACATATAATACATGCATAATATATATATATACATATTTACAAGCCTTATGTCAATTTTCATGTTCTCGAAAAACAGGTTTTCTGAACACTTTTCAAAAACAGGGAGTTTTCACAAACGAAAATTGATTTTCCAAAAATTCCTTTTCAAACATGTTTATTTCATCATTTAGAAACTTTCCCCAAAGTTTCACTATTTTTAGATTTGATTTAATATTTTTAATAAATTTTCAAAACAGCCCTAAAACCTGTCAATATGCCATATATCAGATTTCGGTCGACCGGTGCGGTCGACCGCCAGTTGAATTTTTCTGAGAAACTTTTCCGGTCGACCGAAATTTCCGTCGGTCGACCACCAGTTTGATTTCTTCTTTCTCTGAGTTTTTGAGCTTCGCGGTCGACCGGACCGGTCGACCACCGAACTGTCAGAACTTTACAACGGCTAGTTTTTCCAGCTGTTTTCAAATTGGGTTTTTGGTCTTTTACTTATGTTTTTACTGTTGTATTGGGGTGCTATATATACCCCCATTGCTACTCTTCTTCTATATACCCAAGAAATCCAAGTTTTGTGTTTAACAAAATATTAAGTGTGTTTAAGAGTTGTTTAAAGTTGATTTCATCAATCCATTTTCAAGAGAAGTTTTTCTACAATAAGAAGTGGCCTTCAAATCCTATTGGAATCATCTCTACTGTTCTTCTTGTTTGAGAAGTCTTCTAAACTCATATATAGCTTGTTATTTCATTTTCATTTCATTTAGCTATATTTATTGAGTTTCATTCACTGTTATCACACACACTTATTGAGCTTAATATTTTCATACCATATAGTGTGGGTTGTGGGGTGTGATTTAGTGAGTGTGAGCTTCATTGTGTTCTCACTTGTTATTTGAGAACAAATTATTGTATTTAACTTTTATTTGTGAGAATCACTTGTAATACACTTGTACACCGAGAAAAGTGTGAGGCGAGAGACGGGGTCAAATCCAATAGGAGTGGCGTCGGTTGACGAACCTAGGGAGAGGTTGTAATCGAGCACTTGAGGAGGAGGACACAGGCTAGGTTCCTACACTTAGTGTGTAAAGTGTGATTGCATAGTGTTTGTGTAGTGTGAGTGTTTTCGGTGATCTTGTAAACCGAGTGTGTAGAAGTTCCGACTTCCAAACCGGATTGTGATAGTGGATATCTCCTCGAGGTGTGGAGCGGAGACGTAGGTCGTGGTGACCGAACCTCGTAAACATATCGTGTGTTTGTGTTTTGCTTAGCGTACTTTCTATTCATCATTATTGTTCATATCCATATCATATTTCTTCTTGCAAGAACAAATTGATCAACATAATTTTAATTAGCTTTTAATTGGGATTAGATTAGCATAAGACCCTAATCACCCCCCCCTCTAGGGTCTAACAGCTGGTGCGTCAATGATTCTCGTATTTATAGGATTTTTGGCAAACCCTCAGCCGTCAACGGGTTTGATTAGCCTTTTGTGATGCCCCTGGGTTCACACAAGGTTGCAGTCTAAGGTGAAACCAAGAATGTCAAACCAACCATGTACCACACCGTACAATAACATGTTTCACCATCACAATTATTATCTCTCTAGTAGAGTCAAATAACAGGTGTAGGTACAAAAGCAAGTAAAAGATAATACAAGAGTCAACTGATGAAATAATAGAGATTAAATTAATATTTCATCATCTAACATACTGAAGTACAAGTCAATGTCTGAAATGAATAAACTAGAACTTCTCAACAAGTCTCAAATACAAATATCTGAATAAAAGGAAATAAGGCACACAGCCTTTACAACTTCTAGAATAAACTCTCAAATGTCTAACAAAAGTCTACAGTGAAGTTCAAAAGAAAAATATAACTAAAATAAACGGCTGAAGCTAAAGGGTGTCGCTATCAACCTGCGACTCTCCGGGCTCCTGGCTCGTTACCTGAAAGGAGGAGGGACAACGAGCATCAAAGCGCTAGCGAGCAACATCACAACCAACCCCAAGGGAAATGGCTCCTTGGATACAAAAAATACAGTTATAATATATATATAAAATCACTGGCCCTATTTAGGTAATTACAACATGAGCATAAGTACATCGAGCAAAATAATCCAAACAAGGAAACCCTCATATATATACCATGTAGCTCAAATTGTAAATACCTATGTATAAGAGGATTTTAGTATTTAGAAAACTACAACACGAGCATAGGTACGTCGAGCGAAATAATCCAAACAAAAAAACCCTCATATATATGCCTTGTATCTCAAATTGTAAATCCCTAAATACCAAACCCAAAATCTAATACATGAATAGCAATAAAAGAAGACAAACTCATCTCAGAACTTAAATACAAGGTCATGTCTCACCCCATATAAGTGTCATGTCGAGCCTATCCAAGTATAAGTGCCAATTTCAAGGTCTAAACTGATGTCCAACACATGGACTAAAACTAGATGTAATGAATGCCCAACACATGGACTGCATATGAAAGTTGTCCAACACATGGACTGAATGTGACAAATGTTCAACACATGGACTGCACATCATAATAGCCCAACACATGGACTAGATAAAATATATATGATAGATGCATATACCCTAATACCTCACGTGTCTCGGTATGCAACCCTAAACTCGTGTCCGCAAATCATCTCCCGTGTAGCGATACAAAATAAACCTAAATATCAAATATCAGGTATTCGAGGTGGCTCCTCGTTCATATTAAAGTACGCAACTATAATAAACATGTATAAACAGTCTCAGTTAAACTGAAACAACCCAAACAGATCCAACCCAAGGAAAACAGGAAAAATTCCTCGTCAGTCGACTCATAAATCGATTGGGATTGGTCGACTCATTGGTTGACCAGACATAACAGAAGAAAAGAAAGAAGGCTGGAAATTTCCAGTCAGTCGACTCATCAGTCGACTCATCAGTCGACTCATAAGTCGGCTGATAAGTCGACTCACTGGTCGACTGAGCAGAGATTTCCCAGTTTTCTATTTCTGTTGATTTTCTACAAAAATTTTAAATCTAAAGTTTCTCTTCATTATTTTCAGCAATTGTAAACATGATTCCTACATATATATGTACCAAACTGAAACGGAAATTTACATGTGATTACTTACACAAAACCCTAAATATATTTTTTGCATATTTAAAACGTATTGAAATCAATAAATCACATGAAACCCAAGTTTAAACAAATTCCAGATCTGGATCTATATTTACAAAATCGTTGGTGAGTTTTTATTAAACTGAAAATGTAGATCTTGCTGATCATAATATAAAGTATTTATCTTTATACACAAAATACTTTTTAGGCTCAAGAAAACGAAATAAAACTCGAAGAAAACTATATAAACAGTGGGTGAAAGCTGGGCGAGATGTAACTCGCCTCTGGTATGCTAGAACAACTCCTGAATCCGAGAGAGGATGGTCCCCTTCGCTGCACTTCATTGAAACTTGCTGAAATTCTCTGAAAATCCCCCAAAACTCACTAAAAATGAATTAGGGTTTTATGGGAGAGAGGGGCTAGGGTTTTCTCTGATATCTGATGGGTTTGGGGTTGGTTTCGGGTAGGAGAGGTTATATACAAATGGTCAAACCTGAAACAAACCAAACCAAACCAGCAAATAAAAGAAATCTTAAAATCTGCCCGTAAGTCGACTCATAAGTCGACTCATGAGTCGACTAAGCAGACATTTTCCAGATTCGTGCATGTTTTGCTAATTTGTCAAAACCAATACACAAAACTCTATAAAAATATACTCATACATATGTGATAACTTGTTATCCAGTATATCAATGACCTCAAGTCATTTACCACAATAGAATTATCTATCACCAATAATTCACATATACTTCTAACAAAAATACGGGGTTTTACATTCTTCCCCCCTTAAAAGAATTTCGTCCTCAAAATTCCGAAATCATACTCAAACAAATAATATTACTCTAGATAAGCATATAGCGATATTTATATTTAACAATCCAGGATGACTATACTCCCACTCAACCCTTAATCAAATGGAACTAGTACGTCAGGCGAAAAATCCAAACAAGGAATCCTCATATATATACCGTGTGTTCCATAAGATTATGAATTAAGCGGGAATATCCTCATTCTAGCGTTAAATCTAAATATAACTACAAAAATAATCACACACATAAATCCATTCACTTCCTCAATATGTGCAGGAAGTAGCGCTACATAGCATCTCCGCGCTCCCGAAAATCATCTTCGATGTCTACACCTAACCATCTAAAATGTAAATACCCCCACTTAACCCCTAACTAAATGGAATGAGTACATCGAGCAAAAGATCCAAACAAGGAACCCCTCATATATATACCATATGTTCCGAGTACTTAGGAGATAAGTGGTAATACACTCATTTTAGTGTTAAGTATAAACATCGCCATAATTGAATCTATAAGCCATATATAAGTCATACAAAAAGATTTAATTTACCTGCTCAAATATGTGTGGATAGTCGCGATGCATGTCCTCTTCGCACTCCTAAGAAATCTCCTCAACGCCTCTTCGGTTCCACTGAACTTTCACCAAATGAATTACCTTGTTTCTAAGCCTCTTGTCCTCCCTGGTAAGTATACAAACTGGAATCTCAATAGTAGTCAAATCCTCCTGAAGCTCAATCTCTGGTGCATCAAATACTCACTGCTGCTCCTCATCATGCAAGTTTTCTTGAGCATAGAAACATGAAATACATTGTGTATACTAGACATCGATGCTGGAAGATCTAGTTTGTATGACACAGCTCCAATGCGCTCCAAAATCCGGAAGGGTCCAATATACCTCGGTGCAAGCTTTCCCCGTCTCCCGAATCGCTGAACGCCTTTCATAGGTGATACCTTCAGCATAATTAAATCTCCAACCTGAAACTCCAAGGGTCTTCGTCTCTTATCTGCATAGCTCTTTTACCGACTCTGAGCGACTAAAATCCTATCTTTGATCAATGCTACCTTCTCAGTAGTCTGCCTCACAAGCTCTGGTCCAAGCATTAAGCTATCCTCTGGTTCTGCCCAGCATATCGGTGATCTATAAGGTCTCCTGTACAATACCTCATATGGGGCTATACCGATCGTCGCTTGATAACTATTGTTATAAGCGAACTCTATCAGTGGAATATGCTCCTCCCAGCTACCTTGAAAGTCTATGACACAATCCCGCAACATGTCTTCCAACACCTAATTCACCCTCTCCATCTGACCATCTTTCTGTAGGTGGAATACACTACTGTAAGATAATCTGCTGCCGAACGAATCCTGGAAACTCCTCCAAAAATATGAAGTGAACACTGAACCTTGATCCGACACAATCGTATCAGGAACTCCATGAAGTCGGACTATCTCCCAAATAAATATCCTCGCATACGCCTCAGCTGTATATGTAGTCTTCACTGGAATAAAATGCGTTGACTTCATCAACCGATCCACAATCACCCAAACTAAATCATTCCCCTTCTTCGACTTTGGCAACCCTACAATGAAGTCGATAGAAATATCTGCCCATTTTCACTCTGGGATGGGTAAAGGCTGAAGCGTTCCTGCTGGTCTCTGATGCTATGCCTTCACCTGCTGACAGGTAAAACACTTAGCCACATACTCTGCAATATCTCTATGCATACCACTCCACCAGAAGTGTCTCTTTAAGTCCTTGTACATCTTAGTGGTTCCTGGATGTACTGTATACCGAGTACGATGAGCTTCATCAAATAGCTCCCTCTTCAGCTCGGCACTGGATGGCATAACCAATCTACCCTTCATCCGTAGACCTCCATATGCTCCAATGGTCCAATCAGCTTTAGGCTCTTTAGAAATCTCCTCCTTTCGGATTTGAATCCAAGAGTCTTTTAGCTGAGCTCTGACAACTCTGATACTCCAAAATGGCTGCACTGACACAGCTCCTAAAAATACACCGGTTCCACCAATCTCGGGTCTGAAATCAAACTGGCTAAGAGTAAAAAGATCTCTATACAATGAACACCACAAAGCCGAAACCTGATGTCGACACTTTCTGCTTAAAGCATCTGCTACGATGTTCGCTTTTCCTGGATGATACTGAATCGCGAACTCGTAGTCCTTGATAAACTCAATCCATCTCCTCTGTCTCTGGTTGAGTTCCTTATGAGAGAAAAGATACTTCAGACTCTGGTGGTCTGTGAACAACTCAAACTGCACTCCATACAAGTAGTGTCTCCAAGACTTCAGTGCAAATACCACTGCTGCTAACTCCAAACTCAAACTGCACTCCATACAAGTAGTGTCTCCAAGACTTCAGTGCAAATACCACTGCTGCTAACTCCAAATCATGAGTGGGATAGTTCTGCTCATGCCACTGCTGCTAACTCCAAATCATGAGTGGGATAGTTCTGCTCATGCACCCTCAACTGCCGTGATATATATGCTACTACTCTCTGAGTCTGCATCAAGACGCCTCCTAAACCTACCAATGATGCATCTGTGTAGACCACAAATATTATGTCGCTGTTAGGAATAGTCAAAACTAGCGCTGAAGTCAACTTAGTCTTTAAGATATCAAAGGCCTTCTGACACTCCACACTCCAAATAAACTATACACCCTTCTTAGTAAGGCGTGTAAGTGGCGTCGAAATCTTCAAGAAGTCCTGGATAAACTTCCTGTAATAGCCGGCTAAGCCCAAAAAGCTACGAATCTCTATCACTGTCTTTGGCGGTTCCCAATCAAGAACTGCTGTAACCTTAGCCGGATCCACTGCTATGCCCTCTCTACTGATGATGTGGCCGAGAAATCTGACTTCTGAAAGCCAAAACTCATACTTGCTGAACTTGGCATATAACTGATGCTCCTGCAGAGTCCTAAAAGCTAACCGTAGGTGCTGCTCGTGTTCTGCCTCCAATCTCGAATAAATGAGAATATCATCGATAAAAACAATCACAAACTGATCCAAGAAGGGACGAAAAACCTGGTTCATCAAGTCCATGAATACCGCGGGTGCATTGGTCAGTCCGAATGGCATGACCATGAACTCGAAAGATCCATATCGAGTAAGAAAAGCGGTCTTGGGAATATCCATCTCCCGAACCCACAACTGATGATAACCAGAACAAAGATCAATCTTCAAGAAGAACTATGCTCCCTGTAACTGGTTGAACAAGTCATCAATCCTAGGTAATGGGTACCTATTCTGGATAGTGACCTTGTTCAACTCTCTATAATCAATACACAAATGCATACTGCCGTCCTTCTTCTTCACGAAGAGGACTGGCGCTCCCTACGGAGAATGACTCCGATAAATAAAACCCTGAGCTAACAACTCGTCCAACTGGGTCTGAAGCTCCCTCATCTTAGCTGGTGCCATGCGATAGGGTGCGCGGGATATTGGGGTTGTGCCTGGCTGTAACTTAAAACAGAACTTAACCTCTCTCACAGGGGGTAGTCCAGGTATGTCCTGAAAGACATCCTGATACTCTGAGACAACTTTAGTCTTTAATAAATAAACACCCTGATCCTGTCGCATCACCTCCTCGATGTATGCTAGAAATGACTCTACAAAACGATTGCCTTGAGAGGTTGCCATAATCATCTCGGACCCATCGAACGCCCGCAAATTGACTGTCTTTCCAAAGCAGTCAATACTAACATGGTAGGAAGACAACCAATTCATACTAATGATGACATCAAACTCGGATATATAAAACACTATCAAATCAAAATCGAACTTCGACTCATCTAGACTGATAGTACACCTCCTACAAACGCTCTCCAGAAGCGATATCTCACCTAAAGGGGGTGGACTCATCTAGACTGATAGTACACCTCCTACAAACGCTCTCCAGAAGCGATATCTCACCTAAAGGGATGGAAACTGATAAAGGGGTGTCTAATGGCTGAGCTACGAGCTGGAGTCTAGACATAAAATCATACGAATGAAGGAATTCGAAGCTCCCGAATCAAAGAGAATACAGGCGGGAAAAGAATTCACAAGAAACATACCCTCCACTACTGCTCCCCTAGCTCCATGATCACGCATTACTACCGCATATACTCTGCCTATGGCTGAAGTTTGCTCTGCTGCTAGTGTTGGAGAATACGGAACTATCTGCCCTTGAGGAACCTCCTGAACTGCACGAATCTGTCCCTCAGTCTTTTGGACTGCTGACGGTGCCTCAAGCCTTATCTGCTGGCCCTGACCTCTTCCCTGAAGTTGCTCTTGCTGTTGATTCGGGCCCTTGCCCTGCTGAGCTTCTGCCGGTGTGCTGCGACACTCCGATGCCTTATGCCCGACCTTACGACAGTTATAGCAAACTCCCTAGAACTTGCGTTGCTGATGCGCTCTTTGATCATACTAGGGTCCCTTCTTAGAGGACCTTGTTGCTGCTACTGGGATCCAGAAAAAGGTCTCTTGTTCTTCCCCTTATCCCCGGTTTGTGCTGCCTTGGTCTTCCCTTCCTTATCCTTCTGGAACATGACAATCTTAATCTCCTAAGAAGTGGCGGCCTCAGCTACCTCCCGAACTGAATAGAACTTCCTCGAGATGAGGTATCGAAGAAGATTAGGGCGGAGCCCTGCTAGGAATATCTGAGCCTGTCGTTCTCCTGTCTGCCACATACCCGTGAAGTGTAGCAACTCCATAAATCTGCTCTCAAAGTCTGCCACTGACATGTCCCCCTGAGTCAACCGGGACAACTCAAGCTCCTTCCCCGTTCGTGCTACAGAAGAAATATACTGTCCATCAAAGAAATAAATAAAGTCCTCCCATGTGAGGGTCATCCGGTGATCTGGCGTGAACTGGAGTCGATACCATCTCCCGACGTCTCCCTTCAGACTGTACGATGCCAATCTCTGCTTCTGGACTGAATCCACATTAAGTATGTCGAGGGTGTTACTCACATTCTCCTTCCACTTATGGGCTGCAAGAGGGTCTGATGACCCCTGAAACTCTGGTGCCCTCATCTTCTGGTACCTCTCTACCATACGGAGCCAAGCCTCCTGCTCTGTGGCTCTATCCAGAACTGCTGGTGGAATAGCTACAAGTGCGGTCTCTGGGGGTCTCTCACTAATAGGAACGGCTGGTAACCCCTGTGGCTGATCTGCTGCTGGTGGTGGTGGCGTTGGTGGCACGATAAGATTCGCCACAAGCTCCTCAATTGCTGCCATCCTAGCTACGATGGGAGCCATAAGATCTATCAGGTACTGTGGCTCGGGTTGAGCTTGCTATGGCTCAGGTGGAGCCTGCTGCGACTCTGCCTGTCCAGCTCTCCGAGTACAAGGCCTACTACGTCCTACCATCTCTCTGATCATAAGAAAATAAGAGTTTATGAGTAAAAATAAACATATACACATACATAGCATATCACAATATGATTTTCACAACAATTTAGTATTCACACAAATACTTCAAATTTACACAAAAATAGTTGTCATAAAAAAAATCCTCAAATTTTGAGATATACGCATATATCGTCCTCACTCATACTAGGAAATCCTTACGGACTCTATACATGAATCCTAAGAAACTCTATCCTAGCTCCACGACTTGACAATGGATGATCCTAAGGATACTGGAACTAGAGCTCTGATACCAACTGTGATGCCCCTGGGTTCACACAAGGCTACAGTCTAAGGTGAAACCAAGAATGTCAAACCTGCCATGCACCACACCGTGCAATAACATGTTTCACCATCATAATTATTATCTCTCTAGTAGATTTAAATAACAGGTGTAGGTACAAAAGCAAGTAAAAGATAATACAAGAGTTAACTAATGAAATAATAGAGATCAAATTAATATTTCATCATCTAGCATACTGAAGTACAAGTCAATGTCTGAAATGAATAAACTGGAACTTCTCAACAAGTCTCAAATACAAATGTCTGAATAAAAGGAAATAAGGCACACAACCTTTACAACTTCTAGAATAAACTCTCAAATGTATAACAAAAGTCTACAGTGGAGTTCAAAAGAAAAATATAACTAAAATAAACGGCTGAAGCTAAAGTGCGTCTCCATCAACCTGCGACTCTTCGGGCTCCTAGCTCGTTACCTAAAAGGGGGAGGGACAACGAGCGTCAAAGCGCTAGCGAGCAACATCACAACTAACCCTAAGGGAAAGGGCTGGTTGTATACAGAAAATACAGTTATAACATATATATAAAATCACTGACCCTATTTAGGTATTTACAACATGAGCATAAGTACGTTAAGCGAAATAATCCAAACAAGAAAACCCTCATGTATATACCATGTAGCTCAAATTGTAAATACCTATGTATAAGAGGATTTTAGTATTTAGGAAACTACAACACGAGCATAGGTACGTCGAGCAAAATAATTCAAACAAGGAAACCCTCATATATATACCTTGTATCTCAAATTGTAAATCCCTAAATACCAAACCCAAAATCTAATACCTGAATAGCAATAAAAGAAGACAAACTCATCTCAGAACTTAAATACAAGGTCATGTCACACCCCATATAAGTGTCATGTCCAGCCTATGCAAGTATAGGTGCTAATTTCAAGGTCTAAACTGATGTCCAACACATGAACTAAAACTAGATGTAATGAATGCCCAACACATGGACTGCATATGAAAGTTGTCCAACACATGGACTGAATGTGACAAATGTCCAACACATGGACTGCACATCATAATAGCCCAACACATGGACTAGATGAAATATATATGATAGATGCATATACCCTAATACCTCACGTGTCTCGGTATGCAACCCTAAACTCATGTCCGCAAATCATCTCCCGTGTAGCGATACAAAATAAACCTAAATATCAAATATCAGGTATTCGAGGTGGCTCTTCATTCATATTAAAGTACGCAACTATAATAAACATGCATAAACAGTCTCAGTTAAACCGAAACAACCCAAACAGATCCAACCCGAGGAAAATAGGAAAAATTCCTCGTCAGTCGACTCATAAATCGACTGGGATTGGTCGACTCATTGGTCGACCAGACAGAACAGAAGAAAAGAAAGAAGGCTGGAAATTTTTCGTTAGTCGACTCATCAGTCGACTCACAAGTCGGCTGATAAGTCGACTCACTGGTCGACTGAGCAGAAATTTCCCAGTTTTCTGTTTCCGTTGATTTTCTGCAAAAATTTTAAATCTAAAGTTTCTCTTCATTATTTCCAGCAATTGTAAACATTTTCCGTTGATTTTCTGCAAAAATTTTAAATCTAAAGTTTCTCTTCATTATTTCCAGCAATTGTAAACATGATTCCTACATATATATGTACCAATAAAGTTTCTCTTCATTATTTCCAGCAATTGTAAACATGATTCCTACATATATATGTACCAAACTGAAATGAAAATTTGCATGTGACTACTTACGCAAAACCCTAAATATATTTTTCCATATTTAAAATGCATTGAAATCAATAAATCACATGAAACCGAAGTTTAAACAAATTCCAGATCTGGATCTATATTTACAAAATCGTTGGTGAGTTTTTATTAAACTGAAAATGTAGATATTGCTGCTCATAATATAAAGTATCTATCTTTATGCACAAATTATGTTTTAGGCTCAAGAAAATGAAATAAATCTCGAAGAAAACTATACAAACAGTGGATGAGAGCTGGGCGAGATGTTACTCACCTCTGGTATGCTAGAACAACTCTTGAATCTGAGAGAGGATGATCCCCTTCGCTGCACTTCGTTGAAACTTACTAAAATTCTTCGAAAATCCCCCAAAACTCACCAAAAATGAATTAGGGTTTTAGGGGAGAGAGGGGCTAGGGTTTTCTCTGATATCTGATGGGTTTGGGGTTGGTTTCGGGTAGGAGAGGTTATATACAAACGATCAAACCCGAAACAAAACCAAACCAAACCCGCAAATAAAAGAAATCTGGAAATCTACCCGTAAGTCGACTCATAAGTCGACTCATGAGTCGACTAAGTAGACATTTTCCAGATTCGTGCATGTTTTGCTAATTTGTCAAAACCAATGCACAAAACTCTATAAAAATACACTCATACATATCTAAAAACTTGTTATCCAGTATATCAATGACCTCAAGTCATTTACCACAATAGAATTATCTATCACCAATAATTCACATATACTTCTAACAAAAATACGATGGTTTACACCTTTACCGACTACCGTTTGAGTCGGGCTAGTATGCGGATTGTTTAAGTCCGTTCCGCATGTAACGTTGTGCTAAAAGAGTTAACTCTCTTAGTGCTACGATATTGAATACGTAGACTTCGTCTTTCTCCTATGAAAAGACTAAACAACAACGTGTATCATATGTAGACTTAGGATTTTTGGTAAATCCTCAGCCTTCAACGGATTTGACATACCTTTACCGATTACCATTTCAATCGAGCTTGCATGCGGATTGTTTAAGTTCGTTCCGTATGTAACATTGTGCTAAAAGAGTTAACTCTTTTAGTGCTACGATATTGAATACGTAGACTTCGTCTTTCTCACGGGAATAGACTATCCTGTAATGCGTATTGGACGCTGACTTATCCCTACTTAGGCTTCGGGATAAAAATCCCCAAACTTGGATTCTGGTGTCTTCTTCAATCGGTGAATGACTAAATCGACAACTCGTGTTAGGCATTGATTTATCCCTACATAGGATTCGAGACAAAATTTCCTACGCATGTGAGGCACGGATTTTGGCGTTATTAATAACAACCTGCTACAATATTGAATAGGTGGGCTTTTATCCTTTTTACGGTGAAAGACTAAACCGGCAACGCGTGTTAGGCATTGACTTATCCCTACTTAGGATTCGGGACAAATATCCCCGTGCGTGTGAGGCACGAATTTTGGCGTTATTAATAACAACCTGTCATAATATCGAATATGTGGGCTTTTGTCCTTTTTACGGTGAAAGACTAAACTGACAACGCGTGTTAGGCATTGACTTATCCCTACTTAGGATTCGGGACAAAATTCCCCGCATGTGTGAGGCACTGATTTTGGCGTTATTAATAACAACCTGCCACAATATCGAATATGTGGGCTTTTATCCTTTTTATGGTGAAAGACTAAACTGGCAACGCGTGTTAGGCATTGACTTATCCCTACTTAGGATTTGGGACAAAATTTCCTGTACGTGTAAGGCACGGATTTTGGTGTTATTAATGACAACCTGCGACAATATCGAATATATGGGCTTTTATCCTTTTTTACGGTGAAAGACTAAACCGGCAACGCGTGTTAGACATTGACTTATCCCTACTTAGGATTCAGGATAAAATTCCCCAGACTTGGATTCTGGTGTCTTTTTCACTCGGTGAAAGACTAAACTGACAACGCGTGTTAGGCGTTGACTTATCCCTACTTAGGATTCGGGATAAAATTCCCCGCTCTTAGATTCTGGTGTCTTTTTTACTCGGTGAAAGACAAAACCGGCAACGCGTGTTAGGCGTTGACTTATCCCTTCTTAAGATTCAGGATAAAATTCCCCGCGCGTGTGAGGCACGGATTATGAGAGTTAAAAAAAGGTGGTGTCTTCTCTTGGGGCAAAGACAAACCCGATACTAGAAAGGAAGAATTTTATACTCTTCTTCCAGTTGTGAAGGAAACTCCAAGTGGGATCTCCACTTCGAGAATCCGGACCAATGAAACTAAGAGTGGGATCTCCACTCCGAGAATCGAATAGACTCAGATAACCCTAACTTTTATAGGATTGGTTACCTGATCTAAAAATGAAATTCCAACTTCAGTCCTAACTTTTATAGGTTTGACCGAAGGGGAAAGAGGATGAGAGTTTTTCGTTTATCGAAAAGGAATCCCGGCTTTGGCCATAACCGTTCGATAGTTTTGACCGAGAGGGGGGAACTGAGGCAACCCTAACTTTAATAGGTTTGATCGAGTGGGAGTTTTGAGACGATCCTAACTGTAGGAAGGTTTGATCGCTCAATTTGTGGACCTCTCGTTCATTCGAGGAATCGAGAGGGAATTTTGGTTGTGGTCCTAATTGTAGGAAGGTTTGACCAGGTCGGAGTGGGAGTACAAATCACAGTGGGAGTGTTGACTTGTACCGATTACTCAATGGGGGTTCTTGGTGTCAAGTGATAAGAACTTAACACGAAGGGGTTTGACAATTCGTCCAGGATTAGGACATTAAAATTCTGAGTACCATGTTCGGACTCTAACAATAAGGATGTTGAGTGTATAGATACATCAAAAGTTGAAGTGGATTTAACCGAAAGGAATTTTGGTGATCCTACCGTCAATTAGTCTAATCGGTGTGGGATTTTGTGGTGGGAGGCTGTGAGTCGTTAACAAAAGGGTGTTCGGAAATCACAGTGGGAGTTTAGTATTTATCACTTTGCTCGTAATGATCGGGTTATCCCTAAGAATATTACATTTAACATTCTTCCGGGAACTTCCCGTTACATGAATTATCCACCCCCAACTTTCTTTGCAAAACTGGGTCTAATGAGGAGTACGTTATCCTCAGTCGCATGTTCGAGTTATCCTTAAGAATATAAGATTCTCTAGGAACTTCCCGTGAAAGAAAGGAAACAGTTTAGACTCATATACCTGTTAGAGTATTGAGAAGCAGTTTATACTCGTATACTCTTCGGAGTGTCGAAAGGAGCAGTTTATACTCTTATACTTATCGGAGTATTGGAAGGAGTAGTTTATACTCTTATACTTGCCAGGGTATCAGAAGGAGCAGTTTATACTCTTATACTTATTGGAGTATTGGAAGGAGTAGTTTATACTTTTATACTTGTCGGGGTATCGGAAGGAGCAGTTTATACTCTTATACTTGTCGGAGTATCAGAAGGAGCAGTTTATACTCTTATACTTGTCGGAGTATCGCCACTCTCATTAGGCTTAGTTTAGTGTTATGATGCCGACTTCAACCAAGGTTTGGATGCTATTCTTGAGAGCGAAGCAAGCCTTGGTAGGATGAAGGATCCTCCTGTGGTATGCACAATACTTTGGATCCGAAATGTTATCAGCTTCCTCCTGATTTGCGATAGGTGGAAGCTTGATCTTGTTGTTTTCAAGGAGAGATTCAAAAATGGCTAGAACGTCTTCGTCCTTGAAAGAGTACTCTTTTTGGAGTCTCAAATCCGAAGTCTTTTGCTGTCTCCGGGATTATTGTTGTGACGTTTGATTAGCATCAACAACTACTGCAGGTGCCTTCCCCTTGCTATGGGAGACGAAGCTTGAATTCGGAGGATTAGCTGTCGGTTAGCTTCTCTCGGTCTGTTTCCTTCTGAGGAAGCGTTCGGCCCACTCTCCGTGCATCTTCAGCTCTTTCCAGGTATTGGAGGGTGCTATTCCCATGACTTCCAACACATCCAAAGAGAGGTTATTGTGAGAGGTTTGGAGGATGAAGTCCTCTGTGATCGGATCTTGGCAGTTCATCGCCTTATTCCGGAAGCGCTTAACGAATTCGTCGACCGTCTCGTCGTCTTTTTGCTTCTCATCGAAGAGTGTCCTGATTGACACCTCGGCATCATTATCAAAAAATTGAGCGAGGAACAGGTTCTCCAGGTTGTCCTAGCTGTTGATGCTTTCATACTTGAGACGACGGTACCAATCGAAGGCGCACCCGCGAAGGGTGCCAACGAATGACCGAACCATCAAGGCTTCATTGCCGAAGATCATACCCAAGTGGGATTTGAAATAGATCAGATGTTGCGTGGGCGAACCCTTCCCATCAAACGGCGTGAATTTAATCAGGTTGAACTTCGCCGGGTATGTTATTGAATCCCACTCTCTTGGATAGGAACATGGAATGCCGGTTCTTTTCACCTCTTGAGCAGACATTAGAGCATTGATTTTGCTCTTGAGATCTTTCATTTTCTCATCCTTACTCATATCGGGCCTTGGACGATTTGAAAGAGGAATAACACGACCACCCCCGGCATTATCATCTTCGGTGGAACCACCCCCAGCGTTGTTATCTTTAGTGGGGCCATCCCCAGTGTTTTGGTCAACGGGAGGGTTATCAGCATTGAGGCGTTCATCCACATCTGAATCTCTATTTGCTTAGTTAGCAACGTTGCGATGACTGGATTCACCAAGTTGATTTAACAAAGCTCGGATTTGTTGGTCATGTTCTTCCCTCATCCGTCGCATAGCCATTTCTATTTCGAACTTGAAGTTCTCTTTTTGCTTGGCCAAGGAATCCTCAACCATTTTGGCTACTTTCTCGGTGTTAATCATAAACACTTCACGGGATTGTCCTAGGCTGGACACCGTTTTGTCAGAAACGACTACAGAGTTAACATCTGATGCTTCATTATCCGAGGATAACCCTCTCTGCATTCTCTGGTAGTCTCTTTTTCTAATGGTTTCCGATCGTAACCGGGTTAGACGATGCGATATAAGCGGGTCAGAGCTAGAAGGTCGAATCGACTTTCCCTTGATATAAGCGGGTCAGAGCTAGAAGGTCGAATCGACTTTCCCTTATCAGCCATATTTATTATGACTTCCTGAAGTTCGTCACCTTGAACGGTCGAATCGACTTTCCCTTATCAGCCATATTTATTATGACTTCCTGAAGTTCGTCACCTTGAACGGCTAATTGTTTCTTGCGGAAACGTTTTGGCTTGGACTTAGTTGCTCCGTTAGAGATCCTCTTAAATACCGAGACCCTCTGCGGAGCGGTCTTGGGGTAACTACACGCTGATAATACTACCCTGATTAGTTTGCACATGGACAGTGACAATCCATCTCCCGGGTACTTCTTTTTTAAGACTTGTTCATACCCCCGGCCTGATAGTACAACTCGTCGGTCTGATAACCGGAGCAACCCATCATGTGTTGGCATGAATCCCTAGGTGTAACGTCATCGTCAGACGAATACGTTTATTTCTGGGGACGTAACACTCTGTCAGTGTGTTCAAGAGTCACACGTTTAGATCTACGCTCTTGTAAGTGTGAACTCTTGATGGGCTCTTGGACTTTAATTCGCCGTCCGAGGCGGTCAATTACAGGAGTTTTCCATGTGTGACCCCCAGCTCGAGTAATTGCTTGGGATTCAATCACCCGACCTAAACATTCTTTGACCGGGGCTTTGCCTCAACCCACATACGAAGGACCAAGACAATCCGTGATCTTCATCTTAAATCGGGACAAATCCACGCTGTCGCGGTGCTCCATCGGAGGTGCGGAACTCGAAGGGATCAACGAAACAGGTGCAGAACGTCTTCTGTCTTGACCCTGGTGTGGGTCAGATTTGAGTGACCCGCAGGTTAGAGGGTCAGATCCGGGTGACCTGTGGGTAGGAGGGTCAGATATGAGTGACTCGCGAGCAGGAGGGTCGGATCTGGGTGACCCATGAGCAGGAGGGTCGGATCTGGGTAACCCGCGAGTAGGAGGGTTGGACCTGGGTGACTCGCGAGCAGGAGGGTCTGATTTGGGTAACCCGCGGCTTGGCGGGTCAGATCTAAGTGACCCATGGCTTGGCGGGTCGGATCTGAGTGACCCACGAGCAGGAGGGTCAGATCTGAGTGACCCTCATTTTTCGATCTTTTCGGCCGCTGTTTCGGACTTTGCCCTCCAAGTTTGATGCAACCTTAATTGTTTCTTGGCTATGTCCTTCTTCTGCATCATTTGTTCCTTTTGCAAAAGAATTCGTGCGTGGGCAAGCAGCATGCGGCGCTTCTGAATTCGCTCCTCAAGTGTTGAACGGATCCTTTTGACTTGGATCCATTCACTTGCTGTTGGTTTGGAGGAGAGGACATCTGCTCACTGTTGGGGTGCTCGATGCTCCTTAAATTTCAGATCCGCTTCGTAACGGATCCCGTCTATGGGCTCCAAAGCCTTGGTGAATTAGCACACGAGGCGTTGACACCACTTTTGGCGAGCTCTTTTTGATAAAGTAGGCGTGCCTTCAGTACTCAACTCCTTGATTGAGGAGGAGTTCAGATCTGTAACTCCGACTTCATTGGAGGCCGGAGGGGCGTCGCGAAGTGCAGTCATTGCGGTGATAGGGGCGTTGATCTTCCTACGCTTATGAGAGAGAGTATAAATATATATATATTATATACATATATTATATATATACACATATACATATATTATATATGTACGTATATTATATATATAAGAAAATAAAAAAATAAATAAAAAATAAAAAAAGCACTGTTCCTAGCCGGGCCGGGCCCAGGTCGGGCGTCGACGACCGGGCCCGGGTTTCCGGGCCAAGCCTGCGGGCTCGGGCCGGGCTCCGGGCCGGCGGGCTTTTTGGACACCCCTACGTATGACGACACACGTGCAACCATGGATGTACACGAATTGAGTCATAATATATATAAGGATATCCCGAAGAGGATTATTACAGGTATTGTTTCGATCATGCTTGAATAACAATTAATTATAATATGTATGTATGTATGGATATCATTGATGAGCATAGCTCAATACTACTTGGGATAGTGCGTCGATATGTCGTTAGTACAGGTCATTGAGTCATGATTTTAGGATACCTGACTTGGTAGTCCATCCCGCATGGTGATGTGATCAGGCTAGAGAGCCGCACTTCTAGGATACCTGATTTGGTAGTCCATCCCGCACGGTGATACGATGAGACTAATGAGTCGTGTACATATTTAGGATGCCTGATTCGGTAACATCTCGCATGATAATGCGATGAGTTATAAAGCCTTCCAAGATATTCTATTGTGATATATCTGATAGCTTGAGTCTTTGGCGGAAGCCATTTATAAATACGATTCATCCCTGAGTTATTTTGTGACCGGATTACTTCGCGTTTGGGAGTTACAAGAGATTTTGTTCTTGTATCCATATTATCTACCCAAGGATAGCGCGAGATGTTTGGTCAACATTTGACATTATTTATTTTAGTATTTACCTGTGTTATTTTTCCTTTATCTTTTATTCTTAGTTTGGAATTGATATTTAGCGATTCACAATTTGAGGCACATGGTATATACATGATAGTTTTCTTGTTTGGATTATTTTGCTCGACGTACTACGTCTCATGTTATGAATTTCTAAATATTAATTCCATTTAGATACATGGTAAATGATTCAGGTAAACTATGCATAATAGATAGAGCCTCCATCACATTTAGGCCCTTCTCCTGAGGGCGGATCGAGATGATCTTGCTATAACACTCTGACGCTGTTGTTGTTTTCCTTTTTGTTCTCCCTTCCTTTTAGGCAATGGTCAGAGTGTCGGAGAGCTGCAGGTTGACAGATTTATAGTATAGTCGCCGTCACTTATTTTTAGTAGTTGATACTCTACAGTCATTTAATTATGGTTTAGTTGATCATTAGACTTGTATCTCATTTTTTAAAGGCTGTGTGCCTTAGTACTATTTTCATTTGACTCTATGTATTAAGTTACTTCATATTTATTTCAGACATCAGTTGTACTAGTTTTTATTCAGTTGGGACATGAGTATGTTTATTTGGATATCTATTTTTATTTCATGTCCATTGCATTTATTACTCTTATTTTGCCTGTTTTGTACCTGCACTTGTTAATGATTCCACTAAAGAGATATTACTGTGATGTTAAACCATGTTGTTGCACAGTATGGGTGCATGACAGGTTTGACATCTCTGGGTTCACCTTGGATTGCAACCATGCGTGAAAATAGGGACATCATAGATATAAGCAAGGACAAACAATTAAACAAATGGCGATATAAACATGAGATAATAGGCGATATGAAAATATACACAAGAAGAAGAAGAAGTGTGACAATGCCAAACACAAATTCAAGAATATGTTCACAGAGTTCGATCACCCCCGACCTACGTCTCTGCTCCTCACCCTCGAGGAGATTCTCCACTATCAACACAAAAAGCTACACAATTCGATTTTTCAAAGCTCACCGAAAACTTTTATAATCACACGTTGTCAATCCCACAAGACACTCCTCTAAGTGTTGGTCTACCCGTGTCACGTTCCTCAAGTGCATAGAATTACTACCTCTCCCTAGGCTTTTACAACCAAGCCACTCATTTTGGAATTGACCCCTTCACTACCAACCATGCCTCTAAGTGTCAACGTGTATTACAACGTGTTCTCAACTATAAAGTGCAAATAACAAAATTTGTTCTCTAATACAAATTGAGAACGAAATTGAAAGCTCACTCAACAATCACACTCACAACCCTATAATACTATATGTGAAATACTTAAGCTCAATGGTTGTGTGTGAAACCATAAGTAAAACAAATTAAACTCAAATCAATCTAGCATGAATTTATGAGAAGCAAAATAATAAAAAGCTAGACGAAGTGTTTATAGAAAACTTCTCCAAACAAGAGATGAAGATGTTGAGGATGAAAGCCTCAAACTCGAAATTGAATTCCTTCTCTCGTGAAGACCTCTTATAAACAAATTTTTGATCTTCAAAAACTTGAAACAAACAGCCCAAAAACCCTTGAAAAACTTGCAAAACCTTTTTCTAAACTTTCATGAGTGAAACAAATGAGTTATGAGGCATATATATAGCCTCTATAGACAAAATATCCCAAAACTAGCCGTGACTGTGCTTCTGACCATTGATTGGTCAACCGATGAACAGTGTTGGTCGACCGATGCACTGTTCACAGAGCACTATTCACAGAAACATGAAACCTAAAAATCTGATTTTGTAAAATCAATTAAAAATAACAAATCAACTCCAAAAATAGTAACCCTTGAAAAATTATTTATATACATGAAAATAAACATGTTAAAGAAGAAAATTTTGAAATATCATTTCCCATTTGTAAAAACTCATCTGTTTTGTAAAAACAGCATGAAACCTGGAAAGTTGATTTTCTAAATTTAATTAAAAATAATAAATTAACTCCAAAATTAGTAAATTTTTGGGAAACGTTTATAAACATAAAGATAAACAGTTAGAGAAAGAATTTCTAAAATATCACTTTGTATTTGTGAGAACTTGTTGTTTTAAGACAGATATTCCGCTTATAGGTCCCTTAGCACAGTTCGGCATAAACCGACGAACCAACGAGGCGACGAGTTCGACGAATCGTACGCAAGCGACGGAATGCATCCATACGCGTTCGGAATCAAGCCAAGTGTCAAAGAATCAACGAGTCATCCAACCAAGGCAATACTCGGACGAATCACGATCGAATCAAGATCGGTTTCGGACTCGAACTCAGAAGTGGATTTACTACCTAAACATGAAACCTAAAAATCTGATTTTGTAAAATCAATTAAAAATAACAAATCAACTCCAAAAATAGTAACCCTTGAAAAATTATTTATATACATGAAAATAAACATGTTAAAGAAGAAAATTTTGAAATATCATTTCCCATTTGTAAAAACTCATCTGTTTTGTAAAAACAGCATGAAACCTGGAAAGTTGATTTTCTAAATTTAATTAAAAATAATAAATTAACTCCAAAATTAGTAAATTTTTGGGAAACGTTTATAAACATAAAGATAAACAGTTAGAGAAAGAATTTCTAAAATATCACTTTGTATTTGTGAGAACTTGTTGTTTTAAGACAGATATTCCAGATTCTGAAAACTGCTAAAAACGTATTTTGTAAATTCAATTTAAAATAACAAAACAACTCCAAAATTAATAAAACTTGGTGAAATGTTTGTATATATGAAGATGAATATGTTAGAGAAGATATGTTTTAAATTAAATTTCCCAATTGTAAAACTCATGTATTTTGTAAACTGTTCAAGAATACGAAATCGTCAAAACTTGATTTTGATGAATTGACTCCAAACACGTTTTGAAACAATTTTCAATAGATTAATAGACTTTAGGAAAGATATAAAATAGTATAAACAAGTCCTTAATCCATAAACACATTATTTTTCAAAACAAAGATAATAAATATGAAACGACTGTATATGTATATCAATATATCTATTTGTTTCATATGAAACGAATGTATATGAATACGATAAATAAAAAATATGTATGTGTGTAATATTTGAACTTTTAAGTATAACACATAAAGTAAACACACCTAGACTAACAAAACACTATACCAAGCTATAGATCCTCAATAAGCTCGACTTGGTAGGATGAAGCACAATAGAGAATCTTTGACTTGAGTGCACAAATGGCTTTATTCCGGTTCCGCCAATCTCCTTTGAATATTATCATTGAAGAACAATTCCATCCAACCTCCAACTAGAATCTTTGTGTAGGATTCCTAACAAGTAAATATAAACACTCGACAAACGATGTTAAGAATTATTTGTTAATCATCAAAACTAGATTAGATAGTAGGCTCATAAACAAGAGACCTAACATATGTGACACAGAAGCAAGAAGCACTTCCTCATCCTTTTATATCACATGGAAGAGCAGCCATGACTCTATGTGGCTAAAGTAGAAGAGAATAGTTAATAGATAATATAATAGTTGGGAATATTTTATGCATTTTTATTGTTTTGACAAATTTCCCAGGATAAGCTAATATCAAACACACGAGAGCACGAAAAATATCAAGAACACATGAACACAAAGATATACATGGTTCGGCTTGTAGCCTACGTCCACGGGCGAATAATGAGAAAAGCTTTACTAATTATGAGGAATACAAAGTGGACCTCTCAATCTCTCAATCCCAAATCATACCCCAAAAGCCTACTACAACTCTCAACTAAAGGAACAAAACAGTAGAATATCAAATAGGCTTCATAAAAGAACTCTCTTTTCATGATTGGTGCTTTGAAGATTAATGCATCTAATTGGCTTGAAAGACTGTTCTTATATAGCCTTGAAGATCCTAACTCCTTGGTGTCTAAGAAATAAGAGTTCTAATAGAATAGAAGTCCACATGTCCTAAATCCCAACTGTCCTAAATCCTAACAAGAGTCCAAGTAAGAATAAACCTCTAATATGATTGGTTGGGCAAAGTCTAATATAAGTAGGACTCGTGATCAAAATAAACCAACCAAAAAAAACTCCCAAAGCAATATAGTTTTGAGTATTTGAGGCAACCTATAACAAATCTCCACCTTGACTCAAATGCGTAGGAAATTCCTCACTCCAAAATAAGCTAACTTACTCCATCTTCTCTAATAGCCCCCACAAGGCATCTAAGTGCGACACGTATCGATCAAGTCCAAGCCCGGCTTGAACTTACTAACTGAAAGAGGCATCCTCAACAAATCGACTGAATTGTCCGTACAACGACCATAAATATTAGCGAAGTCATCACCTGAAGTAGCTCCTGAATAGCTGAAGAGCACAAAATTGTCAACCGACAATACATAAGCTACCGTATTGATAATCACATTTTTTTTATTACATTTTATATCCTAATTATCTATTTAATTTAAATAAATTTGTCACTAATAAACATATTTTATCTTAATTGCAGGTTAATGAATAAAATCCCAAACTCAATATCTCATCTCTCTAAAAGCCCAAGAGTCCAAGCCCAAGAGGAAAATCGGTCAAATAATGGAAAAGACTGGCTATTGATATGGCTATCGATAGCGATAGCGGTATCGATACCCCTATCGATACCGGTATCGATACCCATATCGATACCGGTATCGATACGTGATTATTGTTACGAAATTAAGGGCTGAGTGAGAGGTTGAGGGTATGAAAAATTTTATAACTTCATTTGGAGAGGATGGTTAGTCTTAGTTTAGAAGACCTTCCAAATTTGTAACGTTTGATGTAATTAATAAAAAAATTCACCTCTTCATATTTTTTTCTCTTTATTTATTGATGATGATGAAGATGAAGATGAAAATGAAGATCAATTTGAAGGTTGGCTTTCATGAGGCTAACCCCTCTTGTAATGTGAATTTTCTCTTTTATTTTTATTCCTTTTAGTTTCTTATTTCTTTAGTAGTTAGATTTATATTAATGCTTTGTAGAGTAGATTACATTCTTGCCTTTATTTTTCATTATTATCTTGCACGTTTAATTTATAGAATAGATTTATTTTCTTGCATAATCTAGATTATATTTATGTTCTTTTCTTTTACAATTTAGTTAGATTTATTTCTATGTTCATAGTGTAAAGTTATTTGTAACTATTTTTTTTACCATTTTCTTTTATTCTTCCTTAGTTTAGATTTTATTTGTTCTTTTTATCTCCTAAGATGTGGAACTAATTCTTGTAGGAAACCTAGAATTGTATAAAACTAGTCTAATTTCTTTATTATTGTGTGAATTATTCTCTTGCACTTAATATGATCATGTGTAGGATAATCAATTAGAGAACTAATTAGTAGAAGAAGAATTTGATAAACTATGCTTATCTTGAGTGGTTTGATAAGTTATACTTCTGAATTCTAGAATTATTATCTAGTTGTTCTTTTCATGAATATTAATTTTGCATAGATGATAATTTGATAGGTTATACTCTCCTAAAATAGTTTGATAGTTTATGCTTAATAAATCTAAAGTAAAATATGATACAAAGAGAATGGTTCATAATTTATAATTGAAATTAGCTTTAATAAATCTAAAGTAAAATATGATACAAAGAGAATGGTTCATAATTTATAATTGAAATTAGCTAGTGGATTCAATTCTAGATTCCTCATATTATACAAAGAGAATGGTTCATAATTTATAATTGAAATTAGCTAGTGGATTCAATTCTAGATTCCTCATATTTTTAATTTAATCCTCCATGTTTACTTTCTTGAATTTTCCTCTTTATTATTGATTTTTCATTATTTTCTTTCCTCTTATTTTCTTTGATTCCTTTCTCTCCTCTCAATTTTATTTTATTGTTATTTGCATATATTCACAACCACTCCTCACATCTCTTCACAATCGCATGCAATCGTCACTCCTAATTGTTACGCACACAATATAAGAACTGATTCTAATTATCTCCTACAAACACCTTCCTCGTGGGATCAATAACTTTTTATACTATGACTTGATAGTTGTGTACTTACAACTTTTGATTGTCATTTATATCCTATTAAGTTTTTGGCGTTGTTGCTAGGGAGTGGTGCTATTAAGTAGGATTTTAATTATTTTGGTTCTTTAAGTGTGTTTTCTTATGAAGGAACCACTTGGAGCTTAAAGATCAAGAATTGGAGATCGATAATTTAAAGATTTGCTTGTGGTAACTCTTCTTTATAGTATTTTTAATTCCATCCTTTTAGTTAGTTCCTCACAATTAGAGACAAATAGGATTTAAGAAAAAAAAAAGAGATTTTATTTTTGTCGACCATAATAAAAATTCACCCTCCACTCAAACTATTACTAACAGGATAATAAATTCAAACAAGAGCTCTCTTTCTCATATAATAGTAGCAATTTACCAAAATGATTTGAGCATCTTGATTTGGCACACACCTGAAAACAATTTTAAGAGCAAAACCCCCCTAATCAAGATAAGGCGAGGGATTTCATCACCCTTTCCTTAGCCCACAAATCGCTAATTCCTCACAACAAAACCCAAGCCTTTTAAAACTCATTAGACGTTGGCCCATAAGGATTCGAGCTCGTTAAGGAATAAGAAATCCCTAAGTGAACCTGTTCAAGTTTACTTGAATTAGTTAGTGTCTAAGGCAATGCACCAAATAATTTTCAACAATCTAATCTATATTTTCCAAATCAACATCCTCATCCTCATCAACCCATAAATCTTTTAGGTCCAGACCATGAAAAACATCTTAGTGTCTTAGAAAAGGGTTTAGAGGATATGATTAAGGCTTCTACACAAACCACCAAAATGTTGACCTAATCATCCAACACTCTCAATTCCTTCATGCAAATAACCGGCTAAGTGCTCAACTTGAACACTCAAGTCATAGCCAGGTTAGAAACCTAACTTGGGCAACTAGCCAATGTCGTAAGCGAAAGAGAAAAAGGAAAATTCCCAAGTCAACCTGTTGCCTACCCTAATGATAATGGATCGAGTTCAAACCAACCAGTTCATGTGAATAAAGTTCACACATTGTGATAAGAAAAATAGATAGATAACCAAGTTAGAATGTCATCAGATCAAACCCCTTCTCCCATCCAACATACTCCTTCCGATAACATAACTCCTTCCAATGACCAAGAAGCTGAACACGAGATTAAGCCTAATCTAGATAGATATAGGCCCGTTGCCCCCCTTTCCAAACAGACTCAAACCTAGGAAAAACTCCCTATAGGTTGAGAAAATCCTTAGAAACTTTTAAACAGGTCAAGATCAACATCCCTCTCTTAGACGCGGTTGAACAAATCCCCTCTTATGCAAAGTTCTTAAAAGACTTATGCACTAAGAAAAGAACCACAATCCCCAAGAAAGTTTTTTTAGCTGCCAACCTCAGTGAAATATTTTCAAAACCCATACCCTTAAAATATAAGGACCCTGGTTGTCCTATAATTCTTTGTGTTATAGGAAATACTCACATTGATAAAAGCACTTCTAAACTTGGGAGCCAACGTAAACCTCCTTCCTTATTCAGTCTATCAACAGCTAGGTGTAGGAGAACTTAAACCAACAAGATGCACCCTACAATTAGCTGATAGATCCGTGAAAATTCTTAAGGGAGAGGTAGAGGATGTTTTGATCAAAGCTAGAGAGTTTATTTTTCCTGTTGATTTTATTATCTTGGAAACGCAGCATGTTTCCAATCTCAAAAGTCAAATCCCAGTTATTTTAGGAAGACTATTCTTAGCAACCTTAAATGTTTTGATCAATTGTAGGACTGGTCAAATGAAACTATCTTTTAGGAATATGACTGTTGACCTTAATATTTTGAACCTAGGAAAACAGCCCAGTGATCCATCCGATCAACCTATGGAGGTGAATTTTATTCAGGATATATCTAGTGAACAACATGAGGGAGAGTGTGAGTCAGATTCTTATTTATCTGGTTTAATTCTTGAGGAGTCTTTCGATGATGAATTAGGGTTAGATCCGTTGGTCAATCATGTATCCACAATTAGCTGGCAATATGAACCTTTGCAAATAGAGCCCCGAGTCTAACTTTGCCCATTTGTTGAGGAACCCCCTAAGATAGAGCTTAAACCTTTACCTAAAAATGTAGAGTATGCCTACTTAAGGGAGAATGAGACTTTACCAGTTATCATTTCTTCTGATTTGACAACCAATCAAAAGGAAGCTCTCTTAGATGTTTTAAGAGAGAATAGGAAAGCTATTGGATGGACCATGGTAGATATCAAGGAAATTAGTCTAACCATTATTCAACACCAAATCTATTTGATAGATGACGCCAAACCCACTAGAGATCCTCAATGCAGGTTAAACCCGGTAATGAAAGAAGCTATCAGGAAAGACATTCTAAAATGTCTTGATCATGGGATCATTTATCCTATTTCTGACAGTTCATGTGTGAGTCCAGTCCAAGTAGTTTCAAATAAATTTAGGATCACCATGATCCAAAATGAGGCTAATGAGCTGATTCCCACTCGCATCCAAACTGGATGGCGAGTTTGCATCGACTATAGAAAACTCAACTTAGCCACTCAGAAACATCACTTCTCTCTTCCATTTATTGACCAAATGTTAGAGCGCTTAGCAGGATGCGAGTTTTATTAGTTTCTGGATGGATATTCAGGTTACAATTAAATCCCTATCGCTCCAGAAGATCAGGAGAAAACTACTTTCACATGCCTGTATGGAATACTCGCATATCGACGCATTCCTTTTAGGGTGTGTAACGCACCTACCACATTTCAACATTGCATGAGCAGTATTTTTCCGACATGGTAGAGAGATTCTTAGAAATTTTCATGGACGACCTTTTCATTTTTGGTGATAAATTTTCTAAGTGTTTGCATCATCTTAAACTGGTCCTATCATGGTGTAGGGAGAAGAATCTGACTCTCAATTGGGAGAAATATCATTTCATGGTCAAACAAGGCATTGTCTTAGGAAATGTAGTTTCCAACAGAGGAATTGAAGTGGACAAAGCTAAGGTAGACCTCATTTCTAACATTCCTCTTCCTAAAAATATCAAGGATGTCAGATTATTTCTTAGTCATGCTAATTTTTATAGACATTTCATCATAGATTTTTAGCAAAATTGCTATACCATTGACCAATCTTTTAGCCAATGATACATCATTTGATTTCTCCCCTGAATGCCTCAGAGCTTTTGTGTATCTGAAAAAAGAGCTAACCACAACCCCTATCATTCATGCATCAGGATTGGACTTTACCCTTCGAATTAATGTGTGATTGATGCGGTATAAACATGTACCAAAAAGGTTGCAAGTGCACAACCGTGTCAAGTTATAGTATAAAGATATCGATCCCACGAGGAAGGTGTTTTTGTAGGAGAAAATATAAAATCGGTTCTTATGTTGTGTGCGTGACAAATAGGAGTGATGAGTGAATGTGATTGTGGAGAGATAATGAGAGTGATAGTGTGTAGATCAATGTGTTTGAGAATAAATGTCATCAATAAGGCAAGAAAGAAGAATGAATAAAATTGAGAAACAAATCAAAAGTAAAATTCAAGAATAAAAGAAAATGCAAGAAATTAAAGATGGTGGATTTAATTATAGATATGGATAATCTAAAATTGAACCCACTTCTTAGAAAAGGATGATTCCCTAGAGGGTTCTAGCCTAAAGGCGAATCAAACAAAATGAAAATAAATAAAAAGAAAAACTAAACCCAAGAGGGTTCTAGCCTCAAGGTGAATAGTACAAGAAATTAAGAGGGTTCTAGCCTCAAGGTGAATAGTACAAGAAATTAAAATCTAACTACAAAATAAATTGCAAAATCCAAACTACAGAATAAATTACAAAAATTAAATGTAAGAAAATAAATCTACTATATAAGCATGAAATAAATCTAAGGCAAGAGGGTTCTAGCCTCTTGGCTATTTAACAAGAAAATAAAATCTAACTATAAGCATAGAAATAAATCTAAACTAATAAGCAATAAAAAAGAAATAAAAGAGAAAAAGAAAAGAAATGCAAACCTCTAAACAATTCTTCATCTCCATCTTCATCATCCAACAAAGAGAAAAAATATTTAAAATGGTGAAAAAATTATTATTATTAATTATAACAAAAAGTTACAAATTTAGAAGGCCTTCTCAATTAAGAGTATCCCTCCTCTCCAAAAGGAGTTATAAAAATTTTCACACCTCTAACCCCTCACTCTCTACCCCTATTTATAGTAAACATCAGTAAATGATAGCCATTGGATTGAAATCTTATCCAAAAACAATAAAAATCAGCCATAGATTCGTAACAAATTGCCCAGGGTATCGATGTATCGATGCCAGCATCGATACGGGCATCGATGCTGGCATCGATGCCCCCATCGATGCTAGCATCGATGTCATCCCTTCTTCATTGTGTTGTCCGCAGATCCTCTTGTGTTGGGCTTTTGGCATCTTGGGCTTTTGGGCTTCTTGATTTCTTCATGAATTTTGGTTTTGGCTTTGGCATTTCTTGGGCTTTAATCCTTCTTCTAAGCTTGGGCTTTTGGATAATTTGGAAATTAATTTTCCAATGGACTTCTTTGCTTCATTTCTTCATTTAAACAATGGGTTTTTGTTAAGAGATGGGAGTTTGAGATTTATTCTCTATTAATCTGCAATTAAAAGATAAAAACAATTATTAGTGATGTATTTATTCATATAAAATAGATAATGAGGGTATAAAAGTGTAATAAAATATCATTATCAAATACCCCCACACTTAAACTTTTATTAGTCCTCTAGCAAAGAAAGAAAAAGAAAATCCCAACTCACTTTCCCTGGAATCACGGTTGTATTTAGCACATACAACAAGCCTTTAAACCCCTAGGTTATCCTAGTGGACGAGTTGTAGTCTCGTGAGGGTTTGCAGTGAATATACCCACAAAATTCGGTCAACTTACCAAATTAAAGAAGTTAGTAAATAATTATATTTACTTGATAATTGAAGCTAGTTATTACTCAAGAAAACATTTTTATATATAACTCTAAGGTATATTTTCTAGAAAATCTTCTCATTATAGCAACACAAAACCAAGCCAAACTTAGAAATTTAATTTAAATATTTTGAAAAGAACATGCTAACTCTTTGTTTAAAACAATATTCAAGTTGCTTGATCTAAAATATTTTTCAATTTAACGAGTTTTGGGCCAATGGATCCCAACCCAATTGGGCTTAGGTCATTAAGTATGAAAATACTCCTAGAGCTTAATTACTCGATCAGCTTAGGCTTTATAAGATAGAATCACCTTGAATTTAAGAGTTTTTTTTCTTTTGGTGCCCATTTTTCGCACTCTTCTTTTTGCAAAATTTTTTTTTTGTATATGTGTACATATTCTGAAAAATATGTAAGTCAAGCCACTTTGAAAAATTATTTTTAACTCTAAGCTAAGCATGTATTCTATTATTTTAAATAAAAATCTAAGTTAAGGCTTAAGTAAAGTATACTACTTTGAAAATCATTTCTTAAGAACTTTATTTAGAGTTATCATAAAAAGTGAACTTGAGTAAATAACTGATTAGAAATTTTAAAATTTATCAAATAAATCAGTTATTCATAAATCTATCAATTTGGCAAGTGATGATATCTTTATAAATTTTTTTTAGAAAGGAAAAAAATGACAAAAATGCAACAAAAAATGTAAAACAAAGAGAAAATTTAACTAATTCCTACCCCCACACTTAAATTTTGCATTGTCCGTAATGCAAACTCTATGATGCACAAAGTAAAGCAAATAAGAAGTGAAGTACTTACATTTGATCAGCTGATAAAAATCTGCAATTACCTTTGGTCTGTGGAGGATAGAATCAAAAATTTATTATTCTCTTTTGTTTTTTTTCCTTTTTTTCTTTTTTTTCTTTTTTTCTTTTTTTCAAATGAATAAGAAACTCTCGAATGAGAGAAGAATAAATTCTTTTTTTTTTCTAAAATAAACAAAACAAATAATGTAGAATGAAGTGTTCAACACGAAGAGCTCGTATTCTACATTGAATCCTACCTTATTGTTGAAAATTCTTCCCCAGATTTTAAATAAATTCAGAATGATATAATCAATAATGTGAAATTCCAAGCATTTTGGGGTGTTCAATAATTCTTGTAACAAAGTAAGGTAGGTATTATTGGTGTCATGCATTTTGTATTTCTTAATGAACTCAGACTCTTGTACTGTGAAGTTTTGTTTTCTAACAACCAATTCTTCTGTAGAGTTCTAAAAATTTGGTTGTTGATTATTCTCCAAGAATCTAAGTTCATCAAGGAAGAGTTCTTCAAAATTTAATTCAAAGCAGCAAATGTTTAACACAGTTTCATTATTCTCAAGGACCCGATCTGCTTCTTCTAAAAACTCTAACTCTTCATCAAAAATTTCCTCAAAACTCAAATCAGACTCTTCTTCTTCTTCTTCTTCTTCTTCTGATCTTTCCTGAATATAATTTATTTCTAGAGGCTGATTATTTGGCTGGTCCCCCGGATTAAAAATGTTGAGATCAGCAGTCAAATTCCCAAAGGACAGCTTTATTTGACCAGTTCTACAGTTGATGAGAACGTTAGAAGTGGCTAAGAAAGGTCGTCCTAAGATGACAGGTGTATGTCCTTTGGGATTGGAAACAGATTGTGTTTCCAAGACTACAAAATCTACTAGAAAAATAAAATCTCCAACCTTAATTAGAACATCCTCTAACCCACCCATAGGGACCTTAACAGATCTATCAGCCAACTGTAAGGTACATTTGGTTGGGTTCAGTACACCTAGACCCAATTGCTGGTAGACTGAATATAGAAGCAAATTGACACTGGTCGCTAAGTCTAAAAGCGCATTATCAATGTGAGTATTATCAATAATACATGAAATGATAGGGGAACCTGGATCTTTACGTTTCAAAGGTATGGGATTTGACAGCATTTCACTGATATTGGCGGCTAAAAAGACTTTCTTTGGAACATTTATTCTCCTCTTCTTAGTGTATAATTCTTTTAAAAATTTAGCATAAGATAAAATTTGTTCAATTACATCTAAGAGAGGAATATTGACTTTAACCTGCTTTAATGTTTCTAGGATCTTCTCCTCTTGAGGGGAGTGTTTCCTAAGCCTGAGTCTATCTGGAAAAGGAGCAACTGGTCTAAACCTATCAAAAGCAGGCTCAGGTTCCGGTTCAGGTTCTTGGTCATCTGAGGGGAGTGATTGTTGAATAGATTCATCAGAAGGAGAAGGAGAAGGAATTTGTACTGGATCAAGAGTTTGACTTGGGGGAGTTCTCACTTGATTATCGACCTGTCTACCTGACCAAAGTGAATGGATTGCATTCACTTGAGCTTCATAGGATGAACTGCATCCTGTGTCCTTAGGGTTGACCACGGGTTGACTCGAAAATTTTCCTTTCTCTCTTTCACTCACGGCACTAGCTAGTTGACCAAGTTGGGATTCTAATCTAGCTATAGCTTGAGTGTTGGAATTAAGCATTTGTCCGGTTGATTGCATAAAGGAATTCAGAGTGCTGGATGTTTGAGTCAACATATTCGTGGTTTGAGTGGAGGCCTTAATTATGGTTTCCAAACCCCTTTCCAAGACATTAAGACGTTTATCCTGATCTGGATTGTGAGGAGTCTGAATTACAGCTTGATGAATAGGAGACTGATTTTGATATGGCAGATTGGGTTGTTGAAATTATGGATTGAAAGAAACTGTGTTTCCCCTAGGAAATTGTTGGGTTGAAGCGGGAGTAAAGTTTTGAGTTCCGGGAGAATTTCCTTGATTCCATGCAAAGTTGGGATGATTTCTCCAACCTGGATTGTAGGTTGAAGAAAATGGATTATTTCTAGGGTGCTGGAATACAGCGTTCATCTGTCCTAATGGTTGATTATTTCCTAGGAGAGGGCATTCCTCTGAAACGTGGGTAGGAGACTGACAATTATGACATCCTTGGAAAGAAACATGATTGAGTTGAGCTGGAGCTCGTTCCTTAATTTCTAAGGCTTCTAACCTCCGCAGAATTGTCGCCATCTTCGCTTCAGAAGCAATGTTTGACTCCAAGGAAGGACCACTAGACTTAGAATGGGGAACTGATGAAACCCTGTCATCGCACTGTTCCCATTGCATTGTTTTTTCAGAAAGACTGCGTTTTTCCTCATAAAATCTCCCTGACACATCGATTCTAAAGATGTTTTTGAAGAATAGTCCAATCCCTCATATATAATTTGGCACAATCGCCATTTTTCTAGACCATGATGAGGACATTGGATTAAAAGATCTTTGAATCGGTCGAAATATTTCCAGAATGGCTCTCTGGGGATAATTTTAAAGTTTTGAATGTTGTTCCTTAGCTTTACCGTTTTATGAATAGGAAAAAATTTCTTAAGAAAAACGGTGACAAATTCATCCCAAGTTGAGATGGAATTTGTCGGTAAGCTGTACAGTCATTTTTTAGCTTTATCCTTAAGAGCAAAGATATCGATCACACGAGGAAGGTGTTTTTGTAGGAGAAAATATAAAATCGGTTCTTATGTTGTGTGCGTGATAAATAGGAGTGATGAGTGAATGTGATTGTGGAGAGATAATGAGAGTGATAATGTGTAGATCAATGTGTTTAAGAATAAATGTGATCAATAAGGTAAGAAAGAAGAATGAATAAAATTAAGAAACAAATCAAAAGTAAAATTCAAGAATAAAAGAAAATACAAGAAATTAAAGATGGTGGATTTAATTATAGATATGGATAATCTAAAATTGAACCCACTTCTTAGAAAAGGGTGATTCCCTAGAGGGTTCTAGCCTAAATTCGAATCAAATAAAATAAAAATAAACAAAAAGAAAAACTAAACCCAAGAGGGTTCTAGCCTCAAGGTGAATAGTGCAAGAAATTAAAATCTAACTATAAAATAAATTGTAAAATCTAAACAACAGAATAAATTACAAAATTTAAATGTAAGAAAATAAATTTACTATATAAGCATGAAATAAATCTAAGGCAAGAGGGTTCTAGCCTCTTGGCTATTTAACAAGAAAATAAAATCTAACTATAAGCATAGAAATAAATCTAAACTAATAAGCAATAAAAAAGAAATAAAAGAGAAAAAGAAAAGAAATACAAACCTCTAAACAATTCTTCATCTCCATCTTCATCATCAAACAAAGAGAAGAAATATTTAAAGTGATGAAAAAATTATTATTATTAATTATAACAAAAAGTTATAAATTTGGAAGGCCTTCTCAATTAAGAGTTGCCCTCCTCTCCAAAAGGAGTTACAAAAATTTTCACACCTCTAACCCCTCACTCTCTACCCCTATTTATAGTAAACATCAATAAATGATAGCCATTGGATTGAAATCTTATACAAAAACAATAAAAATCAGTCATAGATTCGTAACAAACTGCGCAGGGTATCGATGCCAGCATCGATAGGGGCATCGATGCTGGCATCGATGCTCCCATCGATGCTGGCATCGATGTCAGCCCTTCTTCATTGTGCTGTCCGAAGATCCTCTTGTGTTAGGCTTTTGGCATCTTGGGCTTTTGGGCTTCTTGATTTCTTCATGCATTTTGGTTTTAGCTTTGGCATTTCTTGGGCTTTAATCCTTCTTCTAAGCTTGGGCTTTTGGATAATTTGGAAATTAATTTTCCAATGGACTTCTTTGCTTCATTTAAACAATGGGTTTTTGTTGAGAGATAGGAGTTTGAGATTTATTCTCTATTAACCTGTAATTAAAAGATAAAAACAATTATTAGTAATGTATTTATTCATATAAAATAGATAATGAGGGTATAAAAGTATAATAAAATGTCATTATCAGTGATGCATCTGATTTTGTAATTGGTGTTGTTTTAGGACAACGAATTGATGGAAACCCGCATGTGATCTACTACGGCAGTAGGACTCTGAACGATGCCCAACAAAATTATACTGTCACTGAGAAAGAGATTTTAGCGGTAGTCTTTGCCTTAGAAAAATTTAGGTCCTATCTCATTGGGTCTTTAACCAAAGTTTGCACAGACCATGCCGCCCTTAAGTATCTTTTGACCAAAAAAATGTCAAAGCATGGCTCATTAGATGGATACTCCTGCTTTAAGAGTTTGACATTCAAATTCTTGACAGAAAAGGTGTAGAAAACCCCGTAGCAGATCATCTTTCTAGACTCCTGAATGCACCAACATCAAGCGTCCCAATTAACGAACACTTTCCAGATGAATAACTCCAACAAATCCAATATGTTTCATGTTTTGCCGATATTGTGAATTACTTGGTCATGAACCAGATTCCTTCTCATTGATATAAATAGGATAGGTCACATTTCCTCTCCCAAGTAAAATACTTTTATTGGTATGATCCATATCTGTTTACATACTATCCTGATCAAATTTTTAGGAGGTGTATTCTAAATAAAGAAACTAGAAGTGTTCTATCTTTTTGTCATAAGCAAGCATGCAGGGGCCACTTTGGCCTAAGAAAAAACAACTAAAAAAATTCTCCAGTCTGGGCTATACTAGCCCACTCTTTTTAAGGATTCATATGAGTTTTACAAAATCTGTAACTGCTATCAGCTCTTAGGGAAAGTTACTAGAAGAAATATGATGCCCTTACAACCCATTTTAGCTGTTGAACTCTTTGATTTGTGGGGCATAGATTTTATGGGACTATTTCTAAATTCCTTTGGAAATATCTACATTCTAGTAGCCATTGAATACATATCAAAATGGGTTGAAGCGGTAGCTTGCAAGACTAATGACAACAAGGTTGTTGTCAAGTTTTTGAAGGAGAATATTTTTACACAGTTTGGAGTGCCCCGAGCGATCATTAGCGACAACGGTACACATTTATGTAACCGTTCTTTTGAGGCTTTGATGAGGAAATATTCAATCACACACAAATTATCGACTCCTTATCACTCCCAAACCAGTGATCAAGTAGAGGTCACAAATAGGCATATCAAACAAATCTTAGAAAAAATAGTTAATCATAACATAAAACATTGATCTTTGAAATTGTGTGATGCTCTATGAGCATATCGTACAGTGTTTAAAACCTATTTGGGGATGTCACCGTACAGGCTCGTGTTAGGAATAGCTTGTCATCTACCAGTAGAATTCGAACACCGAGCAATATAGGCTATTAAACAGTTGAATATCAATGTAGACTCGGCAGGAAAAACCAGGTTGCTCCAATTAAATGAGTTGGAAGAAATTCAAAATGATGCATATATAAACTCAAAAATTTACAAAGAGAAAATCAAGATTTTTCATGACAATTCAATTTTACGGAAAAAATTTACTCCGGGACAAAAAGTTTTACTCTACAACTCAAAATTACATCTTTTTCATAAAAAAATTGAGATTAAGATGGACAGATCTGTTTATTGTTAATCGAGTTTTCTCACATGGGGCTGTCGAGATAGAAAATCCTAAAAATGGCCATATTGTCAAAATTAATGGTCAACGTTTGAAATAATTTTTAGAATTTTCTACACTCGGAGAGGAGGAGGTGTTGGTTCTTCATAAACCATACTATTTGTAAAAAAGAAAAAGAAAAAGAAAAAAAGAAATATATATTTTTCCCTCATTTTGTTTAGACCATATATAATAATAATAATAATAATAATAATAATAATAATAACAAAAACAAAAAAAATGTATTTTTGAACATTTCTATTTTATTGAAAATATTTTTTAATATTATCTATCTTAAAAAGAAAAAAAAAGAAAACAAAAATTCTAAGTTGTCATCGGTTTTGAAAAGAAGAAAAAATAATAATAACTCAGCGACCTAAATTAAAAAAAACAATTATGTTTCCAAAGCCTATAACAATCAGTGGGCCAACATGAAAAAATAAAAAAAATAAAACCGCGTTTGGGCCGTTTGGCCCAAACGCCTTGGGTATCGATACCCGTATCGATACTGGCATCGATACCCATAACATGCTACCTCAAAACTATAGCCCTCTTCTTCCCCTATTTTTATTTCTTCCCAAACCTAATTCTCTCTCTCTCTCTCTCTCTCTCTCTCTCTCTCTCTCTCTCTCTCTAACCTAAATTCCCCATCCCACACACACGAGGTCAAGACCAATTTGGAGGTGTTTTTCTTCAAAATTTTGGGCTTCTTCTGCCTCCAAACATTTCCCTAAGGTATACTTCTCCTCTTAATGTTATAATTTCAAAAAAAAATATGTTGTGTAAATGTGTATATGGGTGATCTAGTGGTTAAATCTTGTTGATTCATGGGTTGTTATCACAATTATGCAAGGATTGATGATAGAAAGTGATCAATTTGTCAATTTGAGGGTTTGAATAGGGTGGTTTGTGCAAAATCCGAAAATACAAACATTCAAATTTTAATTTGGGTGGAGAGTGATCAAATTGCCAATAATTTCAAATTAAGGTTTGAATTAGGGGTGTTTTATGCAAAATTTGAAATTTCAATTTTGGGTGCTTTGTGCAAAATTCGAAAATTCAAACATTCGAATTTTAAATTGGGTAGAAAGTGATTAATTTGTCAAATTGAAGTTTGAATTGGGAGTAATTATCAAAATTGAAAATTTGACAATTTGTTGTAATGAAAAAGATTGGGTAATAACTGCAAATTTATGGTGTTTTATCAAATTCAAAATTTGTAAGGTTTAGCTTATTATTTGTCATATAAACATGCATTATTCATAGATGAAGTTATTAAAATTTTGACAATTTTGGTCTAAAGAGTAATTTTTGGGAATATTATTGACAAACCAAAATTTTGATAACTTGGAATTAACTCATGTTGAATAATTTGTAGCTAAAAAATAAAAGAAAAAAAGAAAAAAAAGGGAATTTTGTTATTTTCATTATATTAAAAAAAACTTTTGTAGATGTCTCCTAGAAAACGATCTCGAGGAGGTTCATCGTTTACTCAAGTTCCATCTGATGACTATATAGATAGAACCACAATCTTGGCCAGGATTGTGGGTCTAAACATTCATTTTGAGAGAGGTTTTCAAATCAGAGCGCTTCAGACTTATAGATCTACACTTGATATGTTAATTATAGTTGGACTTAGAAATATGATGGATAAACCCTTAGACAAAGCCAATATTTCCCTCGTTCGTGAATTCTATACTAGATGGGAAGTTGATCCAGATAGAGATTTTTTGGCTTTATCTATAGTTCGGGGTGTTAGGGTTGTCTTTGATCTTCCCACAATTTGAGATACTCTTGGACTTGAGGAACCACCGACTAATGTACCCAATTACTTCAAGTTAGCTTCTAGCTTACAACCCGACACACTAGACTACAATGATATGTCCATAATTTTGTGTGGGAGGATCTTCATATCCAGCTTTGGTTCAGGAAATCTCAAACCTAAATATAGATTACTCAAACTTTTCCTGAACTTTGATCTAAAACCCACCACTGTATACACTACCATTACCACCCATAATATACTCCTTCTCTATTAGATAGTCATTGGTTGGCAGTTTGATATAGCTAGGATTATATATGTGTGGATGAGATCGTCAGTGGAGGGTGTGTTAGAGTGGGCCAGGACACAGTCTAGATCGCGAGCTCAGCTTATTTACCCATATTTGATTACTAGACTCTGCCACAGATTTTCTATTCCAGTATTCACAAAGGATAGATTAGAAGCATGGAAGGGGTTATTAACAGATCAGACTATGAAGAGGAGCATTTCAAGGCGAGATCAGTCAGGTTCTTCAAGTAGAGCTCCTCCTCGGTGCCAACTAGCTACGCATGAACCCATTCGTGAGCAGCAGGCTAGGATGCAGGGTCAGATAAACAGGATGCAGAGTCAGATAAACTACATCACCGAGTCCTTATCATATCTGACGAGAGAGTGGCAAAGGGTGCATAGAGATACTTCTGCACCCTCACCTGAGCTTTAAACTTTCATCACACCATTCAGCCCGATGATTTTCCGAGAGAGGATGAAGCTGGATCGAGTATAAGAGTTGCCACTGATGATGCGGACGATGATCCATCTGATGATGAGCAGTGAGGGATGTTTCCTTTACCCAGTATTTGACTTTCATAGTGGCATGTACTTATATACTTTGATATATTTTAGATGTTATTACTGGTATTTGTCTTGAGGACAATGTATAGACTGTGTATGGGGATGTAACCTAGTTAGCTGTTTCTTTGTATTTTGCTTCATTTGTTAGTTAGTATTTTGTGTTAGACCCTAGAGGGGGTGATTAGGGTCTTATGCTAATCTAATCCCGATTAAATTCTAATTAAAATTATATTGATTAATTTGTTCTTGCAAGAATGATATGAGATAGATATGAGCAAGAAAGATATGAATAGCCACAAATAAAATATACGTTAAGCAAAACACAAACACACGATATGTTTATGAGGTTCGGTCACCACGACCTACGTCCCCGCTCCTCACCTCGAGGAGATCTCCGCTATCACAATCCGGTTTGGAAGCTGGAACATCTACACACTCGGTTTACAAGTTTACCGAAAACTCTCACAGAACAAACACTATGCAATCACACTTTACACACTAAGTGTAGGAACCTAGCCCGTGTCCTCCTCCTCAAGTGCTCGGATGTAACCTCTCCATAGGTTCGTCAACCGACGCCACTCCTATTGGATTCGACCCCATCTCACGCCTCACACTTCTCTCGGTGTACAATACAATGATTTGTTCTTGATAACAAATGAGAACACAATGAAGCTTACACTCACTAAATCACACACCACTACCCACAATTTATAGTATGGAATATTAAGCTCAATACAGTGTGTGTGATAATAGTGAATGAAAATATGTAACTCAATAAATATAGCTAAGATATGAAAATAAAATTATAAGCTATATGGTAACTCAATAAATATAGCTAAGATATGAAAATAAAATTATAAGCTATATGAAAAGATGAGTTAGGAAAATTTCTCAATAAACAAGAAGAACAGTAGAGGATGATGAGGATAGGATCCTCAGTTGAATTGAAGGCCTCTCCTTGTTGTAGAAAACTTCTTTTGAAACAGATAATCAGAATCAGCTTAAACAGCTCTTTAAACACACTTAAACTTTTGTTAAAACTTCACTATAAAAACAAAACTTGGTGGTTTGAAAGAAAAGAGCAATGGGGTATTTATACCCACTCAAAATATCAGCCAAAACAAACTTGAAAAGACCAAAATAGCCCCAGAGAATCAAATCAGAATATAGCCGTTGAGAAAGCAATGATGAGTTCGGCGGTCGACTGTGGAATTCTCGCGGTCGACCGCGAAGCACAAAAATATAGAAAAAGAATTTTATAAGCTGGCGGTCGACCGCGAAAATTTCTGGATGGAGCCACGGTCGACTGTCATGGTCGACCGCGAACAAATAAAAGCCATACAGAAAAAAAATAACTGCTAGCAGTCGACCATGGCGGTCGACCGCAAACTGATACATGGCAATATACAGGTTTTGGGCTAATTTTGAAAATACGTTAAAAATATCAAATCAATTCCAAAAATATTAAAACTTTGGGAAAAGTTTCTAAATGATGAAATAAACATGTTTGAAAAGGAATTTTTGGAAAAGCAATTTTCATTTGTGAAAACTCACTGTTTTTGTAAAGTGTTCATAAAACATGTTTTTCGCGAACATGAAAATTGAAATATAACTTGTAAACTTGTATATATATATCATACATACATTATATATATATAATGAAGTATGAATGAGCTGTAAACATGAAATAAAAACTATTGTAACAAAGTTTGATGAAAAATCATTTATATGATAGAAAACGTGAAATCTGTGTTGTGTTTATATATTGAGCTTAAATATAAACATACAATATATGTAAACAAACTACTCTTATACCTAGGTGAATACACACACATGAACTTGAATCTTTAACTCTTGATGGTCATGTGTTGAATTACCTGAAAAGAGAAAAACCAAACAACGGAAACTAGAAAACATATTAGCTATAAATTGTTTGACAAATCATCATCAAAAACTATAGGGCCAACAATCTTCCCATTTTTGATGATGACAAACAATTTATTTAATGGTATGAAATACATATTGATAAACTAAATAAACCAAACATATATAACATGAATAAACCATATTAACATGAATAAATAAACCACACATCATTACATTCCATCAATATGAATCAATATGAATAAATCATTAAACTGAACATTAATATGTAGATTTTCTCCCCCTTTTGACAACATCAAAAAGGAAAAAAGAATATATATATATAGGAGCAACGCTCCCCTGCATTCAATCACAGATAATAAACAAATATATGGCCAAAGCTCCCCCTGTCAATTTGCATAAATGACATATAAAGATCATATATAGGAGCTAAGAAACCATAACCATCCATACACAACCATAAACATTTGAAATTTAAAACCAAACCAATCACAAAGCATCATTAACAACACATTGTTCAGAGAAACTAAAAAACCAAAAGAAATCATAAGCTAACATAACCACAATTTGTTCCACGATACCACATTGTTTTCCACACAAACCATAGAGTTATTACAACTCAAAATGAAACATAAGTATCAAGTTTTCGTTAACCAAAACATAAACATAAGCATAAACCCAATAATCATCGAGAATCAATCACCACCATCGTCAGAAGCAGATCCGGAGCCAGATCCCGAACCAGAAGCAGATTCTTCATCAGAGCCCTCTCCTGAACTAGAGTCAGAGCTAGAAGAGGGATTCGGAATCCCAAGAGACTGACGCTGATAACTGAGAATAGTCCTAATATCCTTCTGAATACTTGAGACCTGAGTCTCAAGACGATCCAGTCGGGCACAAACATCAGAAGTAGAGATGGTGGAAGCTCTAGACCGAGAACGGGAAGATGATGGATTGGTAGGATCAGATAAGGAGTCTGAAATTTGCATACAGGAGAGAGAAACACTATCAAAATATTCCTTACTCGGGTCAACTTTGGGTTCATTGGTTAGAGCAACACCGAAGTGTTGGAGAATAAGGGTGATGAAGCAACCAAATGGAAGAAATTTGTAATGCTTGCATGCCATGTTCTTAAGAAAAACATTTGCCCAATTCACTTTTATTTTGGCAAAGATGGCATAAACAGCATTAACCTTATCAGGGGCAAAGTGATCAAAGCTACAGGTCTTGGGAATGAGATTCTGAGCAACAATACGAGCTATGATTTTGTTGTTCATAGGATAGGTGCAACTGGGCTTAAACATAGCATCGTTCACATCCTGATCGGTGTGTTCGATAGGCATGAGCTCAACGTCACTTGATGGGATCTTAAGGATTCCCGCAAGTTTGTCGGCAGAAAATGAAATAGGAACATTCTTAACAGATGTATTGATGGTTTGAAGACCATCAGCAGAAGTGGTGACAGACAGATTTGCATAAAACAAATAGACAAGAACTGGGTAATAGGGAACCTTACGTTCCACATCTAACAATTTATGCAACCCAACAGCATATAGAATTTCATGAACATTGTAGATAGCTAATTCCTCGTATTTTATATATCTACTAGATAGAATTTTCAACTTACAAAGCTCCCTATACTTTTTAACTAGGGGTTTGAACAGTAGAAAATCCTCATAATTAGAGGCAATGGAAGATGAGGAACTAGCATCTGGCTTAGATCTCTTCCTAGGAGGCATTATAACAAGATAGGATCAAAAAAGGATATTGACAGATAAGATTTAAGCAGAAACCCTAGAATTGTCAATGAAATCCTAGAAAGGAGAAAGAACACAAGATTGAGAGATGAGAGATTACCCAACTAATTTCCAACAGGAATCGATGAAGAGAGATCCTCAAGGAAGACCGCTGTCGATCGAAAGCGAACTGCGGGCGACCGTGAGGAGAAATTTCAGAACTTGGGGAAAAATTCGAATGAGGGGAAATGAAAGGGTCGGGTGATAGAGAAGAAGAAGGGACGGTCTGGATTAGCTCAAGATTAAGATCGAAGGTGGTAGATGAATCGGGTTCAGAAGAGTTATCAAATAAAAACCGAAATCCGATAAGAAAATAAAACCAAAACAAAAAATTCTCTTGCGATCGACTGTGGCGGTCGACCGTAACAATTTCCAGAAACATTTACGGTCGACCGTGGCGGTCGACCGCGAGAAAAATAAGAGTAAAATCATTGTAAAATTTGGATTTTTGTGAAAATTTCAATTTGGACCTTAAGAAAATTGTTTTACAATATATATAAATATGTAAAAAAGTTTTTAGCTATTAAATCACGAAAATATTTTATTTTAGCTTAATAAAAACAAAATCACCATTAAAACTCAAAAACAACTATAAAACAAAAAAATCACAACGATAGTTATAAAACTCATTTTGGTACCCAAATCATTTTGGTACCACTAAAATTTGGGACATGACCCCTATCATGTAAATCCAAGGCCCTAGGGTTATGAACCCACTTGGGCATATTTTGTGCACCGATACGGTCAAAACAAAAATCGTAAACATGACCCATGCGATTGTAATTTGTGCAATGTAGAGGTTTGAATGGTTTGCGTTGACCAAAATGATGTGCATGTGGTTCATTTGCAAAAATAGATTTTTCTTTGTAATTATTTTGCAAACGAGAATTTCTTTTCAAATCAAAACAAAACATGACCAAATGACCAAAACGACCACAATAATTATATTTGTACACATGAGCATGTTTATGATTTACACTATTTGTGTGTACATGTGAATGTGATGAAGAGGCTTGATGAGATGCACAATCATGAATAGGCTTGTTAATTTTTTGTGCATTATGACAAAATTGGGTTAAATGGCCTTTAAGACCGCAAATAGAACATTTATGAATTTTGTCATACATGTGTGTATAGTGAATAGGTTTCTTAGAAGAATTAACATTGAACTTTGCACACAAGTCCATAAGCTTTTTATTATTAGCAATACAAGTGTTTAGTAGTGAATCTAAGGTTGATATATGTTTTCTCATTTGATTCAACTCATTATTGTGCATATAAGCATTGCTACTAGAAGTAGGATAAACATGATTATTTAATATAGATTTTAACTTATCTACTTCTAACATGGCATCACATTTTTCATGAAGCAAACTAGCATTTTCTATACTCAACTTTTCATTGCACTCTTTAAGAATTATATTTTCATTTGCAATGAAATTAAATTTAGTGGCTAGTATTTCATGAATGGATTTCATATTAACATACTTACTTTTTACATCAATATAGCAACTATGTATTTTTTTAAACTCAAGAGCAAGCTCATCAAAAGTAATAATATCATCATTGTCAAGCTTGCATACCTCACTAGGGTTTTCACCTAGAGGTAGTGTACATGGAGATGAGGCTTCTTTAGAACTCAAAGCGGGATTTTCCAACTCTTGTTGAATAGCCTCCAAGTCCCCTTGATATGCTTCAATAAATTTTCATAGGGTGTAAGCACTATCAAAATGAGCAAATTTTTTAGAAAACGATGAGTGAAAGGTACTAAGCAAATATTCTAACAAAAGCTTGTTCATATTAAACATTCTTTTATCATCTTTATTCCACTTGGATTTTTCCGAAGTGGGAATAATATAAGCATCCTCAATAATTTCCCATAAATCGAATTGTTCGTACAAGGATACAATGGACATCCAAAAGCTCCGGCGTATCCTCGAGGATCTATCTTTTATGAATAGAAGGGGCTTGCGGTACAATTTCTTCCGTGCCTTAGAATTGCAGAGGGCATTGGAAGAAGAAGCTGACGCCAACAAAAAATGCGACGTTAGTGAGGAAATGCAAACTAATGATTAATTAAGGTCTATTTATTTTCCCACGTAGTTCGTGGGTCAAACCAACGATTCTCTTATCAAAAAAGAAAAGTAATAGATAGAGTCTTTCTTTTTCTAGTTTCACTTTTATCAATGCAATGAAAGAACCATCCCTTCCTATTTCTTTGTCCTGTCAGATAGAAAGAAAATGAGACCAAAAAGAGTCCCCTTGTTTACTAGACTTTAGGGGGTGGGGGTGAAGAGGGGTTTACATACAACCGGGGCAAAGTGGTTTATGATTGAATCTCAGAGGCATTCTTATCATTTGGTAGATCCAAGTCCATGGCCTATTTCGGGTTCACTCGGAGCTTTTTGGCAACCACCGTAGGAGGTGTGATGTACATGCACCCATTTCAAGGGGGTACAACACTTCTCAGTTTGGGCCTCATATTTCTCCTATATACCATATTCGTATGGTGGCACGATGTTCTACGTGAATCCACCTTGGAAGGATATCATACAAAAGCTATACAATTAGGACCTCGATATGGTTCTATTCTGTTTATAGTCTCGGAGGTTATGTTCCTGTTTGCTTTTTTTTTGGGCTTCTTCTCATTCTTCTTTGGCACCTACAGTAGAGATCGGAGGTATTTGGCCCCCAAAAGGGATCGGGGTTTTAGATCCTCGGGAAATCCCTTTTCTTATACCCCTATTCTCCCTTCATCCGGAGCTGTCGTAACTTGGGCTCATCATGCTATCCTCGCGGGGAAGGAAAAACGAGCTGTTTACGCTTTAGTAGCTACCGTTTCACTGGCTCTAGTATCCACTGGCTTTCAAGGAATGGAATATTACCAAGCACCCTCCACAATTTCGGATAGTATTTATGGTTCTACCTTTTTCTTAGCAACTGGCTTTCATGGTTTTCATGTGATTATAGGTACTCTTTTCTTGATCATATGTGGTATTCGCCAATATCTTGGTCATCTGACCAAGGAGCATCACGTTGGCTTTGAAGTAGCAGCATGGTACTGGCATATTTTAGACGTGGTTCGGTTATTCCCATTTGTGTCTATCTAATGGTGGGGAGGTATATGAAAGAACGAAACAGTGGATTGAGGAATGAAAGCTCGAAGACAAAGATAACCGGGCTTTTCCAAAGAATGAAAGCAGCTTTCCCACCCCCTTTCTTTATTCAAAAAACTATCCTACTTCCCTACAAAATCTCTCTGTATTCTGGCACATTAATATAGGGATCGAAGAGATTATGGCATATTATGTTCACCAAGAAATGACCCGAAAATGGATCGTCGGTCCATATTATGTTCACCAAGAAATGACCCGAAAATGGATCGTCGGTCTATTTGAGATTGTTCCTTTTAATCATAATCAAAGATGTTTTTTTGTTTGGATCGTCTTTCTTCTCCTAACAAAGAAAATCTAAGAACCTAATGATCAACTAATCCTTGGCTGCTACGAAACATATCGGCCTTGCGTTGCGGAAGGAACGTTCTGTTCTGATACAACTAATCCTTGGCTGCTACGAAACATATCGGCCTTGCGTTGCGGAAGGAACGTTCTGTTCTGATAAGAAGGCTAAGACTGAGAGCAAGCAACCTCGTTTTGCCGTTTCCTTCACGTTCACGGCACGGCCCTGCTCGCCAGGAGGAATCTTTGATTCATGGCCTGAGATCAAGGCACAGATCGGTCCGAAGCGAGCTGCTTGCAGCTTAAAGTCGAATTCTCATTCGCAGGCTCGCCCCGGCCTCTAAAAAAATCTTTGTAACGAATGGTATGGTTATGGTCTTCTACTTCACTTCATAAACTACTCACATGGGAAGAGGTATGACCACTACTACCTGAAATTTTTGAATAAAACAAGGACATACAGCAGCAAGTAACCAAATAACAGGGCTTAACAGCGCCTGACGCTTTAAGAGCTAGATAGACTAGTAGCTAAGAACTCTAAGGAGATGAGTTTCGCTCTAAACAGGGATGTTTACTATTGAATAGCCTTCTTTTTTAGGCTCATGAACAGGGACAATTTCATTGCTAAGAGTAAGACCGGTCTCACTTTAACAAAAACGAACATGAAGATTGTGCTTTTCACTTTGATAATAAGAAAACATTTTGTCTTTAGTTTGCGGTGGAGCTAGCGACTCGGAACAAGAGCTTTTGCTTATAACTGTGCTATCGAGATCATCGTTGATTGGGAGATCAAAACCTTTTGCGCTTAGGCCCCTATCTCTGCCGCCCGGGCTCTTGTCTCTGCATAATACCCGGGAGGGGGCGTCGGGACAGGGAGGGATACTAGGCGAAGGTAAGCCGGATATACGATGAAGAATGAGACTCGAGTCGTACCTACTGCTACTAAACAAAAAGTTTGAATCTAGCACGCCATTGAGCATAGGGGAAAATATCCAAATGAGGAGCAACATTAATAGCATAACCTAAACTAGATGCATCATATATATCCATAACGATTATATGCAAGAAGCAAAATGCAATCAACACTAGATTAGCACAAAAACGATAACTTGAATCTTTAACTTAAGTTGATTAGTCCTTAAATCAAAGATCACCAAGCTCTGATACCAATTGTTAGACCCTAGGGGGGTGATTAAGGTCTTATGCTAATCTAATCCCGATTAAATTCCAATTAAAATTATATTGATTAATTTGTTCTTGTAAGAATGATATGAGATAGATATGAGAAAGAAAGATATGAATATCCACAAATAAAATATACGTTAAGCAAAACACAAACACATGATATGTTTACGAGGTTCGGTCATCACGACCTACGTCCCCGCTCCTCACCTCGAGGAGATCTCCACTATCACAATCCGATTTGGAAGCCGAAACTTCTACACACTCGGTTTACAAGTTTACCAAAAACTCTCACACACTATGCAATCACACTTTACACACTAAGTGTATGAACCTAGCCCGTGTCCTCCTCCTCAAGTGCTCGGATGCAACCTCTCCCTAGGTTCGTCAACCGACGCCACTCCTATTGGATTCAACCCCGTCTCACGCCTCACACTTCTCTCGGTGTACAAGTGTATTACAAGTGATACTCACAATAATGGTTAAATACAATGGTTTGTTCTCGATAACAAATGAGAACGCAAATGAAGCTCACACTCACTAAATCACACACCACTACCCACAATATATAGTATGGAATATTAAGGTCAATACAGTGTGTGTGATAACAGTGAATGAAAATATGTAACTCAATAAATATAGCTATGATATGAAAATAAAATTATAAGCTATATGAAAAGATGAGTTAGGAAAACTTCTCAATAAACAAGAAGAACAGTAGAGGATGATGAGGATAGGATCCTCAGTTGAATTCAATGTCTCTCCTTGTTATAGAAAACTTCTTTTGAAACAGATAATTAGAATTAGCTTAAACAACTCTTTAAACACACTTAAACTTTTGTTAAAACTTTACTATAAAAACAAAACTTGGTGGTTTGAAAGAGAAGAGCAATGGGGTATTTATACCCACTCAAAATATCAGCCAAAACAAACTTGAAAAGACCAAAATAACCCCAGAGAATCAAATCAGAATATAGCCACTAAGAAAGCAATGATGAGTTCGGCGATCGACCGTGGAAATCTCGCGGTCGACCGCGAAGCACAAAAATACAGAAAAAGAATTTTATAAGATGGCGGTCGACCGCAAAAGTTTCTGGATGGAGCCACGGTTGACCGTCACGGTCGACCGTCACGGTCGACCGCGAACAAATAAAAGCCATACATGAAAAAAATAATTGTTGGCGGTTGACCGTGGCGGTCGATCGCAAACTGATACATGGCAATATACAGGTTTTTGGCTAATTTTGAAAATACGTTAAAAATATCAAATCAATTCTAAAAATAGTAAAAATTTGGAAAAAGTTTCTAAATGATGAAATAAACAAGTTTGAAAAGGAATTTTTGGAAAAGCAATTTTCATTTGTGAAAACTCACTATTTTTGAAAAGTGTTCATAAAACCTATTTTTCGCGAACATGAAAATTAAAATATAACTTGTAAACTTGTATATATATATCACACATACATTATATATATAATGAAGTATGAATGAGCTGTAAAGATAAAATAAAAACTATTGTAACAAAGTTTGATAAAAAATTATTTATATGATAGAAAACGTCAAATCTGTGTTGTGTTTATATATTGAGCTTAAATATAAACATACAATATATGTAAGCAAACTACTCTTATACCTAGGTGAATACACACACATGAACTTGAATCTTTAACTCTTGATTATCGTGTGTTGAATTACCTGAAAAGAGAAAAACCAAACAACGGAAACTAGAAAACATATTAGCTATAAATTGTTTGAGAAATCATCATCAAAACTATAGGGCCAACAATTTGTTTTTCTTAGTTTTAGTATAAAAAAAATTCTCTTCTTTTCTTTTCTTATTGTAGTTAACACTTTTCTTTTAGGTTTTAGTCAAAAAATTATTATTTTTGCCAATTTGATCAAGTCAATGTATAATTGATCTATTTGATAAATTTTAAATTTTTTAATCCCTAGTTAGATATATACTCAAGTTTATCTTTTATGATAACTCTAAATAAATTTTTTAAGAAATAATTTTCAAAGTAGTGTACTTCACTTAAGACTTAAGTTAGACTTTTAATTAAAATAATAAAATTTTTACATGCTTAGCTTAGAGTTAAAAATAATTTTTCAAAGTTGGCTTGGTCTACATGTTTTTTAGGATACACACACACACACACACACATGTATATATATATATATATATATATATAAACTCTTAAAGTCAATGTGTTTCTATCTTATAAAGCCTAAGTTGATCGAGTAATTAAGCCCAAGGAGTATTTCCGTACTTATTGACCTAAGCCCAATTGAGTTGGGATTCATTAGTCCAAAACTCATTAAATAGTCACTTAGAAAGCTCAATAAAGTAGAAAAAAAATCACCAAGGAATAAAGAGTTAAAAAAAATTATATATTTA
>NC_033794.1:86275074-86305229 GCF_001876935.1 Asparagus officinalis | reverse complement strand
TATATATATATATATATATATATATATATATATATATATATATATAGTTATAGTTATAGTTATAGTTATAGTTATATTTGTATATATGGTCTTGAAACATGATTTTTATTAAGAGACTTGAAAATTATTTTAAACAAAGTGTAAACATGTTCTTTTCAAAACTTCTACTTAAAATTTTAAGTTAGACTTAGTTATGTATAGTTGTAATGAAAAGATTTTCTAGGAGGTTTACTTGGAGTTATATACAAAATTGTTTCTTGAGTAATAACTAGCTTTAAGTAGAATGTTTTAATATATCAAGTAAATTAATTATTCACTAACTTCTTTGAATTGGCAAAATAATTGAATTTTGTATGTATATTCACTGCAAACCCTCACGAGAGTACATCTCGTCCTCTAGGGTAACCTAGGGGTTTAAAGGCTTGTTGTATGCGCTAAAGACAACTGCGATTCTTACGAAAGTGAGTTAGGATTTTTAATTTCTTTCTTTGCTAGAGGACTAGCAAAAGTTTAGGTATAGGGGTATTTGATAATCACATTTTTATTACATTTTATACCCTTATTATCTATTTAATTTAAATAAATTTTTCACTAATAAACGTATTTTATATTAATTGTCGATTAATGAATAAAAGCCCAAACTCAATATCTCATCTCTGTTCGTAGCATAAAGTTCTCTGTTCATAGTGTAAATTTGTCACTCAATATCTCATCTCTGCCGATTAATAAACGTATTTGATTATTCCTTTTATTTTCTTCTTGCTTTAGTAGTTAGATTTATATTAATGCTTTGTAGAGTATATTACATTCTTGTCTTTATTTTTCATTATTGTCTTGGACTTTTAATTTGTAGAATAGATTTATTTTCTTGCATAATCTAGATTTTCATTTATGTTTTTTCTTTTACAATTTAGTTAGATTTATTTCTATGTTCATAGTGTAAAGTTCTTTGTAATTAGTTTTTGTTTTTACTATTTTCTTTTATTCTTCCTTAGTTTATATTTTATTTGTTTTTTATCTCGTAAGATGTGGAACTAATTCTTGTAAGAAATCTAGAATTGTATAAAACTAGTCTAATTTCTTTATTATTGAGTGAATTATTCTCTTGCATTTAAAATGATCATGTGAAGGATAATCAACTAGAGAAGTAATTAGTAGAAGAAGAATATGATAATCTATGCTAATCTTGAGTGGTTTGATAGGTTATACTTATGAATTATAGAATTACTATCTAGTTGTTTTTCTTTTCATGAATATTAATTTTGCTTAGATGATAAATATTTGATAGGTTATAGTCTCCTTAAATGGTTTGATAGTCTATGCTTAATAAATCTAAAGTAAAATGTGATACAAAGAGAATGGTTCATAATTTATAATTGAAATTAGCTAGTAGATTCAATTCTAGATTCCTCATATCTTTAATTGAATCCTCCATGTTTATTTTCGTAAATTTTCTTCTTTATTCTTGATTTTTCATTATTTTCTTTCCTCTTATTTTATTTGATTCATTTATCTTTTCTCAATTTCATTTTATTGTTATTTGCATATATTCACAACCACTCCTCATATCTCTCCACAATCACACGCAATCATTACTCCTAATTGTCAAGTACACAACATAAGAACCGATTCTAATTCTCTCATACAAACATTTTCCTCGTAGGATCGATAACTTTTTATACTATAAATTGATAGTTGTGCACTTGCAACTTTTGGTATCCTATCACGTATCTTCATATCTTCACGGTGGTCGGATATCTCGTCTAAACCGATCATTAACAATAGTGTATTCTCTCTCTTCCTATAGCTCTTGAGGTGCTTCATCTACTTGAATGGGATCCGGCTGCTAAACTCCCGTAGTCTTATCCTGCTGAGGACCTGAATTACATATTTCTAACTCCACTTTATGTGTTGTAGTGTGCACCTTATCAACAACTGAAACCGATGACCGTTTCTGATGGAACATAGCAGATTCATCAAAAGTAACATCACGGCTATTATAATCTTAGGAGACTTCGAATCAGGACACCACAACCTAAAACCCTTAACACCCGATGCATAACCTAGGAATATGCACTTCTTTGCTTGCGTCTTAAGTTTCCCTTGACTAACATGCGCATATGTAGGGAAACAAAATATTCTAGCATTAGAATAATCGACAGGCTTACCGGACCAAACTTCCTCTAGAGTTTTACAACTAATAGCAGTAGATAGCGACCAATTCACTAAGTAACAAGTCATATTCACTACTTTCATCCAGTATTCCTTGCCTAAACCTGCATTGAATATCATACAACGAGTTTTCTCTAATAGGGTTCTGTTCATACATTATGTCACTCCATTCTGTTGCGGTGTGCGAGGGACTGTACGATGTCTAACGATTCTCTCCTTACAGAACTCATTAAATTTTTCTCCACAAAACTCAAGATCATTATCAGTTCTAAGCCTCTTAATCAGGCTCCCAGTCTACTTCTCAATCAAAGGCTTCCACTGCTTCAAAGTCACAAACACCTGATATTTATGTCTCAAAAAGTAGACCCAAACCTTCCTGGAGTAGTCATCAATGAAGGTCAATAAATATTTAAAACTACCCTTCAAGGCAACTTAAAGGTCTCCAAAGATCTGAATGAATATAATCCAAAGTACATTTAGTCTGATGCATTGCCGTACTGCAGCTGACTCTTTTCTACTTCCCAAAGATGCAATTCTCATAGAATCCTAATTTTCCTGTACTCTGTCCACATAAAAAACCTTTCTCACTCAACTCGGTCAATCCACACTCACTCATATGACCAAGTCTTAAATGCCATAATATAGTAGTATCAACTCCTGACATCGACGATGCAATTGCAGCCGAGCCGGTAATAGTAGAACCCTACAAAATATACAAGCTACCGATCTTCTTTTCTTTCATGACCACAAGAGAGCCTTTTGTAACCATAAGAACTCCACCTTCACCTGAAAAATTGCACCCAATGCTATCAAGAGTGCCCAAAGAGATGAGATTTTTCTTTAAACCTGGAACATGCCTAACATCTATCAAAGTCCTGATGACTCCATCATGCATCTTAATCCGCATTATGTCTTTTCCAACAGTCTTGCATGAGGCGTTGTTCCCCATAAGAACAAATCCACCATTAATAGCTTCATAAATGGTGAACCAGTCCCGATTAGGACACATATGATAGAACAAGCCGAATCCAAAATCCGATCATCCATGTTCCTGTTTATATCATATGTAGACAACAAAATCACATCTTCAGCAATATCAACTTTAGCGAAGTCCTCCTTTGATTTTCCTTCATACTCTTCTTGTTTAATTTTTTGTTCTTCAATCTATAATAATCGGTCTTGATGTGTCCTTTCTTCTTGTAATATCTGCATGTCAGATTCTTGTGCTTCGACTTATACCTGTTACCTCCAAAGACCCTTTCTTCTGATCTTCCTCGAACAAATAAGCTATCAGCTTTATTGCCACTTTTACTTGTGGTTAACTCTTTGTTGATCTTCTCCTTATTCAACAAGTTCTCTTTGACGTCCTTGATACCAATAGAATCTCGACCGTAAATCATAGTATCCCTGAAGTGCTTGTAGGAAGGCGGCAAAGAGCACAATAATTATAGGGCTTGATCTTTATTATCAATCTTAACATCAATCTTACTCAAATCTGTAATTAAAAAATTAATTTCACCAATATGAGATTTGATGGGTGTTCCTTTCGACATCCAAAGTATGTACAAACGATGCTTCAAGATGAGGTAATTAGTGAGCAACTTCGTCAAATAGAAAATCTCCAATTTAGACCACAAATTAGTAGTAGTTTTCTCCACAAGAACTTCTTACAAAATTTCGTTTGTCAAACATAACTAGATCGCTGTGAGAGCTCTATCATCCAACTCGTTCTAATCTTCCTCCGTCATAGTTGCCAGTTTCTTTGACTTCCCAAATAAATCCTTCTTCAATCCACTCTGTGTCTACACGGCGATCATCCTAACTTGCCAAAAGGCTAAAATTGATGTTGCCATCAAATTTCTTGATATCCCACTTCGTAGTAGTTGTCATCATCTTCTCGTCTGATTGATAACTGAAGGATCTTATACCAATTTGTTATGACAAAGTCCTTAGGATAAGCTAAAATAAATCACACAAGAGAACGAAAAATATTAAGAACACACGAACACAAAGATATACGTGGTTCATCTTGTATCCTACGTCCACGGGCAAAGGAGGAGAAAATATTTACTAATTGTGAGGAATACAAAGTGGATCTCTTAATCTCTCAATCCCAAATCATAACTCAAAAGCCTAATACAACTCTCAACTAAAGGAACAAAAGAGAAGAATATCAAACAGGTTTCACAAAAGAACTCTCTCTTCTTGATTGGTGCTCTGAAATTTGATTCATCTAATTGGCTTGAAAGATTGTTTTTATATAGCATTGAAGATCCCAACTCCTTGTTGTCTAAGGAATAAGAGTTTTAATAGGAATATAAGTCCATATGTCCTAAATCCCAACAAGAGTCCAAGTAGGAATAAACCTCTAATATGATTGGTTGTGCAAAGTCTAATATAAGTAGGACTCTTGATCAAAACAAACTAACCTAAAAAGAACTCCCAAAGCAATATGGATTTGAGTATTTGAGGCAACCTATAACATTTATGCATTTTGTTATCTTAATTGCTTCTAAAAGTTCTTCTCCGGAAAACAAGTCTTTCTTTTTCTTTGAGCTTAGAACATGTTGTTTGAATCAAAAGACTCAGATGATGCCTAAGACACGTGTCTTTTTTTTTTTTTTTGATTGAATAGTTTGCATTATTCTCAGGTTATGGTTAATCTATACTATATATTAAAGTAAAATCCTTAATTGCCACTTGGCAACTTCTTAGAGCGTTCGCCACTTGGCAACTTCCTAGAGTTTTTGGCCATTTGGCTTTCACTTTTTTATAAAAATCAAATTAATGCTAAGGACTTTTGCATGTAATTATGTTATTGTATTATGAGGGATCTGTCCCCTAAACTTCCACTCGTTGATTAATATTGCCTTCTTTTTTCTTTCATAATTTCATAATTAATGAAAACATTTTTTTTCCCAAAATTAACAGCAAAACTTAAACTATCCATTTAGTTGTGATATGATCAGAAATGCTCTTTGCCTCCACACGAACCCATTCAAATCCAAATACCAATTACAAGTACTATTATTACGTCTCAAATGCTAATATACACATATTCTTGCTTTTTAAAACTCTTATTTCATAACATACTCTATTTATGCACAAATATTGACTGGATATACTTTAAGGAGTGACAAATAACAGTTTAGTTAAAATTTTGAAATTTTTTCAAATATATAGGCTTCAACGCTGCATCTATTTATATTTATATCTATCTATCTATATACTAAAACAAATCCCTTAAAAAGACATGTGACATGCTTTTAGAGATTTAATATTTAATATTCTCTCTTATCTATATCTAATGTTATACTATACAATATACTATATTATTATCAAGATTCTATTGTTAGCTGTCAACCAAAAACCTTTTCAAATTCTATGGTTACAATTTTCATCAATTAAGATTTGAATAATAACTTATATATCCCCTCTACATTCTATTAACAGAAAATCCAAAATTTAATGTCTTCAAAATCTAGATTTCAGTTGCAATAGATTAAATCTCATTGATTAAATGTTCTTCCAAAGATAAAAAGAAAAAAAAAAGTATGAGAAAAATTGGTCTTTGCATATAAAATTATTACTCTGATCTTCTTGCAATTGACCATCTTCTATATGTAAAGGATTGTTCATGTAGATATTAGATAGATTAAACAAGGAGGCAAATATGTCCTCTTGCTTCCTTTTTTTGTTTTTTTTTAACTTCTTAGTTTATTATTGTATTGAGTTATTTATCATATCATCATTGCCAACATGAATTATAAATTATTCCTTCGTAATAATTGATGATTGACTACGTTGTGATGTAGCCAAATGATTCAAATATAATTGTGCATTTGGTTAATTTGTTATATTTATGGAATATTTTTGCAATATTAGAATACACAAAGATTTGTTTGGTTAGAAAATTTTGTAACATTTTTCATAATTACAAGGACAATTAGAGATATAGCTCTATTAGATTTCTTAAATATGTCCAACTATATTTTATTATTTTTCTTTTTTTAAGCATCTTTAATTTCGCACATATTGCTTGAGCATTTAGAGTACATAAAGTGAAGTCTATCCAACTGTGAAAATATGGAAGTAGACTAATTTTTTAAATAATTCCACATGGCGCGGGTATAGCACTATTTATTTTTATGCTCAATATGTCGATTTAATTAATGCATCTTATGCATTCGATCGGATGCCAATATATGATGTATTCTTCCTCCAAGATCTTGAAAGTGTATTATTAAACAATTTACTTGAGGATACATTGTGCTTTACACTAGAGAATGAACGAGAAGATACTCTAGAACATAAACGAGGTTGCTGGAGGACGAGGTCGGATCAATATTTGCTTGAGGATGGAGTCTTAAATCTTTGATGCAGATCCATGGTTACACTTGTCTCAAGAATGAAACCATAAAAGTGCATGATTGTCTTTTCTTCTTCTTTTTTTTTTTTTTGGTGGAGAATTATGGCATGACTTGACAACAAAGAACGTACACTTGAGAGATGAATTGATACGGGAATGAAGTAAATTAACATTTATTGCAGAAACGATAAGGTAAATCAAATAAACACTTAGTTCTTATATTCATAGACGTTAGAAGCTTGTTGTTTTAACAGCAGGAACAACTTAAGTTGAGTCCTAAAGGAAAAGAGAGGGATCCAAGAGAGCTTGGTTGTCAAAAAATATAAAAATTAGGGGCTTTTTAGAAAAGAGTGGTAAAACTTAAGGAGACTTTAGACTATCTTCTCCTCTTATGATAAATTTACCCCTCTCCAAGTTAAAGATAACACATAAGGGCTAATAGAGAAGACGGAAATAAATTTTGGGGTCTTCTTTGTCATGAAACATAAAGTTAGGGACTTGGTAGAAGATAACGGTAAAAGTTAGAGGATTATTAGAATACAATCTCGTTCTAAAACCAAATGTGGCTCGCTTTCACAAAATTGCCAAATGCACCCTAGTTTAGTGGGGGAAATATGGAAAAATACCTAACATAAACTACTTGTTAGGTCTCTTATTTATGAGACTATTGTCTAATCTGGTTTTGATGATTAACAAACAATTCTTAATATTGTTTTCGAGTGTTTGCATTTACTTGTTAGGTATCCTACAAAAACATCCAAGTCGGAGGTTGGTTAGAATTGCGCCTTAACGACGATATTTTGGAGGTTGGTGGAAATTCGGAATGAAGCCCTTGCACTCAAGTCAAATACTCTATCGAGCTTCATCTCGCAACTAAGATCGAGCTTCATGAAGATCATTAGCTTGGTATAGTGTTTTAAGTTTAGTTGTGTACTTCACATGTTTATATTTTAAGCTCAAATCATACACGTACACGTTTTCTTGAATTATCGTATCATACATCCATTAGATAATACATTGTGTTTTTGGATTATAGACTAAATAATTTTGTTTTACATCTTTTCTAAAGTCTATTAATCCATTTAAAAGTATCTCACAACTTGTTTGAAGAAATTTCATCTAAATCAAGTATTTCACAATTTTGTATTTTAACCATTTTGCAATACAGTGAGTTTTCACAAATACGAAGTGATATTTTAGAAATTTCTTCCCTAACATGTTTATTTTTATGTGTACAAATGTTTCCCCAAATTTTACTAATTTTGGAGTTGGTTTGCTATTTTAATTTGAATTTACAAAATCAGCTTTTCAAAATTCAGAAATCTACTGTGCATGCTATAAGTCGATCGATTTTTTCCATCAGTCGACCGATCCTCTTGCATCAGTTGACCGATGTAGCTTATCAGTCAACCGACCATAATGATTTTTCATCCTTCTATATTTACAGTCTATCAGTCGACCGATCTAAAAGATCAGTCGACCAATCAACAGTCATTTGGCTGTAACGGCTAGTTTTTGGCTGATTTCTTTTGAGATGCTATATATAGCCCTCATAACTCATTTGTTTCTTTATGGAAGTTTAGAAAAAGGTTTTGCAAGTTTATTTAAAGGGTTTTAAGAAAAAATCAAGTGTGTTTCTTTGTTTGAAGGAGTTTATACAAAGAAAAGGATTTCATCTTAAAATCTCTACATCTCATTCCTTTAGAGAAGTTTTTTTTAATTCTTCATCTAGCTATTTGTTATTTTGATTCTCATATATTTATTCTATATTGATTTGAGTTTAAATTTTGTTTTACTCATTGTTTTCATACACAACCACTTGAGTTTAAGTATTTCACATATTGTATATTTGGGTTGTAAGGTTGTTTCATTGAGAGAGCTTAAATTCCGTTCTCGTCCTTGTTAGAGAACAAATCTTTATTTGCACAAATTGTTGAAACACATTGTAATACACAAGGATACTTAGAAGAGTAGTTAGGAGAGACTAGGGTCAATTCCAAGAGGAGTGGGTTAGTTGTAAAGCCTAGGGAGAGGTATTAATTCCAAGCACTTGAGGAATATGACACGGGTAGGCCAGCACTTTGAGAAGTGTCTTGTGGGATTGACAATGTGTAAATTATAAAAATTTTCGGTGAGCTTTGAAAACCAATTATGTAGTTATTTTGTGATAGTGGAGATCTCCTCGATGTGAGGAACGAAGATGTAGACCGAGTGTTAGACCGAACTCCGTGATCATATTATGTGTTTGTGTTTGGCTTTGGCATATTTTTCTTGTGCTTGTTTTTATATCGCCTATTGTTATATTGTTTATCTCTTGCTAGGATATTACATTATAAAGTTTTAATTTGACATCAATATTGGATTAGATTAGCAATTACTCTATTCACACCCCCCCCCCTCTAGGGTACTTTCATTTGGTATCAGAGCTTGGTGCTCTTGATTTGTGGCTTAATCGCCTAGAGTCAAAGATCGAAGCTATTCTATATTGCTAATCTAGTTTTGTAATTTATCTTGCTTGCATAGTCTTCATGGATTTACACGATGCACCTAGTTTAGGCTATGCTATAGATGTTTCTCCGTCATTCAATGCTTTCTCTTATGCTCAATGATGTTTTAGATTTAAACTATTTGTTACATCTAAAAATATCAAATTATGAGAAATTATTAATCGTGCTTATATTGTGCCCACGTTGGAGAAATCCAAGTAGAGCAATGATGATAAGAGGATATTATGAACAAGTTATTGTTAGATTTGTGTTTGGCTTTGGCATATTTTTCTTGTGCTTGTTTTTATATCGCCTATTGTTATATTGTTTATCTCTTGCTAGGATATTACATTATAAAGTTTTAATTTGACATCAATATTGGATTAGATTAGCAATTACTCTATTCACACCCCCCCCCCTCTAGGGTACTTTCATTTGGTATCAGAGCTTGGTGCTCTTGATTTGTGGCTTAATCGCCTAGAGTCAAAGATCGAAGCTATTCTATATTGCTAATCTAGTTTTGTAATTTATCTTGCTTGCATAGTCTTCATGGATTTACACGATGCACCTAGTTTAGGCTATGCTATAGATGTTTCTCCGTCATTCAATGCTTTCTCTTATGCTCAATGATGTTTTAGATTTAAACTATTTGTTACATCTAAAAATATCAAATTATGAGAAATTATTAATCGTGCTTATATTGTGCCCACGTTGGAGAAATCCAAGTAGAGCAATGATGATAAGAGGATATTATGAACAAGTTATTGTTAGAACTTTTGCTTAAAGCTTTTGATCCTTTCATTTCTAACAAACTTGCTTCTTTTGATAGTGCTTACACATTATGAAAATATATAGAAGCACATCAAGGCAACTTGGAAGAAATCCAACGTGTTCCGGTGGATTCCGCTGCAAGTGAGATTGGATCATCATCATGCACACGGCCACTAGGCGATTGCCCTAGTGAGGTATGTGATTCCGAATCCAAAAGTGAAATTTCTATTGGTGAACTCACATGTGCATATGAGAGATTAATGCATGCCTACAACAAATTGTTGTAGGTATTAAAAACTGCCTATAGACCATCACATACAGCTCAAGACAGAGAGAAGGCAATAAACTTCATCATCTAAGTTACAGAGGATCATCCAAAGCTGAAGACCAACTAAAGAATGCACAAGAAGCACATCACATGAGTTTCAAGGTACAAAATGAGATTATAGCTTCCGAGACAGTTACAACTGCCTCGGAAATAGCAAAGAAGTCACACGCTTCCGAGACAGTTGCAACTGTCTCGGAAACAATGAAGAAGTAAACACGCTTTCGAGACACTTACAACTGTCTCGAAAGCATGAAGAAAGTCCAACACTTCCGAGACACTCCTAACTGTCTCGGAAGCTAAACAAAGAGGAATGGTGGTTATCTCCAGATTTGAGCATGACACGTGGCTCCATAATTACCAGAGATCATGTGGGAATGTGGGGAGAAGTTACAAGCTAAAATCACACCCATAACGACAGGAATAATGGTAATTAAACATGTTTAAAACAGTTACAAAACTGCCAGAAGCAAGCCATGCTTCCGAGACAGTTGCAACTATCTTGGAAATGGGAAGCTCGTCATTACTTCCGAGACAGTTGCAACTATCTCGGAAATAGGAGTTCCCCGACGCGACTTCATTTCAATTTCTAATTTTAGTTATTGCTCCTAGAGGCTATAAATACCCCCCTAGGACCATTACTGATGAGGATGGAGCACAGAGAGCAGATTAGAGCAGATAAGCTTGAGCATTTGGTGAATTGAAGCAAAGATAGAGAGTCTTGATTCCGCATAAACACTTTCAAGAAGACTTTGGTGATTCCTAGAGATTTAAGCTTTGACTTATTCTTTGGAAGAGTGAACATCTTACATTGATAAGATATTCACTTCAAGTTCTTACTTCGATAAACGAAGGAAGAATCCTCAAAGTCTTCACAATTCAATCAGATTTTGTGAATCGGTGGTCCATGAGCTAACGCACTCCCGGCATAGGCGAAGTCCCCACAAAAGCAGAAGTCGATAAACGATTTTTGTGTTATTTTTTAGAAAGTTATAATTTTCTTATTTTCATTGTAATTTATTGTAAACAACCGAAGTTTAATGGATTCAACAATAAAAATGATTTTCGATAAAAACAAACTGGCGACCACAGTGGGAGCTAATGCTCTCGCTACCGAGACCGTCGTGTCGCAGCCAATCAAGATTGTGATTAACGAAGAGATCGAATATGAGTTCGATCAGGCAAATTTTGAGGAGTATCTATCATCTTCATCCTCAAAATCTTCCTCGCCTCGTAAATGCAGGAAGATTTCGTCTTCTAAGAAGATTTTCCAGTCTTTAACTCAGATGAAGAGTACGGGTTAAGACTCTTACCCGATCGTTGCTAAGGATTTTGCTTGTAACATCTCTGCTCCAAATGACCCTTCCCCAGTTAAGGAGTCATTAAATCAAAGCTTACCGGCATTGACGAAGAGGGCTCGTTAGAGACAACGTCAGCGCCGTGCTCGTCAATTAGCCAATGCCTTAGAACAAACCGACGAGGTTCGCTACTATGCGGACCTAGAGTCGAGGAAGCATAGAGTGGTCCAGTTGCCTCAACGGAAAACCACTCACATTTCTGCACAACTCACAACGGAAGAATGGACTCTTGTCAAAAGAGCTCGTTCTACCTTCAAAGATTGTATACAGAAACATCGTGCAAACGCCGCTCATGCTCGTACCCTTCGTCAACAAACGCAAGAAGAGAAGAAGGAAATGGTATCTAAGAAAGCACCAAAGAATCACAAAGTTTGGATTCGCAAATCTGACCTTGTGCAAAAATCGGATCAACGGGACTCATCATTCAACCACGGCGGTGAACACTATCTCGACCAAAGAGAAATTCCCAAAGTCTCCCCTTAAATACCAATGTCCATTCCTGGTCCGTCTACTATGACCATATCTGTTCCATCACCAGTGAAGCCATGGGTCAGTCCTGACCTCTCAAGATTCAAGATCACAATGGCTGACCGCCTCAGTCCCTCATCTGACGATCGAGACAAAGTTCCGGTTAAAGAACGCTTGGGTCCGATGAATGAACCCCAAGTGAATCCTCACACTGGGGGTCGTAAGTATCCTCCGATCAGAACAAAACAAACCCAAAACGAGAAAATACCAATTCACTCTCGTTTAGGGCCTGTAAAGACCCCATGCCCACAAGGAGGTGGATTTAAGCATTCAACCTTGGATCGCTTAGAGGTGACGACAAGTCATCCTATGCATGTCAACAAGGTTTAAAAGCAGAAGATAGGTTGCTTGAATCATGATAATGATGAGCTGTACTATCAAAATAATAAATCACGAAAAAGATTTACTCGAGAAGCGGAGTCTCATTGCGTATGCAAGATACTTATTAAGGCAGTATTGTCAGAATGTGGTTGTTCTAAAGCTGAACCGACAAGAATCTCTGTATTTCAAAGATTTTCTACTGAGACGTTAGAATTGAAGGTGAGACGTTTCAACAAAAAGAAATCCACTGTGCAAAAAGATGAGCTTCTAGAGGTCACTATCAATATGACCGACAGAGGAAAGTGACATTCAGTCAATCCTGATCCCTGATTTCTCTCCGGGAGGGAGAGTTAATCAGGGTCTCTCTCAAAGAATGTCATGGTTACAGCGGAGGGCCAATCGACGTAGGGATTATAGAAAAATGCATGAAGGGTTATATTCAGATAAAGAACTCTCAGATACTTGTTCTGTAGTTGCTTCTGATGACACAATATCTAGTGTAGGACAAGCCAGAGAATCATTTACAATTACACCTGATCAGTTGGCCCAGATGTTGCAGGAAGCATTGGCTAAACAACACGAAGAAATCAGGGCTGAGATAAAAACAGAAATAGAGTTGACAATGTAACAGATAATAGATTTGCAAGCTCAACAACAACAACAATAGCCGGAATCAAGTCAAAAGGCTGAATCTAGCAGGCGTGATGCTATACATGTGTGTATAACTGAGGTGGATAGTGACCATAAAGTGGATGAAACTATCTTTGCTGATCCTCCTCCTAATAAAGACAATTCGAAGAGCGGCCCGGTTAAGTCGTCTACTCAACCTTCTCAAATTTACTTAAAGAAGGATATGGAAGAAGACAGGAAGATGCAAGATCTTGAGAACAAAGTCAATGCTCTGATGACAGCTCAGGAAGTGAAGAAAACATGCATCCTATACCCGTATCCGAGGGAGTGGGATTTAATTCCTTATCCCTCAAAGTTTAATTTAATTAACTTCACTCCTTTTGATGGCAGGGGTTCACATACTCAACATCTGATCTACTTCAAATCTCATCTTGGTGCGATTTCCGAAAATGAAGCTTTGATGGTACGGTCATTCGTAGGGACCCTCCGTGAGCCTGCTTTCGATTAGTACCGTCGTCTTAAGCCTGAGAGTATCAATAGCTAGGATGATATGGATGGATTATTTCTTACCAATTTCTTCGACGATGATACCGAGGTCTCGATTGGCACATTGTTGGATGAGAAAAAGAAGGATAGAGAAACTGTAGATGTCTTCGTCAAATGGTTCCGGAACAAAGAGGTGAATTGCCAAGATCCACTCACTGAAGAGTTCATCCTTCAAACATGTCATAATAATTTGTCCTTAGATGTTCTAAAAGTCATGGGGATTGTGCCCTCTAAAACATGAAAAGAATTGAAGGTAAAAGGTGAACAAGCCGAACGGTTCCTCAAGAGGAAGAAGCTTGAGAGAGGTCAACCGCCAGCTACCTCTCAAAAGCAGAATTTTAATTCTCGAGGTAGAGGAAAGGGACTTGCAACTGCTATTGATGCTCACCAAACATCGCAACAACCACAACAACAACAATTGTAACAATCATCCTTCCAGCTGGCACAACATCATCCTTCCGAAAGAATATTCTTTCAAGGACGATGAAGTACCGGTCATCTTTAAGTATCTTTTAGATAATAACAAGATCAAACTTCCACCGGTCACAAACCAGGAAGAAGCGAAGAAGACAAATGACCCAAAATATTGTGCATATCACAGAAGGATCCATCATCCTACCAAGGCGTGTTATGTCTTAAAAGACAAAATACAAACCCTGATCGATGTTGGTATTGTGACTGCAAAGATGAAAGAGAAGAAAGTGGGTAAGAATGCAGTATCCATTAGCTTCGGCTCGGTTCCTTTATCATGATTTCAATCCTAATCTGTGTCAAAAGTTAAAATACAAATCATCAACGATGACCTTTACGAACAGCACCAAAAGGGACTTGTGTCACATACAACTCCAAATGGCAAAATCCTCTGGGTTCATCCCGATTTGTTTGAAGATGAACAGTGGACGACGCTTACGTCTAAGAAGAAATTGAAAGGCAAGGGAAAAGAGAAGTCCTGTTACGGAACCTCGGTAATTCCCGAAGAAAATGATGAAAAAATCCCAACTTTACCACTTTCGGAAGAGGAGCAGGAATCTTTCGCTACTAGAAGCGGAAATAAATATAGTTTCAACTATCCAAGTGCTTCTGAACAATTAGCCGAGTAAGGGGTGGTAAAGACCACGCCTTCCAAAACCTTAACAGAGCTGGGGGTAGTTACAACTCCTCCCATGACTGCTGAAAAATCTCAAAAGTTGACTAAACAGAAGGAGAAAGAACCCCAACACAAGGAAGTGCAAATTTCAAAGCAGTCTCATTTCAATCGACCGTTTGGAAGAGATAAACTGGAAAGTTTGAACGCTCCATATCGTTTTGATATCATGGCTCAGTTAGCAATATCCCAGCAAGGATCACGCTGTATGAGTTGTTGCACCTTTCAAATGATACCAGGAAAGCTTTGCAAGAAGCTTTGGCCGATTCTGAGGTATTTCTCACTCAAATTAAACCAGCCCTTGAAGAGCCAGAGTCATCAGTTCAACACTGTAACTTGGCAGCTATAAAGTTTCCTTGCATTACTTTTACCAAAGAGGATATGCAAGTGAAGAATTCGAAGCATGATAGGCCTTTATATTTTACCGGATATATTAGCTTGAGCGTAGTCAACCGGGTCCAAGTCGATCTGGGTTCCGCTGTTAGCATCATGCCACTTTGGTTGATGTACCACCTTGGAATTCTCGCCAACAAACTAGCATCCACAGGAACCATTATCTATGGATTTAACACCAGTGAGTCTAGACCTTTAGGGAAGATTCGGGTGAAGTGTCAACTTGGAGACTTGAAGTCAGAGGTCACTTGTTATGTGATCGATGCAGAGACTTCTTATAACTTACTGTTGGGTCACCCATGGATCCACAGTAATCTTATGGTTCCCTCCACCCTCCATCAGTGTCTGAAATATGTTAACACTAACAACGAGGTCAAGACGGTGGTTGCAGATAAGCAACCATTTAAGGGGTTAGAAAATTACTTTACTGACTCCCTTCTTTATGGTGTCGAATCCGATACTAAACCATCGGCCTATGGCACAGATAGCGGAGAAGAAGTTGATACCGAAGCTGGGCTCGATTATAGTGAAGGTCTTGTATTAAATGACATTGAACCTCTTGTAATCGATCTTGACGGTGGTGAATCGTCGGATGAAAGTTGTAACTGGCAACTTGTCGATAAAATAATAAATAAAGATTTAGAGTACTCGTATTGTCTTGATAATATAATGCAAGAATTATATGATAAACCTGGCATACACATGCCATTTCGTTCGTCTTGTACGATGAAGAAGTGCATCTAGGATTCCTTCGGAACGACTTTAATCCTACCTGCGAAGACAGGGGGTGAAAAAGAAATAATCTTTGGTAAAGGAGAGTCATCCCCACCTTTCGATCTGTTCCTGGAAAACAATACTGATGATGAAGAGCCCGGACGACATTTCTTTAGATATAGTTTATAAGCAAATGACTACATGAAGAAGCAAAGATACGACCTCACGCTCGGTGAAGGTCTTCATTTCGGTCAAGGTACACGGGTACCACCCCGTCCTGCCTATGTACCGAAAGGAAAATCTGATAATTATTACAGCCACAGAAGAGGTTTGGGTTATGTTTCATCATCTGATGATGAATGTTACTGGTAAGTCATCAATCACCTAACAAATAAAGATGGGTATTCGTTCGATTCCTCAAATTAGGATTCTGACATTAGCATTGGAGAAATGTTCAAAGGCTTAATGTCGAACATGGTCACGGTCGATTCTTCTACAATAGAAGAAGATGATCAAATACCCACTTGGGAAGATCCCTGGATACAAAGGTTTAGAATTTGCATTGACTTCAAGGACTTGAACACTGTGTGTCCTAAAGACGACTTCCCTCTACCGATTATAGACGTCATTATTGACAACACATGCGGGTTCGAGAGAATATCATTTATGGATGGATTTTCACGGTACAATCAAATTAACATGCACCCATATGATGAAAAGCATACTGCGTTTAGGACACCTTTAGGCGTTTTCTACTATACAGTCATGCCTTTTGGCCTAAAGAACGCCGGTGCTACATACCAACGAGTGATAACGAAGATCTTTCAGGAACATCTTCGGAAGACCGTTGAATGCTATGTTGATGATCTGGTTGTTAAAAGCCATGACAAGAGCGACCACATTAACGATTTGAAGACTATGTTCGATCTTATGAAGAGTCACCAGCTAAAGATGAACCCCACTAAATCCTTTATTGGAATGTCCAGTGGCAAATTTCTTGGATTCGTCGTCACTACAAAAGGTATCCAAATTGATTCCGACAAAGTAAAAGCGATACACAAACTACAACCACCGAGAAATCTTAAAGAGCTCAGAGGGTTGCAAGGGCGGTTAGCTTAAAGCGATACACAAACTACAACCACCGAGAAATCTTAAAGAGCTCAGAGGGTTGCAAGGGCGGTTAGCTTATATTCGTCGGTTCATATCAAATCTTTTAGGAAAATGTCAACTATTCTCCAAGCTCACCAAGAAAGGCGTGTCATTCATTTGGGATAAAGCCTATCAAAAAGCATTCAAGGATATCAAAACGTATCTAGCAAATCCACCTATTCTCGTTGCACCGAAGTCGAGAAAACCGTTTTTGATTTATGTCAAAGGGACTAGCCATTCGTTGAGTGCATTACTTGCACAAGACGACGATAACGGTCACGAACAAGCGATATATTATCTAAGTCGTACACTTGTAGGGGCTGAATCTCGTTATCCGATGATTGAGAAAGAATGTCTCGCCTTAGTGTTTGCAATTTAAAAAATGTGACATTACCTGGTTGGGCAAACAATTTATGTCATCTCTAACGTTAACCCAATCCGGGTATTCATGACCCAACCGGCTTCTATGAATTGGCGTTTAGCTAAGTGGGCCTTGCTTTTGTCTCAATATGACTTACGTTTTAAACAGCAAAAGTCAGTTAAGGGACAAGCGATTTGTGATCTTTTGATGGTCAGTCCTACAAAAGATACGGCAGAACTATACGATGACTTGTCGGATGAAACTCACGAAGTTAATACCACATCACACCAATAAGTATGGCAATTATACTTCGATGGTGCTTCCCGGGCAACCAAAGTGGCAAGCGCTCCCGGATGTTCTAAGATTTCCTCAGGAGTGGGGGTTGTCTTAGTTTCCCCGGGAAAACACGTAATGCCTAGAGCATATTCATTGACCGAACCATGCTCTAATAACGTATCTGAATATAACACGGTAATAATTGGACTTCATTTCGCTAAAGAGCTGGGGGTCGAATACCTTAAAGCTTTTGGTGATTTTCAGCTGATAGTCAATCAAGTTCGAGGAGAATATGAAGTCAGAAGCCCAGATCTGATTCTATACTACCAGGCATCCGTAGATATGGCAGACTCATTTGAATGATTCTTCATCGAGTATATTCCACGTCTTCAAAATGCATATGCAGATGCATTGACGGTATAAGCCGTGTCTTTGGCTCAGCCTCCTGAGATAGAACAATTAGTCACAGTGAGAACTCACGACCTTATTGTGCCGATTTATGACACGATTGTCAAAGAGGCATGCTCAACAAGAATCAAACTCGAAGCTCAAGATTGGCGTTTTCCTATTATCGATTACGTCCTACATTGTATTTTACCTAAAGATGTAAGAGAAAGAGATTCAGTTCGTCGAAGGGCGTCAAGGTTTTACTATAATACTTCAATACAGATGTTATATCGTCGTTCATACGATGGTCTATTAGTCTGTTGCTTATCCAATAGAGAACCGGAGGAAGCCATTAAAGAGGCTCATGATGGAATATGCGGTGCACACTAACCTGGTCCCAAACTCTGTGACCGACTTAGGAGGATGGGATATTACTAGCCAACCATGGTAAAGGACGCGGTGGACTATGCCCGACAGTATCATGCGTGTTAAGTACATGCGGATTATATGCATCAGCCTCCAGAGCATTTACACCCATCAACGACGTCATGGCCATTCGAGACTTGGGGAATGGATATCGTGGGTCCTATTTTCCCGCATTCAGTTAAAGGTGACCGCTTTATTCTGGCGATCACCGATTATTTCTCAAAATGGGCCAAAGCAGTCCCGCTTAAAAAAGTAAAGACGAGCGATGTTGTCAAATTCATTAAACACCATATCATATATCGATATGGTGTTCCGAGACGAATAGTGCATGACAACGGCCCTCAATTCATCAGCAACACATTCATCAAATTCTACAATAAATTCGAAATTCAGGATGTTTCGTCAACTGCTTATAATCTCACAGCTAACGGATTGACTGAAGCTTTTAATAAGACAATTATCAAGATTTTGGCAAAACTTATAAAAGTTAATAAGCGAGACTGGGACGACAAACTTGGTGAAGCTCTGTAGGCTTATCATACCACTGTCCGTATGCCAACCGGATCAACCCCATATTCTCTAGTATATGGATGCGAAGCCGTCCTTCCTTTGGAAATACAAATTTCCTCTCTCCGCATCGCTCTTGCAACGGGAATGACGACAGAAGAACAATATCAAAAATGCCTCGAAGAGTTAGAGATGTTAGATGAAAAGCGTTTGGAAGCTCAGTAACAAATTGAGTTTTATCAGGCTAGAATTTCTCGGGCTTTTGATAAATAAGTCTGACAACGAAGCTTCAAAGAAGGAGACCTGGTTCTTGCCGTTCGGAGACCCATGATTCTCAATTCCAAGAAGAATTAAAAATTCCAACCCAAATGGGAAGGGTCATTTGTAATAGAAACAGTCTATTCAAATGGTACGTATCGCTTGATCACCCAAGATGGCAACAAACTCATGATGCCAATAAATGGAAAGTTCTTAAAAAAGTACTACCCTTAGTACGTTCAGGATAACCTATTTAAACGGGAAGTTCCTAGAGAACACTATATAGAGTATTTTAAGGATAACCCGAGATTAGTCATTGTTCAAATAGAAGCTGATCGTTTGAATAATTCATTCTTAATTAGTATAAAATGGTTAAGAATTTCTCATTGTGGTTGTCTAATTATTTCCAAAATGATTAAGAAATTACCACTGTGGTTTTCCAAAATATCTTTTCGTTGAGACGATATGTAATGACTACATATGGTCGATCTTTCCTCAATGAAAACCCCCACTGAGTGAGTTGTACAAACCAACATTCTCACTGTTATTTGTACCCTACTCCCACTTCTCATTAGGTCAAACCTTTAAACAAGAGATAGAATATAAAATTTTTCCTCTCCGATTTAGGTTCATCTCTACCAATAAAAAAGAGACCAGGAGATAGAATATCAAATTCTTTCTCTCTGATTTTGGGTTCATCTCTACCAACAAAAAGAGACCAGGAGATAGAATATCAAATTCTTCCTCTCTGAGATAGAATATCAAATTATTCCTCTCTCATTTTGGGTTTATTTTTCTACCAAGAAAATGTAACCTGCTTACATTTCTGAATCGATGCTTTCCACGCATGGGGATGTTATCTCAATCCCTTATTAGAGATAAGCCTACATCTAACACATGTAGCCTACATAGTCAACATTATAGTTTAAATCCTAAGAGAGTTTAATTCTTTTAGCCTAACGATATATGTGAAACGGATCCAGATAATTCACATACTAGCCCGACTCAAACGGTAGTCGGTAAAGGCACATCAAATCTGTTGATGGCCGAGGGTTTTCCAAAAATCCTATGAGTATTATACTTATTTATTCTAAATAAGAATGAGTAATCATAATAAAATTTCAATAAGCAAAAGAGTTCACTTTATTCATAAGAAAAACTTCTAATACGAGAAAAGCATCACTACAAGAGAAATGTTTTTAATCTAAACATAACTTGTAATTACAGATTTTCCCTTCGAGTTTTAAGAGCGTTTCTGCATAAGCTTGTTCAAATTCAGCTTTCAAGTTAACTCTTAAGGATTCCTCGCTGGTATTCTGAGCTTGGAGAACTTCTTGTTCTGTCTCGGTAATCCTTTTATCGTGAAGCTCCAATTGTCAGAATAAGTCTATTTCGACGCGTTCAGCCTCAGCCAAATCAAGCTCCAGAATACCTTCAGCATCTTTAGCTTCTACAAGCTCCTTTTCCAAGTGGGCTATATGGGCTCGATGTAGTTCTAAAGATTGGAGTAAATCAGCCTTAGCCTACACCTTCTTGGCAATACCCAATCTCATCTGGGTTGCACGGCCTTTTAACTTTTGAAGCTTGAGCTTTGCCGATTTTTGTGAGGCATGCCATGCTTGCAGTCTTAGATCTATTTGGACCGATATATAAGAAGAAATGTCGCTGATCTAAAGATCCTTCAAGTGTTCAATTTGTTGTTTCAGCTAAACCAAATAGGCTTCAACGGAATCAGCCAATTTTAGATATCCATCTTCTCTAATTCCCGATACGTGTCGATCGAGTGACCTCCTAAAACTATCAAAGGATGACCCTTGATGAAGAATTCGATCAATCATAAGATTCAAGAAATAGAGAAAGCTTTGGACATCTGAACAGATAAAGACCTTGTCCGGATCTTTATCAGACGTCAAAGCTTTGATAGACTCAAGTAATGATAAAGGAGACACTGCAATAAGAGAAGAAAATAAGTGCTCGAAAGAGTAATTGAATTAATGTTCGAGACTCAGAATCCAAAAGCAATGGTAAACTGAAACGTACCAAGTCCAACAGGAGAACCTTCAGCATAGCTTTCTTGTCCCGAGGATATCAATTCGGTCAATTCGGCTTCTTGAGTAACTGGGATTGTAGGCGTATAAAATTGCCTATAGGTCCCTTAGCACCGCTCGACGCCGATTTAACAAACGGACCACCAGGCGACGTATCCAAACAAGACTGCCAACGCTGAAGCCAAGCTATACGCAACGGAGCAGGTTAACGAGGCGACAAATCGCACCCAAGCATTGGAATGCATCCACTCGCACGCGGAATCAAACCAATGTTTAGGTGAATCACCGAGTCATCTAAACAAGAGCGAACTCGGATGAATCACGATCAAATCAACATCAATTCCGGACTCAAATTCAGAAGTTGGTTTACTGCCATATCAGGAACCCGACTCACTGCCAAATCTGGAATCAAGTCAAAGAGTCGTTGCCAAGTCAATCAACCACACAAGAGAACCAGAACCGGAAACAAAGGACGAAACGGACAAACACCCGGGGACTCGGCCGAAACCGAACCACCCCAGGGTGGCTCGGCCCAAGCCGAGCCACCCTGAGGTGGCTCGGTGAAGGCCGAGCCACAGGAGTTCGAGAGGATTGGATTTGAGATCTACACGATCACACTCCGGATCTAAGCTTGGTTCTTAGATCCCGAGATTCGAGCGGTTGTTTCCTTGGTGAAACAATCCCTCCCGGCTATTATTCCCTTGGTGGAATATTACCCGTCATATCGTGTAGATCCGACCGGATCGAGATCACGCGGTGGTCCACGGCAAATAACCCCGGCGCAGGCAAAGAACCCACCAAAGCGAGCGACCGCAAAACAGGAGCTCGCGATTAGTTCGACAAATAAGGAAAATTGTAATCTTTACTTTGTTTTCTTTGATTTTTCATTGTAACCGGATCTTATAAAAAGACCGGATCTTTGTAACGCATAAAGTTGTTAACTGAGATAGCAATGATATCAACAATGAAGAAAGCTACGATTTTTCCCGCGAACAATCTGGCGACCACAGTGGGAGCCAACAGCTTTACTGCCGAAGCTGTCGCGTCGCAGCCGCGGATCCCGATCCCGGTCGAGGAGGAGGTCGAGTACGAATTCGACCAACAAAAGTTCGAGGAGTATCTGTCATCCTCGTCCGAATCCACCTCCCCTCGCAAGTCCAAGTCTCCAAAGCTCTCTTCCAAGAGAAAACTTCGTTGGTACGAAGAAGTTGAAGCTGCCAACGAAGATCTCGCCCCGTTTGATGCCGAAGCTGCATCGGGTGAGATCTCTCCTTCCAACCAGGTCAGATCTGCTCTGGCCGAATCTTCCGTTGCCGAGGGCGTAGTGACTCTCTCAAAGAGAGCCCGCCAAAGGCAACGTCAGCGCCTTGCGAAACAAATCGCAAAGGCAATGGAATCTGTGGACGGGATCCGTTACAACACGGATCTGAAGAACAGAAGAGGCGAACGACCTCAACAACCAATGAATGGCAACTCCTCCAAGCCACCAACGAACGAATGGATCCGTGTCAAACGGAACCGTTCAACGCTGGAGGATCGCATTCAGAAGCGCCGCGCACTCTCAGCACAAGCACGAGCTCAAGTTCAAGAAGCCCGTAGAAGGTGGCAGAATGGAGTAGCCAAGAAATCACCACTAACTCACAAAATATGGAGGCCAAAGTCCAAAGTGGTGAGTCAGGCCGAGGATCGACCTTTACAGCCTTCAAAACGAGTTCAACCTCCCGAACCATCCCGAGGAAGGAGGTCAATCTTGGAGCGCCTCGGTCCAATTCCCGACGAGCGCAACGAAGTCCATGAACGCTCGGGCCCGATGAAGAGGCTCCGAACTAATCAACATGCTGGGGGTCGACACAACCCTCAACATGACAAAGAGTTTACGGCACCCAAGCGCACTACCTTGCGCATCGAAGTTCGGGAGCCCGCTGAGAATTCATGTCTACAAAGGCGTGTTTCGAGGCGAGTGACTCTCGGAAGTCCAAATAAGGCAGTTTGCTCTCAGAAGGAAACGTTGTCATCCGAGGATGATAACGTTATACCTGGGAAATCATGCCAACACGCGATAGGTTACTCCGATCAAATGGACGAGTTGTACTATCGTGCTGGGGGTACGAACAAAACAAGAAAAAGAAGCCCTCAAGGGCTCGAAACTCAGTGCCCATGTGCCAAGCTCATTCGGGTAGTACTGTCTCAATGCAACTGCATCAAGGGAGTCCCCGAGAGAATTTCAGTGTTCGAAAGGCTCGGCACCGAAACGCCAAAACCAAGGCATAGGCGTTTCCGGCAAAGAAGAACGGTGGTTAAAGACGGAGAATTTCCGAAGGTCACCGCCAACATGACCAGCAAAGAGACATCGACACAGAGTGATCTCAAATCGTTTCTAGAAGCATCTCGGCGTGTAACCCGTCTGCAGTCCGGAACCATCGCACGAGGAACTTATGGTAGGGTTCGGACAAGATTGCAACATGACCAGCAAAGAGACATCGACACAGGTTAATCTCAAGTCGTTTCTGGAAGCATCCCGGCGTGTAACCCGTCTGCAGTCCGGAGCCATCGCACGAGGAACTTATGGTAGGGTTCGGACAAGATTGCCTTCGGAAGATGAAGAATCGGATTCCTGCTCTGCTGTCGCATCGGACAATACAGTGTCCAGCGAAGGACAACCCCGCGAGTCATTTATGATAAGCGCGGAAGAAATGGCCAAGATGCTTGAAGACGCTTTGGCTAAGCAGAAAGAAAGCTTCAGGTTTGAGATGCAGATGGCCATGCAGACTATGAGAGAGATGCATGAGCAACAAATCCAGGCATTCAGGAACCAACAAGGTGAACCAAGTCACCGTAACCCGGTTGTTCAGGAAAAAGAGCACACGGATAGGGATGGAGCTCACAATGCCAATAACCTTCCTGTCAATACAGGGAGCAAAATCAACACATTGATCTCCGCTCAAGAGACGAAGAAAACAGGCATTCCCTATCCATACCCAAGAGAGTGGGAATCGATCCCATATCTGGCGAAGTTCAATCTAATCAACTTCACGCCGTTCGATGGGAAGGGTTCCCCCACTCAGCATTTGATTTATTTCAAATCGCACTTGGGTATTATCTCCGGCAATGAGCCTCTGATGGTGCGGTCATTCGTTGGCACTCTTCGCGGAGCCGCCTTCGATTGGTACCGCCGCCTCAAGCCAGGAAGCGTGAACAGCTGGGATGACATGGAGACCAAGTTCCTGGCCAACTTCTTCGACGACGACACCGAGATATCTATCGGATCGTTGCTCGATGAGAAGCAGAAGGACGGAGAGTTAGTCGATACCTTCGTCAAAAGGTTCCGGAACAAGGCGATGAATTGCCGGGACCCGATCACAGAGGAATTCATCCTCCAAACTTGCCACAACAACCTTGCGTTGGACGTGTTGGAAGCAATGGGAACAGCACCGTCTGACACTTGGAAGGATCTGAAGGTGCGCGGTGAACAAGCCGAACGTTTCCTCCGAAGGAAGAAGGCCGAGAGGAACCAACCGACGGTTAATCCGCTGGACTCAAACTTCGCTTCCCGTGGTAAGGGCAAAGCACCTGCAGCTGCTGATGGTGCTAATCAAGCGTCACAACAGCAATCCCGAAGGCAGCAGAAGACTTCGGGTCCGAGACTCCAGAGAGAGTATTCCTTCAAGGACGAAGACGTTCCAACCATCTTCGAATAGCTCCTCGAAGGCGACAAGATCAAGCTACCACCGATCACAAATGAGGAGGAAGCTGACAGCACTACGGACCCAAAGTACTGTGCATACCACAGGAGGGTCGTTCATCCCACCAAGGATTGCTTTGCTCTCAAGAATAGCATTCAGACCTTGGTTGAAGCTGGCGTCATAACGCTGAGGTAAGCCAATTGAGAATGGCAAACTCCAACCGGTATAAGAGTTATAAACTGCTTCCTGACACTCCAAAGAGTATACGAGTATAAACTGTTTCTCAATCCTCCGACCGGTATAAGAGGTTAAACTACTCCCTGATACTCCAATAGGTATATGAGTCTAAACTGTTTCCCACTTTTGACGGGAAGTTCCTGGAGAATATTACGCTAATATTCTTAAGGATAACCCGATCAGGTAACTGAGAATAATGTCCGAACCACTTCCGCAAAGGAAACTGGGGGTGGACGATTTATGTAACGGGAAGTTCCCAAAACCACAACAATGTAATGAATAAGAACTCCCATTCTCACCATGTCTATGCACTCAACACTCTCTCTGTTAGAGTCTGGACGTAAAGTACCCACTTGGTCAAACCTTCTTACAGTTAGGACCACAGTCAAAATCCCCTCTCGATTCCCCCAATGAACGAGAGGTCCACAAATTGAGCGATCAAACCTTCCTACAGTTAGGATTGTCTCAAAACACCCACTTGGTCAAACCTTCTTACAGTTAGGACCACAGTCAAAATCCCCTCTCGATTCCCCCAATGAACGAGAGGTCCACAAATTGAGCGATCAAACCTTCCTACAGTTAGGATTGTCTCAAAACACCCACTTGGTCAAACCTTCTTACAGTTAGGACCACAGTCAAAATCCCCTCTCGATTCCCCCAATGAACGAGAGGTCCACAAATTGAGCGATCAAACCTTCCTACAGTTAGGATTGTCTCAAAACACCCACTTGGTCAAACCTTCTTACAGTTAGGACCACAGTCAAAATCCCCTCTCGATTCCCCCAATGAACGAGAGGTCCACAAATTGAGCGATCAAACCTTCCTACAGTTAGGATTGTCTCAAAACACCCACTTGGTCAAACCTTCTTACAGTTAGGACCACAGTCAAAATCCCCTCTCGATTCCCCCAATGAACGAGAGGTCCACAAATTGAGCGATCAAACCTTCCTACAGTTAGGATTGTCTCAAAACACCCACTTGGTCAAACCTTCTTACAGTTAGGACCACAGTCAAAATCCCCTCTCGATTCCCCCAATGAACGAGAGGTCCACAAATTGAGCGATCAAACCTTCCTACAGTTAGGATTGTCTCAAAACACCCACTTGGTCAAACCTTCTTACAGTTAGGACCACAGTCAAAATCCCCTCTCGATTCCCCCAATGAACGAGAGGTCCACAAATTGAGCGATCAAACCTTCCTACAGTTAGGATTGTCTCAAAACACCCACTTGGTCAAACCTTCTTACAGTTAGGACCACAGTCAAAATCCCCTCTCGATTCCCCCAATGAACGAGAGGTCCACAAATTGAGCGATCAAACCTTCCTACAGTTAGGATTGTCTCAAAACACCCACTTGGTCAAACCTTCTTACAGTTAGGACCACAGTCAAAATCCCCTCTCGATTCCCCCAATGAACGAGAGGTCCACAAATTGAGCGATCAAACCTTCCTACAGTTAGGATTGTCTCAAAACACCCACTTGGTCAAACCTTCTTACAGTTAGGACCACAGTCAAAATCCCCTCTCGATTCCCCCAATGAACGAGAGGTCCACAAATTGAGCGATCAAACCTTCCTACAGTTAGGATTGTCTCAAAACACCCACTTGGTCAAACCTTCTTACAGTTAGGACCACAGTCAAAATCCCCTCTCGATTCCCCCAATGAACGAGAGGTCCACAAATTGAGCGATCAAACCTTCCTACAGTTAGGATTGTCTCAAAACACCCACTTGGTCAAACCTTCTTACAGTTAGGACCACAGTCAAAATCCCCTCTCGATTCCCCCAATGAACGAGAGGTCCACAAATTGAGCGATCAAACCTTCCTACAGTTAGGATTGTCTCAAAACACCCACTTGGTCAAACCTTCTTACAGTTAGGACCACAGTCAAAATCCCCTCTCGATTCCCCCAATGAACGAGAGGTCCACAAATTGAGCGATCAAACCTTCCTACAGTTAGGATTGTCTCAAAACACCCACTTGGTCAAACCTTCTTACAGTTAGGACCACAGTCAAAATCCCCTCTCGATTCCCCCAATGAACGAGAGGTCCACAAATTGAGCGATCAAACCTTCCTACAGTTAGGATTGTCTCAAAACACCCACTTGGTCAAACCTTCTTACAGTTAGGACCACAGTCAAAATCCCCTCTCGATTCCCCCAATGAACGAGAGGTCCACAAATTGAGCGATCAAACCTTCCTACAGTTAGGATTGTCTCAAAACACCCACTTGGTCAAACCTTCTTACAGTTAGGACCACAGTCAAAATCCCCTCTCGATTCCCCCAATGAACGAGAGGTCCACAAATTGAGCGATCAAACCTTCCTACAGTTAGGATTGTCTCAAAACACCCACTTGGTCAAACCTTCTTACAGTTAGGACCACAGTCAAAATCCCCTCTCGATTCCCCCAATGAACGAGAGGTCCACAAATTGAGCGATCAAACCTTCCTACAGTTAGGATTGTCTCAAAACACCCACTTGGTCAAACCTTCTTACAGTTAGGACCACAGTCAAAATCCCCTCTCGATTCCCCCAATGAACGAGAGGTCCACAAATTGAGCGATCAAACCTTCCTACAGTTAGGATTGTCTCAAAACACCCACTTGGTCAAACCTTCTTACAGTTAGGACCACAGTCAAAATCCCCTCTCGATTCCCCCAATGAACGAGAGGTCCACAAATTGAGCGATCAAACCTTCCTACAGTTAGGATTGTCTCAAAACACCCACTTGGTCAAACCTTCTTACAGTTAGGACCACAGTCAAAATCCCCTCTCGATTCCCCCAATGAACGAGAGGTCCACAAATTGAGCGATCAAACCTTCCTACAGTTAGGATTGTCTCAAAACACCCACTTGGTCAAACCTTCTTACAGTTAGGACCACAGTCAAAATCCCCTCTCGATTCCCCCAATGAACGAGAGGTCCACAAATTGAGCGATCAAACCTTCCTACAGTTAGGATTGTCTCAAAACACCCACTTGGTCAAACCTTCTTACAGTTAGGACCACAGTCAAAATCCCCTCTCGATTCCCCCAATGAACGAGAGGTCCACAAATTGAGCGATCAAACCTTCCTACAGTTAGGATTGTCTCAAAACACCCACTTGGTCAAACCTTCTTACAGTTAGGACCACAGTCAAAATCCCCTCTCGATTCCCCCAATGAACGAGAGGTCCACAAATTGAGCGATCAAACCTTCCTACAGTTAGGATTGTCTCAAAACACCCACTTGGTCAAACCTTCTTACAGTTAGGACCACAGTCAAAATCCCCTCTCGATTCCCCCAATGAACGAGAGGTCCACAAATTGAGCGATCAAACCTTCCTACAGTTAGGATTGTCTCAAAACACCCACTTGGTCAAACCTTCTTACAGTTAGGACCACAGTCAAAATCCCCTCTCGATTCCCCCAATGAACGAGAGGTCCACAAATTGAGCGATCAAACCTTCCTACAGTTAGGATTGTCTCAAAACACCCACTTGGTCAAACCTTCTTACAGTTAGGACCACAGTCAAAATCCCCTCTCGATTCCCCCAATGAACGAGAGGTCCACAAATTGAGCGATCAAACCTTCCTACAGTTAGGATTGTCTCAAAACACCCACTTGGTCAAACCTTCTTACAGTTAGGACCACAGTCAAAATCCCCTCTCGATTCCCCCAATGAACGAGAGGTCCACAAATTGAGCGATCAAACCTTCCTACAGTTAGGATTGTCTCAAAACACCCACTTGGTCAAACCTTCTTACAGTTAGGACCACAGTCAAAATCCCCTCTCGATTCCCCCAATGAACTAAAGTTGTTAACTGAGATAGCAATGATATCAACAATGAAGAAAGCTACAATTTTTCCCGCGAACAGGGATTGTCTTAGGAACAACAACCATCAACGTACCCACTACATCAGTTGACGGGACAGCCGGGATCTTCGTCAGTGTCGGATCCGAATCTATGAAATTCTCAAAGGGAAGGAGTAAAGATTCTACAAGCAAGAAAAACACAATGAGTATGCTAGAATATTAATCAGAAGTTTAAAACAAGCAATTGATAAAACTCACCAACTTTAGATGCAACAGCTGTTGATTTACCAACTTCTTTGGTTGGTCTCACATTTGTTGTGACGGGACTGATCTGAGGGGTGGTAGTAGCTTCTATCATCATTGGGTCTAAAGGAGTGAGAGGTTGAGATTCAGGAATTGATGATTGAATGTCAGCTTCGGTTCCTGCCAACAACAAGAAGTCACGACCTTCGGGCTGATTAGACGATCCAACAATTATAGCAGTATCGATTTCAGCAACTGGTCCTATAATTCAAACACTTATATGACTATTTAAAAGTTAAATAATAAAGAGGCAATGGAGGTAATAGAATAAAATCCTTACCTTCAGAAGGGCCCGCTTCAGTTGAACCAACTCCAACGGTTGGTCCTGTAGCTTCACCAGGAGTTTTCCCCAATAATAAATCGGAGATAAACTGATGTCAATCCTCTGAAAGATCAAGATTAATGTTGTGCTCATTAAGATCCTCGACCTCAGTAGCATGAGTGGTTTCTTCTTTAGCTGGTTCATTCACTGTGGAATCTACAGAATATGCTAAATCATAAACAATATGCATACTTATATAAACTCACACAAAATAGAGGTCAACTTTACCTTCAGTGACCGTGATGGATTCGATAACTCCACTGCTTGTACCTGCTTCTTTTAGTTTAACTAAAAGGAGATAAAGTACACATGTCATTAGAAGAGGTACGCGTTCCGACTCATTCATCTCTAGGATTTATCTTCCAAATAAAGAAATACTCGTACCTACGCTTGGAGCTGATGGATTGACGTCAGTAGTAGAAGTTGTTTGAACACCAGCAGCTTCGTCATCCATCGCGTCGTGCATTTGTTGAACGAAGCTGGTTTCCTCAGTTTCCATGATGCCGGGAGAAGCAATGCCGGCCGGAATTTCCCCTTCTTCTTGACTCCCTGCGAAAATCGAGTACGGGATAAGTTCAAATATTAAGAAATACGAGAACAGTAAAATGAAAATAAAAATGAATCGTTACCTTATTCATCTGAAGG
>NC_033794.1:86266628-86275063 GCF_001876935.1 Asparagus officinalis | reverse complement strand
CTAAGGTAGGAAAAGGAATACGTGGTTGAGACGTAACCTTCTTTCTTCTTTTTAATGGTCGCGTTTCCCCTGAAAATTAGGATTTCTCGTGACGAGACTTGGTGCGTAGCTCGATTCTTGGAGGAATTTGTGCTTGAGCCGGAGTTAAGGATTGAGATCTCTATCTACGAATAAGAGGCACTATATTTCTTTCCTCTTCATCCTCACTAAAGACATCCACCGTCATCCGGTTAGGAGAAGTCATCACTACTCTCTCCCTCTTTCTTTTTGAAACGTTTGGCAGTTGAGACGGATCAGCATGATGAGTCCGGTGAGCAATGGAAGGGTTTACATACCCTCTATTGAAGAAAGAGGAGGGGAGGCCAACCTCTCTTTCTGCATTGTAGGCATATAAAATTGCTTATAGGTCCCCTAGCACAGCTCGGCACAAACCGACGAACCAACGAGGTGACGAGATCGACGAATCGCACGGAAGCAACGGAATGAATCCACCCGCGTGCAGAATCAAGCTAATGAGTTGAGGAATCAACGAGTCATCCAACCGAGAGCGGACTCGGACGAATCACGATCGAATCAAGATCAATTTCGGACTCGAACTCAGAAGCGGATTTACTGCCAAATCAGGAATCCAACTTACTGCCAAATCAGAGTCTCAGGTCAACCGAATCAAGGACAGAACCGGAAACAACGGAAAACGACTCGAAAAAGTCGGAAAACACCGCCCGCGGGGGCTCGGCCAAAGCCGAGCCACCTCAAGGTGGCTCGGTGGCGAAGCCACCTCGGGGTGGCCTTCGGCATGCGAGCCACTGCGGTGGCCGGTGGCGCAGCCACCTTGGTGCTCGGCCATGAGCCGAGCCACCCCAAGGTGGCTAGGCACAGTGTCGGCCACCCCGAGGTGGCCGACAGTGGCCCGAGGTGGCCGACAGTGGCCAGAGGGGGCCGACAATTCCCTTTTGCCAGCCACTGTCCTGAGAGCCTATAAATAGGCCTAGAGATGTTCATTTTCAGAGGTCGAACTTTCAAGAGCCGAAACTCTGCCGGATTGAAGAGTGAACTCGGAGCTTTGAAGACCAGAAGACTTGCACATTCAGATCTGATCCTCGGCGACCATCCACGTCAGAAAAGGCAGGATCTCGAGAGGAAGAAAGAACAGATCTGAGATCTACACGAGACTACACTCCAGATCTAAGCTTGGTCTTAGATCTCGAGATCTGAGCGATTATTCCCTTGGTGGATTAATCCCTCCCGGCTATTATTCCCTTCGTGGAATAATACCCGCATAATTGTGTAGATCCGACCGGATCTAGATCGCGCGGTGGTCCACGGCAAACAACCCCGGCGCAGGCAAAGAACCCACCAAAGCGAGCGACCGCAAAACAGGAGCTCATGATTTGTTCACAGAGGAGAGTTGTAATTTTTACTTTTTTTCTTCTTTCTTTGATTTAGTTGTAACCGGATCTATAAAAGACCGGATCTTTGTAACCCAAGATGACAATCATATCAATGAGAAAGAAAACAGTTTTCCACGCGAACAAAGGGACCTATAAGCAATTTTATATGCCTACAGATACCCCCTCCAAAGTATTTTAGTCTCGTTCTTTTATAGAAGAGTCTGGAATACTTTGGATATGATTGTCTCCCACCTTCAGTCGGTGTAATGAGACCTTGGAATGATTTCCGTTCTTGATTCCTTCAATTCTCCAGGCTATTCGGTGCTTTGTCGAATGTCTGCAAGAGTTCCGGTGCTGCATTTATTGTCTGACCGTTGTCGGAATTTTGAACCTGATTTTTCTAATCTTTAGCTAACCATCGATTGTTGGCGTTGAGTCTTTATTTGCGACGCGTTGTCCGGCGTGGTGTTATTGAGTTATCCTTAAGAATATTTATAAAAAATATTCTCCAGGAACTTCTCAACCAAAAATAGGGAATAGTTTATACTCATATACCTTATTGGAGTATTAAGAAGCAGTTTATACTCGTATACTTTTCGGAGTATTAAGAAGCAATTTATACTCGTATACTTTTCGGAGTGCTCTTTAGGTTCGAATAATCTGAACCGGCCCAAAAAAAAATGTGCCAAAAAAGGTAGTATTTGGGTTCAAAATCTCTCCGACCCTTCCAAATATATGGTAGATGGGTTAAATAGGTGAAGGAATGAACCGTAGGTTGATCAAAAGTCGTTCCAATGTTTAATTCAGCTCCAATTTGAATTCTGGTTCAAATTTGGTTCAAACTGGTTCAATTTGGCTCAAACTGGCTCATTCTGGTTCAATCTGGCTCAATTTGGCTCATTCTGATCTGGTCTGGTCCAGCCAGGCTCAATCTGACTCAATTTGGCTCATTCTGGCTCATTCTGGCTCATTCTGGCTTAATTTGGCTTGGTCTGGTTCAACCCTGGTCTGGTCTGGTTCAGCCAGATCTGGTTCAAGGCTATAAAAGAGGGTTTTTCCTTCATTTTTTTCTTTTTTCTTCTTCTCTTTCTAGGGCCGGCCCCCCCTTGTTCCATTTTCTTGATTTCTCTTCCCTCAAGCATCCGATCTCTCTAAAAATTTGATATTTGTCTTAGATCTAACCTTCCTTCGGATCTTTGACTGAGAAATCCCTCGAAACTTCCATATTTAGAGTTTCCTTCGAGCCCCTCGAGCGCGTGGTTCGAGCACCTTTCAAGATCTAGTTTTTGTCGGATCCTCGAGCCTTTCCTCAGGTATATCCTTCATAAATTCAACATTTTTTATGCTTAATTTAATTTATGAACTTGTGTGGTTGCGTGCGAGGGTTAGGATTACGATTCGTCGCCTCGAGCTTATCTTTCAGGGGGTAAAAATGTGATTTTTATTTCTAGATCTGACCTCTTGAATTTTTTGTAGGCCATTATGTCGCGAGTATCGAGAGGTCGTTTTCCTGCTGCATCGGCTGATGGCGCGCTTCCCTCATATGCTGGTGAGCAATTTTTTGACCTTTTCGAAAATTTACAAATTAGTCCTCTTTTTTCTGGATATTTGCAAATTGGTCCATTTTACCCCCCGTTGTTCTCCTTGGTGAGGCAACCGGGAAAGGCCTTGGTTCTCCTTGGTGAGGATCGACGGCCGAGCCACCTCGGGGTGGCTCGGTGGCCGAGCCACCTTGGGGTGGCTCGGCCATGAGCCGAGCCACCCCAAGGTGGCTAGGCACAGTGTCGGCCACCCCGAGGTGGCCGACAGTGGCCAGAGGTGGCCGACAATTCCCTTTTTGCAGCCACTGTCCTGAGAGCCTATAAATAGGCCTAGAGATGTTCATTTTCAGGGGTCGAACTTTCAAGAGCCGAAACTCTGCCGGATTGAAGAGTGAACTCGGAGCTTGAAGACCAGAAGACTTGCACCATTCAGATCTGATCCTCGGCGACCATCCACGTCAGAAAAGGCAGGATCTCGAGAGGAAGAAAGAACAGATCTGAGATCTACACGAGACTACACTCCAGATCTAAGCTTGGTCTTAGATCTCGAGATCTGAGCGATTATTCCCTTGGTGGATTAATCCCTCCCGGCTATTATTCCCTTCGTGGAATAATACCCGCATACTCGTGTAGATCCGACCGGATCTAGATCGCGCGGTGGTCCACGGATTAACCCCGGCGCAGGCAAAGAACCCACCAAAGCGAGCGACCGCAAAACAGGAGCTCGTGATTTGTTCACAGAGGAGAGTTGTAATTTTTCTTTATTTTCTTTGATTTAGTTGTAACCGGATCTATAAAAGACCGGATCTTTGTAACCCAAGATGACAATCATATCAATGAAAAAGAAAACAGTTTTCCACGCGAACAATCTGGCGACCACAGTGGGAGCCGACGATCTCGCCAACGAGATCGATGCGTCGCAGCCGCGGATTGCAATCCCGGTCGTGGAGGAGGTCGAGTACGAGTTCGACCAAGCCAAGTTCGAGGAGTACGTGTCCTCGTCCGGCTCTATCTCCCCCCGCAAGTCCAAGAAGTTCTCCTCCGGGAGAAAAGCTCGTTGGTTTGAAGCTGCTCGGGAAGCCCACGAAGCTCTCAACCCAACTGACGCCGAAGTTGCGTCAAATGAAGTTCCACCGACCTCCAATCAGGTCAACCCAACTCCCGCCAACGCCTCTACTGTTCAGGGCGTTGTGACTCTCTCAAAGAGAGCCCGCCAGAGGCGTCGTCAACGCCTTGCGCGGCAATTCGCTAAGGCGATGGAGTCTACGGACGGATTCCGCTACCACGCGGAGTTGAAGAACAGAAGAGGCAAACAGCCTCAACCACCAATGAATGGCGACTCTTCCAAGCCGCCAAAGAAAGAATGGGTCCGCGTCAAACGGAACCGTTCGACACTCGAGGAGCGCATTCGCAAGCGCCGCGCGATGTCAGCGCAGGCACGGGCTCAAGCTCAGGAAGCCCGTAGAAAGCTGCAAAAGGAGGTGGAGAAGAAGCCACCACCAACACGACAAGTCTGGAAGCCTAAGTCTGAAGTGGCGACTCAGGCCAAAAAGCAACCAGTGCAGCCTTCTAAGGAAGGTCAAACTCCGGCGAGTCAACCAAAGTCGCCGTCAATCCCAATAACTTCTCCGGGAGATCATGCAGAGTCATCCCGCAAGAAGAAACCAATTTTGGAGCGCCTCGGTCCAATTCCTGACGTGAGAGGCAAAGCTCCAATTCACGAGCGTTTGGGCCCGATGAAGAAGCCCAGAACGACTCAACATACTGGGGGTCGCCATCACCTCCAGCATGACAAAGACCTCAAGGCAGCTGCGCGCACCAATTTGCGCATTGAAGTCCAAGATCACGCCGAAAATTCACGCCCAAAAAGGCATGTTTTGAGGCGGGTAACCTTTGAAAGCCCAAAGAAGGCAAGTCAACCTCAGATGGAAACATTATCATCTGATAATGATTGTGTTGTACCTGAGAAGGCGTGCCCGCACACGATAGGTTACTCTGACTGTCAAAATGACGAGTTGTACTATCGTGCTGGGGGTACGAATAGAACCAGGAAGAGGAGTCCCCGAGAACGGGAAATTCAATGTCCCTGTTCCAAACTCATTCGGGCGGTATTGTCGGAATGCAATTGCATTAAGGCGGTCCCCGAAAGAGTTTCAGTTTTTGAAAGACTTAATGCGGAAACGCCAAAACCAAGGCCTAGGCGCTTCCAACGAAGAAGAAGGGTGATTGAAGACGGAGAATTTCCGAGGGTCACCACCAACATGACGAGCAAAGGGACATCGGCACGAGAAGATTTCGAGTCGATTCTGAAAGCTTCCCGACCTAGAACCCGTCTGCAGTCCGGAACCATAGAGCGAGCAACTTATGGTAGGATTCGGACAAGACGCCCTTCAGAAGATGAAGAATCTGATGCCGGCTCCGCGGTGGCATCAGATAATACAGTATCCAGCGAGGGACAACCCCGCGAGGCCCTGATGATAAGTGCGGAGCAGATGGCCAAGATGCTTGAAGACGCTTTGGCTAAGCAGAAAGAAAGTTTCAAATTTGAGATGGAGATGGCCATGCAGCAGATGAGAGAAATGCATGACCAACAGATCCAAGCATTGGCGAACCAACAAGGCGAGCAGAATCATCGTAACCCGATTAATGTGGAAGATGAGGATACAAATGCTCGTAACACCAATGATCCTCCCGTCAACGCAGGGGGTGGTAATGAGAATGCTGGCGAAGAAACCGGCGAAAACCTGAAGATCAAGAACCTCGAGAGCAAAATCAACACACTAATTTCCGCTCAAGAGACGAAGAAAACAGGCATTCCTTGCCCATACCCAAGAGAATGGGAATCGATCCCATATCCGGCGAAGTTTAATCTAATTAACTTCACGCCGTTTAATGGGATGGGTTCACCTACCCAGCATTTGATTTACTTCAAATCGCATTTGGGGGTGATCTCTGGTAATGAGCCTCTGATGGTGCGGTCATTCGTCGGCACTCTTCGCGGAGCCGCCTTCGATTGGTATCGCCGCCTCAAGCCAGGCAGCGTAAACAGCTGGGATGACATGGAGACCAAGTTCCTGGCCAACTTCTTCGACGACGACACCGAGATATCTATCGGATCGTTGCTCGATGAGAAGCAGAAGGACGGAGAGTTAGTCGATACCTTCGTCAAAAGATTCCGGAACAAGGCGATGAATTGCCGGGACCCGATCACCGAGGAATTCATCCTCCAGACCTGCCACAACAACCTCGCGTTGGACGTGCTAGAAGCAATGGGGACAGCACCATCCAATACATGGAAGGACTTGAAAGTCCGGGGAGAGCAAGCTGAGCGATTCCTCAAGAGGAAGAAGGCGGAAAGAGGCCAACCGGCGACAAGTGCTCCAAAGCAAAACTTCGTCCCACGGGGGAAAGGTAAGGCACAAGCTAATGCAGTTGATGCTAATCAAACCTTTCAATTGCAACCACAGCAACAGCAGCCACAGCAACAAGCACCCCAACAATCTCGAGGACAATGGCAACAACGGCCTCAGAAGCAGAAATCTGCGGAGCCGAGGTTTCCTAAAGTGTACTCCTTCAAGGATGATGAAGTTCCCGGCATCTTCAAATACCTGTTGGAGAACAACAAGATCCAGTTGCCGGCGATCGTGGATCAAGAAGGGGCCAGCAAAGTGACGGATCCAAAGTACTGCGCGTACCACAGAGCGGTCCACCACCCTACGAGATCATGCTACCACCTCAAGGACAAGATCCAGGCGTTAATCGACGTAGGAGTCATAACCCCGAAACCAGCCAAGAATGTGGGGGCCAACGCAGTGTCAATCAGTTTTGGGTCGGTGCCTACAACTTGGTTCGAGCCAAAACGCGTCACCAAAGTCGGGATGAAGACGGTGAATGACGATCCGCACGGACAGCGCCAAAAGGGACTTGTGCCGCACACAACCCCAAATGGCGAAATCCTTTGGGTTCATCCAGATCTGATTGGAGATGAACAATGGGCCGGTTCGTCATCCGGGAGAAAGTCTAAAGGAAAAGGGAAGTCTTGTTATGGAGTCTCTGCTATCCCCGGGGAAGATGACGAAAGAATCTCCACTTTCCTGCTCTCTGAAGAAGAACAAGAGGCTTTTGCGACACGGAGCGGAAATGAATATCACTACAATTATCCGCCACCTAGTGAACAGGGGGTGAACAAGCGGGGACCAGCCAAAACTCTCACGGAGATGGGAGTGATTGCAAGTCCCACACCGGGTAAAGAAGCTCTACGACAACCGGTGAATAAACCAAAAGAGAAGAATCCCCAAGAGGTACAGAATCCGAAGCAGTCTCGTTTCAGTCGTCCAATTGGAAGAGACAAACCGGAAAGCTCGAAGACTCCGCATAGCTTCGACATTATGGCGCAATTAGCCAACATTCCTGCACGGATAACGCTGTATGAGTTGCTGCGATTATCCAAAGAAACCAGGGAGGCCCTACAAGAAGCTTTGGCCAATGCAGAGGGATTTCTGACTCAAGTCAAGCCGGTGCATGAACAGCCAGAACCGCTGAGTCAACAGTGCAACATAGCGACTAAGAACCTTCCCTGCATTACTTTCACCAAAGAAGATATGCAGACGAAGAATTCGAACCACGATCGGCGATTATATTTCGTCGGATACATTGGCTCCAGCCAAGTCAACCGAATCCAAGTGGATCCGGGTTCTGCTGTGAGTATTATGCCGCTTCGATTGATGCATTTCCTCGGTATTCCAGTAAGCAAGTTGGTGTCCACAGACACTGTTATTTATGGATTCAACACTAGTGGGTCAAGACCCTTGGGTAAGATCCGGGTGAAGTGCCAGATGGGAGATCTGAAGACAGAAGTCACGTGTTATGTGATCGATGCGGAGACTTCGTACAACTTACTATTGGGTCGGCCTTGGATCCATAGTAACGTGATAATTCCATCTACTCTCCATCAGTGTTTGAAGTATGTCGACACTGACAATGAGGTTAGGACGGTGGTCGCGGATAAGCAACCATTCAAGGGGTATGAGAATTATTTCACCGATTCTCTCCTTTATGGTAACGAATCCGATACTGAACCATCGGCCCAGGGCACAGACAGCGGAGAAGAAGCTGATTCTGAAGCCGGATTCGATTACAATGGCGGTTTTGTTTTAAATGACATTGTACCCTTTGTAATCAATCTTGACGATGAACAATCGTCAAATGCAGATTGTAACTGGCAACTTGCCGATATTGCAATAAAAGATGATTTAGAGTACTCCTTGTCTCTTGATGATATGATAAAAGAGCTGTACGACAATCCTGAGTTGTATATGCCGATCCAATCATCCTATGTAACGAAGGAACACCTCCAGCATTCTTTCGGAACAACCATGGTCATCCCAAACAAAGTAAGAGGCGCTAAAGAAGTAATTTACGGTAAAGGAAAAATCTCTCCGTTACCAGATCATTTCCTAAGTGAAAACGAAGATGATGACAAACCTGGTCGACATCTATCCAA
>NC_033794.1:86245460-86265628 GCF_001876935.1 Asparagus officinalis | reverse complement strand
AAATGTCCTGAATTTTGAACTTCTCGCAAAACCTGATGAAGGCGTTGCTGACGAATTGAGGACCGTTGTCATGTATGATTCGTCTTGGGACACCATGCCGGTAGATGATATGGTGTTTGATGAATGCAATGACGTTACTCGTTTTAACTTCTCTGAGCGGAATCGCTTCAGCCCATTTGGAGAAGTAGTCGGTAATTGCTAAGATGAACCGATCACCTTTGACTGATGGGGGATTTATAGGACCAACAATATCCATTCCCCAGGTCTCAAACGGCCATGACGTTGCCAAAGGATGTAGATGTTCAGGGGGTATGTGCATATAATTTGCATGTAATTGACACAATTGACATCGTCGGGCGCAGTCAACTGCATCCTTTACCATAGTCGGCCAATAATATCCAATTCTCCTAAGTCGGTCACAGAGTTTCGGACCGGGTTGATGTGCACCGCACGTCCCCTCATGCGCCTCTTTGAGTGCTTGTTCTGCTTCCTTATTGGATAGACAACGAAGTAATAGACCGTCGTACGACCGTCGGTACAACATTTGTGATTCAGTGTTGTAGTAAAATCTCGGTGCTCTCCACCGAATCGAATCCCTTTCTTTCACGTCTTCAGGTAAGATACCGTGTATCAGGTTTTGATGAGAAATATAAATACTGGAACTGGCATGGGGAAGGTATCACTGAAGATGAGGATCCAAATATGCATGTTGGTACGTCCGGTGGCCAACGAATAGATGACACAGAAACATTGTTGAATGATATTTTTCCTCGACCTACAGAATATGATGTTGATGATAATGTCGAGGATGATATTGGAGACAAAAGTGTATGTATTTTGGAGATGCGGAACGTACTCGATGAAAAATTCTTCAAACGAGTTTGCCATCTCAATGGTCACCTGGTGGTATGGAATCAGGTCTCGATTTCTGACTTCATACTCTCCTCGAATCTGATTAACTACCAATTAAGAATCTCCAAAAGCTTCAAGGTATTCGACCCCCAGCTCTTTGGCAAAATTGAGTCCAATTATCAATACATTGTACTCGGCTACGTTATTAGAGCATGGTTCGCTTAGCGGTATGTCAGATAATTATTTTGAAATGCTTCTTGATTTGCTTCGGACTGTAATCCCTGGAGGAGAAAATAGCATACCCCAAACAACTTATCAAGCTGAGAAGATTTTCTCTGCTCCGGGTCTTGATTATAATAAGATTGATGCATGCCCGAATGATTGTATTTTGTACCACAAAGCCAATAAAGCTTGGCCGAGCCACCCTGGGGTGGCTCGGCCACCGAGCCACCCTAGGGTGGCTCGGCTTGGGCCGAGCCACCTTAGGGTGGTTCGGTTCGGGCCGAGTTCCCCCAGGTGCGCTGGTTTTGTCGTTTTCCGTTGTTTCCGGTTGTTTTGTCCGTTGTTCGGTTGTTTTGTTGATTTGTTGACTTGATTCCGGATTTGGCAGTAAACTCAGTCGGTGTTTGAGTTCAAATCCACTTTGTTGGAAGACCCGTCGACGCCCCGAACCACTAACGTTGTTCACATGCAGTTCGTTAGCTTTGTAGCCTCTTTAGTTCGTTTCGTTGCTTGAACGTTCGTCGATTTGTCGAATCATCGCGCCGAGCTGTGTCAAGGGACCTATAAGCGGTTTTATACGCCTACACCATATAATTTACCTCCATTGTTTTGTAAGAAACAGCTGTTTTTGATACTTGCATTACTGATACCCGATAAGCATGCACCGAAAAATGATATTGATGTCTACTTAGAGCCTCTAATTGATGAGCTAAAATAATTATGGTCTGAGGGTATTTTAGCATATGATTCCCATTTAAAAGAGTCGTTTAGATTACGTGCTATTCTATTATAGACGATTAATGATTTTCCAGCTTATGCTAATCTGTCCGGGTACTCTACGAAGGGCAAGTGTGCTTGTCCTATATGTGGTCCAAAATTTATAGCTCTTCAATTACCACATAGCCGAAAGAGTTGTTATTAGTTTAATCGAAGGTGGTTGCCCTTGAGTCATAAGTATAGAAAATTATCAGCTATGTTTGATGGCACAGTTGAGAAGAGAATGAAGTCGCGTCAGCTGACAGGTAATGAGATCATAAAATTACTTGAGGGGTTTCCAAAAGTTGTGTTTGGAAAAAATCGCTATTCTAAATTTAACCCGCTCGGAGTAAAAGATTACTTAAAGTCAAAAAAGCCATTGAAGCGTAAGCGAAAGGCCCGAAAAATGCAAGTTGAGGACGAAACCGAAAAATTACGTAGAGGGTGGACTAAATTTAGTATCTTCTTTCAGCTACCTTACTGGCAAAATCTTAAAATAAACACTTTTGTTTATTATAACACTATATTTATTCATGTTGTGTATCCTATCTTATTCATGTACATTGTTAGTATATATGTTGTTGGATGTATATATTAGACGGAATTGGTTGATGTATATTTTGGATTGGATGGTTGGATTTGTGCATTGTGTTGGTTTTGATTATATTTGGTTTTGAATGGAATTGTTATGAATTTTGATTATATTTGGATGGTTGGATGTATTCATGTACACAGTATTTAGTGGATGTATTAATGTATTAATGTATTAATGTAATTATACAGGAAAATACAAATTGTAAATAAATTTTTTTGCTGAAAAAATATCAACCTAGACGAAATTCCATCTAGTATGAGTCAAACTAGACAGAATTTATGTCTAAGTTGTCATAATCAACCTAGACAGAAAACCGTCTAGGTTGACAACCTAGATGGATTTCCTACTTCCGTCTAGGTTAATTTCCATCTAGGTTGATCAGCCTAGACGAAATTCTGTCTATTTTGCCCCAACCTAGACAGAATTAGACTAGACGGAATTCCGTCTAGTTGCGCCAACCTAGACGGGAAATGAAGCAAACTAGATGAAAATTTCCGTCTAGGTTGCTCGGTTTTCTACTAGTGTTGGTCAATTTAATACGGATGATAAAAACACAACTCGACAGTCTAAAATGAAATTCCAAAAATAAACTCATCAAAATGGCCAATTCAAATCTCACACCTTAAAAAGCCAAGTTACTATTTATTCTCCCCTAATTAGAACCCAATGTTTACATATCAACTCACTTTAATGCGACTATACGATGTTGTCTAACTAATCTATATTGCATGACTAACTGTTGAGTGAGAAGTTCAATCACAAAAGCATAGAAGTTCTAGATCCCTATGCTCACACTCTATTTGTCATCACTTAAAAGTTAACATGAAATATAAAAATTCTAAGAGTTCGGTAAAATCATATTTTAACTATCCGACGATATTATCTCTTTTCAACATATCATATCCACAAACCCTTAAGCAATAAGTTTGCACCTCTTGCGTCCACCATGATCTTAGCTAAAAGCTTATCATGTTCAATGATTAAACTCCTAATCCCCATGGGTTTTATGTGTAATAAAAAGGGTATAACTATTATCGTCCACAATTGAATAATTTTCACAAGAGTCACGGTAACATATAGACCATATCAAAGAAACTCATTTTCATATTGTTAACATCTTTGTGTTGAGTTTGGCCTAAAGACTCAAATTTCAAAAAAAAAACCATATTTAGACTTTTGGTTCAACTGTATAATTATCAAAACGTAAATCAAAAATACCAAATAAAACTTTGAGTGCACTCAAAACTTATAAACAAAGTGGTCATAAAGTTTCAACATCAATAAAAGTCATATAAAAAAGTTATAAAGTCAAATGACTCATAAAACAAAACAAAACAAACTGTGCATGTTTTCAAGCGTCTGAGTTATTGAACCAGATGTCTAAAACGTGACCTAGACATTTGAAACGTGAATCAGACATCTAACTTCTAGAAACCAGATGTCTGATCTTCAGATGATGGAAAACTAAATTCAAAAAAAAATATTGTAGAGACTTTTAAAATTCCATCCAGATGTCTGAAACTTGAATCAAACATCTAAAATACTAAACCGAACGTCTGAATTTAGAATTTTAGCAGTTTTTCTTATATTTCAACTATGATGGTCTCGTATCTTTCTTGTACTAATGTTAGGAATACTTTTCTATATTTTTCCAATATAGAGAACGAATCTAACATATTTAGAATATATAACATGGTCATGAATTCAATAAAAACATGATTTTTGTCAACTAGATTTTCTAAAACTTGCTAAAACATAGTTAAAACTTGTTATTTATAAAAAATGAATTATAACATATTTTACCAACAAAAAACTCATATATAAAATGTAGTCTATTGATTTTCATCTAATTTCTATGACTCTAGGGTCAAAATTACATATGTGCATCTTCTACACCAAAAATATTAACGCAAACTCAAAAATAGATCAAGGAAGATTATAAATAATCATGATGGATCAAAATACATTTGACAAAAAATAAACATAATTTATAATATTTTTCCCTGTCAATGAACATATTTGAGGATCAAAGGCGGTAAAAAGCAAGTGGGTGTTTGCCTAAGGGTTTTTCTACCGAGAATATGATCTCAAAGTTGACAAACATATGTTAAAATTATCCTCTTCCTTCCCCAGGCTTGGATAGCTCTACAGTGTCAAAAATATAAAAATTCTAATTTCTAGGGTTATCTAGGCCTTATATGGGTTATTGGCTTAACGGGTTAACAAACAGTTTGACCGCTTTTGACCGCTTTTGAGTTAAAACCCGTTTAGGATTTCTAACACATAAACCCTTATAAAAACTCTATTTTATTATCTAAAACATATAGATTTAAACTAATAAAATAAAGGAAATATCTCATCTCTCATCATTAGAAAATCGATTGTAGAATTATTTTACTGTCTCGATGGTGTGGGTTATTACAGAGTATCTTGTAAAAGTAAGTTTAAATAAAAAATAGTAAATATCAATTAAACACAACTAGAAAGATATTACAGGCCTTTTTTATTAAGATTGTTCACCAAAAGATATATTGTGGAAGAAAAATGATGAAACTATGATCCAAGGGTCACACTCTTCGAACGATTGATCATTGAATAATGAAGAACGAAGTAGAGAATGGTTTCTGAGAAGCCTGAGAAGATCCCTTCAATAAAGTTAAACCCTTAGCACATATGCCCTCTCTCCATATTTCTTTTTCTCTACGATTTAGGTCAGGAGCCTATTATGAAAAATATGAGGAAAAATCCTATATACTTTGCAACAAATGACTCAGATAGAATCTTGAATCTAAAATTAGCTGTGCGACCGTCGATGGTCTATCTTGATCATCAATGGTGAAATGATGATCATCGATGGTCTATCTTGATCATCAATGATGAAGTGATGATCATCGATCGATGGTGGTTGCTATTAATGATTTGAATCTCTCTAGATATTTGAATCATCAATGGCTGAGATGATCACCGATAGTCCATAGAGGATGATCAATGTTCGATTCTCAATCACTGATGATCAGTGTTCTCATATTAACTATTAAGCTATTTTTTTACGATAAATCATCTCGTTCTTATTTCATACTTGTATAAAACTATACTAGGTCATCTCAAACACATGTTCGACTTAAATGAATATTTGTTACTATTCAAACAAGAGATATTGTACGGGCAACGCCTAATAATCTCTACCTTTTTATAATAACAAACTTAAAATTTGAAAAGGACTATAGTAAATTGTTTAAGATATATAGACAGTGAAAAGCACACATCTACTTTCATGATATATATAGATATGTATAATGCTTCCCTTGCATTCGTGGATATATGAAATGTGAGATACAAGTTTATCAAGCTACCCCTGCAACTGAGTTTCTCATGTTTCAAAACTCCTCTTCTTCTCCCCAAAAACAAATAAAATTTTAATTTTCATAATTTATTCCCTTTATGTTACTAGCAAAGCAATCAGTTCTTTCCAAATGGACATGAAAAAGAGATGATTAATATAGCACAATATCATCCCAATGAGACAGGGGAGACATAACACAAGCAAATTCCCAAGAAATTTTCATAAGAGGATAGTTGACATGATGAAAAACAAGAATTACATGATAAGCACATCATTGAACTCCATATACAAACATGCAACTCATAAACACAGAAATAGAATGTTGCAAAAAGTATGATAATCAAACAAGGGTACAAATGAGCTATGCCTAAAACCACTAATATAGGAGCAAATAATAGGATGTGGACTAACCCAAACTTTATCTAAAGGACCAAAATACCATTCTATTATCTCAATAATATGAAAATTCGTGATATATGCCATCTCTAAATATATAGAACATTTAGTGTAGAATGGATACCCGTTGAGTTTTGCATTAATTGAGAACACACAAGTGTGGGTCTTTGACCATTTTTGAATGAATATGCAAGTTTTCATGTGGATTCTATATGAATGTGGATCTTTGATCATCCTTTAACAAATATAACTCATAATTTTCATTCAGTTAAGCATCGATGCACATTGGTAATCAAGATATAAGTAATGCAATCTAAAAATCTAGAACGGACTCAATTATATTCATAAATTCATATAAAACTTGTTTCACATCACTACTTCTTAATAGCAACCACATACAACTAATATGGACCACATATGCATGAATATGAAGTGATGAAGTGAATCCATAGTAAATAGTCTCCATCATATCAAACACATAAGCATAGATATATAAATATAGATATGAAAAACTATAGGCTTGTCAAGTAATAATCAACCCACTGTATTGTTTAACAATATTTTGCTCAGTAATCTAATACTATTATAAAAGTGGATCGGGATGTTAAAATATTTCTTCTCAAAATACTCTTTTAAACATATACATACATACATAAAATACATGCATCCATACATAAACCGTAGTCATACATACGTAACCCCCAAATAATTTTATTTTACCATCACTATGCTGAATCAAATAATTTTATTTTATCATGACTATGTTGTTTACAGTTTTGTAACCTCCCATCATCATATTAATCTCTTTCATTAATGTTAATTTCTTTACCTCATATCACAACTCACACTGACTTTTATGGACAATAGAAAAACAAATGCTCCAGAGGGTATAAGTGAGTATTTGAATAGATGTGTTTACATAATTATAACAATCAAAACGATTATGATAATAACATTTATAAACCCAACTAAATGCATACTCATAACCCCCAAATAATTTTATTTTACCAACAATATGTTGAATCAAATAATTTCATTTTATCATGACTATGTTGTTTACACGTTGGTAACCTCCCATCATCATATTAATCTCTTTTATTAATGTTAATTCCGTTACTTCATATCACAACTCACACTGACATTTATGGACAACAGAAAAACAAATGCTTCGGCGGGTATAAGTGAGTATTTGAGTAGACGTGTTTTCATAATAATAACAATCAAAACATTTATGATAATAACATTTACAAATTATTATCAGACATTAATTTAGTAATAATGAAATTTAAACGATGACATCGTTATTAGTTGGAATGTAGCCTGACTTAACAATCAAAATGTTTGTATGCAGATATATACTTTTTTATAGTGAGTATTTGAATATAGACTTGAAAAAATTCTCATCTATCTTTTCATTAATGTTAATTCCGTTACTTCATAATCATAATTATTTGGTAAGTCATTATTATTACATAATTTGGTTATAAGTCAAATCTCATATAAAGCTAATCCATACACAACCTCCATCTTACAAAATCTTACCAAGTCCTACCAAAAAAATAAAAGACAGGAGGAGATAGAAGCAACACTATGTGATTCAAAGAGGTTAGTAAAAGCATGTTTTTGTTTGTAAGGTAGTTGGATACTTTTTCACTATATTTCGGAAAAAGACACCCTTCATCACATTTGTTTGTATGTATATATTTTATTCTTTTTTCTTGAAGGATATCATCTGATCAAGATGGAGTTAATGACCAAGCCCACATCCCGATCCGAGAGTTAAAAATATATCAGAAACAATAGAGTATAAATGTTTGTGTCTTATGTAATACTATAAACTCCTTTAAGAATGGAGAAGGAAAGAAGCAAAAGTTGATTCTAATTGATGAAGAGGTGATACGAATTTTACATTGCATAAAATGATTGACCGATTATTTTTTTAACCATATTAAATGCATGTGTAAAAAAATCTTCAAATGGAAACTTCTTAAGCATAGATATATATCTTTGAACGAGCATCACGATTATCCATTACTCTTGCTATCCCTATAATTTTTCTTAGCAAACATCAAGTGATTGGTGCTTTTTTGTATTTGAGATTTCTTAAGTTACTCATGATGACCAATTAGATGGATAGTTCACACACACAAAAAGTATCATCACAAAAAATAAATATAAAAATAAATACACGTGCAACGCACGTGCACTATACTAGTAATCTCAAAAGCATGTAGGAACATGGTAAGATTTTTTTTAAGGAAAATAAAAAAGAAAAGAAAGGAGAAATTTTTATTTTTTTCATATGAACAAATAGATAAAAGCAAAAACTCAAAAAGCATAGGTGCACACACACACACACATATCATGTGAGGTTCATAGAATATACCTGAAGCTTACACTTATGAGAATATTTTTCTTAACTAAATATTAATGCAAGCATTACGTACCTTTGCAATAAATCCATGCTTGCATAATGAGACCTTATCTGTAATGTATCAACAACTTCTTATTTGTTGATCTCAAAAATCACATACCCATTTCTTCTTATTGATCAAGCTAAGGATTAGATTCTTATCTTATAAATATGCCTTGAGCAACCCAATCGGATGTTATCATGCTCCTTAGCCTTCTTAATTGTATGTTTAGGTTTTCAAATATGCCTATATTGCATGTGATAGTTCATTAAAATATTATCCATTCTATCACATAAAGTGAAAATATAGAAGATTCATTTAAGATGAGTGCAAATAGAGTTAAATTATTTTCTTTGACAAAAAAGATTAAAACTTTTTTCTTGTTTTTTAATATGAATAACCAAGTTTAGTTTTGGCTTTTCCATATCATTGATTAGAAAGGATTATGTTTAAACCTTTACAATCCAATGAACATTTTTTCACAGCCTTTTGAAAAACAATATTTTAGACTTTAGTTATTCATTTTCAAGAACTATAGTGATACATCTAGTTTCAAACTTTACTTGTTCAAAAGATAATTTAAATAAAAGCTCATTTATCTTAGCAACTAATGATTCATTTTTCACTTGTTTTATCACCAAGTTGTTTGGTTAAATTAGCATTCATGTCTCTATACATGGAATATTATATGTATTCAAATGAGGTATTCAATTATGATATATTTTTAGTTTTATCATTCAACAATTTATTATCCTTCTTTAAACTTAAATACATCTTTTTAATAACTTTATACTTTTCAGCAAGTTTTTTAAATTGACCTAACATCTCAACGTACTTATCATACAAAGCATCATAAGTTAGTTATACCTCACTGTAGGAGCTCTCACGTTCGAAATTGGCCAAATTACTTTCTTTATCCATGAAACAGCAGTGTGCCCTTCATTATCATCGCTCGAGCTACTTTTTGACTCGTCTTCATCGCTCGACATGTCTTATGTGGCCACCTTGTCTTATGTGGCCACCATGAAGCTTTGGCCATTTCTTTTTTAGTCCTTTTTGTTTATTAGGCAATTCTTACTTAATTGACCAAATGTTTTGCATTGAAAACACATAGATTTAGTATCAAAATCACTAGAATTGTATTTGTTTACCTGGCTAGTGTAACGATTCCATTTGTTTTGTATAAATTTCTAAATGTCCTTTGATTTGAGGAAGGATTCAAACTCTTTAACAATTTGATCTACATTATTATCTTTCTCATTATCAGAACTCAAGCTCAAACCCATATTTTCCTCGGCCTTTGAATTTTCTCTTTTCACTTTGAGGACCAATGACTTTTTTTAGAGTTATCTTCTAAATCATCTTCTCTTTTTTACAAAACCACTTCATATATGAGAAGATTTTCCATAATATTTTCAAGTCATGGTTCAGAAAAATTTCACAATTTTAATGGTTGTTACCTTTGGTTTCTAGTCTTTGAAAATAGAATAAAGAACTTTTCTCACAAGTTCTTTATTTCCATAGTCGTTCCTTAAGGTCTTTGATTTGTTCACTATATTAGTAAATCATGTGAACATAGTCTGAGCACTCTCTAAAGACTTCATTCTAAAGTTTTTATACTTGCTAACAAGCAAAGCAAGTACGGCTTCCTTAACCAGTGTCTGTAGGCAATAAAAATTGCCTTAATCCCTGCACAGCAAATTGGAACAGGAAAAAGAGCTTAAGGGTCCATCTGTGAGAAGGCAAGAAGACTCCCCAAAGGTCCAACCGACTCAGTCCACAGTCCAACCGACTCAGTCCATAGTCCAGCCGACTTAGCCCCTTCCAAGACGACTCCCCTAGGGTCTAGCCGACTCCCTTAGGGTCCAGCCAACTCAGTCCTCTTGAAGCTGACTCGAATGTGGTCGAGACCCCCTCGTCGACTCGAAGGGCTGTGTCAGTCCGTCCTTCAAAGACCTAAGTGAACGAAACCCCTGTACCAACTCGCCCTCACCTTGAAGACCTCGGGATGATACCCCGAGCTGATACCTCTTATGTCGACTTAAAGGGTGACCTTAGTCGACTCGAGGTCAGACCGCTTAGTCGACTCGAAGGGTGACCTTAGTCGACTCCTCTTCCCAGAATCAAATCGTCAAGAGTCCCTTCACTTCAAAGACAAAATGACCGAAAACCTTCGTGTCGACTAGAAGGGCGGTGTTAGTCCGTCCCACGAGACGACACCCCCCGTATCGACACGAAGAGCGGACTCAGTCGACCCAGAGTCATGTACCACCAGCTCGCCAGCATGAGTTGGGGGGCCGACCTACCAACATTCAACTCGACCATCTCGACAGCACGAGTTGGGGTCCCACCTGAACATTGGGCTGCTAGCCATGTCTGTTTGACCGACTCGCCAGCACCGCGTGTTTGGCTGACCCGCCTGCATGGATCAGACCCACCAGAAGTCAACTCGCCAGCACGAGTCTGACCTCACCAGCACGTTTGACAACGGTCCATTTAGGGTATGGGAACAGTCACATATTCCATGAATCAAGGAGGAGAGCATGACGTGCCTCACCTAGGCATGGCCATATCTACGGATCAAGGAACTATCCTACTCTACAAATAGCCATTAATGGCTACAAGAAGAGGGCGGCTGACAGGACCCTCTAGGTGGTCACATCCCATAGCTAGGGCGGTTGGTAACCCCAAGCAGTCACATCTCGTAGCTAGGGTGGCTGGTGCTCCTCACCCCTACTAGTGGTCACATCCAACAAATCAAGGGATGGCCTATGCCATCCCTTGCCTATTTAATGTCACTTTCAGCCAACATGAAGGGGGCTTGGCATATTTCATTCTCAAGGCTCTTCGAACAGAGACTTGGGGCTGCTGCGACTAAAATTATACCAAACCTATTGGCATTTGACTGGTCTGCTTGGTAGAACATTCTTGGTTGTAAGCTTAGATTGTTAAAGTAGACTCGATATGAAATCTCAGATCTGAGGCTCATTGGCTCTACAAACTATTTCATTGTAGCCCTATCTAAGCTTCCGGCCTTGATATTTATCAAGCTTGGGTAGTTGACTTTCGACAGTCAAGCATTCAGCCTACAAGCACAAGCATTTGTTTGGCCTTGGGTAGACTCGAATCACCTTGGAGCTTCTACTGCGCACTGAATCTCCAACCGCGACGTCAATCATATCGTCCAAGGGAGGCAAACTCGACACAAGCATTAAGGGAGGTGTCATATCGCTATCGAAGAACCCACGTTAAACAAGGAGAGCATTCTCTCCACTTCTGTTGTAAATCCTAATTTCATTGATTTGTAACAAACACACAGATAATACAAATCTTGCATCGAGTCCCAAATTTTACACCATACAGTGTCGCCCCTTCTTGTGTAACCTCTAGAGTATTCCAAATTTCATATGTAGTAGTACAAGTCAGCATACGATTACATTCTTCAACATTTAGTGAACAATAAAGAGCACTCATTATTTTTGCATTTATGGAATAGAGCTTTTTGTCATCTGACAATCACATTTTATTACAGTTTTATACCCTTATTATCTATTTTATATGAATAAATATACCACTAATAACTGTTTTTATGTTTAATTGCAGGTTAATGAAGAATAAATCTCAAACTCCCATCTCTCAACAAAAACCCGTTAATTAAATAAAGAAATGAAGCCAATTGGAAAATCAATTTCCAAATTATCCAAAAGCCCAAGCTAAGAAAAAGAAGAAAAGCCCAAGAAATGCCAAAGCCCAAAATAAATACATGAAGAAATCAAGAAGCCCAAAAGCCCAAGCAAAAGCCCAAAATCCAAGTCCAAAAGCCAATGGAAGAGGAACTCTGTGGACAGCAACAGGAGAAGGGCAGGCATCGATGCCTGCACCGATGCCTGCATCGATACCTGCATCGATGCCTGTATCGATGCTGGTATCGATACACTGGACAGTTTGTTACGAATCAAAGGCTGAAAATTGATGTTTTTGGATAAGATTTTGATCCAATAGCTCTCATTCACTGATGTTTACTATAAATAGGGGTAGAGAGTGAGGGGTTAGAGGTGTGAAAAATTTTGTAACTCCATTTGGAGAGGAGGGCTACTCTTAGTTGAGAAGGCCTTCCAATAATTGTAACTTTAGTTGTAATTAATAAAAATAATTTTTCTCCACTTTAAATTTGTTCTTTCTCCTCTTTATTGAATGATGAGGATGGAGATGAAGAGCAATTTAAAGGTTTGCATTTCTTTTTTCTTTTATTTATTTTTAGTAATTTCTTTATTATTTCTTATTAGTTAGATTTAAAGTCATGCTTGTAGTATAGATTTATTTTCTTGTCTTTTTATTTCTTTTTGTACTTTAATTTGTAGAGTAGATTTATTTTTTTGTATTTAATTTTTGTAATATATTTTGTAGTTTAGATTTTAATTCTTTGTAGTTAGATTTATTTCTTGTTCATAGTTTAGATTTTTATTTTCTTTTTAATTTTGTAATTAGTTCTTTTTCTTCTTGTTTTTATTTCTTAAGATGTGAAATTAATTCTTGTAGAAATCTTAGAATTGTATGATGCTAGTCTAATTTCCTTTATAGTATGCAAATTATTCTCTTAAAGAGAATAGTTTGTATTTTGTAATTGAAATTGGTTAGTGGATTATATTCTAGATTTCTTACCTCTTTTGAATCCTCCATCTTAACTTTCTTAAATTTTCTTTTCATTCTTGGTTTTATTTCTTGATTTTATTCATTCTTCTTTCTTGCCTTGTGATTTTATTTGTTCTTTGATTCTTTCTTCTCTAAAATTCAATTTATTATCTCTTGCATATATTCACAAAAATCACTCATCACATATCTCTCCATAATCGTACTTATTCTTTATTTCTAATTGTCACGCACAAAACATAAGAACCAATTCTAATAATCTCTTAAAATCACCTTCCTTGTGGGATCGATAACTTTTATACTATAACTTGATTAATTATGCACTTGCAATTTTAGTACATAATTATGCCGCATCATCATCTAATTATGCCCCTAAGGATTCGAGCTTAATAAGGAACAAGAAATCCTTAAGTGAACCGGTTTAAGTTTTCTCAGATTAGTTGGTATCTAAGGCAAGGTTTAGGGGTTGCGTAAAGCGCTCCGTAAGGAAAGAGGTACTTAATTGATCTTTGATCACCCTCTAGTACTATCCTTACCTGGCTAACTACCTGGGTAAAACTTTAATCTTTTCACTATAGGAGTTTTTGGTTAGGAGCTGGTCTAGCGAGTTAGGCTAAACCCTAGAATTAGAGTGATTGAAAAGTGATTGTTTTGATTTGTTTTAGTTAGGATTTTTCTTTATCTTTTCATATAAAAAAAACTAATTTTCTTTCTTTCCTTAAAGAAAAAAAAAATTATTTTGGTGTATGCAAACTTGGGTTCGGGATAATTCTCATCGTTTAATCCGTGTTGAACCAATTCAAGAAATAGCAAATCAACCCGTTCTTCAGGATATGTGTTACCCCACCAGAAATGCAATTCCATCTTGCATAAGACTCCCCGAAGTAAATGGAGCAAATTTCGAGCTTAGACCGCATTTCATAAACATGCTTCCTAAATTCCTAGGTAATGAAACAGAAGATGCATATATTTTTATCTCGGAATTTGAGAAAGTGTGTATTATGATTAAAATGAGAGAATTAACCGAAGATGCAATTAAGCTCAGATTTATTTCATTTGCCCTTAAGGACAAAGCTAAAAAATGGCTGTACAGCTTACCGATAAACTCCATCTCAACTTGGGAGGAATTTGTCACCGTTTTTCTCAAGAAATTTTTCCCTATTCATAAAACGGTAAAGCTTAGGAACAGTATTCAAAACTTTAAAATTGTCCCAGTGGAGCCATTCTGGAAATACTTTGACCGATTTAAAGATCTTTTAATCCAATGTCCTCATCATGGTCTAGAAAAATGGCGATTGTGCCAAGTCATATATGACTGATTGGACTATTCTTCAAAAACATCTTTAGAATCGATGTGTCAGGGAGATTTTATGAGGAAAAACGCAGATGAAGCTTGGGAATTCCTAAAGAGTCTATCTGAAAAAACAATGCAGTGGGAACACTGTGATGACAGAGTTTCATCTGTTTCCCAATCTAAGTCTAGTGGTCTTTCTCTGGAGTCAAACATTGCGTCTGAAGCGAAGATGGCGACGATTCTGCGGAGGTTAGAAGCTTTAGAAGTTAAGGAACGAGCTCTAGCTCAAATCAATCATATTTCTGTCCCGGGATGTCATAATTGTCAGTCTCCTACCCACGTTTTAGAGGAATGCCCTCTCCTAGGAAACAACCATGCTTTAGAACAGATGAACGCTACATTCCAGCGCCCTAGAAATGATCCATTTTCTCCAACCTACAATCCAGGTTGGAGAAATCATCCCAACTTTGCTTGGAACCAAGGAAATTCTCATGGAAACCAAAACTTCATTCCCGCGTCAAACGCACAATTCCTGAGGGGAAACACTATCCCTTTCAATGCACCGAACAATTTTTCTAACCCACCTTTTCCAAACCAACATCCTAATCCTCACCAGCCTACAAATTCCGATCATGACAAACGTTTAAGTGTCTTAGAAAAGGGTTTAGAAGCTATGATCAAAGCTTCTACACAAACTACCAACATGTTGACGTAGTCATCCACCACTCTAAATTCCTTCATGCAAACCACCGGCCAAGTGCTCAACTCGAACACTCAAGCCATAGCCTGGTTAGAAACCCAACTTGTGTAACTAGCCGCTGCCGTGAGTGAGAGAGAAAAGTCAACCTGTTGCAAACCCTAAAGACACTGGATCCAGTTCTAACAATCCAGCCCAACTGAATGCAATTCACACTCTGAGATCAGGAAAACAAGTAGACAATCAAGTTAGAATGCCACCGGATCAAACCCCTTCTCCCATCCAACACACTCCTTCCGATGAAGCAATTCCTTCTGATGACCAAAACGCTGAACTTGAAATTGAGCCTGATCTAGATAGGTATAGGCCCGTTGCCCCCTTTCCAGATAGACTCAAACCTAGGAAAAACTCCCTGTAGGTTGAAAAAATCCTAGAAACGTTTAAACATGTCAAGATCAACATTCCTCTCCTAGATGCAATCGAACAAATCTCCTCTTATGCAAAGTTCTTGAAGGACTTATGCACTAAGAAAAGAACCACCAATGTCCCCAAGAAAGTCTTCTTAGCTGGCAACCTCAGTGAAATTTTTTCAAAACCTATGCCGTTGAAATACAAGGACCCTGGTTGTCCCACAATTTTATGTGTCATAGGTAACACTCACATTGATAAGGCACTTCTAGACTTGGGAGCCAGTGTCAACCTCCTTCCTTATTCAGTCTATCAACAGCTAGGTGTAGGAGAACTTAAACCGACAAGATGCACTCTACAGTTAGCCGATAGATCTGTAAAAATTCCCAAAGGAGAGGTAGAGGATGTTCTGATCAAAGTTGGAGAGTTTATTTTCCCTGTTGATTTTATTGTCCTGGAAACGCAGCCCGTTTCCAATCTGAAAAATCAAATCCCCGTCATTCTAGGAAGACTGTTCTTAGCCACCTCAAATGCTTTGATAAATTGTAGAACCGGTCAGATGAAACTATCTTTTGGGAATATGACTGTTGACTTCAATATTTTCAACTTAGGGAGACAGCCTAGTGATCCATCTGATGAACCCATGGAAGTGAATTTCATTCAAGGAATATCCAGTGAACAATAAGAGGGAGAGTGTGAGTCTGATTCAAATGCATCTGATTTAATGATGACGAACTAGAGATAGAACCGCTGGACAATCATGTTTTTACTATTAGCTGGCAACGAGAACCTTTAGAGATAGAACCCCGAGTCCAGCTTCGCCCATCTGTGGAGGAACCCCCTAAGTTAGAGCTCAAACCTCTACCCGAAAATCTAGAGTATGCCTATTTAGGGGAGAACGAGACTTTACCTGTTATCATTTCTTCTGGCTTGACTACTAGTCAAAAGGATGGACCATGGCTGATATCAAAGGGATTAGTCCAACCATTGTTCAACACCGAATCCATTTGATAGATGATACCAAACCTACTAGAGATGCTCAACGTAGGTTAAACCCAGTGATGAAAGAAGCCGTTAGGAAAGACATTCTGAAATGTCTCGATCATGGGATCATTTATCCCATTTCTGATAGTTCATGGGTGAGTCCAGTCCAAGTTGTTCCAAAGAAATCTGGGATCACCGTGATCCAAAATGAGGCTAATGAGCTGATTCCCACTCGAATCCAAACTGGATGGCGAGTCTGTATTGACTACAGAAAACTCAACTTAGCCACTCGGAAAGATCACTTCCCCCTTCCTTTCATTGACCAAATGTTAGAGCGTTTAGTAGGACACTAGTTCTACTGTTTCCTGGATGGATATTCAGGTTACAATCAAATCCCTATCGCTCCCGAAGATCAGGAGAAAACCACCTTCACTTGCCCGTATGGAACATTCGCATACCGACGCATGCCTTATGGCCTGTGTAACGCACTGGTCACATTCCAACGTTGCATGATTAGTATTTTTTCTGACATGGTAAAGCGATTTCTCAAAATTTTCATGGACGACTTTTCCATCTTTGGTGACACATTTTCCCAATGTTTGCATCATCTTAAACTGGTCCTAGAACGGTGTAGAGAGAAAATTTTGACTCTCAATTGGGAGAAATGTCATTTCATGGTCAAATAAGGCATTGTCTTAGGACATGTAGTTTCCAATAGGGGAATCGAAGTGGACAAAGCTAAGGTAGATCTCATTTCTAATCTCTCTCCTCCCAAAATAGTCAAAGATGTCAGATCATTTCTTGGTCATGCTGGTTTTTATCGACATTTCATTAAGGATTTTAGCAAAATTGCTAGACCCTTAACCAATCTCTTAGCCAAGGATACGTCATTTTTCTTCTCTCCCGACTGCCTCAAAGCTTTTGAATATCTAAAAAAGGAGCTAACCACAGCTCCTATCATTCATGCACCGGACTGGACCTTACCCTTCGAACTGATGTGTGATGCATCTGATTCTGCGATTGGTGCTGTTTTAGGACAACGGTTTGATGGAAAACCGCATGTGATCTACTATGCCAGTAGGACTCTGAATGATGCCTAGCAAAACTACTCTGTCATAGAGAAAGATTTTTTAGCTGTAGTCTTTGCCTTAGAAAAATTCAAGTCCTACCTCATCGGTTCCTTAACCAAGTTTTCACAGATCATGCCGCACTAAAGTATCTTTTGACCAAAAAAGATGCTAAAGCACGGCTCATTAGATGGACTCTCCTTCTTCAAGAGTTTGACATTCAAATTCTTGACAGAAGGGGAACAGAGAACCCCGTAGTAGATCACCTCTCTCGACTCCCAAATGCACCAACATCAACCGTCCCAATCAATGAACATTTTCCAGATGAACAACTCCTAGAAATCCAATCTGTTCCCTGGTTCGCCGACATTGTGAACTACATAGTCATGAACCAGATCCCTTCTTATTGGTCCAAACAGGATAGATCCCGTTTTCTCTCTCAAGTAAAATACTTTTACTGGGATGATCCATATCTGTTCAAATACTGTCCTGATCAGATCTTTAGGAGGTGTGTTCCTACGAAAGAAACTAGGAGTGTTCTATCCTTTTGTCATGAACAAGCATGTGGGGGCCACTTTGGCTCAAGAAAAACAGCTGAAAAGGTTCTCCAATCTGGGCTGTATTGGCCCACTCTCTTCAAGGACTCATTCCAGTTTTGCAAATCATGCAACCGCTGTCAGCTTTTAGGAAAGGTCACTAGAAGAAATTTGATGTCCCTACAACCCATCTTATCCGTTGAACTTTTTGATCTGTGGGGTATCGATTTCATGGGACCATTTCTAAATTCCTTTGGGAATGTCTACATTCTAGTAGCCGTTGAATACATGTCAAAATGGGTTGAGGCGGTAGCTTGCAAAACTAATGACAACAAGGTCGTTGTCAAATTTTTGAAAGAGAACATTTTTGCCTGGTTTGGAGTACCCCGAGCGATCATCAGTGATAACGGTACACATTTCTGTAACCGTTCTTTTGAGGCTTTGATGAGGAAATATTCTATCACACACAAATTGTCAACTCCTTATCACCCCCAAACCAGTGGACAAGTAGAGGTCACAAACAGGCAGATCAAACAAATCTTAGAAAAAACAGTTAATCATAACAGAAAAGATTAGTCTGTAAAATTATGTGATGCTCTGTGGGCATATAGAACAGCTTTCAAGGCCAATTTGGGGATGTCACCATACAGAGTGATTTTCGGGAAAGCCTGTCACCTACCAGTGGAGTTGGAACATCGAGCAATGTGAGCGATAAAACAATTGAATTTTGATTCAGACTCGGCAGGTAAGAATAGATTGCTCTAAATAAATGAGTTGGAAGAAATTAGAAATGATGCATACATAAACTCAAAAATTTACAAAGAGAAAACCAAGATTTTTCATGACAAATCAATTTTGCGAAAAAATTTCTCTCCAGGACAAAAAGTTTTACTCTACAATTCAAAATTATATCTTTTTCTGGCAAAATTAAGATCACGAGGACAGGTCCATTTATTAAAACAAAGTTTTTCTCACAATGCTGGCTGTCGAGATGAAAATCTTAAATGTAACATTTTCAAAATAATGGTCAACGTCGAAAAATTTGAAAAGAATTTTCTAACGCTCGAAGAGGAAGAGGATGTTGGTTTTCTATGAACCTCATTATCTGTAAAAAATAACTACATATTTTTCTTAAAATAACTAGTAATAATAATAAAATAATAATCAATAATAAATAATATATATATTCTCATTTTTTTTATCCAAAAAAAAGTTTGACTAAGTAACATAGATATTAGAAAAAATTCAAAAAAAGATAAAAACACTATATATATACATACTTTCCTCATTTCTTTTCTCAACACACAACGTATAATATTATATATATTGTATAATATATATAATATATATATTATATATATTATATGATATATATATATATATATATATATAATATATATATATATAAATTATATTGTATTATATATATATATATATATATATATATTATTATATATATATATTATTATATATAATATATAATATATATATATATATATATATATATTATAATATAATATATATATATATATATATATATATATATATATAGATATATATATATATATATATATATATATATATATTTCTAATATTGAATAAAAAAATATAAAGAAAAAAAATACATAATTACTCATTTTGTTAAAAAAAAGGAAAAAAATATATACATATTTTCTCAAATTTAAAAAAATAAAAAAAATAATAAATATATATATACATATTTTCTCAAATAAAAAAAAAGACAAAACAAAACAAAACAAAACAACAAAATGTGAATAAGTAACATAGGCCCAACAAAATAAAATAAAATAAAATAAGTGCTGGCCCAAGAATCAGGCCCAAAAGAAAAAGTTAAAAAAAAAATAAAAATAAAGAAACCGTGTTTGGGCCAGCTGGCCCAAACTCCATGTTTCTGGGCATCGATGCCCGCATCGATGCCGGCATCGATGCCCGC
>NC_033794.1:86238065-86245450 GCF_001876935.1 Asparagus officinalis | reverse complement strand
CCGAAACTGCTGCTTTTAAAAACACAGCCCCAAATCCCTTTCTTCTTCCCCTTGTTTTCTTCTTTCCACCTCCCCAAAACTAACCCCAAAAATTTCCCAAACCCGAATTTCTCCTCCCCACTCAAACCTAATTCACCCACATAGATCAAGAATTTTTGGAGGGTTATTTCTGCAATCTTTAGGGCTTCATCCTCATCTCCCAAAGGTATGATTTCTAAACTTGATCTTATAATTTTTTTTTTTTGAATTCATGGATGAATTGGTGATTGAATCTTGGGTAGTTGTGAATGATTATCATATTTTGTGAGATTCATGATCAACTTAACAAATTTAGGGTCTAAATTGGGGATTTTTTATTCATAATCCGAAAATTGGAGGGGGGGGGGTTGCAAATCAGAAAATTTCTTGGGGGTTTGAACTCATGATATCTTGTTCAAAAATCTGAAAAAAAAGAAAAAAAAAAATTTTTGGGGGTGTTTTGTGCAAAACCAAAAAATATTGGGGTGTTTCATGCAAACCCGAAAATTCTTAGGGTTTTTGTGCAAAAATGCATAATTTTGCAAAAACACATAATTTTGAACATTCAATTGGGTACGTAATTTCAAATTGATAAAAAAAAATTTGGGTGTTTTATGCAAATCCGAAAAAAAGAAAAAAATTAGGGGGATTTTTGCAAAAATAAACTTGACTTTAGGGTGTTTTGTGCAAATATGAGTAATTGGTCAAATAAAAGTCTAATTGGATACTTCTCACATTCGGAAATTTGTACTGGATATTTTATTCAACAATTGTAAGGTTTAGCTTATAATTATCATTTCAACATGTATGTTTCACCGATCAAGTTATCAAAATTTTAACATTTTTGTTCTCAAATAATAATTTTGAGGGAAATTATTATCAAAAGAAATTCTGATAACTTAAAATTAACTCATGTTGAACAATTTGTAGCTAAATAAAAAAATAAATTTTTTTTTTGGAATTTTATTATTAAATTTTTTCCTTTTTCTTTTCTTTTCTTTTTCTGTAGATGCCCCCCAGAAAGAAATCTCGAGCAAGTTCATCATCTTCTGATCCATCTGAAACCGACATAGATAGGCCCACTATTTTAGCTAGAATTGTGAGTCTTAACATTCATTTTGAGAGGGGATTTCAGATGAGTGCACTGCATGCATATCATTCCACAGTCACCATGTTAACTGCAGTAGGTCTTAGGAGCATGATGACTAAACCCTTAGAAAAAGCAAACATTTCATTAGTGCATGAGTTCTATTCTCGATGGGAGATTGATCTAGATAGAGAATTTTTAGCTTTTTCTATCGTGAGGGGTGTTAGAGTTCTTTTCGATCTTTCCACTATCCGTGCTACCCTTGACCTTGCAGAACCACCCACTGATGTACCAGATTACTTCCATTTAGCCTCTACATTACAGCCTGGTACAGTAGAATACAATAACATGTCTGCAACCTTGTGTGGGAGGGTCTTTACATCTAGTTTCAGTTCAGGAAATCTCAAACCAGAATATAGATTACTTAATCTTTTCCTGAACTTTGATTTGAAACCCACCACTGCATACTCCGTCATTACCCCACACGATATCCTCCTTCTCTTTTGGATAGCCACTGGTCAGCAATTTGATATAGCGAGGATTATATTTGTATGGATGCGCTCATCAGTGGAGAATGTGTTAGATTGGGTCAGGACACGGTCTGCATCACGTACTCAGCTCATTTACCCCTATTTCATCACTAGACTCTGCCATAGATTTCATGTCCCAGTATTCGCAGAGGATAGGTTAGAAGCAGAGAAGGGGTTACTAAATGATCAGACTGTGAGGAGGAGCATTTCAGGGCGAGATCAGTCCGGTCCTTCAGGTAGAGAGCCTCCTCAGCACCAGCCAGCTACACATGACCCCACTCGAGAGGAGATGGATACGATGCGGAGTCGCATGGACAGGATGCAGATTCGCATGGAGAGGATGCAGAGTCAGATGCACAGAATGCAGTGGCATATACACGACATACATGGTCAGATGAGCTTTTCCACAGATACCCTGGCATATTTGGCGAGAGGATGGCAGAGAGAACATGGAGATACAGATGGACCTCCACCTGAGCTTCATAGTTATATCACACCATTTTAGCCAGATGATTTCCCAGGAGAGGATGAGGCAGGACCGAGTTCAGCAGCTGCCGCGGATGATGTGGATGACGATATATCAGGAGATGAGCAGTGAGGGATGTTCTTTCTATTTTACCCAGTGTTTGATTTTTATTTCGGCATGTACTTATTAAACTGTGATATTTTGGATATTATTTGCCTTGAGGACACTGCAAAATCTGGGTATAGGGGTGTAAGCTAGTTAGCTTTTGTCTATATTTTGCTAGTTAGTACTTTGTTTCAGTTTTTAGCATTTATCTTTTGTTTGTTAAAAAAAATATTTTAATTGTCACTTGCCAAATTAATAGAGTTAAGTAATAATTGATCTAATTGATAGATTTTAAATTTTCTAATCCCTAGTTAGTGACATACTCAAGTTCACCTTTTATGATAACTCCAAACAAAATTCTTAAGAAATGATTTTTCAAGTAGTATACTTTACTTAAGTCTTACCTTAGATTTTTAATTAAAAATAATAAAATTTTTGCATGCTTAACTTAGAGTTGAAAATATTTTTTTCAAGTTATCTTGATTTACATATTTTTTTTCCAGACTATATATACTTACACACATATATATATTAAAAAAACTAACTTTATAAAAGAAGAGTGCGAAAAATGGGCACCAAAAAGAAAAAAAAAACTCTTAGATTCAAGGTGATTCTATCTTATAAAGCCTAAGTTGACTGGGTAATTAAGCCCAATGAGTATCTCTATACTTAATGACCTAAGCCCAATTGGGTTGGGATTCATTAGCCCAAAACTCGTTAAATGGTCACTTAGAAAGCCCGTTAAAATAGAAAACAATCACCAAGAATTAAAGAGTGAAAAAAAAATTTATATATAACACTAACCATTTTTTTATATATATTGTTGTTTTGTATATATGGTTTTGAAAAATAATTTTTGATCAAGAGACTTGAAAGTTATTTAAAACAAAGAGTTAGCATGTTCTTTTCAAAACTTTTTAATTAAATCTCTAAGATTTGACTTGGTTTTGTATTACTATAATGAAAAAGATTTTCTAAAAGAGTTACATTGGAGTTATATATAAAAAACGTTTTCTTGATTATTAACTAGCTTCAATTAGAATGTCTAAATATAACAAGGAAAATTAGTTATTTACTCACTTATTTAACTTGGCAAGTTGACCGAATTTTATGAGTATATTCACTGCAAACCCTCACGAGACTACAACTCGTCCACTAGGGTAACCTAGGGGTTTAAAGGCTTGTTGTATGCGCTAAATACAACCGCGATTCCTGCGAAAGTGAGTTAGGATTTTCTTTTTATTTTCTTTGCTAGAGGACTAGCAAAAGTTTAGGTGTGGGGGTATTTGATAATCACATTTTATTACAATTTTATACCCTCATTATCTATTCTATATGAATAAATATACCACTAATAACTGTTTTTATGTTTAATTGCAGGTTAATGAAGAATAAATCTCAAAACCCTCATCTCTCAACAAGGCATCGATGCCTGCAGCGATGCCTGCATCGATACCTGCATCGATGCCGGTATCGATGCTGGTATCGATACACTGGGCAGTTTGTTACGAATCAAATGCTAAAAATTGATGTTTTTGGATAAGATTTCGATCCAATGGCTCTCATTCACTGATGTTTACTATAAATAGGGGTAGAGAGTGAGGGGTTAGAGGTGTGAAAAATTTTGTAACTCCATTTGGAGAGGAGGGCTACTCTTAATTGAGAAGGCCTTCCAATAATTGTAACTTTAGTTGCAATTAATAAAAATAATTTTTCTCCACTTTAAATTTGTTCTTTCTCCTCTTTGCTGAATGATGAGGATGGAGATGAAGAGCAATTTAAAGGTTTGCATTTCTTTTCTCTTTTATTTCTTTTTAGTAATTTTTTTATTATTGCTTATTAGTTAGATTTAAATTCATGCTTGTAGTATAGATTTATTTTCTTATCTTTTTATTTCTTTTTGCACTTTAATTTGTAGAGTATGTATAGATTTATTTTCTTATCTTTTTATTTCTTTTTGCACTTTAATTTGTAGAGTAGATTTATTTTTTTGCATTTAATTTTTGTAATATATTTTACAGTTTAGATTTTAATTCTTTGTAGTTAGATTTATTTCTTGTTCATAGTTTAGATTTTTATTTTCTTTTTAATTTTGTAATTAGTTCTTTTTCTTCTTGTTTTTATTTCTTAAGATGTGAAATTAATTTTTGTAGGAATCTTAAAATTGTATGATGCTGGTCTAATTTCCTTTATAGTATGCAAATTATTCTCTTTCACTTAAAATGTTCATGTTTAGGATAATCAACTAGAAAACTAATCGGTAGAAGAAGAATTTGATAATCTATGCTTATCTTAAATGGTTTGATAGGTTATGCTTATGAATTCTAGGATTATTATCTTGTTGTTGTTCTTATCATGAATAGTAATTTTAAAGAAATAAAACCAAGATGAAAAGAAAATTTAAGAAAGTCAAGATGGAGGATTTAAAAGAGGTAAGAAATCTAGAATATAATCCACTAACCAATTTCAATTACAAAATATAAACTATTCTCTTTTTATCATATTTCAACTTAGATTTATTAAGCATAGATTATCAAACCATTTAAGGAAAGTGTAACATATCAAATTATCATCTAAGTTAAAATCACTATTCATGATAAGAACAACAACATGATAATAATCCTAGAATTCATAAGCATAACCTATCAAACCATTTAAGGAAAGCATAGATTATCAAATTCTTCTTCTACCGATTAGTTCTCTAGTTGATTATCCTAAACATGAACATTTTAAGTGCAAGAGAATAATTCATACAATATAAAAGAAATTAGACTAGTTTCATATAATTCTAAGATTCCTACAAGAATTACATTCACATATTAAGAAATAAAAACAAGAAAAAGAAGACTAATTACAAAATTAAAAAGAAAAGAAAAATCTAAACTAAAAAATAAATTGCAGAAATTAAATGCAAGAAAAATAAATCTATTCTACAAATTAAAGTGCAATTAGAAAATAAAAAAGACAAGAAAGTAAATCTACACTACAAGCATGAATTTAAATCTAACTAATAAGCAATAATAAAGCAAATTACATAAAAAGAAATAAAGAGGAAAAGAAATGCAAACTTTCAAATTGCTCCTTCTCTCAATCCTTATATTGCAACAACGAGAGAAGAACAAATTTAAAGAGGAAAAATTTATTTTATTAATTGGCAACTAAGTTACACAATTTTGGAAGGCCTTCTCAATTAAGAGTAGCCCTCCTCTCCAAAAGGGGAGTTTTTTAAAACCAAAATTTTCAACCTCTAACCCGCTCACTCTCTACCCCTTTATAGGTAATCTTCAATGAAGTATCGAGCACTTCGGATTGTCCTGAGCCCAAAGCACAATCTCAACCTTTGAATTTGCTTTTTTTATCTTCTTCTAATCCAACACTAGAGGTCAATGAATTATTACAAAATAAATAAAATCAATCATCTTGCTGCAGCAATCCAAAGTCCAGCAATGTCCAGTCTTCATTTCCGAAATGTTCAACAAAGTATTCGGCCCACCACATTTCATTCTTGTGAAGATCCAAGTTAGCCAGCAATTTTCGCCCATTCATCATTTGATTTTAACCAAGTTGGCAAGCAATCTTTCGTCAAAGTAATCTAACGTCCATGAGTCGGTCCTTGGAAGTTCTGCACAGCAAAAGTCCGGTCATTTGTTCGGATCCTTGACGAGAAAAATCATCAGCCACATCACATACTCCATTCCGGCCATTTTGATTTCCAAACCAATCACCTGCAGCAAGATCTCACTGTATTTGAGCAATGCATCTTCATCCTCTCGCTTTTCGGCCCACTGGAATTTCAAAATGAGATTATTAATATCACAAAACCGCCGGCCCATTCAAGCATCAAGCTCAGCCTTTGATTTTCGAAAATCAAAAGTACAGCCAAGCCGGGTCTTTTTTTATTCCAAGCTCAAAAACTGCAGCAGCGTCCCTATTTCCTTCGTGTAATCTTTTTGCTTTGGCACTTCACAACATTTGAAAAATTTTACTTTGGCTTCTTGAAGTCATTTCCATTTAAATCAATGGGTTTTGTGAGAGATGGCGAAGGTTGAGATTATTTCTTCATTTAACCTGTAATTGAGAGATTAAAAACAATTATTAGACGTATATTTATTCATATGGTAGAGGTATTAAAATCGCATAATAAAATGTGATATCAAATACACCCACACCTAAACCTTTTGGCTAGCTCCTCTAGCAAAGAAAATAAAGAAAATCCGGTAACTCACCTTCAGCCGAGGATCGCGGTTGTATTTAGCGTCATACAACAAAGGCCTTCTAAACCCCTAGGTATACCCTAGTGGGACGAGTTGTAGTTCCGTGAGGGGTTTGCAGTGAAATATACCCACAAAATATTCGGGCCGCGGGGCCAAGCGGGTCAACTTGCCAATGTTAAATAAGTCAAGTACAATAACAGATTTTCTTTTGATATATTTAAAAACATTCTAATTGGTAAGCCTCAGCTTAATACTCAAGAAAACGTTTTTATATATAACTCCAATGTAACATAACTAAACCTAGAAATTTTCTTATGCAATACAAAACCAGTCTCAAATCTATAGAAATTATTAAAAAGTTTTTGAAAAGAACATGCAACTCTTGTTATTAAATATTTTCAGTCTCTTTGATCAAAAATTGTTTTTTTTCAGATATTATACAAAAAACATATATATTATATAAAAACAATGATTGTGTATATATATATTTTTTTCACTCTACTAATTCATTGGTGATTTTCTATTTTAACGGGTTCTAAGTGACATTAACGAGTTTTTGAGGGCCAATGAATCCCAACTCATTGGGCTAGGTCATTAATGATATAGAGATACTCCTTTGGCTTAATTAGCTCGAGTCAACTTCAGGCTTATATGAAGAATAGAAATCACCTTAGTTTAAAGTTTTTTTTTTTTATTTTTGGTAGTTGCCCAATTTTTTCGCACTCTTCTTTTATAAGGTAATTAGTTTTTAGTTTTATAATATGATGATAAGATATATACAGTCTTTAAAAAAATGTGCTACACATTCAAAGATAACATGAAATATTTCTTCAACATCTAAGCTTAAGCAATAAGCGGCAAAAAATCAATTATTATTTAATTTAAAATCTAGGTCAAGACTTAAGAGTCAACTATCACCTGTTGAAAAATTTTTTAAGATTTTATATTCTGCGCATTTTCCACAC
>NC_033794.1:86205616-86237065 GCF_001876935.1 Asparagus officinalis | reverse complement strand
AAAAAGAGAGAGATAAGCCCCTCGTAGAATAGTGGATTCTCCCCGGCGAGTGTGAGCGAAGACCGTAGCGATGCAGGTCCGAACTCCGTGATCATATTGCTTGTTTGAGTGCTGCCTTTGCGTTTCATATCATAATTTATGCTTCATGATCTTATATCGCCCATTGTCATTATCTCATTATCTATATACCACTATCTGTTTAGATTAATTTACCGACTTGGTTGTTTATATATCCTTGCATATATTTTATCATATAGGATTATCTCTTGTTCTACGACATTGGCTTATCCTACTCAATATATCTTGTGATATTTCATCTTGCCTAGGATAACTTGTTAAGTTCAGTCTTTATCAATTTGACACAGTAAATTAACTCCAAAAATTATAAAATTTTTAGGGAAGCTTCTAAACGTGTATATAAACATGTTAGAGAAGGAATTTCTTAAATATCACTTCCCATTTGATAGAAATAATTTATTTTGTAAACTGGTCAAAAATACATAACTGTGCAACACTTCATAAGTAGACTTATAAAAAGTTATAAGTCGACTTATATAAGTCGACTTGCCTTGCTTTATAAGTCGACTTAGCAGAGGAGAAAATGCACTTTCTAGAGGAGTTCATAAGTCGACTTGTCAGGGTTTATAAGTCGACTTATAAACATGCACAGGCACTGTTCATGTTGGAAAACTGATTTTTAAAGTGCCTTTAAAAATAACAAATAAATTCCAAAAATTATGAAACTTTGGAAAATGTTTATAAACATGATAATAAACATGTTACAAAAAGAATTTTTGGAATTGCATTCCCCAATAGTGAAAACCCATCATTTTTCAAATATGTCCAAAAACATGAAAACGAAACATACATGTTTTGACATTTGATTTAAACAAACTTTTGAAACTCTACAAAATGATTTTATAAACTTTATAAACTATGTATAAACTGATATTAAAGTCTATAAACTAATAAAATAATGTTTTCACAAAAACACCTATATTTTGATAAAATCAACAAATACGTGTGTGTGAATAATATGAGCTTAAAGTATCAACACACAAGTATAAAAACCTAAACTAAATATACCCAAGCTTGTGATCTTCAACGAAGCTCTATCTTGCTACACTTGCGGATGAAGCTAAAACTTGGATCTTGAGCTTGAATGCAATACTTCACTCCACAATTCCGCCAACCTCCTCTTGATATGATCGTGTAGGCTCAATCCGTCCAACCTCCAACAACGTTGTTTGTCTATAATAAATAAGAAAACACAAATACTAGACAAACAACATTAGTGGTAAATTGTTTGTTAAACATCATCAAAACAAGAAGGCCAACAATCTCCCCCTTTTTGATGATGACAAACAATTTACAAAAAGAAATATATGCATGAAGAAAATAAATATATAATTTATAATTCACATGCATATAAACAAGAAAGAATACACTCACAATATTTCTCCCCCTTTGACAACATCAAAAAGGGGACAAAGGAATAAGAGAGCGAAAGCTCCCCCTATCAATAAGCATGGGTGAATATAACACATAGAAAGATATGAGGATTTCTCCCCCTATCGGTCGACCGAAAACTGATATGGGTAAAATGACAGGTTTTGGGCAGTTTTGAAAATTCGTTAAAAACATCAATTCATATCCAAAAATAGTGAAACTTTGGGGAAAGTTTATAAATGATGAAATGAACATGTTTGAAAAGGAATTTTTGGAAAAACAAATTTCGTTTGTGAAAACTACCTGTTTTTGAAAAATGCTTAGAAAACTTGTATTTTTATGAAATTGAAAGTTGATATAAGACTTGTAAATATTCATATATATATTGTGCATATATTATATGTATATAATAAAGTATGAGAGAGCTGTAAACAAGAGATAAAGATATTTTAACAACGTTTAATGAAAAATCATCTATATGATAGAAAACGTCAAAAAATCGTGTTAAGTGTATATATATTGAGCTTAGATATCATCATACAATATATATAAGAGAACTAAACGAATACCCAGGTAAATACACGCAGATGAACTTGAATCTTTAACGCTTTAATGACGCGTGTTGAAATACCTGAAAAGAGAACAAAAACACAAAACACTAGAAAACTTATTGGTAATAAATTGTTTGTTAAATCATCATCAAAACTATAGGGTCAACACATTCATGCCTCTAGATCATCCTGTATACAAATACACTACCAAAACCATACTACAAAGCATGTAACTAAGTAACAAAAGAAAATATACAGATAAATAAATCTTCGGAAAAACAGAGTTCAAGTACAAATCCACAACTACCCACAATAGAAAAGAGTAAGAAAAATAACATCATAGTCCAGAAGGCCACATGTGGCTCAAGGGAAAAAAATCTAAATCAAATAACTACCTAACCCAAATGAAACTGGAAAACTATTAGGATAAACGGTGATCACTATCCCTGATCCTGCTTCTCAAAATACTCTCAGTCCTGTGAAGAAAGAACAATCGCTGAGTCTGGGGTGCGCAAACCCCGGAGGAGTCAGAAAATTTCCAACAAGCATGTAAAATAAATAAATTGTGCGCATGTAAGTATACGTGGCAGATAGAAAGAAAAAAATGAAATCTAAATTAAATGTGATTAAACAAATGCTAATTATAGAGATCAAGATAAAGTCTATCACAAGGCATACAAGTATGTTATTATTATTTTAGGTACTATTTGAATTAGAGGAGAAATATTTTCATGTATATAAATCAAGTTCCCGTAAATCGTCCCGGGAACACGGCTTCAAGTCAAGTATTAGCCCTTGTATATATAACTCAGAATACCAGGGATGCGCATGAGCTCACTTATATACACTTTATATTCTCCGTCCAATTCTCCTTTATTAAACCCCATATTTTTGTTTATTTTTAGTGACTATGCATCAAATTTTGTGCACTAACCACAATATTATTGTGGAACGGCTTCCGTATATGAAAAATAACTGTGATCCAAAACATGACCAGTCAAGAGGGATACATCATCTAATCAACGTTATAATAATAATAGTAGTCAAGGAACCTCATACCGAGATAATGACATTAAGGGTATAACCATTCTATAATGACATGCTTATGAATCATATTTTTGACGGAAGTCGTCTTCATGCATAGTCGGTCCTAATAAATGTCACTAGGTGATCGAACATATCTTCAGTTAATCCAACAAGCCTCAAGTGATCAACCAATGTACTCATTTATCATAGCCAAAAAGGAAAATAAATAAGCGACATAATTTGTTTAGTGTCAATAATGGGTCAACGGGTTGGTTTGCTACTTATAAATCCTAAAATCTGATTCTTTGTGTGCAAAAGGCCCCAAATGAGTCTGAAATTTAAGTTATACACCCAAACGGCTCTATATTTGATATCGGACCCCAACCAGATCAGGTTGAGTTCAAAAACCAAGCCAACTGAAATTTTTATGTTATAAAATGGAGGGTCTAGGATTTGTACTCCGGACCTCTATATCATAGTCAAAGGCAACTAACCACTCCAAGCATCATGTTTTTATGTCATAGGTGATGCAGGAAACTACTATATGTGAAGAAATTGTGCGTATGTAAGTATACGTGACAAATAGAAAGAAAAAAAATGAAATCTAAATTAAATGTGATTAAAAATGCTAATTATAGAGATCAAGATAAAGTCTATCACAAGACAGACAAGTACATTATTATTATTTTATGTGTTATTTAAATTAGAGGAGAAATATTTTCATGTATATAAATCAAGTTCCCGTAAACCGTCCCGGGAACACGACTTCAAATCAAGTATTGGCCATTGTATATATAACTCAAAATATCAGGGATGCGCATGAGCCCGCTTATATATACTTTATATTCTTCGACCAATTCCCCTTTATTAAACCCCACATTTTTGTTTATTTTTTAGTGACTGTGCATGAAATGTTTTTCACTAACCACAATATTATCATGGAACGACTTTCGTAAAACTATGAAAAATAGCTGTGATCCAAAACATGCACAGTCAAGAGGGATGCGTCGTCTAATAAACATTATAATAATAATAGCAGTCAAGGAACCTCACACTGGGATAACGACATCGAGAGTATAACCATCCTATGATAGCACACTTATGAATCATATTTTTTATGGAAGTCGTCTTCATGCACAGTCGGTCCTAATAAATGTCTAGGTGATCGAACATATTTTCAGGTAATCCAACAAGCCTCAAGTGATCAACCAATATACTCATTTATCCTAGCCAAAAAGAAAAATAACTAAGCAACATATTTTGTTTAGCGTCAATAATGGGTCAACAGGTTGGTTTGTACCTAAAAATCCCTAAATTTGATTCTTTGTGTTCAAAAACCCAAGCGGGTTTGATATTTGATATCAGACCCCAACCAGATCGGGTTGAGTACAAAAACCAAGCTAACTAAATTTTTTTAATAAAATGAAGGGTTTAGGATTTAACTCCAAACCTCTATGTCATAGTCAAAGGCATCTAACAACTCCAAGCATCATGTTTTTATGCCATAGGTGATGCATGAAATTACTACATGTTTGTTTCAATTAATAAGTCCCCAAAAATGTATTTTGACAAGTAAATGATATTTATATATATATCTTTATAAAAGCTTACGAAAAATAATCCTTCTGATTTGTACAAAAATTTATGTGAATGTAACACTACTAATAGCAATAATAAGGTTAAGGTCAGGGAGGGAAAGATTTAAGATAGATAAAAATAGATCGTATGATTATAAAACCCCCTTTTTTTTAAATAATTAGTAAAAGAGGGTCATATTTTTTTTCTTTCACTATCTAAAGGAAAAGGAAAACGAAGCATTGAGAAAAGAAGTTCTTTCTTATTAAAGAAAGTTATTATTTAACTAGAATATCTATCTTAAGAATAAATCATTACAAAGGATTTTACCAAAACATAACTACAATTAAAACATTAGTTTAGCATGAAGCTACAGGAAAAAAAAATAAATAGGCGCATACACTCTACGTTTATCTAGGTGGATGAATTTCCTACAGAGCATTAAGTAGTTAGTGAACACAATTACGAAAAAGAACTCCAAGATCACATAAACTAATGAATAACCAAGGTTTCTTTCTTTCATGATGGTACTTCTAGCAGTCCCCTACACTGCAGCCACTTGAGTTTGACCAAGGTTTTACTCAAGCAATTGAGGGCAAAATTTCAGGAATGAGAAAAATTTATAATATATATAAAAAGAAAACTTGATAAGAAAGTATGCTTGTGGATTAAACGTTAAATGAAAATCCAAGTGATTAGGAAGGGATGTGATGATAACCTAGAGGTAAAAAAAGGATTTGTTATAAAAAGATAGGGTTAGTTAGAACTTCCTTACGTTTAGGATTTTTTTCTTTTTCTGCTCCACCCGTGATGTGGTGGTTACGGGAAAATTGCAAAAACTTCCTGTACATTTTTTTCTTCCGTGAAAAAAGGGATTTGATTCTAAAATAATTATGTTAGGAATTTTTTTGGGCTTACTTCAAAACTTCACCTGATTGTGCTATGGGGATTTTGGCCTTCAAAGAAAAGGGAAAACTAGAATCACACGAGCCTTAACAAAACCAAAGAATTTTTTTTTGACTTTGGACCTTTGCCAAAAAAAAAAAAATGAAAATAATAATTTCTAACATATTTTGAATGCTAAAAATTCTCGGTTATACATTTAGGGGCTGTTTGGTTCGCTATTATAAGGGGTGGAAAACTCAGAAAACCCCTCCACGTCAGATTTTCGCTATTATAAGGGGTGGAAAACTCAGAAAACCCCTCCACGTCAGATTTTTAGCCCTCCACGTCAGTTTTTTTGTTTCCGTCCATTTCTTTGTGCCGCTTTGGTTCGCTCGGATGGAAGAGGGAAAACTCTGCTAAAATCACCACCAACTAAGATTTTTTTCCCTCTCCGATTTCCTTCCCCAACCAAGTGAAATTGATGAAAACTCTGCTTTGTTTACAAAAGTTTTTCTTTTTTTTTCTATGCGAACCAAACACAAGAAAAATAAATACATTAGTTTCCCACCATTTTTTATATGCGAACCAAAGCAAAACAATCTATTTCTTGAAAAAATTTGAAAAACTCAAAACTTATGTTTCTTTACATGGAATTGCATTTCCCTATATCAAGGAAACGAACCAAACAGCCCCTTACTATTAAGGCAACCAAATTTTTTTTTTCAAACTTATCTTAATTTAACTTTAAAATAGAGTTAGCATATTTCTAATGAAAATCGAAACGATAAATGAAGCAACCAGTAGAAGACAGTACAAAGTTCAAACAAGCTCAAACCTGTAGTCGCTCAACAAGCATAGAGATAATAAATTTCCAGGTTCAAAGTCATGTATTGAAGAAATGCTGATCTGGTTCAATCAAAACCAAGTATCAATGACCTAAGGTTTTGAAAACAAAAACAAAAACAAAAACCAAAAAAAAAAAATTTCATAGTTAGTTTAGTTAAAGAAAAATAAAAGGAAAAAAAATGATAAATGAAAATTTCATGATTAAACTTGCAACTTGAAATTGTCAAAACCGCTGATACTGCTGATACCTTTACTGCTAAAGGCTAATTAAAATAATGAATGACACCCGAGATTACGATAACGAGGGTAATCTCCATGTTAAATGGGCGCAAGCAAACCATAAAGCTGGAAGATTGGTCCCTCAATGCATCAGTAATATAGTTTCAAAGACTTGCAATTTGAGATGCTGCAGACACTTCAACAGCAAGAGCGCCTACATGGCAATAAACATACACGCTACATAACAAACTCAATAAGCAAAAACTTCAGGTTACTCAACTTTGCTCAGAGCACAGTAAATACAAAGGATTGAGCAGATAAACTTCATTACCGAAACAAAACGTACAACAGCAAGAGCTTCAAATGAAATTCCCATAAGCAAAAAACAACAAGGTGCAATAACAAGATTGAAAGCAAGACCACAGCCAAAACTTCATTTACCGAAACAAAAGTCACCCCTTTCTTCTCTTATTATTCCCTGGGAACTCACCTTTGTTAAAACCCCTCAAATCATTAGTAGTATCAGCAGTATTTTGCTTCTTCATCCCCTTTCGACCGCCATGACCAAACTTAGACTCCCTCTTCTCCCTCTTCTTGTTATTCCCATGTCTACGAACTCCGCCAGACCTATCTCCAGGAGCAGCTCCTGGCCTCCTCTTCTTCGATCCAAACTTATTCTCACCATCCAAATCAAAATCCATTTCCTCGCCTTTTCCTTTAGCAAACCCACTCTGTTGTCTCTGCTTCCTCCACTTCTTAACAGACTCAATGTCCTCTTTCTTCCGCTTCACCCTCTCTTTGTTCTTCTGAGCTTGGACCTCCTTAGCAATCTTTTTGGACTCTCTTGCCTTCTTCCTCTCTTCCGCCTCCTCAATCTTCTTCTTCTCCACTAAAAGTTTTCCTTTGATCTTTAACATGTGAGAATCTGACTTGACCATCTCAGCATAGTAATCTGGTGGCCTAAGAAATGGCAGTCCCATTGCTTGCAACTTCTCAAACGCTTGTCGAGTGGCATCTAAAGCTTGGGTGTAAAAGGCCATCTCACGTGCCAAGTCATCGTTCACGTCAATCTCTGCAGGCAAATCATAGTTGATGCTAAGTTTATGGATCCAATCAGCATTCTCTGGCCAGGCTATATCTTCTAGTTTCTCGAGAAGGCCTTCTTTGTTGTGGATGGCAGTTTTTGAAGGCTCCGTAAGAGCTACCTCTTCATCCTCACTTTCGGACCCAGAATCCATCATCTCTTCATCAACATCAGCAATGGTATCTTCCATTGTTGCCGCCTCAAGGAATGAAAGCTGTGGTTTTTTAAGCATGCCCATCTTGAAAGTGAAGAAGGCATACAGAAATAACAAGAGATCAGCATATTATTTCAAGAGTACAAGTATAATAGAATGACTAAAAGAATATAAGGGCCGAGCAAAGGGATACGAGATGGAGCGTTCACAGACAGAATGGAAACAAGCTCTTAAACCTCCATTCCCAGTTCATGTAATAGAAAGACGAAGGGTGCAGATAAATGCCAACAATTTAAATAAGGTCACAAGCTGCAAAAGCACAAAAAGATATGGCTAACAGACGCAATGGAAAGACAAATATGTGATGCCAGAGATTCTCATGAACCCGTCAACATCTTAATGACGACAATTCATGTCAACACTGAAGAAGATATAAAATGACTAGAAAATGAATGTCATTAAGCTTAAATAAAAGTTGTTGCATGTCAAATTCAACTGTTCACAAGAATCGGGTATAAGAAGGATCACAAGTACAAGAGGAAAAAAACTAATACCGAGCGGATCGTTGGTCGTTTAGTGATTATAAAGAAAACTTAAACATGCTTTGATCTTAATTCTAATCAAACAAAATAGATTTTTTTTTCCTTCAAATCTAACACAATGAGAACCATGATTACTCAAGAGCAGATAAAAGAAGCGAAGCTCTTGTATAATCCAAAACATATCAACAAAAAGGCATTATGAAGGAATCAAAATACTCTAGCATGTATCATTGTAAACATAACCCCCCATAAAATTGTTATAAATTCTCAATGAAATTATGTATCTCCAATTCAAAGGATTTTGCATTTACATTATTGTTTTTGAAGTAATTGAGAGGCACTCAGGATAGACTCAAAATGCGCCATCAATTAGCCAATCTCCCCCTCATCGTAATATCGTTACGATTAGAACACAAAACACCTAAAACCCTAAACCTTAAAAATCCCAGCCCGAAATCTATGAAAAGAAAAAGAAAAAAAAGCATACACAAAAGGGTATGATTTAGAAAGATTGAGGATTCCCAAAATAGATTATGAACCCAATTTCATGGATCTTCTTTTTGCAGTTATCTTTTCAAGGAATCCAGAAAATCTTAGGATACTCTCAACGCCCTTTAAACTTTACAATGGACGAACCTGAGCCACTGTTTGCAATCAAAATATAATTAAAATCAATCTAAAACAGCCCAGTGAAGGAATAACTACGGGGTTTTCTTAAAAATCTAAGACTTCCTTGGTGACAAAAAAAAAAAAAGCCCTAAAATTGGTTACCTGCAGGGAGCGAGACGCCGCAATTCCCAGAAGCAGGGCAGGGGCCGCGCGTACTTATTAACCGGGTTCTGGGTTTGTTTGTTTCTAAACGACCCGTCATTTTTTTTGGAACCCGACCCGTTAAAAGCAGGTAGCTTTTGCCCTCTTTCGTAAAAAAAAGAGGAGTTTTTATTTATTTTTTTATATTTCCCCTCAAAATTGGTTCTGTTCCTTCCTCGCTCATGAGCGCGTTCGCCGGTAAAGTTTCATTGAAACCGAATACCTTTTACTTTTCCTGCACGATCTAATTACAGCAACCAAATCATGAACGCATCTCAACCTGGTACACGTGAAAACATCTACAGTCCATTATACCACAAAACCCCATGCGATCCTTCGTTGTCTGGGCATCGTCCATCATGTTCACATGCTCTTCAAATTTCCAAAAGTCTTAAAGACATTCCAGAAGAAGGGGAGAAGTCCTGCAAAGTTGGCGTGCTTTTGAAGGAGATTATCGGTCGAGGATTCTGCTGGAAGTTGTATGCTCAATGGTCGAGGATTCAGCGGGTAAGAGCTTTCTTCTCGTGTCAGTTTCATGAATATTCAGTCTGTTCAGTTCCTCTTTCCAATAGATTATGCAGCAACAGAAGGAAAAATAGTCTGAAACTTTCCATTGAAAGCATTTATTTATTTATGTTTGGAATGATTACAATGAGAAGAAGAAGAAGAAGGATGTATATCAATTTATACATGTGGAATAATTCTCCGTTCAAGTCAAGCTACAAAAATTACAATACCTTACAGACGTAAAACACCTATAATAATAACCGTGGTCTCCACATAAATTCTGGAAAAGGGCCAAAGAAAAAACAAACAAAAATTGGCAATCTCATCTCCTTTGGAAGTTCAAAAATTTGATACCCAATGCAAACACAAGGGCAAAGAGCACTGGAAATGCGATGACTGCAGCGCTAACCTCACCCAAGAAGTCGTGCTTGTATCCGAAATAACTCTCAAGAAATTCCTTCACTGTTTGTCCGTTATCTAGTTTGGTGGTAACGTCTCCATATTGTGAAGCACACAGGCCATATAAAGTCCAGGAAACTGGGCATGCCCAGAAGTACCATCTCCACCATACTGGTATCCTCTGCATTCCGTCATATGATATCGTTAATTAAACTTAGAAAGTGTACAAAAGAAGGAAGGTTTTTTTTAGGAGGATTGAGTTTTGGAAACTTACAGGTCGAGGAACAATGAAGCCTGCAAAGAGATTCCATATAGAATAGAATGCAGCGGCGACAATTGCAGCGATGTCCGAGTTAGGGGTAAGAGCAACCGCCATCATCCCATAGTAGGTGAAGTATAGGAAAGTCCAGAATGTGAAGAATGTATACCACAAGAATTTGGTCGCAGTCCAGTCAAAGTCTATCATTGCATAGACTAGGACACAATAGAGTACAGCCTGGAAGAGAGCATATGGAATCTCAACGGCGACCTGAAAGCAAAGAGATTTGGTTAATAACTAAAAAGCAGGATATGATTGGTGGATTCTAGTGTGATTTGTACCAGTGGTCCTGTTGATAATAGTGTATTGTAGTGGGTTTTAGTCCCACATTGCTTGGGAGAACAAACCTAACACTCCTCTACTTGTATAAATATATGTGCACACTCAATATTCAATTCAAGGGAAATTTACCCAAGATTCTCTCTCTCTCTCTTACTTTAACATGGTATCAGAGCTAGGGCTATTTCCCTTTCAATAAAATTTTTAACGCTTTTGCGTTCTTTTGCCAAATCTTGGCCTTATTGCTTTGCAGCCGTTTAATGTTTTATTTTTTTTTATTTTTATTTTTAATTATTTGGCGTTCATCTGCCAGATATTTTGGCCTTGTCGTTTTGCGGCCTCTTAACGCGTTTCGCGTTCTCGTCTAACCTTCGGGTTCTATTTTAAACCTTCGGGTTTCATTCTAACCTTCGGGTTCTATTTTAAACCTTCGGGTTTCATTCTAACCTTCGGGTTCTATTTTAAACTTTCGGGTTTCATTCTAACCTTCGGGTTCTATTTTAACGGCATTGTCGTTTCAAGACCGTCTCTCGGTCTCAAATTAACGGCATCGTCGTTTCAAGCCGTCTCTCGGCCTCAAACGAACGACATTAGTAACAGCATCTCGACATCTTAACGTCTCAAGATTGCTGTTATGGCTCCTTCAGAGAAGATTCCCAAACCACCTTTGCCCCTCAATGATCAAAGTGACTGGGCAGGGTGGTCCACCATTGTCACCAATGCCTTGCGTGGCGCTGGTTTGCTTGATCATCTCACCAGTACGGGACCAGTTCCACCGTCCATCAGCACTGTTGCTTCATCCAGTACTATTGCCTCTGGCAGTGGTGATGTCGATCTTCAGACTGCTCGTGCTCTCTATGTCAAGGAGAGTTCAGAGTGGCAATTGCAGGAATTTCGTGTTATGGATTATCTCACTCGCTGTGTTGGCTCTGGTCTCACTGTCGAGATTGGCTCGCTTCCCTCTGCTCAGGCCATGTGGACTCGTCTCACTGAGCGTTTCACTGAGTGCTCGGGTGCACGGGAGGCATATCTTCTGCAACGCATTTCTCTACAACGCAAAGGTAGTTCATCTCTGCAGTCCCATTTTGGACAAATGCAAGCTTTTTGGACAGAGTTACGCTCCATGCTTCCTGGACGTAATTCCACATATGAAGACTGGCTAGCCTGGTACGAACGGCATGAGGTGCATCAATTGTTTCAGTCCCTTCCTGAATATTCAACTATGGCTGATCAACTACTTCACCAGCCTCAATTTCCGACTTTGGCCTCAGTTATGGGAGCTCTCACTGCTTATGAGACCCGGCAGCAGACAGCACGACTCAATTTGTCAACAGACACTCCTACCTCTTCACTCGAGACTGTTTTGTCTGTACCTGTCACTGCTCCTGTTATGAATTATACTTCTCCACAGGCTCCCTCTCCACAGGCTCGATCTAAGCTCTCTTGCAAATATTGTAAGAAGGAAGGACACCGCATTGAGACATGCTTCAAGCTTCATCCTGAGTTACGTTCCTCAGGTACTGGACGTGGTCGGCGACCCCCTCAGTCTCAACCCTCTCGTACACCAGGATTGTTGGCCAATGCTATACCTTCTACTACTTCAGACTCTACTATTCAAGCTATTGAAAGTCTTCGCCGTCAACTTGATGCTTTTCAACATATCACCTCTACATCCGCCGCACAACTCTCTGGTATGCATTTTGCTGGTTCTTCAGCTAATCCTTCAGTCTCTGGTATGAATGATCTCTGGATTTTTGACTCTGGTTGTTCCTTTCATATGACTTGTAATGCCTCACTTTTATCCTCTGTCTTTACTTCATCCTCTCTTCCTCCTATCTACACAGCTGCTGGACAACCATTGTCCATTACTCAGTATGGCTCTATTACCCCACAAAATGATCCATCTGGTCGTCTAACACTTGGTCCCGTCTATGTGGCTCCACAATTGTGCTTGAATTTAATTTCTATTAGCTCTTTATGCATGGCGGGCCTGTTTGTCTCATTTTCTTCTGATACTTGTATTGTGCAGGATCCACAGACGGGCAAGACGGTTGGGGCGGGTCGTAGGAGGCACAAACTGTATTTTCTGGAATATCTTCACCTTCCAGAGTCCATACGTCCACGTTCTCTTGTTGCTTCTCTTTGTTCGTCAAAACCCTCTACCTCGCTTCCTGCCAATTTATGGCATAGACGACTTGGTCATGTGTGTAATAAAAGGCTGGAGAGTCTTATTCAGTCTGGAGTACTTGGTCCTGTATCATCTAGTTCTAGTATTGAGTCATGTGCTGGTTGCAAATTGGCTAAATTCACTGCTTTACCATTTAAAATGAGTACATCTGTATCCACTTCCTTATTTGATTTAGTACATTCTGATATTTGGGGGCCAGCTCCTTTGCCTTCTTCATCTGGCTACTTATATTATGTTAGTTTTATCGACGATTTCTCTCGTTTTACATGGGTTTACCTACTTAAGAATCGCTCTGACGTACTTACTGCTTATCAAGCCTTCACTGCTATGATTTTCACTCAATGGCAATCTCGTATTAAAGTTTTTCGTTCTGATTGTGCCAAAGAGTACCTATCCTCTGCCATGCGCTCTATCATGTCCTCTCATGGGACTATCTTTCAACAGTCATGTCCCTACACTCATGAGCAAAATGGTGTTGCTGAACGCAAACATCGTCATATCCTCGATACTGCCCGATCAATGCTCATTTCTTACTCTGTTCCTCGTCGTTTCTGGGCTGAGGCTATTCTCACCGCGACTCATGCCATTAATATCACTCCATCTAGCTCTCTTTCCGGTGCTACTCCTTATAGTCGTGTTTATACTCATCCTCCCCGTTATGATCTAGTTCGCGTTTTTGGTTGTCGATGTTTTGTTTTTCTGCCATCTCACGAACGTGATAAATTGTCTCCCAGAGCAGTTTCTTGTGTTTATTTAGGAATTAGTTCAGAACATCGAGGTTATCGTTGTTATGATCCCGCAACTCGTCGAGTTCATATATCTCGTCATGTTCAGTTCGAAGAGGATTCTCCATATTATTCTACTTCTGATGACTTTAATTTCCTCCACTCTACCGATCATGCTTCCCCGTCCACTGCATCACCCACTTCTTCACCTCAATTTTCCTTTCGAGATCTCCCTGACATCTCTCCCTCTCCTTCTGTTGACTCTTCCTCACCTGAGTCTTCTCTTACACCATCTAATCCATATCCTGTGGACACAACTCTCACTCCAGAAAATACTGTTGATCTTCATGCACCTGCGCCAGCATCTCCCCCGCCTGAGGTTCCTCTTGCTCTTCGTCGAGGCAAACGCCCACATGTCATGCCTGCCCGGTATGCTTCTGTTACTTCTTATTCACCTATCTTTCATAACTTTCTTGCTGCCATTCATACTATTGTTGAGCCAAAGTCCTTCCAAGAGGCAGTTCAAATTCCAGAGTGGCGACAAGCTATGGCTGAGGAATTTCAAGCATTTCAGCAAACTCATACCTGGGATATTGTTCCCTGTCCTCCTGGGATCTCTCTTGTTGGCAGTAAATGGGTTTATAAGGTCAAGTTTCGTCCTGATGGCACCATTGAACGTCGAAAAGCTCGTTTAGTGGCTAGAGGTTTTACTCAGCAACAAGGTATTGATTATGAGGAGACCTTTGCTCCTGTTGCTCAGATGCCCACTGTGCGTACTCTCCTTGCGGTCGCTGCTGCTCATCGTTGGCCCTTATACCAGATGGATGTCAAAAATGCTTTTCTTCATGGCTCTTTATCAGAGACCGTATATATGCAACCGCCTCCAGGGTCAAATATTCCTCCGGGACATGTATGTCTCCTTCGTCGTGCTGTTTATGGTCTCAAACAGGCACCCCGCGCTTGGTTTGAGTGTTTTCGCGATGTTGTGCTCAAAGCGGGCTTTATAGAAAGTCATCAAGATGCTTCTCTGTTTGTTCGCACTACATCGCGTGGCAGGGTTTTATTACTCATCTATGTAGATGATATGATCATTACAGGTGATGATATGACAGGTATACAATACGCAAAATCTCAGTTGCAACAACAGTTCCACATGAAGGATCTTGGATCTCTTCGGTATTTCCTTGGTCTAGAAATTTCTCAAGGCCCGCGGGGTGTATTACTGTCTCAACAGAAGTATCTCTCAGATATTCTAAATCAAGCTGAGTTAACTGATAATACAACTGTCGATACTCCACTCCAGCAGAATGTCAAACTTTGCTCTACTGACGGTGAGCCTCTATCTGATCCTACCCGATATCGACATCTTGTTGGTCAGTTGGTCTATTTGTGCATCTCTCGACCAGATATCTCTCATGCTGTTGGTATTGTCAGTCAATTTGTTAGTGCCCCACGTTCTGTACACTATGCTGTCTTATTACGGATTCTTCGGTACCTCCGGGGTACTAGCACTCGCTCACTTTTGTTTCCTGCTACATCTAAGTTAGAGCTTTGTGCATATTCTGATGCTGATTGGGCTGGTGATCCAACTACCAGAAAGTCTACCACAGGTTATTGTATATTTCTTGGTGATTCCCTTATTTCCTGGCGAAGTAAGAAACAAGATGTTATTGCTCTTTCCAGTACTGAGGCAGAGTATCGTGCAATGTCCACAACAGCTAAAGAGATTATTCATCTTCGTCGCCTTCTCAGTGATTTCGGTATTTCTGTTACGACTCCTACTCCTCTCTACTGTGATAATAAGAGTGCCATCCAGATTGCTAATAATCCAGTATTTCATGAAAGGACCAAACATATTGAGATCGACGCTCATTTTGTCCGTCACCAAGTTATCAAGGACAAGACAATTCTACTTCCTCATGTTTCATCCGCTGACGAGCTTGCAGATTTCTTCACAAAGGCCTTACCTGTTCATCGGTTCCAGTTTCTTGTACGCAAACTCACTTTGTTTGATCCAACATGAGTTTGAAGGGGGCTGTTGATAATAGTGTATTGTAGTGGGTTTTAGTCCCACATTGCTTGGGAGAACAAACCTCACACTCCTCTACTTGTATAAATATATGTGCACACTCAATATTCAATTCAAGGGAAATTTACCCAAGATTCTCTCTCTCTCTCTTACTTTAACAGGTCCATTTTGTATAAACCTTTTAACTGTGCTAGGATAGGTTGGATCTCTCTTAATAGTCCATTTTATTGTTCTAGGTCTTATGCCAGGCTTCTCTCTTGACTATAGTGGCCGGATGTATCTTCCGGTTACTTCTTGTGTATAAGTTGCAGGCATAGAGAATCATCTTTCAATAAGGAACCAGGTGTAGAGATGGCATACAAAATTCAAAATGAGGACACCACTAACATGTAATCCTTAGAATATATGTATGTGTCACGAATAATTATATGTATTAAAATTGTTATCTATATAAAGTTTGGGAAAATAATATGTTAAATAGATTTTGAAAGATCGGCCATAACATACATATTTTCAAGATTTCAGATGTTTTTTAGTATCAGATACAGACATGCATGAGGTGTTCTAGTGTGGTGGACAGAACAATTATTGCATGAAGAAATGCACACGTTATGACTTGCTATACCAGTAACAGTAACTCGTAAAGGTTGGTATCACCTTGAAAACTCGGTGTAAAGATCTTGTTGTTGTTATTGTTATTGTTATTGTTATTATTATTTTGGGCGGGACTGGGGAGTTTCAATTTGATCTCATTCTTTAGAGACAATTTTGATAAGAAAAAGGACACATTGATAATGGCGGTGATGAGGCACAATAGTTTCCTCGGGCTGGTGAATGACATTAGTAATTTACCTGTGCAAATGCATATGGTATTGGTGAGTACATTCCTGCAGCCTTTTCTCGATAGAACACCGTTCGCTCAACATCGACAATCGGCTGTACGGTCTGAGAATTCTGTACCCCGATGAACATAACCGCAGAATATATTGAACCCAAGGCATTGAAGAGATCCTGCTTTTTGCTCCTGTAAAGTATTATGGATATATACATTAGTATCACGGGATCGAGTTTCTAAAGCAGACATGAAAATGATGGTTGACATATAATATGAAAATTCGACAAAAATATCATTATCGACATACGTCTTGGATCCAAGTTTCCAGAAGATTGTCCCAAATATAAACGCAATTATTGTTGTGAAGAACATCCTGATTGCAGTGTATGATGGATTGCGCCAATAAGATTTATACTGTTTCCAGAAACAAGCGATGCATTGCATGAAGAAGGATTGTGAAAATTTTGTGGGGAAATATAGATCCTTTGAACCAGGTGGAGGATTGCTCAATTCACTAATCAAAGCCTTGTTCCTTCTGCAAAAATCACCATAAGTGTTTTTCTATTGGTTAGTCAATGGAATCATGAATATGGGGAATCAATGTCTGATAAATTTTGAATTTAGATACCTGAATAAATCTGAGTTTTTGTACACTTCAGTGAAATTGACTCCCAAAATTTCTTCTTGTGCCGCGGTAGTGACCTCCAACATCCATGTTGCAGGATTGTATCCGTCTTTAATCTTGCTAACTCCATTGACGGACTGAAAACAGAAAAAGTTCACTTTATTGACATTCATATCTTACTTGAAAATAGAGTAACTAGAAAATGGACAGAAATGAGTGTATTCTGTTACACGTTACCTCAAAATAACTGATTAGATCACATGAGTTGTGCCCGAGTGGTCCTACATAAATCTCTTCTCCACCTCTTTTCATGAGGAAGAGCTGCAAATTTGTTAAAGCCCATCAGCAAGTGAAATCAGTATAATCAGAAAGTAATACATCATATATCAATTCCATATAGGCAAAAAAAAAAAAAAAACCTTCTTTCTATTTTATATTTTACCTCATCAAATGCTTCAAAAATGTCGATGCTAGGTTGGTGAATCGTGCACACAACTGTTCTTCCTGTATCGACTGTGTTCCTCACTGTTCTCATCACAATGGCTGCTGCCCTGGCATCAAGTCCAGAGGTCGGCTCGTCCATAAAAATTATCGAAGGGTTGGCAACAAGCTCCACGGCAATTGTGAGACGCTTACGTTGTTCAGTTGACAACCCACTCACACCGGGCAATCCAACTAATGCATCCTTCAGGGGAGTCAATTCAACCAGTTCCATAACCTCCTCAATGAACATCTAAAACCATCATATTGAGCCATCATCAGTACATGATTAATTGAAAGAAAGAAAAAACAAGGCATGTTAATGACCTAGTATCAGAATCTTAAGAAAGATGTTTGATGCTTGTACTAGTTGTAGCATTGACATCTTGGCATTTGGGTATTGTGTCAATATAAACTTATATTGCATTACAGTCATATATCGTGCATATGCTTATTTTCTATTACCGTCTGTACGCATAAAATGGGCGTGAATAGTTAACAATTACAAACCTTTCCTGTTTTAGAATCGACTTCACTAGGTAATCGAAGCCATGCAGAGTAGACGAGTGACTCATAGACTGTAACATGAGGTGAGTGTATGTCATTCTGTTCACAGTATCCTGATATCCGAGCAAAAGTTTCTTGATTCTTTCGGTATCCAGATATACTAATGTCCCCCTCTATATAACCCCCGGTCTTCCTTCCAGCCAAGACATCCATCAGTGTTGTCTTACCAGCTCCACTGACTCCCATCAGTGCAGTAAGAACTCCGGGCCTGAAAGCGCCACTTATGCCCTTCAATAGCATTAATCTGTCCTCAGGAACACCTTGAGTTTTCATTTCCTGTGAGTTTAAATTCAATTATGACTCTTCAACTCATTGATGGAAAAATAATTGATGAATTTGTTAAAGATTTGAAAGTTGGATTTACCGCTGGCATGTCCACTGAGTATCTGACGTTATCGAAAGTTATTGAGAGGGGTGCAAATGGGAGAACCATTCCTTTCTTCTTGTTTTGATCTTGATCACTTTCTATTTCTGTCCTTGCTCCACCAGTTGTACCTGTAATCATGATAATTCTTACCTTAGCTGGAACGCATACAATAATACACATATGTTGAACAATCAACTAGTTGATTTACTCACTTTCTGATCTATTGTTGTTTCCACGGGATGACTGTTCTCCTGTTCTGTTAGCGACTTTCTCCTCCAAAGTCTCCTCAGACATTACTGCTTGGCTTTCTCCAATGGCTGCAGCAGTGCATATAACAGTTAGGTTTTCGATAATAAATATCGCTTACCATTGTTTCAAGAATGAGGACTCACGGTTGAGATAAGTAAGAGCAGCTGTGTAGAGGACATTAAAGCCCAGAATGTATCCAATCAAAGCACCGGCACCAATCCAATACCAATTTGCTTCTGCAAACAAACCACGGGACTCTATGATTTGGGCTCCCAATGTTTGGTTACTTGCCGTTGTATTGACCACCTACACCATACAAGGAATATTATTAACCTTGGAAATGATTCACAGTTGGCAATGTGTTTAAAGATGTAACCATGCTTACACGATCCCATTTCTTTCCCAGAAACTCATTCACTGCTATGGAGTTTTGTGCATACATCAAGGGTGATGCCCAGTAACCCCAGATCCACCATTTTTTGATGTTCTCTGCAGAAAGAGGATAAAGTTTTAAGTTATAGAGAACTTTGGTCCCTAAAGAGTATCCGTGTCAGTGACTACATACTTCGTGATATAACGAAGCCACCAAGTACAATAAGGACCAGCTGAACAAATGCACCATATGTGTTTGCAACAATCATTGTTCTTCCGACCGACGCAACAACCCTGAAGAGTCCAGAAGCCATCTGACTAATCAATGCAAACAGGAAGAATTGCCTGAAAAATCTGCAGCAAGAAAAAAGATGAGATTTGAGACACTGTTCATTACCGCCTCATCCAGCTTCAAAGTGATTTAATTTAGATGCAACCTCACCTATTGACACTTGGGTCAAAGCCGATAACATAATAAGTCAAGGCAGCATAGACGCCACATTCAATAAATGATATTGGGATTTTCAGGAGCCAAGTAGGTAGTGCATATGCCCATGCTGGAAAGAAGAGAAGATCTCTCTGCTTGTAGAAAACTGGAAGCTTTGCAATGCTCATTGCTATCTCAGCAAGTCCATTGAAAAGATGAGTCATAAGACCAATGAACAATGCACCAAGATAGATAAGTCCATCATTGACATCGTCATGGTGCATCTTTGTACGCAAGAAGACCGTCATCGCAACAAATGAAATCATTACAATCTGAGCACACAGACAAGATAAGAGCATGTAAGTTGTAGAACTGAAAAAGAAAAGAAAAAAGAAAAAAGAAAAAAGGTAAAAAAAAGAAAAGAAAAAGAAGTCCTGATTAAGTACTTACCTGGAACAGTTTGAAGAAGTAAACAAATGAGTTCCTTCTCAGCAGCAAATACTCCCTTGAGAAGCATGCTTTGAAAATATCCCTCTTGCTGGTACCATATCTCGAAGTTGTTAAAGCGGCAGGGTGGTTCTTGCTCTTGTCAAATGGGGTGTTGAGTTCTTCTGCCAATCTTTGGCCAACGTGGAAAGAAAGGAACGCATCTGCAAACTCCTTGACTGGGATAAAATGGTATGGCTCGTCTCTGCGTGCCCAATATTGTTGTTGATCTTTCCTTGATGTCACCTGCAGTTATCCGTTTCAGTTAGTATTTATAAGTTTTTTGGTCTGGTTTTTTTTAAAAAAAAAAGATATTTGCAGACTGGAAATTCAGTACTTACTTCCTGCAAGAAGTCAGCGACACCTTTCCTCTCCGGGCATTTGAAGCCCATCGATTCAAAGAATTCAACAATATGTTCACGAGGACCCTGATACACAACATGACCTTCTGCAAGGAGAACTATGTCGTCAAAGAGGTCATAGGTCTCCGGAGCTGGCTGAAGCAAAGCTATAAGAGCAGTGCCTCCGAGGATGTGAACAGATTGTCTTAGAGAGTTCACAATTTGGTACGTGGTGGAGCTGTCAAGCCCTGTGGATATCTCATCCATGAAGAGTGCTCGTGATGGGCCAACAAGCATTTCACCTATGAAATAGGTATTTTTATATTTAGACGAGCAAATACTTGAAAGAAATACTGAGAAATTGTTATTTGCTTCGATTATTCTACCTGTTGTTACTCTCTTCTTTTGCCCTCCAGAGATACCCCTCAGCATGCTATTTCCCACCATGGTATCAGCACAAATGTCCAATCCTAAGATCTGCAGTTTACAAGGAAGGCAAAATACCGAGAATTAGTTGAGTATAACAATATTAGCCCATATATTCTTTTTATTGGTCCCTATGTCAGATTGTCTTTGAGGATTAGATCCTCATAACGTTTTGTTTTCTGATATCTGTTACTATATGTTTACCTTTAGGGGGTGTTTGGTTGCACAATTTTATAGAAAAGTTTTCTCAAAATGTCTGACAATGACAATTCTGTAATTAAAAATTTCCTGTAGATTTCCGTAAACCGTAAACTGTGTTTGGTTCAAAAAAAATTTACAGAAATGTTTTCTGTAAAGAACAAAAAAGTACCAAAATTTATAGAAATCAATTTCCACTAAAAATGGACGGAAATCATCTAGAAATCTGACCCCACATTAATAATTTTCTATAAAGTCGACACTTTTCTATAAATTTAGGGGTGTTTGGTTTAATTTCTATAAATTATAGAAAATCTTGCTATTTTTTATAAAGTTATGGGTCAGTTTTTTGTTTTCAACCAAACAAGCAAAGTAAAAAAACATAAGAAAATTAGTACTTTTTGACTTCTCAAAACTTTTTCTATAATTTTTTTTAAGAAACACAAGGAAATTATATTTTGGGTGGAAAACATTTCTTATAATTTGTAGAAATTGAGCCAAACACCCCCTTAGACAAAACATTTCTCCTCAAAACCTCCCAGAGATTGACACGTCGGCATCCCTCTTCTCTAATTTAATTACCGTCTGTCTTTAAACTTATCCATCCATCCTTAATAATTTTTAAACCCAACAAAAGTACCGGCCATAAATACTAATAATAATAATTGTAACAACGAAATCTGTGGAGAATCATATTCCATAACAATCTCCACAGTCTTCATTACTTACAATCTCAAAAAAAATTCTCTTAATTTTCTTTCTATTATTTGAATTTTTTCCATTTTCCTTGTACCTATGAAAATATTTCTTTACTAGATTTTTATCCCGATTTCCTTCCATAATTATATAAAATATAATATTTGATAATATCTATATAAATATTTCTTTCCTACATTTTTTCATCTCGATTTCCTTCCATAACTATATAAATATAATAATAATATAAATAATAATAGTATGTGATACGGGTGTATCTTCTTCTCTGCTTCGAGAGCTTAATGATCCTCATGGAAGCTTGAGGATAGACGATTCTCATGATATCTTGAGAATAAGAGCGTGGATGGAGCCGTAGAAGACGACGAAAGAAGTCAGAAGGAGCGAAACGTAGAGAACAGGAAAAAACTGGCAGAACTCTGGCTGGTCGACCGCGGCAACATGCGCGGTCGACCGCCAACCTGCGCGGTCGACCGCCAACCTGCACGGTGCATGGTTTGAGACTGGACTTTATCCGGTCGATCGCACCACATGTCACGGTCATCCACGTCGGGTTCTTGGGCGTTTTAGGACTCCTGATTGACACAACTTCCTGATTTGATTGAGCTTGTTTATTTACAAGTTTGCCATCCACGTTGTAAACTTTATAAATAGAGATTATTTAGGGTTTCTAAACAGAGAAGATTGTTAGAGATGTAGATCTAAGGAGATTAGGTCTAAGAGAGATCAATTTTGATCTAGAGAAGAATCAGAAATAAGAGAAAGATATAAGAGGTGAGATTCTAATCAAGAGATTAGAGTTTAGAGAGAATTAAAAGATTATTCTTGATTCTAGAGAGATTGTGAGAGAGAGGGATTTGTAATCTATTATTCTCATAATCTAGAGAATGTATTTTTCTTCGCCTAAAACTGAATTGTTCTTGTGTTTTTCTATCGTCTTCTTCACAACCCACTCTTGATAATTTCGCGATCAAGGGTGTTCGTCCGGCGACTCGTATCAAGTTGGTATCAGAACGATTAGATTCTGTGAAGGGGGATCCTGTGTATGGTCCTTACTCGATCGTAATACAAAAAGTTTGGCGAGATCATTATTTCTTTAGAAGGAGTCCAGGGATTAAGGAAGAAGAAGATGACTGAAGGCAAAAAAGATGGAGGGGCTCGAGAGTTTCCTTAGCTGAAGTTCTAACTTGAACGAGACTTTAAGTTCCTAAAGAGTGGAGCCATGATACGAGTGTATCTTCTTCTCTGCTTCGGGAACTTAATGATCTTCATGGGAGCTTAATGATAGACGATTCTAATGATATCTTGGGAATAGAAGCGTGGATGGAGCCGTAGAAGGCGACGAAAAAAGTCAGAAGGAGCGAAACGCAGAGAAAAGAAAAAAATTAGCAAAACTCTGACCGGTTGACAGCGACAACATGCGCGGTCGACCGCCAACCTATACGGTGCAGGGTTTGAGACTGGACTCTATCCGGTCGACCGCGCCACATGCCGCGGTCGACCGCGTTGGGTTCCTGGGCGTTTTAGGACTCCTGATTGACACAGCTTCCTGATTTGATTGAGCTTGTTTATTTATAAGTTTGTCATCCACGTTGTAAACTCTATAAATAGAGATTGTTTAAAAACAGAGGAGATTGTTAGAGATATAGATCTAAGGAGATTAGGTCTAAGAAAGATCAGTTTTGATCTAGAGAAGAATCAGAAATCAGAGAAAAAGATAAGAGGTGAGATTCTGATCAAGAGATTATGGTTTAGAGAGAATTGAGAGATTGTTCTTGATTTTAGAGAGATTGTGAGAGAGAGGGATTTGTAATCTATTATTTTCATAATCTAGATAAAATATTTTTCTTTGCCTAAAACTGAATTGTTCTTGTGTTTTTCTATCGTCTTCATCACAACTGATAATTCCACGATCAAGGGTGCTCATCCGACAACTCGTATCAGTATGAGATAAATTTGAATTCAAACTAAACGAGGGAAAGGGGAATATTCGGTAATTTCATCTTTTTGGTAAGATTTTTTGGCTATAGATGAACCTTATTTAACCTCTACTTAATCTCTTTGTGTAGGAAATTACAATATACAAAAGTTTGCTTTCGGCGACAATTTTTTTGAAGTTATTCTTTGGTTGCATGATTATTTATCTTTCTTTGATTTTTAGCTATTTTTAAAGTTATATTAGATTTAAACTATGGTTATTTGAATAAATAACCTTTAATTCAAGATCAAAGATTTTTATAATTCCAAGTAATGTCTTGGAAATTGCTTTGATTATATTGTAATTTATTTTTAAAGTGCTATTTGATTTCAACTATGGTTATCTGAATAAACATGCTCTACTTCGAGATCAAATAGACACTGAGATAGTGAATTACACATGTATGCTTTTGCGTTTTTGTAATTTTATTTTATTATCATACTGTAAATTAAGATTCTTAATTTGAACTCATATTGAAACTCTCATTCTCTTTAACTTTGTTTTAAACTATTTTTAAATTTGAGTGAAGTTGATCTAGATGTGTTGCATGAAATTTTCTTTTCTTTTGGTTTTAGATAATTTTTAAAATTTACTTACATTAAAACTATTATTATCATATTAAACCTCAAATTTTAAGGTACTATATTCATTGGTTATTTTATATTATTTTGTGTTTTTAGTTATATTTTTTGGTTTAAATCTCTTCAATTATTGCTTGCTGATTTATAAAACTTAAAATTGGCCCACCGAAAAAAAATATTTTATACTTTATATTTTTCTAAATTTTTAATTATATTTTTTTGGTTTAAATTATTTTAATTATTGTTGCCTAATTTCTAAAACTTAAAAAGTTTAACTAGGACATGATTAACTTGAGTTTTGTTTATGAGCTTGATTCAAAAGCTATAATTTGAAAATAGAAATAATTAAAAAATATAAAAATATAACATAATTATTACGGTATAATAATATTCAGTTATTCATCTATTTTTTTGATTTAAATCTTTTCAATTATTGCTACCTGATTTTTAAAACTTAAAAGTTTAAATATGACATGATTTAACTTAAGTTTTGATTACGAACACGATTCAAAAGCTATAGTTTGAAAATAGAATAGATGGAGTAACACAATATTATTATACCGAAAAAATTAAGATTTGGGGTATGATGTAGTCAACATAAAGCTTGAGGGTTAAAGTTAAAAAAAGGTAATATTTTGGGGCGTTAAAGTGTAACTATTTATTTTTGTACTCAATTTCTATATTTATTATTTTTACAAACTATATAGAACATATTATTTGTAGAATTAATAAGTGCAGTATAAATATTATTAACTAATATCCTATTAACTAAAATTCTTAAAGATATCCTTTCTAAAAATTTTATCTTTAGATATATAGAAACTAACTATCAAAATATCTTATTAGATCTTTATATATACGAAAAATCTTATCTTTATACATGGAAAATATTATTAATTTTATAAAAAAAATATTATTAGCTACAGAAATTAACTACTGAAATATCCTAGTACATCTTTATATATACGTAAAATCTTATGGCCATATACGGAAAATATCATTAATTTTATATAAAAAAACTAAAACTCTTAAAAATATGCTTTCCAAATTTTTTATCTTTAAATATACTGAAATTAACTATGGAAATATCTTTATATATAAAAAAAAGCTTATCTTTATATATGGAAAATATTACTACTTTTATACAAAAAGTATTATTAACGACAGAAATTAACTAATGATATATCTTAGTACATCTTTATGTATACAAAAAATATTATTTTTAGATAAAAAATATTGTTAATTTTACGCAAAAAAATATTATTAGCCAATATCTTACTGTTATTGACTACAATTTTTGAAAATATCCATTCCGAAAAATTTATCTTTAGATATATGGAAATATCTCCCTATATCTTTATATATACGAAAAATCTTATCTTTATATATAAAAATTATTGTTAACTTTATATGGAAAATATTATTAACTAATATCTTATTAATTAAAATTCTTATAACTAATCTATTGTGGAGAATTTTTACAAACTTGAGCGACATGTTGCAAATATCATCCAACCATCCACCAAAATCTAAATCATTTTAAGGGCGACACATGGAAAACCTCATCGATTTAAAAATTTAAATGAAGATTTAGAATTTAGAAAATTACATAAATATTCCAACCAACCATTTAACTGATAAATAACAAATTTAGATTTCTTATTATAAAAAATCATTGAATAATGATAAGTACCATATTGTTTTATAAAGTTGAGATATCGAAATAGGGAGGTATGAGATGAAATTAGAAGGGGATAAAATAGTATACAATAGGTTTTGGAAGAGATAAGTGCATTTTCGGTGTGTTACTTAGAGTAAGATAGCGAAACATGGAGTTTTGACCATGCTCAGCACGGGAGAAAAATACTAGTTGCAATTTAAGTGTTAACAATTGTTGATATTCATGAAAATAAAGTTGTTTGCTTCCGAATTTCGATATGTTGTGGGCAAGAAAAAAAAGTCCATATGATCCGAAATATACCTTCAGAATGTAGTCTGTGACTACAATTTCCTGTCCTTCCAGCGAAGTAGCCTGCAGAATCAGGGGGGAACAAATTAAGATTAAGCTCATGAACTATGTGACTCAAAATGTACATGTTTCTCTATTTTCTCATAATTGTCAGAATACAAGTTGTTCCAGAATATCAGCAGATATGCTTATTATGTGTATATATCAGTTTGTTTACAGATAACTATTACCTTTTCAGGTGAAAAGAGTACTTTATATCTGTGATATTCTGCTGATGAACCTCATTTATTGTATCAGATAAATTGATGTGTACAGAGAAATGGTACTATTTTTCTAGGAGGATCCAAGCTTAAACTTATCTTTTCCAGGTTTCCTTTTCCAACATGCTTTATTGACGTTAAAGAATTACTGTTTACATCTTTCTCCGTCTCTGTTTTCTGGGGCTGCTCTTATCATCTTATCCTTTATTTATTTATTTATCTTTTGCTGTCTTTCAGAAATTTCTGCCGCTGGTTTATTGTAAAAGACTTCCTTTTTAACGGACGGACTTAAGAAATTTTTTCTGTTGTTTTTTCCCCCGGAAATACAGAGTATTCTACCATAGTTCTGTTCAGTTAATTATTTGTTTTTCAATTATTTACTTTCTTGTGCTCTGATTTGAATTTCATACAGTGAGATAAGTAGTGTCATCTATGTGAATTTCCATTTCTTTTGCCTCTTTTTCCTGGGTACTTATTCTATACTAATAATATACTGACGACACCTCCATCTATATTTCTTTTATAAAGGGGAATTCTGCAGTTTTAGTGAGCGTACCTTCATGAACATATCGATATCAGGGTCTGGCTTGATATTTGCCGCTTTTTCCCTCCTCGACAGCTCAGTCAACATTTCTGCACGCAGTTCATCACAAAATGACATCCTGACTCCCGCTTTCCAGGGAAAAAAAATAAAAACAGAGTATTCGACTCCGCGGTTACTCAAAAACGTACCGTAGCGAGTCCCGACCCCCTGACATTTGGCGGAGAAAGCCAAAGTCTCTCTGACGGTCATCTCTCCGATGTGCAGGTCGTGCTGACTTATGTAAGCCGACGTCCTCTGAGGCACGAACTCGTTCATCCCATGCCCATTGTAAGTAACTCTCCCAGAAACCTGATTTTGATAAGAAAGATGTCAATAATTGTCGAAACGTTTGAGGGTTTTTTTTTTGCCTCCCTCCTGAAAATGATGAGATATTCAGTTTTTTTCACCCCTGGAACTGGCTTACGTTCAGGTCTGGATTCAGTTTTCCCGCCAAAGCCAGAAGCAGAGTAGTCTTTCCAGAGCCAGGAGGCCCTAAAAGCAAGGTCATCCTGGGAAAAGAGCACGAGTTCAGGTTCGACAGCATAACATATATGTGATCATATGTTTTCACGTATTTTTGATTCCTTTTTTTACCTGCCGGGCTTGATGATTCCGCTGATGCCGTGCAGGATCGCTATCGGCCTCTTTCGACTCGGAAGAACATGCAGAGTATTAAGCAGCCCCTCGATGTTGTTCGTGAAGAAATTGAGCGCGTTAGGAACTCCTCTGTCTCCAACATAAGCTTCTGCCCCGATGTCCAAGTTCTCGAACCTCACCTCGATCGTTGGGTTCTCGATCCCAACCCTTCAAGGAAACAAGCAACAAAAACTCAAATCCACAACTGAAACTAAGAAGCACAGGGCTCCGGCGAACGTCATTAGGGAAATAAAAAAAATAAAATTTTTTTTACCTGTCCAATCGATTCTTGAGCTTGAGCAGGAACCTCTCGTTATCCTCCTCGGCAACCCGGACGAGCCTCTCCATGAGCTTCTTCTTCTCCCCGACACCCAGCTCCCCGACGTCGATCTCCCTCCCTTGGCCCGTCGACCCTGTGAGGATCCCCTTCCGAACTCGGTCGTACGTGGGCAGCTTCTCAAGAGCTGCCCACTTGAGGGCCTCCTCGTCGTCCTCGTCCCTCGACGACCGAGAGAACACATCGCTGCGGGCGCTGGTGCTCCGCCACGCCGAGCCGCTCCTTATCACGCTGGCGACGATGCCGTTCCCTTCCATCGACGAGAACCTTCCAGGTCGGCAATGAATGAAAATTCAGAGTGTTGATTTTGGAGGGGTCGCAGTTGAGCAGAGAATGTGAGGGTTTGAAAGTGTTGGAGAGAGGAGCACGGGATTATATAGAGGTTTTGAATTGGGAGTACTATAATGCGAGAGCCTAGGCTTCTTCTTCTTCTTCTTCTTTTTTTTTGGTCCTCCGTATATTTTATTAACGTCATAGCTCAGAATTTTCCAAGCATCGTAGCACCAGCCTAGATTTGATTATTATCTTGGACTATCGGGACATCCAGAAGGCCTTGACTTGACCTATTTATTTCGTCCTTCGTTTCTCTGTCCTTTTGCCATGCTGGGGACTAAATTCTTGCTTAATTTTATATTACGCCTCTATTACTTTATATTTCAAGTCTGCACCCTCAAATCTAATCAGTTGTGTTTCAAATAAGACATTGCGATTAAATTTAACTATTGGCAATCAACTTCTACTGTTATTTAAAACCATACACAAAATTGGGATTGTAAGTTAGAAATACATATGACGATCTGGGGACATAATATAAAATTTAACAAAAATTTAGGGTGTAATATGACAACTTAATTGACTCAGGGATATTAAATTAGTATTTGAAGATCTAGGGACCTAATCTAAAATTAAGGAAAAATTTAAGGTGCAATATGACAAAAATCCCAGCATGCAAGCCTGAGAAGATAGTAGTTAGAGGGTGTTTGGGGAGGCTTGTTTTTTCAGTCAAACTAGCTTTTAAGGTAACTTTTTAATTTGTAGCTGTTTGGTAAAATGCCAAATAAGATATCTTATAAGTCCCATTTTAAAAAGCTAGTATATCACAACTTTTGAAAAACTAGCTTATAAGCTCATCTAATAAAGCTCGGTTTGACCAAACAAATTACTATTTTACTCAGACAATTTTTATAGTATTTTTATCAGAAAAACGATTAAAAGCTAGCATATAACTTATAAGCTTCAAAAAACAAGTTTTTCCATACACCCTCTTAGCAGCCCAAAATATCTGAAGGAGAGCCCAAAATATCTTAAGTTCTAGAATTAATAGAAGATATGCAAATGTTGATAGGTTTTTCTTTAATTTATTAAAGAAACTTCAAATCTCTTTTGCTGCATGCTCGCCAAACCACAATTTTGATGTCAATTTACCAAAGCTAAAGAAAGCAATAGTCTACCCGATGCTCACGAAGATTAGTACTAGGCCTTGAATCTTGAGTGAGGAAGAAGAAGGAAAGAGGAGGAGGATGAATAATCAAATATGACATTGGGATACCACGATGTTTTTCTTATTTTCATGGTGTTTTTATTAAAAAGTAAACACAATGTATTTGAAACCATGTTATTTTTTAAGCTAAAATATCCTCAAGCTAAGAACAAAATACTTATTTCATATCATCTAGAAGGTGATGTTCTGATTTTGAGTTTGAGAGGGTGTTAATATATTAACAAATAATAACAAAATAGAAATATATTAATACAAAAATACTGTAACATAATTTATTATAAATAAAGACATTGTTGATATCAGATATCACACAGTCAGTTGAAGTAGCAGAGTTGCTGGATCGTCGAGAGGTTGAACTGTCGAGAGGGGGCCGTTTTCCTTCTTCGATTTTATGCCTGGTTCTCAAAGCTCGGGGTGGGCGGATCACCTACACACATAAGAATCGTAGGAGTACGGGGCTTGTTTCCCCTATGGTACCTCTGACGGTCAAGTCACCTGGTGGACTTGGGTGAGGTGAAGGAAGAACGATGTGTTCTTCTAATATGTGTCTAGAGAGCTTTCAGGTAGTATGAGAATCTAACCTCTTTTCATGACGAATAGCGTATTTATTTATAGAGGTCGCAAAGGGCAGAATAGGCATTTAGGGAGAATGCGGTTTATGATGATGGCGAGGGGTGAGCTGGAGGCTGAGTCACCCTCTGCCTGATACGTGTCGATTGGTGAGTGATGAGAGGTCACTTCAGTGACATGGGGAATCAGCAGCCGTCGAGGTATGTCGGCGAGTGACTTGGGGTCACTTCTGTGGTATGGGGACTCTGCAGCCGTCGAGGCTTATCAATGGGCGATGTGGCGTCATAATGATGATGATAAATGGTAAAATAATGCTGAGAAGTAATATTCTGAGTCGCCCTCAGGGGAAGTGTCGGCTGATTACTGAGTAGCAATCTTTTGCTCGACTGAGTAAGCCTTTCGAGTCGTCTTCGGGGAATGAAGCCGGCTCGACTGAGTCTCGGCCTTGGGATATCATATTTGTAAGAAACATCTTTCATAATAAAAAAATAATATAGTAATAATATAATAATGATATATTATAAAGCATATATCAAATAATAAATTTAATATGACATATTATATTTTAAAATAATTTATTAATAATAAAATAATATATTGGTAATATATTAATTTATTAATAATATACTAGTAATAATATTATATAATATTATTAATCATATCTCCTTTGATACATAATTGTTGAGCTAATCAGTGAATAATGATGGCCTTGGAGGAATTTAGCATCACTTTATCTCCTTTGATGGCTGACTGTGACCATAGGCAAAGATTCCTGCACACAGTGACATTGTTAGAGGACTTGAGTTGGGTTCTCCGATGGATCCTCATATGCTCAAGTCAATTACAAATTAAGTGGTTTAAAAATAACTGAATTTAGTTTGAGGGTATCTCTAATCATACCTTCATGTAGAAGAAATGACCCCTATTTATAGAAATCTGCGGGGGACTATTTGGTAATTTGATCAGATTAGTGCGGGCGGTTGATCAGATGGTGTTTGACACGTATCAGTCGCAGAGCAAGCGAGTCATCCTTGCGTTTAATGTGATAGCGACGAGGAGGTTGAAGTGCTAGCGTTGTCCGAGAAATCATTAAGACTCTAGCGAGGGAGTCATAATGACCCTGGTCATGCATTAAATGCGATGATGACTGGGCTACGTAGCTAGGTGTGGTGAAGCTTATAGGTCAATTTATTTTTCCAGACATTCTGCAGTGAAGTCAAGGGAAAGATGTTATTTGTCTCGGGATTTTCGATTCTTGAGCAGATCCCGTCTTAGAAGCGCTATTCTTCTTGGGTTCGGGTCGAGGGTCCGATGTGAAGACACTTTTTGTCTCAGATCTATCTCTAAAAATAAGTTGGCT
>NC_033794.1:86145216-86204616 GCF_001876935.1 Asparagus officinalis | reverse complement strand
CCGACTCAAACGGTAGTCGGTAAAGGCTAATCAAACTCGTTGAAGGCTGGGGGTTAGCCAAAAACCCCAAAGTCGACGCCTAACACGCGTCGCCGGATAGTCTATTCCCGTGAGAAAAACGAAGTCTACGTATTCAATATCGTAGCACTAAAAGGGTTAACTCTTTTAGCTTAACGTCACATGCGGAACGGACTTGAACAATCCGCATGCTAGCCCGACTCAAACGGTAGTCGGTAAAGGCTCATCAAACCCGTTAATGGCTGAGGGTTTGCCAAAAATCCTAAAGTCAACACCTAACACGTGTCGCCGGGTAGCCTATTCCCGTAACAATGGCGAAGTCTATGTATTCGACATCATAGCACGAAGTCTAAGGGAGTTCATTCCCTTAGCACAACGTTACATGCGGAACGGATTCCGATAATCCGCATGCTAGCCCGACTCAAACGGTAGTCGGTAAAGGCGCATCAAACCCGTTGATGGCTGAGGATTTGCCAAAAATCCTATAAATATGCGAGTCATTGACGCATCAACTTTATGAGTTGGTCTCGTGACTCGAGCATCCAACGACCTTGGGATAAGATCCATGCTCCAATTCCTTAAGAGCTTAAACCGTGTGTACTCCAGCAGACGTACGAGTATAAACTGTGTCAAATGCCGAACAGTGCTCTTAAGGATAACTCAACAATACGACGCCGGACAACGCGTTGCAGATAAAGACTCGACGCCAACAATCGATGGTCAGCTAAATCAGGAACCGACTTCAAAGTTCAAAATTCCGACAACGGTCAGACAATAAATGCAGCACCGAAAACCTTACAGACGTTCGACAAAGCACCGAATAGCCTGGAGAATTAAAGGAATCAAGAACGGAAGTCATTCCAAGGTCCCATTACACCGACTGAAGGTTGGGACAAGCATATCCAAAGTATTCCAGACTCTTCTATAAAAGAACGAGACTGAAATACTTTGGAGGGGGTAGCTGTAGGCATATAAAATTGTTTATAGGTCCCTTAGCACAGCTCGGCACAAACCGACAAACCAACGAGGCAACGAGATTGACTAATCGCACGCAAGCAACGGAATACGTCCATTCGCGTGCGGGATCAAGCCAAGTGTTCGAAGAGTCAACGAGTCATCCAACCAAGGGCATACTCGGACGAATCACGATCGAATCAAGATCGGTTTCGGACTCGAACTCAGAAGTGGATTTACTGCACCCCAGGGTGGCTCGGCCATGGCCGAGCCACCTCAGGGTGGCTCGGCCAAGGCCGAGCCACCCCCTGGGGTGGCCGAGCCACCTCAGGGTGGCTCGGCATGAGCCGGCCACCTTGAGGTGGCCGACGGCTTGAGTTCTGGCCACACGTGCACACGGGCACGGGCACAGTGACGAGAGCCTATAAATAGGACAAGGGGTTCTTCATTTCAAGAGGTTGGATTTTGGAGGAGGCGAAGCCCTGCAGGATTGGAGACTCAGATCTAAAAAAGATCTCAACTTTGGGACATCAAGGACTTGCTCATCCAGATCTGGTGCTCGGCGATCATCAACGTCAAATAAGGCAGGTGTTCGAGAGGATCGGATCTCAGATCTACGTTGCTACACTCCGGATCTAAGCTTGGTCTTAGATCCCGAGACTTGGACGATTGTTTCCTTGGTGAAACAATCCTCCCCGGCTATTATTTCCTTGGTGAAATAATACCCGTTGTACTGCGTAGATCTGACCGGATCTAGATCGCGCGGTGGTCCACGGTAAACAACCCCGGCGCAGGCAAAGAACCCACAAAGCGAGCGACCGCAAAACAGGAGCTCGTGATTCGTTCGACAAACAAGGAAACAAAGTTGTAATTTTCATTTCTTTTCAATTTGATCTTCGTTGTAACCGGATCTTATAAAAAGACCGGATCTTTGTAATCGATAGACTATTACAAGAGTGTACAATGGAATCATTAATGAAGAAAGCAACAATTTTTCCCGCGAACATCCGCAGCCTAAAAATACTGTTTTTGGTAGATTTAAGCTGTTTTTTGACCATTAACCATCTGGATTTGTTCGAACTGATAAGATATCATCCAAGAATGTGGTTAAGTGGTTACAACTGAAGATAAGAGTGAATCGGTCGTTCTTATCCAAAAATAGGGCTCCTGAAGCCTATAACTACAACCCTATGGATCTGGAATTCTCGAGAGTTGGGGAAGCCCTGTCGAACTGAAGATTGAAGGAGCACGAATTTCAGAAGATAGGAGGAGATCAGATCGAGTTCGTCGGTATAAAGAAGAGGAGCTCGTCAGATCTACACTTCCCGATCCTTTACCTTGAGATTGTCCTGTTGCGGTGATCTCGAGAAGAGTGATTATCTCGCTGTTGCCGAGATAATTGCTTCAGCTTCCTAATTCCTTCACGAATCAACGAAGCTCCGGATCTGATCTGATCGTTTGGTGGTCCACGGACATCAACGTCCCCATCACAGGCTAAGATCCCACGCAAGCAGCGGGCGATAAACACCCGTTGCGTTGTTTGACGAGAGTTGTACTTTTTTTGTTTTTATTGTGTAAGGATCTTATAAAAAAAGACTAACTTTTGTTTTTATTGTAACGTTTAAAGTTGTAATGAACACAATAATGAATACATCAACTTTCTCCCCAAACAAGCTGGCGACCATATTGGGAGTCAACAGCCTCGCTGTCGAGAATGTCATGTCGCAGCCAACGATCAAGATCCCGGTGAACGAAGAGGTCAAATTGATAAACATGAATATTCTCTATACTATGTTTCACCAACGGATTCACTGTTATTTGATGTATTTCCTTACATTTTGGCCATGTTAAGATCCCTAGTTATTCTTTACTGCTCTATTTATATATTGTGTAGGAATTACTGAAGCATAGCACGGATTCGGAGTCAAGAAGGAGTCAAGGAATACATAGAAAGAGGCTACACGGTCCCCCAGTGTTCAACAACACAGGCGTGTTGATTACAGAAGAAAACCCCAAAGAGTATAGCGGAACAGAGTTAAACACGGTCTGGTCGTGTAGATGTACACAGCCGTGTCAGTATCAGTATTCAGTTATTACAAGATTTGAAGCAAGATTTTAAGTTATCTGTTAACGCGATCTTTCCCAGAACTTAAATGAGGACGCCCAGAGGCATGAAAAACGACCAGAGGCTGGAGATTTCAATTTTTCTTTCTTCTTCTTCTCCCTGTCTCTATAAAAAAACTCTTAGATTAAGATTTCTTTAATTTGGTAAAGTGTTGGTTGTGAAGAATCGTGTGCAACATCTTGATTTCGACGCTACGGTTTATTTTTCTAATTTATCTTATTTTCTAGTTTATAATTATGATCTTATACATTGTCATCATGTCTTCTATTTCAATTATGTATGAGTAATTATTTTTTCTAGGATTGAATTTGGTTCGACTATGGTTATGAATCGATGAACTGATCTTGTTGTTATCATTAATTATTTGATTTGTATTATTCAATTACTAGTATCTAATTGCCTAGGGTTAATTCAATTGGCCACTGATTTGACTCCTTTAGGATGTTGATTTAATTTGAAAGGTTAGATTGATGCCGGAAAATAGTTAATTGAACGAGAATTAATTGATCACGAAAGTAGGTTAATTATTCTTGGGAACATAAGGGACTAACATGAACTTAATGGATTTAATTTAGTTTAACACCATGAAAATAGGTTGTTAGATTGAATTAGGCACGACTTTTAGTCGTCGAAAGAGATTAATAGTTATCATAGGTTAGTCGTTCTTAATGCATTGAGAGATTCGATAACAATTGATTAATTTATTAATTCAAACCAGAGTTAAAACTGAAGTTCAATCCTAGATTCTTTTAATTGAGTGGATTCGCTAGTTAGCGCGTTCGTTATTGATAGTTAAAAATCAAACTTTTTAGCACGATTGGTTTAGATAGTCACAAAACAGTAAAAATCAGTAATTAACAATGAAGTCCCTGAGGATACAACCTTGTATCGCTACAACGATATCCGTGCACTTGCGGATTTGAGTGAACAAGTTTTTGGTGCTATTGCCGGGGACTTCGGGATTGTTAATATTGACTTTTTTTTGTTTGGCTAGACTAGACTTTTTCTTTCATTTGTTTTATTTTTATTTTTACGTTTGACTTGTTCCTTTGTTTTCTTGTGCAGGCACCCTTGTATGCCCAGATCCTTATAACTTGGAGAACCAATCGAGTGTGATCTCGAGATTGAAAGGACCTTGCGTCATATTAGGAAGAGAGTACGAGAAACAAAGGACAATTTGAAAAGCAGAAACAACATGGGAGGCCAAGAAAACCAAGGCAATCAAGACCGATCCTTGAAGGAGTTTGCATCACCAACCACCCATAGCTCCCAATCTAGCATCATGAAGCCTAATGTTACTACTAATAATTTCAAACTCAAACCTTCACTCCTTTCCATGGTTCAGTAAAACCAGTTTTGTAGTACTTCTACCGAAGATCCAAACCTCCATATCTCAATCTTTTTGGAGTATTGTGACACCCTGAAGATGAATGGAGTGTCAGACGACGCAATAAAACTAAGGTTATTTCCCTTCTCACTAAGAGACAAAGCAAGGGCTTGGCTTGGCTGCAATCACTTCCACCAAGCTCCATCACTACTTGGGACCAACTCTCAGAAGCATTCCTTACTAAATACTTTCCTCCAAGCAAAACAACCCAGTTGAGGAATCAGATAACAACTTTCACTCAAAAAGAAGGGGAGTCATTGTATGATGCATAGGAGAGGTACAAGGACCTTCTAAGAATGTGTCCACATCACAGGTTGGAGGGTTGGCTCATAATTCACACTTTCTACAACGGTCTTCTCTACAACACAAGGATGACCGTGGATGCTGTAGCTGGTGGTGCAATGATGAACAAAAGTGTACGAGGTGCAAAACAGCTCATAGAGGACATGGCATAGAACCATTTCTAATGGTCAGGTGAGCGCTATTTACCCAAAAAGAGTGGGAGGTATGATGTAGATGCATTAGACCATATTTCTTCTAAAGTAGATGCTTTATTTCAAAACTTTGACAAGATGAGCATGAATTCAGTAGCATCTAACTCTACTAACTGTGAAATATGTGGTATCATTGGACATTCTGCTATGGAATGTCAGATTGGAAACTCCCCTTCTCCTGATGCACCACTATCTGAACATGTTAATTATATGAATAATTTTAATAAAAAAGGGGATCCATTTTCAAATACGTATAACCCATAGTTGAGAAATCATCCTAACTTATCCTATAAAAATCCACCCCAGAACCCAACTCCCCAATCAAATTTTCGACCTCCAGGTTTTCATACCCCTAGACTCCCTTACCCTAGTCCCCAAAAGTCCAACTTGGAGAGCTTGATGGAGAATTTCATGACATCCCAGAATAAGCAAAATGAAGAATTTAGAAATCAGAATAGGATCATGAATGATGCTATTAGGAACCTAGCCTCTAAAGTTGACTCCTTAGCCACCCACAACAAAATGCTAGAGAATCAAGTTACTCAATTAGCCTAGCAATTTAACTCTTCTTCTAGGTCTTTGGGCATGTTTCTTGGACAACCTGAAACAAACCCCAAGAGAACTATCAATGCCATTACACTTAGGAGTGGAAAAGAGCTAGAGGAACTGATACGGGTGTATCTTCTCTTCGGAACTTAGCGATTCTAATGGGAGCTTGAGGATAGATGATTCTCATGATAACATGAGAATAGAGGTGTCAAATAGTACAAGGGAACACAGGAGGAAGCATGGAACGAGACGACAAGCAAAAGAATCAAAGTATCCAGTTTTCAGCCCGTGAGTCGACTCATAACAGTCATGAGTCGACTCATCAGGTTGAGTCGACTCATGACTGTCATGAGTCGACTCATCGCTGGTTTTTGAGTTTTGTCCAGTTTCGGACGAGTCGACTCATCTCAGTCATGAGTCGACTCATCGATGGTTTCCTGGTTCGTTTGGGTTTCTGTTCACACGAATTCCTATTGGTTTTGGGTCTGGTTATTTACCAAATTGTCATCTACGTTTGTACACCTATATAAAGGATTGTTTTAAGGTTTCTAAACAATCAGAGAGGTAATTAAGAGAGATTCTAATCATTATATTAGGGTTTAGTAAGAATTGAGAGTTTGTTCTTAATTCTAGTGAGATTGTGAGAGAGAGATTATAATCTTTTTATACTCATAATCTAGAGAAGGTAATTTCCTTCGCCATATACTGAATTGTGCTTGTGTTTCTGTCATCCTCTTCTCAACCCACCTTTGATAATTCCACGATCAAAGGTGCTCGCACGGCAACTCGTATCAGGAACCAATGATGAGGAGTGATCATAGGGATGTGATTGATGAGAGTGAGAAGTTGGTGACAAGTGAGAAAGAGCATATTGGTGAGAAATGGGAGAAGGTTGAGAGATATGTAGCACATGCACCTTATAAGCCTCTACTACCCTTCCCTCAAAGGCAAGTTAAAGCAAAGTTGGAAAAACAGTTTGGGAAATTCATAGAAATATTAAAAAAATTGCATATTAACATCCAATTTGTTGAAGCCATTTCCCAAATGCCCTCCTATACCAAATTCTTAAAGGACATTCTATCAAACAAGAGACGATTAGAGGAGTATGAGACTGTAGCCATAACTCAAGAGTGTAGTGACATCATACAAAATAAGCTACCACCTAAGTTTAAAGATCCTGGTTCGTTTTCAATTCCTTGCACAATTGGTGATATGTCAATTAATCGTGCTCTATGTGATTAAAGATCCTGGTTCGTTTTCAATTCCTTGCACAATTGGTGATATGTCAATTAATCGTGCTCTATGTGATCTTGGTGCTAGTGTCAGTCTTATGCCATTGTCTATATGTAACAAGTTGCAGATGGTAGACTTGAAGCACACTACTATCTCCCTCCAATTGGCAGATCGATCGGTTAAACGTCTGGTAGGTATATTAGAGGATGTACCTATCCAGGTTGGTAAATTCTACATCCCGGTTGATTTTGTTCTTCTTAAAATTAAGGATTCTAAAATCCCCATTATATTGGGAAGACCTTTCCTTGCTACCGCTGGTGTGGTAATTGATGTGAAGAATGGAAAGCTTTTTCTCAATATAGGGGATGAAAAGATGAATTTTGATTTGTTTTCTGCTATGAAGTTTCCACTAATTGATGATACTTGTTGCATGATTGACACGATTGACATGGTGGTTAGAGAAGATTTTACCAGAGATATCTCAAGTGATCCTCGTGAGAAATGTTTAGTAAAGAATGGGGTACCAGATGATGATGATCAGGAAATAACTTCCTATGTTACAATGCTTCATGAAAACCCACCTACACCAAAACCACCTACAGCAAGGAACCTGATGTAGTGGCTGAAATTGCAAGGGGGCTGAATGACCATGTTGTGTCCGTAAACACAGATGTGTCAAAAAGCAGCAGAAAAAGTCCAGAACAGGTTTGTGGAGGAAAAACCGCACCTAAGGTAGAACAAAAGGCACATTGGACTATCAAGAGCATTCATTTGGATTTAAAAGAAGCAGGAGAACAGAGAAAGCTTTAACTAAATGAACTCGATGAATGAGGTTAGATGCATATGAGAATGCCAAGATTTACAAACAAAGAACAAAGAAGTGACACGATCAACACATCCTCCATAGAGAGTTTACAGAAGGAGACTTGGTACTTCTATTTAATTCTCGACTCAAGGTTTTTCCAAGAAAACTTCGCCTCGAGGTGGTCAGCGTCATTCCAAGTGCGTAAGGTATACCCATTTGGGGCTGTTGAAGTATGGAGTGAGGCCATGAGAACCTTCAAAGTCAATGGACAGTGGTTAAAGCACTATTTTGCGGGCACTCCAATCGAGAAGTTGGGTACTTTTACCCTCCCCAACCCATCATCATCGTGAGCATCGAAGGGGTCGAGCTCATGACCATAAACGAGCGCTTCTTGGGAGGCAACCCAAGTTTTTCTTTCACTTTATTTTTCTTTCTAGTGTTTGATTTTAATTAGTTTTCTAATTAGGTTGATGTGAATTATTACGCAGGTGGATAACAAGATGGGTAGCAAAGAGTTCAAGGATAAGAAAAACTAGAAGGAGAAGACTAAGGAAAATTGTTGAATAATCTGGTTACACGGTCAGGTTGTGTCCACAGACACAGCCGTGTAGCTGTCGGGCGACAGTCTCCAATTCAATTCCAAATCCTACCACACCCCTGATATGCTGAACACCTGAAAACTAAATTACTTCCTGTAGGCTGTCTAGAAATCACAATAGATAGCTTATCCCCCATCAAACACCGATGATGGAAGTTACAATCTGACGACTTTTAAAAGGCTACAATTTGAAGACTTTCACGTAGATCGCTGAAGGTTATAATCTGACGACCTTCACAACAACTGATGAGAGCTCTAGTTCAACAGCATTAACAATTAACATCGGGAGTTACAATCTGACGACTCTCATATTCTCAAGGAGCCAAGACGAAGATTACAAGACAATGATCTTTGCAAACACTATAACAAAAGAGATTACTTGTTGATAATCTCTCCAAAGCAAGACGCGGAACTCATCACCGCGCTCTAAGACCAAAACACGGAGGTCCTTCCCGTGTATCAACACCAAAACACGGAGGTCCTTCCCGTGTGTCAACAGTAAAACGCGAGGGTCGAACCCACGTTACAACATCAAAACGCTGGAGTCGGACCCGCGTTACAACATTAAAATGCTGGGGTCGGACCCGTGTTTTTCAATACTCAGCGGGTACTCAACTCCGCGTCTCCAGTCTAAAACGCGGAGTTAGGGTCTTGAACGCCAACGTGGGCGTTTGACTCGTTCAAACACGAGCTGAACGGTTACAGGAACCGTTTTTCCTCCACGATTTGAGGGATTTCCGCCTCACTTAGGAGCGGATTAAGGGGGCGGTTACACCCCTTAATTCCATATAAATATGGGTAAACTCAATTGAGTTCAGAGGGGCATTTTTTGGATCTGAGAGTTGGCAGCGGTCTGTTGGAACTTCTTGGCAGCAAAGGGGGAGATCTTGGAGCATCATAGATTGAGAGATCGGCATTCATCCTTTGGAGCATTCCTTAAAGCCTTCGGCCTTGGCTTGAGAACCGATTCTCGGTTCAAATCAACTCTTTTTCAAGAGTTCAAACTCGTTCAGAGTTATCAACTCATTTCAGAGTTCTAAAAGTTGCCACGCAAGTTCTCCACAACGTCAAATTGTGAGGAGAAGACATCGTTCTAGTGAATCAAGATATTCGGATCATCAACGGAGAGCAAATTCGACGCAAGCATTCGAAGGAGGCACTCTATCGCTACCGTGAAGAACCCAGTTTTAAATAAAGGGGAGAATCAAATTCGTTCTCCTCTCTTTTGTAATCAAATTGTAACCAGGATCGAAGGAATACAAGTCAAGTTTCAAAGGAATACCGGTCAGCGAGACCCCCGAATACTCTGCGTAGCGCGACTAGATTAAGGGGCGGATATAAGAAGTTTATGGATTCAAGGCATCTCAACCAGATCCATATTCACCAAGAGCCATCCCTATCCAATCATGGACTGGGGGTTCCAGTTCAAACCTCACGATCTGTGAGTAATTCTCTTCGAATCTTTACAACAGATTTGAGAGAGTTCATATCGAGAGAAAGACCGATGCAGCAAGTCATTCGTTCATTCTAATGTGAACGGCTGATTCCTATGGTCCTCTCGGGATATCAATGCTACTCATATGCGGCCAAACCATTGGTGCTCGACCAATTAACGTACGTTGCTTTGTCTAACCAACAACGACGTTCGCACAGGAAGAAGTCTCCAGAGATCGGATATCCTGAGGTCACTATCAATGTGATCGGCAGAGGGAAAGCCTCGGGTCCTAGTTCCGATGACTCTGAGACAAGTCATTCACCGACCGTCAGAGAAATCGCTAATGAGTTTGAAGGAATCTACCAACGCACTCGGACGCGAACGGGAGCCATTCTCCCTATCAACTATCGAAGGTTAGCCAGAGGAACCAATTCCAGTGATGAACACTCAGCCATTGCATAGTCCCAATCATCAAGCTCTTTTGTTGAACATGAGAGCCCCGCTTATATGACGGGAAACCATGAAGATCTCACGAAGAGACTTGATGAGCAGGAGGCCATGATCAAATCTTAGCAAGAGGCCATCAATGAACTCATGGCCCTGTTAACTCAAATCGTCGCAAACAAGGCCAAATCTCAGAAGACATATTCGCCACCCAGGCAAGAATCTTCCCGGAGAGGAAAAACGTCTTCATCCCGACCTCACACAAACAAAGGGAAGGGAAAGATGGTTGATGACATGGCTTCTGACCAAGAAGCCCACAACCTGGAATCTTCCTCTGATGAAGGAAGAGAGACTGAGAACGAGTATAATCTCCAGTCTGCAAAAATGGAAGAATTGGAAGCCCGTCTTAATGCCATGGCCAACAGAAGCGAGCTCCAAGACGAAGGAGTTGTCAGACCCTATCCTGCCGAATGGGATGCAGCCCCTTATCCCCCAAAATTTGAAGTCCCGACGCTACAAAATTTTGACGGCACGGGATCACCGAACCAACATATTTATCATTTCAAGTCACAGACTGGGAATGTAATATCAAACGATGCCATACTGGCTCGATTGTTCATTGGCACCCTCAAGGGAGTTGCCCTTGAATGGTTCAGGAAACTACCTGCGGGATGTATCCAAAGGTGGGCAGACTTAGAGAGACTCTTCCTGTCAAGATTTTTTGAAGAGGATACAGAAGTCTCCATTCATACACTTCTCGCCACTAAGCAGAAGAAGAGGGAGTCCGTCAAAGCCTTCATCAAGAGGTTTCGAACCATGGCTCTCCGGTGTTCGTCAGGTATGACACAGTCTACTTTAGTAGAGACCTGTCGACACAACTTGCAGACCGACCTCCTAGCCCGAATCGGAGTAACAGAATGTCGTTCTTGGAGACAACTAATCTCTCAAGGCGAACAGGCTCAAAAGATTATTGCCAGGATCAAAGCTGAAGAACAAAGTAGGTAGGATCAACTTGAGCAATCGGACCAAGCCCAACCTTCTCCTGAGCAATCGGACCAAGCCCAACCTCCTCAGTCAGAAGGGGAAGATACTACGACCACTGAAGCTAATCCTCTTCAGTAGGATGTCGGGTCTCCAATAACTATCACGTTAATAATTACTTCTGATAGTCAAACTCATTAGATAGTAGCCTACTCATTTTCCCCCTGCACTTGTTCAAGACTGGGGGTTGGTTTATTTATAGTTCATTGGATTATGAGTAATAAAGTTTCTGAGTTGTTATGTTTAATAGAATACCTCTGTCAACCATAAAATTTACCAAAACTATCATGTTAACAGTTACCTATGATAGTCCATCAATCTGCCAATCCTCTTCAATAGGATGGTAGGTCCACAAAACTATCACGTTAACAGTTACCTCTGATAGTCCATCAATCTGCCAATCCACTTCAATAGGAGGGCAGGTCCACAAAACTATTATGTTAACATCTACCTCTGATAGTCCCTCAACTTGTTAATCCTCTTCTCAATAAGATGACAGGTCCATAAATCTATCACGTTAACAGTTACCTCTGATAGTCTATCAATCTGCCAATCCTTCTCAATAAGATGACAGGTCCATAAATCTATCACGTTAACAGTTACCTCTGATAGTCTATCAATCTGCCAATCCTCCTCAATAGTATGACAGGTCCATAAATCTATCACGGTAACAGTTACCTCTGATAGTCTATCAATCTGCTAATCCTCTTCAATAGGATGACAGGTCCATAAATCTATCACGTTAACAGTTACCTCTGATAGTCAAGCTCATCAGATAATGGCCTGCCAGGTGATGTGCCTCTATTCCGACTTCATGGATAGTGCCCCACTAGGCGATGTGCCTTGTGTACCTCTTTTTTATTCCCTTGCTAAGTCTTAATCAAGACTGGGGGTTGGTTACTTGGAATTCATTGGATTAAGAGAAATGAATCTTTCACATCGTCGAGTTAACATTACACTTCTGACGATCATCATCCCCACAGAGTATGCATTCAACTTGCATCACTCCCAATTTGTCACGTTAACAATATACCTCTGACAACAATCAACTTATCAATCCTTGACAATAGGATTATAAGTCCTCAAAATTTCTCAAATCGTAATCTTCCCCAGCAAGACGCTAAGTCTTCAAAATCTTGTTCAAATCACAAGCATCAAAATTTATCGCTTTTGATGATAAACTCATTTAGCAAGTTTCCCCAGCGAGACGTTAATTCCAAAAATCTTGTGCAAGTCACAAGAACACATTCCTGTCAAGTTAACATCAAACCTCTGACAAAACCCACTTATCAATCCTCTTCAATAGGATGATAAGTCCATAAAGTTGCTCCAATCGCAACACATTCCTGTAACGTTAACAATATACCTCTGACAACAATCCACTTATCAATCCTCGTCAATAGGATGATAAGTCTCCAAAGTTGCTCCAATCGCAACACAAACTCTCGTCATGTTAACACTAAACCTCTGACAACCCACTTATCAATCCTCTTCAATAGGATGAGAAATCCACAAAGTTGCTCCGATCGCAACACATTCCTGTCACGTTAACATTATACCTCTGACAATCCACTTATCAATCCTCGTCAATAGGGTGATAAGTCTCCAAAGTTGCTCCAATCGTAACATAAATTTCCGTCATGTTAACACTAAACCCATGACAATCCACTTATCGACTCTCCCCAATAGAGCGAAAGGTCCACAAACCTGTCATGTTAATATCACACCTCTGACAAAATCAACTTATCGACTCTCCTTAATAGAGCGATAGGTCCATAAATTTTAGTCAAGTTAACATCACATCTCTGACGATCAAACCAACTTATCGGCTCTATTCAATAGAGCGATAAGCCCATAAAATACTGTTAGGTTAACATCACACCTCTAACAGTCAAACCCCCCAATAAACTTGTTAATCCTTTTTCAACAAGAATAGCAAGTTGTTATTATAAAATCCCTAGCGGATTAAATATTTTTTGGAATTATCCTAGTGATAATAAAGAAAATTTCTGAATTTCACTCTAAGAGGAAATTCATGCCAAGTTAATACTACACTTCTGGCACTTCTAATTTTCTTTCAGTGTTTCAAGAGAAAATAAAACACAGGAAGAAATAATGATAAAGCTTACGTATTCAATATCGTAGCGGGTCGTTATTAATAACGCCAAAATATATGCCTTACACGCATGGGGAAATTTATCCCGAATCCTAAGTAGGGATAAGTCAGCGCCTAACACGCGTTGCCGGTTAGTCTTTCAACGTAAAAAGGACAAAAGTCTACGTATTCGACATCGTAGCTGGTCGTTATTAATAACGCCAAAATCCATGCCTTACACGCATGGGGAAATTTATCCCGAATCCTAAGTAGGGATAAGTCAGCGCCTAACACGAGTTTCCGGTTAGTCTTTCACCGTAAAAAGGACAAAAGTCTAAGTATTCGACATCGTAGCAGGTCGTTATTAATAACGCCAAAATCCTTGCCTTACACGCATGGGGAAATTTATCCCGAATCCTAAGTAGGGATAAGTCTACGCCTAACACGCGTTGCCGGTTAATCTTTTGCCGTGAAAAAGATATCAAAATCCATGCCTCACACGCATGGGGGATTTTATCTCGATCCCTAATTAGAGATAAGCCTACGCCTAACACGCGTTACCGGTTAGTCTTTTTTCGTAAAAATGACAAAGTCTATGTATTCAAAATCATAGCATCAGGTCTAAGAGGGTTCATTCTCTTAGCACAACGTTACATGTGAAACGGATTCAAATAATTCACATGCTAGCCCGACTCAAACGGTAGTCGGTAAAGGCTTATCAAATTCGTTGATGGCTGAGGGTTTGCCAAAAATCCTATGCATGTTCATAGGTCCATTATCTTAATGGATGTGTGCCGAGACTTGAAACAGATGAGCTAAAGACAAGTCTCAAAGACTTAGTAAAAAATACACGGAAGCCACTTCCATGTCTTAAGTCAAAACACTGAGGTCAACCCGCGATGCAAAAACCAAACGCTTAGGTCAGACCCGCGATGCAAAAACCAAACGCGGAGGTCAGACGCTGAGGTCAGACCTGCGATGCAAAAAACTGAACGCCGAGGTCACACCCGTGTTCCAAATTCAACATTCAAGGGTGAGACCCGCGTCTCAAGTTCAAAACGTAGGGATACACCCCAACATTCCAGAAGCAGGATTATGGCGCATACCTTCACACAGGTCCTACATGACAAATCCCTTCAACCAAGATACCTTCGAAGCGAGTGCAGAGAATGACTCCTTTACAACAAGGAATCAACAGCTCCAGGATCATAGATGAGATCCAAAGTATTCCGAAAATTCGTCCCAGTCAACCGTGAACTTTCAAAAACTTTGGAGGGGGTTCTGTAGAATGTCTAAAAATCACAATAGATAGCTTATCCCCCATCAAACACCGATGATGGAAGTTATAATCTGACGACTTTCAGAAGGCTACAATTTGAAGACTTTCACGTAGATCGCTGAAGGTTATAATCTAACGACCTTCACGACAACCGATGAGAGCTCTAGTTCAACAGTATTCACAATCAACATCGGGAGTTACAATCTGACGATTCTCATATTCTCAAGGAGCCAAAACGAAGATTACAAGACAATGATCTTTGCAAACACTATGACAAAAGAGATTACTTGTTGATAATGTCTCCAAAGCAAGACGCGAAACTCATCACCGCGCTCTAAGACCAAAACGCGGTGGTCCTCCCCGTGTATCAACACCAAAACGCGGAGGTCCTCCTCGTGTGTCAACAGTAAAACGCGAGGGTCGAACCCACGTTACAACATCAAAATGCTAGAGTCGGACCCGCGTTACAACATTAAAACGCTAGGGTCGGACCCACGTTTTTCAATGCCCAGCGGGTACCCAACTCCGCGTCTCCAGTCTAAAACGCGGAGTTAGGGTCCTGAACGCCAACGTGGGCGTTTGACTCGTTCAAACACGAGCTGAACGGTTGCAGGAACCGTTTTCCCTCCACGATTTGAGAGATTTCCGCCCCACTTAGGAGCGGATTAAGGGGGCGGTTACACCCCTTAATTCCATATAAATATGGGTAAACTCAATTGAGTTCAGAGGGGCATTTTTTGGATCTGAGAGTTGGCAGCAGTCTATTGGAACTCCTTGGCAGCAAAGGGGGAGATCTTGGAGCATCATAGATTGAGAGATCGGCATTCATCCTTTGGAGCATTCCTTGAATCCTTCGGCCTTGGCTTGAGAACCGATTCTCGGTTCAAATCAACTCTTTTTCAAGAGTTCAAACTCGTTCAGAGTTATCAACTCATTTCAGATTTCTAAAACTTGCCATGCAAGTTCTCCACAACGTCAAATCGTGAGGAGAAGACATCGTTCCAGTGAATCAAGATATTCGGATCGTCAACGAAGAGTAAATTCGACGCAAGCATTCGAAGGAGGCACTCCATCGCTACCGTGAAGAACCCAGTTTTAAACAAAGGGGAGAATCAAATTCGTTCTCCTCTCTTTTGTAATTAAATTGTAACCAGGACCGAAGGAATACAAGTCAAGTTTCGAAGGAATACCGGTCAGCGAGACCACCGAATACTCTGCGTAGCGCGACTAGATTGAGGGGCGGATATAAGAAGTTTATGGATTCAAGGCATCTCAACCAGATCCATATTCACCAAGAGCCAGTCCTGTCCAATCATGGACTGGGGGTTCCAGTTCAAACCTCACGATCAGTGAGTAATTCTTCTCGAATCTTTACAACAGATTTGAGAGAGTTCATATCGAGAGAAATACCGATGCAGCAAGTCATTCGTTCATTCTAATGTGAACGGCCGATTCCTATGGTCCTCTCGGGATATCAATGCTGCTCATATGCGGCCAAACCATTGGTGTTCGACCAATTAACGGACGTTGCTTTGTCTAACCAACGACGACGTTCGCACAGGAAGAAGTCTCCAGAGACTGAATATCCTGAGGTCACTATCAATGTGATCGGCAGAGGGAAAGCCTCAGGTCCTAGTTCCGATGACTCTGAGACAAGTCGTTCGCCGACCGTCAGAGAAATCGCTAATGAGTTTGAAGGAATCTACCAACGCACTCGGACGCGAACGGGAGCCATTCTCCCTGTCAACTATCGGAGGTTAGCCAGAGGAACCAATTCCAGTGATGAACACTCAGCCATTGTAGAGTCCCAATCATCAAGCTTTTTTGTTGAACATGAGAGCCCCGCTTATATGACGGGAAACCATGAAGATCTCACGAAGAGACTTGATGAGCAGGAGGCCATGATCAAATCTCAGCAAGAGGCCATCAATGAACTCATGGCCCTGTTGACTCAAATCGTCGCAAACAATGCCAAATCTCAGAAGACATATTCGCCACCCAGGCAAGAATCTTCCCGGAGAGGAAAAACGTCTTCATCGCGACCTCACACAAGCAAAGGGAAGGGAAAGATGGTTGATGACACGGCTTCTGACCAAGAAGCCCACAACCTGGAATCTTCATCTGACGAGGGAAGAGAGACTGAGAATGAGTATAATCTCCAGTCTGCCAAAATGGAAGAATTGAAAGCCCGCCTCAATGCCATGGCCAACAGAAGTGAGCTCCAAGACGAGAGAGTTGTCAGACCCTATCCTGCCGAATAGGATGCAGCCCTTTATCCTCCAAAATTTGAAGTCCTGACGCTACAAACTTTTGACGGTACGGGATCACCGAACCAATATATTTATCATTTCAAGTCACAGACTGGGAATGTAATATCAAACGATGCCATACTGGCTCGATTGTTCGTTGGCACCCTTAAGGGAGTTGCCTTTGAATGGTTCAGGAAACTACCTGCCGGATGTATCCAAAGGTGGGCAGCAGAAGAAGAGGGAATCCGTCAAAGCCTTCGTCAAAAGGTTCTGAACCATGGCTCTCCGGTGTTCGTCAGGTATGACACCGTCTACTTTAGTAGAGACCTGTTGACAAAACTTGCAGACCGACCTCCTAGCCCAAATCGGAGTTGCAGAATGTCGTTCTTGGAGACAACTAATCTCTCAAGGCGAACAGGCTCAAAAGATTATTGCCAGGATCAAAGCTGAAGAACAAAGTAGGCAGGATCAACCTGAGCAATCGGTCCAAGCCCTACCTTCTCCTGAGCAATCGGACCAAGCCCAACCTCCTCAGTCAGAAGAGGAAGATACTACGACCACTGAAGCTAATCCTCTTCAGTAGGATGCCGGGTCTCCAATAACTATCACGTTAACAATTACCTCTGATAGTCAAACTCATTAGATAGTGGCCTACACCTTTTTCCCCCTGCTATGAGTAATAAAGTTTCTGAGTTGTTATGTTTAATAGAATACCTCTGTCAACCACAAAATCTACCAAAACTATCACGTTAACTGTTACCTCTGATAGTCCATCAATCTGCCAATCCTCTTCAATAGGATGGTAGGTCCACAAAACTATCACGTTAATAGTTACCTCTGATAGTCCATCAATCTGCTAATCCACTTCAATAGGAGGGCAGGTCCACAAAACTATTATGTTAACATCTACCTCTGATAGTCTCTCAACTTGTCAATCCTCTTCTCAATAAGATGACAGGTCCATAAATCTATCACGTTAACAGTTACCTCTGATAGTCTATCAATCTGCCAATCCTCCTCAATAGGATGACAGGTCCATAAATCTATCACGTTAACAGTTACCTCTGATAGTCTATCAATCTGCCAATCCTCCTCAATAGGATGACAGGTCCATAAATCTATCACGTTATCGGTTACTTCTGATAGTCTATCAATCTGCTAATCCTCTTCAATAGGATGACAGGTCCATAAATCTATCACGTTAACAGTTACCTCTGATAGTCAAACTCATCAGATAATGGCCTACCAGGTGATGTGCCTCTATTCCGACTTCATGGATAGTGCCCCACTAGGCGATGTGCCTTGTCTACCTCTTTTTTATTCCCCTGCTAAGTCTTAATCAAGACTGGGGGTTGGTTACTTGGAATCCATTGGATTAAGAGTAACGAATCTTTCACATCGTCGAGTTAACATTACACTTCTGACGATCATCAATCCCACAGAGTTTGCATTCAACTTGCATCACTCCCAATTTGTCACGTTAACAATATACCTCTGACAACAATCAACTTATCAATCCTTGACAATAGGATTATAAGTCCTCAAAATTGCTCAAATCGCAATCTTCCCCAGCAAGACGCTAAGTCTTCAAAATCTTGTTCAAATCACAAGCATCAAAATTTATCACTTTTGATGATAAACTCATTTAGTAAGTTTCCCCAGCGAGACGCTAATTCCTAAAATCTTGTGCAAGTCACAAGAACACATTCCTGTCAAGTTAACATCAAACCTCTAACAAAATCCACTTATCAATCCTCGTCAATAGGATGATAAGTCCACAAAGTTGCTCCAATCGCAACACAAAATCCTATCATGTTAATATCACACCTCTGATAATATTAACTTATCGACTCTCTTCAATAGAGCGATAGGTCCACACATTCCTGTCACGTTAATATCATACCTCTGACAACCCACTTATCAATCCTCGTCAATAGGATGATAAGTCCACAAAGTTGCTCCAATCGCAACACAAATCCTGTCACGTTAACACTAAACCTCTGACAAAACCCACTTATCAATCCTCTTCAATAGGATGATAAGTCCACAAAGTTGCTCCAATCGCAACACATTCCTATCACGTTAACAATATACCTCTGACAACAATCCACTTATCAATCCTCGTCAATAGGATGATAAGTCTCCAAAGTTGCTCCAATCGTAACACAAACTCTCGTCATGTTAACACTAAACCTCTGACAACCTAGTTATCAATCCTCTTCAATAGGATGATAAATCCATGAAGTTGCTCCGATCGCAACACATTCCTGTCACGTTAACATTATACCTCTGACAATCCACTTATCAATCCTTTCCTGTCACGTTAACATTATACCTCTGACAATCCACTTATCAATCCTCGTCAATAGGGTGATAAGTCTCCAAAGTTGCTCTCTGACAATCCACTTATCAATCCTCGTCAATAGGGTGATAAGTCTCCAAAGTTGCTCCAATCGTAACACAAATTTCCGTCATGTTAACACTAAACCTCTGACAATCCACTTATTGACTCTCCCCAATAGAGCGATAGGTCCACAAACCTGTCATGTTAATATCATACCTCTGACAAAATCAACTTATCGACTCTCCTTAATAGAGCAATAGGTCCATAAATTTTAGTCAAGTTAACATCACACCTCTGACGATCAAACCAACTCATCGGCTCTCTTCAATAGAGCGATAAGCCCATAAAATACTATTAGGTTAACATCACACCTCTAACAGTCAAACCCACCAATAAACTTGTTAATCCTTTTTCAATAAGAATAGCAAGTTGTTATTATAAAATCCCTAGCGGATTAAATATTTTCTGGAATTATCCTAGTGATAATAAAGAAAATTTCTGAATTTCACTCTAAGAGGAAATTCATGCCAAGTTAATACTACACTTCTGGCACTTCTAATTTTCTTTCAGTGTTTCAAGAGAAAATAAAACACAGGAAGAAATAATGATAAAGCCTACGTATTCAATATCGTAGCGGGTCGTTATTAATAACGCCAAAATCCATGCCTTACACGCATGGGGAAATTTATCCTGAATTCTAAGTAGGGATAAGTCAGCACCTAACACGCATTGCCGGTTAGTCTTTCACCGTAAAAAGGACAAAAGTCTACGTATTCAACATCGTAGCAGGTCGTTATTAATAACGCCAAAATCCATGACTTACACGCATGGGGAAATTTATCCCGAATCCTAAGTAGGGATAAGTCAGCGCCTAACACGCGTTGCCGGTTAGTCTTTCACCGTAAAAAGGACAAAAGTCTAAGTATTCGACATCATAGCAGGTCGTTATTAATAACGCCAAAATCCTTACCTTACACGCATGGGGAAATTTATCCCGAATCCTAAGTAGGGATAAGTCTACGCCTAACACGCGTTGCCGGTTAATCTTTTACCGTGAAAAAGATATCAAAATCCATGCCTCACACGCATGGGGGATTTTATCTCGATCCCTAATTAGAGATAAGCCTACGCCTAACACGCATTGTCGGTTAGTCTTTTTCCATAAAAATGACAAAGTCTATGTATTCAAAATCATAGCATCAAGTCTAAGAGGGTTCATTCTCTTAGCACAACGTTACATGTGAAACGGATTCAAATAATTCACATGCTAGCCTGACTCAAATAGTAGTTGGTAAAGGCTTATCAAATCCGTTGATGGCTGAGAGTTTGACAAAAATCCTATGCATGTTCATAGGTCCATTAGCTTAATGGATGTGAGCTGAGACTTGAAACAGATGAGCTAAAGACAAGTCTCAAAGACTTAGTAAAAAATACACGGAAGCCACTTCCATGTCTTAAGTCAAAACGCTGAGGTCAACCCGCGCTGCAAAATCCAAACGCTTAGGTCAGACCCGCGATGCAAAAACCAAACGCGGAGGTCAGACGCTGAGGTCAGACCCGCGATGCAAAAAACCGAACACCGAGGTCACACCCGTGTTCCAAATTCAACGTGCAAGGGTGAGACCCGCGTCTCAAGTTCAAAACATAAGGATACACCCCAACATTCCAGAAGCAGGATTATGGCACATACCTTCACACAGGTCCTACATGGCAAATCCCTTCAACCAAGATACCTTAGAAGCGAGTGCAGAGAACGACTCCTTTACAACAAGGAATCAACAGCTCCAGGATCAGAGTTGAGATCCAAAGTATTCCAAAAATTCGTCCCAGTCAACCGCGAACTTTCAAAAACTTTGGAGGGGGTTCTGTAGAATGTCTAAAAATCACAATAGATAGCTTATCCCCCATCAAACACCGATGATGGAAGTTACAATCTAACGACTTCCAGAAGGCTACAAGTTATAATCTGACGACCTTCACGACAACCGATGAGAGCTCTAGTTCAACAGCATTCACAATCAACATCGATAGTTACAATCTGATGACTCTCATGTTCTCAAGGAGCCAAGACGAAGATTACAAGACAATGATCTTTGCAAACACTATGACAAAAGAGATTACTTGTTGATAATCTCTCCAAAGCAAGACGCGGAACTCATCACCGCGCTCTAAGACCAAAACGCGGAGGTCCTCCCCGTGTATCAACACCAAAACACGGTGGTCCTCCCCGTGTGTCAACAGTAAAACGCGAGGGTTGAACCCACGTTACAACATCACAACGCTGGAGTCGGACCCGCGTTACAACATTAAAATGCTGGGGTCGGACCCATATTTTTCAATGCCCAGCGGGTACCCAACTCCGCGTCTCCAGTCTAAAACACGGAGTTAGGGTCCTGAACGCCAACGTGGGCGTTTGACTCGTTCAAACACGAGCTGAACGGTTGCAGGAACTGTTTTTCCTCCACGATTTGAGGGATTTCCGCCCCACTTAGGAGCGGATTAAGGGGGCGGTTACACCCCTTAATTCCATATAAATATGGGTAAACTCAATTGAGTTCAGAGGCGCATTTTTTGGATCTGAGAGTTGGCAGCGGTCTGTTGGAACTTCTTGGCAGCAAAGGGGGAGATCTTGGAGCATCATAGATTGAGAGATCGGCATTCATCCTTTAGAGCATTCCTTGAAGCCTTCGGCCTTGGCTTGAGAACCGATTCTCGGTTCAAATCAACTCTTTTTCAAGAGTTCAAACTCGTTCAGAGTTATCAACTCATTTCAGAGTTCTAAAACTTGCCACGCAAGTTCTCCACAACGTCAAATCATGAGGAGAAGACATCGTTCCAGTGAATCAAGATATTCGGATCGTCAACGGAGAGCAAATTCGACGCAAGCATTCGAAGGAGGCACTCCATCGCTACCGTGAAGAACCCAGTTTTAAACAAAGGGAAGAATCAAATTCGNAATAAAAATTCCCTCCCTAACTTTGATTCCACCGCTCAACACCTCCACCTCTCTCTCCTTCATCACATCCAACACCACCAAACCACCAGGCGCGCCTCCAGTACTACGACACCACCATTGTCTTTACTCCCAGAGCAACGCCAAGCTTCACAGACCAAATTCTTCCATTCAACATGTAAAACTTCCGGATCTGTTCTCATCATGGACACCCGCTTGGACAATTTTGGCAATACACTTGGAACAATGAATGACCAGAAGCAACATATGCACCAATGGTCACTACTTCATGGCTATCCACCTCCTCCACCACTAAAATGAGTAAGTCCCTTTTCTCTTCCTTTTTTTTAGTTATTTACACATTGGGGACAATGTGCAATTCAAGCATGGGGGAGTGAGTTGGTTTTTTAGGATGATATTTCATGTCTTTTATGTATGCTTTGGTGTGTTTTTCTCTGTGTTTTTGAGTGCTTGTTTTCTATGTTTAAAGAGAGAGAGAGAGAGAAAGAGAGAAGAAGAAGTAAAAGAGTATCACTATTTGCAAACCCTTTTGAAACGTACATCATTTATTTCTCATACCCCATTGTTAAAAAAATATATTTGTTTCATGTTCAGTTGGTTAGGATGTTATCTGTTCGAGTTCCTCTTTGCTGACACTTAACTCTAAACATTGGAATAGATAGGAATGGCTTTTGGCTTAACCCATCTAATTAAAACCTAAGCTTCTTTGGTGACTTGGACTACTTTTTGGTTACTGGAGAAACACTCGGCCTTAAAAAAAATGGGTCCTAAAGTCTGTTGCACCGAGTACCTAGCACCGCACCCTCAGAAGTATGGTTGTCATGTCAGTAGGTGTTAACTATGACGGGATCTTCAAAAAAATGCAAGGAAACTGAGTGCTCCTTTGAGACCTTAAGTAGGAAGAGTATGACCCATTGTGATGAGATATATGTCTGTCACGAGGAGTTTTGGTCAATCAACTAAAAATATGTAACTTTGCCATACCATCGTTCCAACATTTATGAGTCGAGTCACTTGCACTAACATATGAGAACGCCTACGGATGCATTTTCTTCAACTTTGAACTTGAGACAAGATTTATATTTTGACATTGGGTTGGGTGGAATAATGTTGCATGTGAACTTGAGAATAGTGGATACATTTGTGCTTAATTTCTATTTTCTTTGTATCCGTACCCTCTCATGTGTGTGTTTCCATCTGTTTTGCTTGAGGACAAGCAATAGTTCAAGCATGAGGGAGTTGATAAACACGAATATTCTCTATATTTTGACTATGTTTCACCAACGGATTCGTTATTATTTGATGTATTTTCTTGCATTTTGGCCATGTTAAGCTCCCTAGTTCTTCTTTACTGCTCTATTTATATATTGTGTAGGAATTACTGAAGCGTAGCACGGATTCGGAGTCAAGAAGGAGTCAAGGAATACATAGAAAGAGGCTACACGGTCCCCCAGTGTTCAACAACACAGGCGTATTGATTACAGAAGAAAACCCCATTGAGCAAAGCAGAACAGAGTTAAACACAGTCTGGTCGTGTAGATGTACACAACTGTGTCGGTATCAGTATTCAGTTATTACGAGATTTGAAGCAAGATTTTAAGTTATCTGTTAACGCGATCTTTCCCATAACTTAAATGAGGACGCCCAGAGGCATGAAAAACAACCAGAGGCTGGAGATTTCAATTTTTCTTTCTTCTTCTTCTCCCCATCTCTCTAAAAAACTCTTAGATTAGGATTTATTTAATTTGGCAAAGTGTTGGTTGTGAAGAATCGTGTGCAACATCTTGATTTCGATGCTATGGTTTATTTTTCTAATTTATCTTATTTTCCAGTTTATAATTATGATCTTATACATTGTTATCATGTCTTCTATTTTAACTATGTGTGAGTAATCATTTTTTCTAGGATTGAATTAGATTCGACTAAGGTTATGAATCAATGAACTAATCTTGTTGTTATCATTAATTATTTGATTTGCATTATTCAATTGCTAGTATCTAATTGCCTAGGGTTAATTCAATTGGCCACTGAGTTGACTCCTTTAGGATGTTGATTTGAACTGAAAGGTTAGATTAACGCTGGAAAATAGTTAATTGAACGGGAATTAATTGATCACGAAAGTAGGTTAATTATTCTTGGGAACATAAGGGACTAACATGAACTTAATGGGTTTAATTTAGTTTAACACCATGAAAATAGGTTGTTAGATTGAATTAGACACGACTTTTAGTCGTCGAAAGAGACTAATAGTTATCATAGGTTAGTCATTCTTAATGTATTGAGAGATTCGATAACAATTGATTAATTGTTGATTCAAATCAGAGTTGAAACTGAAGTTCAATCCTAGATTCTTTTAATTGAGTGGATTCGCTAGTTAGCGTGTTCGTTATTGATAGTTAAAAATCATACTTTTTAGCACGATTGGTTTAGATAGTCAGAGAACAGTGAAAATCAGTAATTAACAATGAAGTCCCTAAGGATACGACCTTGCATCGCTACAACTGTTAGCCTTCTTGTTTTAATGATGTTTAACAAACAATTTACTTCTAATGTTGTTTGTCTAGTGTTTGTGCCTTCTTGTTTTAATGATGTTTAACAAACAATTTACTTCTAATGTTGTTTGTCTAGTGTTTGTGTTTTCGTATTTATTCTAGGCAAACAATATGTTGGAGGATGGATGGAATCAAGCTTTCACGATCATATCAAATGGAGGTTGGCGGAATAGTGGAGTGAAGCATTGTAATTCAAAGTTGAAGATCCAAGTTCAAGCTTCATCCGCTAGTGTACCAAGATAGAGCTTCGTTGAAGATCACAAGCTTGGGTATATGTAGTTTAGGTTCTTATATTATTGTTAAGTACTCTAAGCTCAATTACATACATGTTTTTGTTTCTAAGTTTATATAAATATGAAATTACATCTTTCATATTTATTGTTTTGGTTTTTCAAGTTTAAATATGAAACAATTAATGAAAAATACATTTTTGTTTCATGTTTTTATGCTTACATATGATTTCATCAATATCAATTTTAATTAGTTCAATGAAATCATGTTTGTTGTTTTGAAAGTTTGCAAAATAAGTATTTTTATGAAAATATTGCCTTCTTGGTATTTGGACTTAACAATAATGATATACATCTTCTATTAAGTCCATATATTCATTTTGTAATGTTTCAAAACATGATTAAGCTAAAATGTCAAAACTCATGTGTTTACATTTTCATATTTTGGATTATTTTGCAAAATAATGATATTTTATATTTGGGAAGTCCTTTTAGAAAACCAGTTTTTGTAGCATGTGTATTATCATGCCTATAATCATTTACCAATGTTTTATATTTTTCTGAATTTATTTGATATTTTTAAACCCAGTTTAAAGTTCAGTTTTCCTATGCAAATCTAATCTGTGCATGTTCAGTCGACTCATAAGTCGACTTATAAGTCGACTCACGAAGTGTAGCGGAATTGCCATTCTTTATCTACTGAGTCGACTCACATAAGTCGACTCATTAGTCGACTCATGAGTCGACTCATTAGTCGATTTATCAGAGAGCCGTTGCACAGTAATGGCTAGTTTTCTATTTTGTTTATTTTTGGGTTTTTGGTCTTTTTGCTTGGGTTTTGACTGATGTCTTGGGTTGTTATAAATACCCTATTGCATTTACCTCTTCAATAATCCATGAGAATGTTTTAAACAAGTTTAACAAGGGTTTAAAGTTTGTTTTAGTTTGTTTAAAAGAGTGTTTAAAAGTTTTGTTTGTGAAGAGAATTTCACAAGAGCAAGTGGAGATCATCCTTGGTGTTTGAGCATTCACTCTTCTCCCTCTCTTGTTATCTATAGAGAAGTTTCCCTAAACTCAATCTAGCTTTACATTTATATTGTTTAATTACCATTTTATTAAGCTAGTGTTTATATTGAGTTTAGTTGATTTTGTTTACTCTTTGTTTACACACACAACCATTGAGCTTATTGTATTTGCATACATTGTATAATTTGGGTTGTGAGGTTTGTGTGATATTGAGTGTGAGCCTACATTGTGTTCTCATCTATTGTAGAGAACAAATTTATATTTGTGTGCTTATCATAAGATCACTTGTAATACACTTGTACACCAAGAGGAGTGTGTGGTGAGGACGGAGTCGATCCGAGAGGAGTGGCGTCGGTGGCCTAGTGAGAGGTGATAATTCCGAGCACTTGAGGGAGTTGATACGTGAGGACCAACACTTGAGGTTGTAGCTTGTGTATGTACATTGTGAGATTTTGTGAGAGTTGTCGGTTGACTTGATAACCGAGTGTGTAGAGAAGTTCTGGCTTCCAAACCGGGTGTGTCATGATAGTGGAGATCTCCTCGAGGTGAGGAGCGGGGACGTAGGTCGTGGGGATCGAACCTCGTGAACATATCGTTTGTTTGTGTTTGCATTGGCGCACTTAATTTTGTGTTCATCTTATATCGCATATTGCATCTTGTTTATTTCTTCCACTATACTATTTTCCCTTGCTTAATTTACATATCCTTGCATATATATCTTATTACATATCTTATTGCTAGGATATAGCTCTTTGTTCATATTGCATATTCTTGCTCATAATTAGTTGTATATCTATCTTGCAAGAATATATTTGTTAATTCTTGCTCATAATTAGTTGTATATCTATCTTGCAAGAATATATTTGTTAATAAGTTTTAATTGGCATAAAATCGGATTAGATTAGCATAAACCCTATTCCCCCCCCCCCCTCCCCCTCTAGGGTTCCTTCCTAGGGGCATTAGGGTCTAACAACAACGATATCCGTGCACTTGCAGATTTGAGTGAACAAGTTTTTGAGTCGAATACGAATTCGACCAGCTAAAGTTCGAGGACTACGTCTCCTCCTCCCCCTCCAGATCGACCTCTCTTCTCAAGTGCAGGAAGGCCTCCTCCTCCCGGAAGATACGTTGGTCTTCAGATCTGAATACCTAAGAAGATAATCTCTCAGCCGTCGCCGCTGCAGTTGTACCTCACGATGACCCAATGGCGTTCGATGAAGCCAAAGCCACAGATCCGAACACCGCCTCCATTAAGGAGTTGACTATTGAAGGCATGCTAAATTTGTCAAAGAGGGCTCGTCAAAGGCGTCATCAACGTCTTACTCGCCAATTCGCTAAGACTTTAGAGAAAGTGGATGGGCTCCGCTACCAAGTGGATCTGAAGTCCAGGAGACGCCAAATGGCTAAACCATCGCCACAACGAGCTTCAAGAACCTCCTCCCAACTACCTACTAATGAATGGGTTCGTGTCAAACGGAACCGTTCCACTCTTGAGGAGGGCATTCAGAAGTGTCGCGCACTTCTTGCACACACCCGGATCCTTGTGCATAAAGCAAAAGAATTACAAAAAGAAGAGGTGTTCAAAATACCACCAAGATCTAAGCAGGTTTGGGTGCCGAAGGCCAAGTCAACGCTTCTACCCGATAAGAGACACCAGTCGTGTCACTCGCTCGATTCCAGATCCAAAGCTGGTTCCTAACTTTCGGCAAGTTCAGATCTTGCTCCTTCTAATCCTGCATCTCCGGTGAAGCTTCACGACAGTATGGACATATCTAGAGGTAGGAAAGCAATAGCGGAATGCCTAAGTCCTTTGCACGAGGATCAAGGCAAAGCTCCATTTAAAAAACATTTGGGTATAATGAATGAACCCCAAGTAACTCATCGAGTTGGGGGTCGCACTCACCATTGCAATAAGTATAAGCCTTCTCATAAAGGGAAAATTACATTAACCGACCACATTAGATTGCGAGTCGAAGTCCAAGAGCCCGTTGAGGTCCCGCCCTCACAAAGACGTAATTCCAAATGTGTGACTCTTGAAAATAATAACAAAGCGTTATATCCCCAGAAGGAAACATATTCGTCTGACGATGATAACGTTATACCTGGAAAGTTGTGTCAGCGTATGATAGGTTGCTCCGACAATCATGCCGATGAGTTATACTATTGGGCTGGGGGTACAAACAAATCTCGAAAGAGAAGTACCCGGGAAACGGACTCTCACTGTCCGTGTACCAAAATTATCAGGGTAGTATTATTAGTGTGTAGCTGCCCTAAGATCGATCCACAGAGGGTCTCGGTATTTGAGAGAAACTCTAACAGAAAGGCTAAGTCCAAACCAAAGCATCTCCGTAAGAAACGATCAGCTGTTCAAGATGACGAACTTTCAGAAGTCTCAATTAACATGGCTGATAAGGGAAAGTCAGCTTGACCTTCTAGTTCTGACCCGCTCGTATCGTATCGTCTAACTCGGCTACACGCAGGGACTACTAGACGAAGGGATTATCAGAGAATGCAGAGGGGATTATCCTCAGATGATGAAGCGTCAGATGCTAACTCTGCAGTTACTTTTAACAAAATGGTATCCAGTCTAGGACAATCCCGCGAGGTGTTTATGATTAACACCAAGGAAGTAGCCAAAATGGTTGAGGATGCTCTAGCTAAGCAGAAAGAAGCATTCAAAATTAAAGTGAAAATGGCTATGCAGCAGATGAAGGAAGAGCATGACCAACAGATTCGGGCTCTGTCCAATCAACTTGGTGAATCTAGCCATCACAACATTGATGACCAAGCATGTAGCGATTCAAATGTGGATGAACATCTCAATACTAATAACCCTCCCATTGATCAGAATGCTGGGGGTGGCCCTACTAAATACAACCACGCTGGGGGTGGTCCCACCGAAGATGACAATGTCGGAGGTAGCCGCGTTGTTACTAAATACAACCACGCTGGGGGTGGTCCCACCGAAGATGACAATGTCGGAGGTAGCCGCGTTGTTCCACTTAGAAATCGTTCAAAGCATGATACAAACAAGAACGAGAAGATGAAAGACCTCAAGAGCAAAATCAACGCTCTGATATCTGCTCGAGAGGTGAAGAAGACTGACATTTCGTGTCCTTTCTCAAGAGAGTGGGAATCAATTCCATATCCGGCTAAGTTCAACCTAATCAACTTCACGCCGTTTGACGAGAAGGGTTCACCCACTCAGCATCTGATTTATTTTAAGTCCCACTTGGGGGTGATATCTGGCAACAAGCCTTTGATGGTTCGGTCATTCATTGGTACCCTTCATGGGTCTGCCTTCGATTGGTACCGCCGTCTCAAGCCAGGAAGTATCAATAGCTGGGATGACCTAGAGAATTTGTTTCTCGGTAATTTCTTTTATGATGAAGCCGAGATATCAATCAGGTCACTCTTTAAGGAGAAACAAGAACATAACGAGATGGTCGACGACTTCGTTAAGTGCTTTCAGAATAAGCCTATGAACTACTGAGATCCGATCACAGAAGACTTCATTCTCTAAACATACCACAACAACCTCTCTTTGGACGTGTTAGAAGTTATGGGAGTAGCACCATCCAATACCTGGAAAGAGTTGAAAGTACATGGAGAGCAGGCCAAGTGGGTCCTCAGAAGGAAGAAAGCTGAGAGAAACCAACCGATGGCTAACCCTCCAAATTCAAGCTTCCTCCCTCGTGGTAAAGGGAAGGCTCCTGCAGCTGCTATTAATGCTAATCATACGTCACAACAACAATCCCGGAGATAGCAAAAGTCTTCGGATCCGAGACTCCAAAAAGAGTACTCCTTCAAGGACAAAGACATTCTAGTTATTTTCGAATCCCTCCTCGAGAACAACAAGATCAAACTACCACCTATCGCAGATCAGGAGGAAGCTGACAATACTTCAGATCCAAAGTACTGTGTGTACCACAGGAGGGTCCTTCAACTTACAAAGGCTTGCTTCGCTCTCAAGAACAGCATCCAAACCTTGGTTGAAGCCGGCGTCATAACGCTGGGATAAGCCGAATGAGAATGATAGCACTCCGAAGAGTATACGAGTATAAACTGCTTCTCAGTACTCCAATAGGTATATGAGACTAAACTGTTTCCTTTCTTTCACCGGAAGTTCTTGGAGAGTGCCATGCCTGGTATTCTTAAGGATAACCTAGTCATCCAACTAAGTACAATGTTAAACCCGGTTTCGCAAAGAAAGCTGGGGGTAGATAATTCATTTAATGGGAAGTTCCCAGAAGAATGTTACATGTAATATTCTTAGGGATAATCTGGTCACTACAAGAAGATGATGAATAAGAAACTCCCATACAAACTCTCACTACGTCGGTGCACTCAACACTCCCATTGTTAGAGTCCGGACATAGTATTTAGAATTTTAGTCTTCTGATTATTGACAATTGTCAAACCCCTTCATGTTAAGTATTTGTCACTTAACACCAGGGACTCTCTTCGAGTGATTAAACCCCTTCATGTTAAGTATTTGTCACTTAACACCAGGGACTCTCTTCGAGTGATTTGTACGAATCAATACTCCTATTGAAATTTGTACTCCCACTCTCACTGTTTATTTGGTCAAACCTTCCTATAGTTAGGATCACAACCAAAGCCAAAATCTCCTCTCGATTCCTTCCATGAACAATCAAACCTTCCTACAGTTAGGGTCACCTCAAGCTCCCGTTTGGTTAAACCTTCCTATAGTTAGTACCAAAACCATAATTTACTCTCGATAAATGAGAAATTTACCTTTAGTTTGATAATCAAACCTTCCAACAGTTAGGATTATCCAAATTTTTTCGATTCTCGGGGTGGAGATCTCACTCTTTGTTTTGCTCTTCAGATTCTTAAGGTGGAGATCCCACTTCGAGTCTCCTTTGCAACTGAAGATAGAATATAAAATTCTTCCTCTTTGGTTTTGGGAGGTAGAATATAAAATTCTTACTCTCCCATTTCGGGTTCGTCTTTGCCCTAAGAGAAGACACCATCCTTCAACTCCATAATCCGTGCCTTACATGCATGGGGAATTTTATCCCGAATTCTAAGTAGGGATAAGTCAACGTCTAACACGCATTGTCGGTTTAGTCTTTCACCGATTGAAGAAGACACCAGAATCTGAGTCTAGGGAATTTTATCCCGAATTCTAAGTAGGATAAGTCAACGTCTAACATGTGTTACCAGTTTAGTCTTTCACCGATTGAAGAAGATATCAGAATCCGAGTCTGGGGATTTTTTATCCGAGTCTGGGGTTTAGTCTTTTACCGGTTGAAGAAGACACCAGAATCTGAGTCTGGGGACTTTTATCCCGAAGCCTAAGTTGGGATAATCCAGCACCTAACTTACGTTGTCGGTTAGTCCTTGACCGTAAAAAGGACAAAAACCCACATATTCGATATTGTGGCAGACCGTTATTAATAACGCCAAAATCCACGCCTTACACACAAGGGGAACTTTATTTTGACTCCTAAATAGAGATAATCCTACGCCTAATACGCATTGCTGGTTTAGTCTTTCACTGATTAAAAAAGACACTAGAATCCAAGTCTGGAGAATTTTATCCCGAAACCTAAGTAGGGATAAGTCAACGCCTAACACGCGTTACCGGTTTAGTCTTTTACTGATTGAAAAATATACCAGAATACAAGTCTGGGGATCTTTATCCTGAATCCTAAGTAAGGATGAGTCAACGCCTAACACGCGTTGTCAGGTAGTCTATTCCTGTGATAAAGACAAAGTCTATGTATTCAAAATCATAGCACCAAGTCTAAGAGAATTAGCTCTCTTAGCACAACGTCACATGTAAAACGGATTTTAATAATTCACACGCTAGCCCGACTCAAATGGTAGTCGATAAAGGTACGTCAAATCCCTTGATGGCTGAGGATTGGCCAAAAATCCTAAGTCTATATCTAACACACGGTGTCGGGTAGTCTATTCCCGTAAGAAAGACAAAGTCTACATATTCAATATTGTAGCATTAAAAGAGTTAACTCTTTTAGCATAACGTTACATGCAGAACGGACTTAAACAATCTGCATGCTAGCCCGACTCAAACAGTAGTCGATAAAGGCTCATCAAACCCGTTGATGGGTGAGGGTTTGCCAAAAATCCTATAAATATGAGAGTAATTGACGCACCAGCTCCATTAGTTGGTCTCGTGACTTAAGAATCCGATAATTTCAAGATAAGATCCATACATGCAGATGAATCAGCTTTAATAGTTGGTCCTGCAGCCTCAATATTTGGGACTGTCATGCTACAATATCTTAAGAGCTTAAACTATGTATACTTCAACAAACGTACGAGTATACACTATATCAACGACGAACGATTCGAAACCCTAAGGTCAACGCGTAACCCTAGGGCAACGCTAGTCAACGCTTTGCGATGAGAAGTCAACGTCGCGCGATCCGAAATCCTAAAGTCAATGTCGGTCAACGCGAAACCCTAGATCAATGTTAGTCAACATGTTGTGATGAAAAGTTAACATCGGGCGATCCAAAACCCTAAGGTTAACGTCAGTCAACGCCGGTCAATGCGTAACCCTAGGTCAACGCCAATCAACACGTTGTGATGAAAAGTCAACGCCAGGTGATTCAAAACCCTAAGATCAACGCTGGTCAACGCGTAACCCTAGATCAATGCCAGTCAACGTCGGCCAATCCGAAACCCTAAGATTAACACCGGTCAACGCGTAACCCAAGTTTAATGCTAGTCAAAGCGTTGCAATAAAAAATCAACGTCGGACAATCCGAAACCCTAAGGTCAATACCAGTCAACGCGTAACCTAGGTCAACGCTAGTCAATACGTTGCGATGAAAAGTCAACGCCAGACGATCCGAAACCCTAAGGTCAACGCCAGTCAACGCATAACCCTAGGTCAACGTCATGCAAGGCGTTGTGAAAAGTCAACGATCCGAAACCCTAAGGTCAACGTCGGTCAACGTATAACCCTAGGTCAACGTCATGCAAAGCGTTGTGAAAAGTCAACGCCGGGCGATTCGAAACCCTAAGGTCAACGCCGGTCAATGCGTAACCCTAGGTCAACGCCAGTCGATGCGTTGCGATAAGAAGTCAACGCCAGGTGATCCGAAACCCTAAAGTCAATGTTGTTCGACGCGTAGCCCTAAGTTAATATATTATGACAGAGATAGTTAATTCTAAGTCAATTCGATGACACGAGCCAAAATCAACTCACCAGTTCTTGATTCGAGACTTCGATAATGGCCAGATGATAAACACAGCGTAGGAAGAATTTTAGATATTCGTTAAATATTAAATAGACTAAAAATCAAAGGAGTCAAGAGTCAGAGTTAACTACAGGTCCTTTTACATTGACGGAAGATTGGACTAATCATATCCAAAGTATTTCAGGCTCCTCTATAAAATAAATAAGACTAAAACACTTTGGATGGGGTATCTATAGGTGATAAAAATTGCCTATAGGTCCCCGTACATGGTTCGAGATAGAGAGAAGATGATAAATGTTGCTATCCAAGTCACAAAAGCTTATTTGATGTTTACAAGCGCATGAAGTGAGTTGACGGACCGTGTGAAGCAACGGAACATCAGAATAACTGAACACGAATTGATCAGGAGCTACGTGGCCCTTACAAAAAACAAAGCACCCTTTGTGTCTTATCTACTTCACATGTAATTCAACTATGTGAGCTTATAGATCTCCTCGTTAGCTTTCTAACGCGTCTTGAACCATGTAATTCCGAGCTCGGATGATGAAGATACAGCGAAAACGGACAAAATACGGGGAACCAAGTTCAGGCCAAAGTTTGGCCGAGTGTCTCGGCCAAGGCTTGGCCGAGACACACAATGGTGTCTTGGCCAAAGCTTGGTCGAGACACCCACGAGTGTCCGCAGCCCAAAATGTTGTTTTGGCAGATTTAAGCTATTTTCGACCGTTAACCGTCTGGATTTGTTCCAACTGATAAGATATCATCCAAGAACATAGTTAAGTGGTTACAACTAAAGATAAGAGTGAATTGGTCGTTCTTATCTGAAAACAGGGCTCTTGAAGCCTATAAATACATCCCCAGGACCTTTATTTTTTCAGATCTGGAATTCTCGAGCGTTGGCGAAGCCCTGCCGAACTGAAGATTGAAGGAGCATGAATTTCAGAAGAGAGGAGGAGATCGAATCGAGTTCGTCGGCATAAAGAAGAGGAGCTCGTCAGATCTACAGTTCCCAGTCCTTTGCCTTGACATTGCCCCGTTTCGGTGATCTCGAGAAGAGTGATTATCTCGCTATTACCGAGATAATTACTTCAGCTTCCTGATTCCTTTGCGAATCAATGAAGCTCCGGATCTGATCTGATCATTTGGTGGTCCACGGATATCAACGTCCCCGTCATAGGCCAAGATCCCACGCAAGTAGCGGGCGATAAACACCCGTTGCGCTATTTGACGAGAGTTGTACTTTTTTTTTGTTTTCATTATGTAATGGTCTTATAAAAAGACTAACTTTTATTTTCATTGTAACGTTTGAATTTGTAATGAATACAGCAATGAATACATCAACTTTCTCCCCAAACAGCAATCAGTCGACCGATGAATCGACTAATGAAAGTGCCTGTAGTTGCCAAAAGTTTTTGTTTTATTTTGATCGATTGACCAGTCGACTGATGGTCCATCAGTTGACTGATAAGGTCCGTCAGTCGACTGATGAGCTGGAAAACACCCACATATCATCAGTCGACTAATGTTGTAACAGCTAGTTTTTTCAGCCTATTCTAGTTTTGGTTTTTTAGTCTTTTTACCTTATTTTCTCTTGGCTTTGGGGTTTCTATAAATATCCCCACATATCATCAGTTCTAAATACTCAAGAGAATGTTTTAAGAAAGTTTAATAAGAGTTTAAAGTTTGGTTTAAGTTTGTTTAAAAAGCTTTTAAGAATTTTTCTAGTTTCGGTTTGTGAAGAGAATTTCACAAAAGCAAGTGGAGATCATCCTTTGGTGTTTGAGTAATCACTCTTCTTCCTCTCTATTGTTACCTATAGAGAAGTTTCCTTAAACTTAATTCTAGCTATTTATTGTTTTGATTCTAATTTCCATAAGCTAGATTTTAATATTGAGTTTAATTGTTTTATTGATACTCTTTGTTCACACACAACTTATTGAGCTTATTGTATTTGCATTCATAGTATAATTTGGGATTGTGGGTTTGTGACGTTAAGAGTGAGCTTAATTATGTTCCCATCTATTATAGAGAACAAATTTATATTTGAGAGCTTCATTGTGAGTTGAACATTGTATTACACTTGGACACCGAGAGAAGTGGTTGGTGAGAGACGGGGTCGGTTCCAAGAGGAGTGGGGTCGGTAGTAAAACCTAGTGAGAGGTGGTAATTCCGAACACTTTAGGAAAGTGACACGGGATAGGCCAACACTTAGATGGTGTGAAGTGTATTTGCAATTGTGTGAAGTGTATTAGAGTGCCTAATTGTGAAGTTCACCTTGTATTATACTAGTACACCAAGAGGAGCGTGTGGTGAGAGACGGGGTCGTCCCAAGAGGAAAGAGGTAGGTGGTAATGCCTAGAGAGAGGTTGTAATTCCTAACACTTGAGGAAGACACGGGCTAGAGACCAACATTTGAGGTGGTAGTTAGTGTGTTTATATTGTGAGTAATTATAAAGTTTTCGGTGAGCTAGAAAACCGAGTGTGAGGTGTAAACGTTTTCAGGTGAACGTTAAAGACCCGGTGTGATAGTGGATTTCTCCCCGGGAGTAGGGAGCGGAGACGTAGGACGGAAGGTCCGAACTCCGTGATCATATTGCTTGTTTGAGTTTGGCTTAGCACACTTATATTTGTGTTCATCTTTATTACCATTCTCTCATTATTTATTTCATCCACTATATTGTTTATATCTTGTTTCACCCTTGTGTTAGTTTTATATCCTTGTATATATCTCTTGTTGTATCTCATTTTTTGCTAGGATATATTTATTAATAAGTTTTAAATTGGCATAAATCGGATTAGATTAGCATAAACCCTATTCACCCCCTCTAGGGTTCTTTCCTAGTGGCATTAGGGTACTTTTACCCGTGTGTTTTGGCCATCAGTTGCTCATAATTGGTGACAGGCTTCTTGGCAAGTGAGTCGGCTAACTCATTGCTCTGCAGGCCAGTAACGAGTGCGGACATGGCGACTGCACTCCCTGGGTCATTGACCTCTAGCCTCATCGCCTAGAACCTCTTGAAGTAGGATCAAAGGTTCTCTCTTGGCCCCTACCTCATTTGGATCAACACATGAGGGGACAACTTCTGCTTGGTGTCAGTCGTTTAGAACCTCTTGAAGTAGGCTCGAAGGCTTTCCCTAGACCCCTGCCTCATTTGGATCAACACATGTGGAGGCAACTTCCGCTCGGTGTCAGCCAGGAAGTGATGGATGAACTTCTGACTAAGTTGTTGGAAACTGATGATGGACTTCTTCTCAAGAGTGTTCCACCAGTGCTTGACACTCCCCGAAAGAGTGATAAGAAAGCATCGACAGATGGCTGCTTCTGGTGCTTGGAGCATGCTCATCACATCATAGTAATTCTAAAAATGCTCGGAGGGGTCTCCCTCGCCTTTGTACTTCTCTATGTAAGGCATCTTGAACTTCTCACATGGGGCATTCATAAGGTTATCTGAAAGAGGGGTGTTACCCCCGATGGCATCGGCGACCGGTCTGAACACTCGATCTTATCCAGAGGCTCCTATGGTAGCCGAGGGGGCTAAAGAGGCACAGTGATGGGGGAGAGTCTTAGAGACCACTCCCTTTGTGTGATGTCCAAGGTTGCCTATGTCGGGACTCTCGTCGATGAGTTCCTGATGGTGGAGGAGACATTAATGAGTCGACCGATAAGGTGGAAGGGTCGCATGTTCGACGCGATCCTCCATCTGCTTGACAGCGACATGAGGAGTCTGGGGTCGGACTACTCCCTGGGCCCCAACAAGAGAATGAGTCTTTGACCGTCGGTCTCCAGAAGGTGGAGGGAGAGCTGAGATAGCTCACTAAGGTTGTGGAAGCCGGCTGAGATGCTCACTGGAAAAGGCACTGAATTGCTCTCAGAAAGATTAAGAAATCTTTTGAGCTGTTACTTCAAGCTGATCTTGAGTATTGTAGCTCTGATGGGGTCCTCCAAGGCAAGACTAATCGATCTTATCTTCAAAATCAGACATGTTCTCTCAAAAAAGAAAAAAGGTCCCACGATGGGTGCCAAACTGTTGATGCTACTGGAGTTCAAACAGCCAAATAGCATCCACGGTGGAATGATATGATGATGATAGATGGGGCTGTTTCCTTCTCTGACTTTATTTCTGGTTCTTGAATTGGGGTATCTGAAAAATCTGCTCAAGGAAAGACTCGTGAGAGGATGGGGCTTGGATCCCACATGGTATCTCTGACGATCAAGTCAGTTGATGAACTTGAGTGGAGTGATAAGAACTGAGAGTTCTTGTGTGCAGTAAGATGCAAAGGAATTCATGGAGAAACCACAGAGTCTGATGTCGGACTGAAATCTAATCTGAGTTGAGGGTCTAGATTTAGAGATTCGATCCCCCTCTAAGTTAGAATAGTACCTCTATCTATACCTGTGGGGATGAGGGTTAGGACCATAATTTTGGCCGAGCACAGGATGACGGTTAAGAAACGTGTGCTGGCGGATGTGTCAGCACTTGCTTTACAGGTGTCGGCTGGCGACTAGCTGCGTGGTTGGCACTGATATGATATGATGTGTGGTGCGCGAAGCACAACATGACCTAATAATTCATGAAGACTATTAGGGCCAAGGCATGATGATGCTTGATAAGCATTGATAAAATCTTGAGACGTTGTCAGCGAGGATAAGCTCGAGGCTAAAGTAGTCCTTTAGCTTCACCGAGAAGTAATACCTTTCGAGTCGGCTGCATAAGACGTTTGGCAAATGGTTGAGTGGACTCGTGGCGTGTCATCTTTGACAAAAGGAGGGTCGATAAGTTTCTCCTTTAGAGTCGACATGAAGGAATGTCGAGTCGTCAAGTCGACAAAATGGTCATCCCCGCTGGTCTCTAGCCGCCAAGTTGATTGGGGCATAGCATGTAGCACACTTGTCCATTGGTTGGCAAATATGATTCTAAGGAGTCACCTTAGATTGAATCTAAGGACGCACCTTCAAAATTATGTTATATGCAATTAATTTACTTAATCCACTCTGTTTATTTTGAACTTTATGTTTTGGATGGTGTATAAATAAAAAATTAGGCATATTGGTTGTAATTACTCATGCACCAAGTGATTGTAAAATTAACGGTTTTAGATAATATAACTAAAGTGACAGTAAAAAATGTGTTAGAAGTATTGAAACATCATAATTTTTATTTTATTTATGTTTTAAGGCATTTAGATCATGATAAATGGAGCGGATTGTCCATTGGAATAGCACAATCGATGCATTAAGTGGTGCATCCTTTGATTCAATCAAAGGTGGCTACTTAGAATCATATTTACCTCTGTGTGTGCGTGTGTGTATATGTTGGATTTAATGGTTGTGAGATGGCGGCTCATTTTGCAAAATGAGCTACCAAAAGATACACGTGATGAGGCCACCTTAGTTGTCACATCAAAAGTTATGGACCTTACCACTTATTCTCTTGGCTTTCCACCCAAATCGCCTCTAAAAGAGACGATTTGGGTGGAAAGCCTGTTAAAAGTTTAGAGGCGATTTGGGTGGAAAGCCTGCCAAAAGCTGCACTTTTGGCAGGCTTTCCCCCAACCCAAATCGCAAACAAACAGCCCCTAATTATGCAACCACCCCCTTCATTAAAGGAAATATTCATTTAGAAAATCAACAAAATTTCCTAGAATCGATCTCCGTAATCATTATCTGCGTTCTCTCTCTTCGCAACCTTTGGAGCGGCTCTTTTCTTTTATGACTGCTCATCTCTTTCTTCTCAACACAGACTGTACATCAATTTTTTTAGTTCTCTTTACCCTTCGTCTTCTTTTTCTTCTAATGTTGGATATTCTTAAATTTTAGATTTAGAATTCGTATTATTCGATAAATATATATATTTTTTATTTTACATTTGAAACTTCTCATCAAAATTTGATTAGAGAGTTTTAATTAAGACTTAGTTAGATAATTTAGTCAAAAGGACAAAACCTAAGATATATAATTCATACTATTTGAACAAAAATTTATTATTTTAAATGCAGTTGACTAAGTTTTACATTTGAATGTCCTGATCAAAATTTAATTAGAGAGTTTTAATTAAAACTTAGTTAGAAAATTTAGTCAAAATGACAAAATTTAAACTGAAAATTAATCTTAATATTTTATCATACTATGATGAGTTTAGAAATAATTTACTTCTTGCATTGTAGGATAGGCCAAAGCTTTTACATAGCATTTTATTAACTTTATCGTTGTATTTTAATTTTCTTTCAACATGTGCAATTTCTTCCGTAAGATAAAACTCTAGACACTTATAATTTCATTTTGAGATATTGTGTACAATTATTTGTCTTACATGTGTGATATTTAAAAATAAATAAATGAAGCTAGAACAATCTATGTTGGTTATTTTAATCTTTTAGGAGATGAGAGTTTGAAGAAGTTCAAAATGAATAGCCCAATTTCTAACTTGCTAACAATCATTTACCAACTGAAATTAGTTGATCTATATGTGTCTACGTACTTTACTAATGAATAAATTGGTTTAACTGTGATAGATGGCCAAGGATGAAGCATACGAACTATGGATTGTCAAACAATTTAATTACGATCATTCAAAACATGAACTTAGTAGTCCAAGTAAAGTAATTAAGCATCGTTCTCATGGGCAACTACATCGGACACCATTGATTCGAGATCTCATGACTAATCTAAAGGGTCAACGACTATAGTCCTCTATAATTTCAATGGTTGTGAATGCTGTGATTGGAAATCAGATAGAGAAAGCTACTCCTCAAGAATGTCATGATCACCTGAGGAATCTATAGAAGAAGAATATTGGAAGAGAGGCCCTTGCAATTGGAAAACACTTCCAAAGCAAACAAGCATCAGATCCTGAATTTTATTTTGCAATACAATTGGATGATGATCTCACATTTAGAAGTGTATTTTGGGCTGATGGAAGATCTAGCACTTCATATATGAATTTTGAGGATGTTCTTGTCTTTGATGTCACTTAATTACAGGACAAATAATTTAAAACTTCTATTTACTCCATTTACTGGAGTAAATCACCATCGGCAGTCGATATTACTTGGACGTGCATTACTAGCTGATGAGAAAGAGGAAACTTTTGTATGGCTATTCAGAGAATGGTTGGGATGCATGTCAGGAGTAGCACCTAATACAATCATCACAGACTAGGATGGGGTTATCTACAATGCTATTGAGATAGTCATCATCGATTTTGTCGATGGCATCTTCATAAGCATGAAGTAGTGCATATCCAAATGTTGAGTCGGGATCATGAAAATATACGGGAGGATTATAGCACATGGAAGAAGAGTATGTTGCGCGCAGCGAAAATTTCGGCAGCACTTCGACAGCACAACAAGAGAGTCAGATCGCAATAAGAATTCTTGTTTCTCAAAGGGAACAAGAATCTGAAGCCTAATATCTCATCAAAGTGAGATATTAGCTCTTCCTCTCGTCAGCTCTAGGACTGCGCGTCGAGGGAACCTAAAAGCTATTACAAATCACACAAATAGCAGTACAACCAATTTTTACGTGGTTCGGCAAATTGCCTACGTCCACGGGGCAAGAAGGGGGGATCTACTATTAGAGGGAGAGAATACAACTAGGGTTTACACAAGAATCTCACAAATAAAACCCTCACACAACACTCTCAAATCCCTCACAAAGCTCTCTCAAAGGGATGCACAAAACCCTAAAAAGAAATATCTGCTTTTCTTTTGCAGCCGCCGTCAGTTTTTCTCCTGCTGCGAATTTTCCCGCAGCCGCAAAACTCGTTTGCAAACCTGCAGCCGCCAATCCGTGCTCACCTCCTTCGCACTTGCACACCCTAGAAAAGCCTCATTGCATTGTTATTTATAACTTTCATATCGGGTGGGCCTCTGAAACAAAGTCGGGAACGAAACAAAGTCAGGAACGTGGCTGGCTCGTGCTCATGCTCGCCCCCCACTTGACTTTTCACAATTATCCACCTCGGTGAAGTTTTCCCAAAACTGAGCCGACACCAAAGCAACCAAATATCCCAACTTGTTTTGTCCAGTACGAACTCAATCCATAACAAGTCGAGAACCCGAACGAAAGTCCAAACAATCTCACCCCCATCAAAATCAACTAATCCAAACCGGCTGTATCTGAAAGACTGCCTACGTATCCTCTTACCCAAAGAATCAAGCCGAACGTAGTTCATCAAATGGCCACCAACGGCCTCAACAATCACGAATATGCAACAAGTTTCGACAATGATCAAACTTGTTGCTCGGAACCATCTTAGTGAGCATATCTGTCGGATTATCCTTCGTGTGGACTTTCACAATTTCCACATCGCCATCTTCAAGAACATCCCGAACGAAGTGATAACGAACGTCAATGTGCTTCGTCCGCGCATGAAAAACCTGATTCTTCGCCAAATAGATAGCACTCATGCTATCACAAAGAATAGTGACGGACCTCTGTGATATACCAAGTTCCTCCAAGAGTCCTCGAAGCCAAATAGCCTCCTTCACAGCCTTCGTAACTGTCATATACTCTGCCTCCGTCGTAGACAAAGCCACCGTCGACTGTAAGGTGCATCTCTAACATACCGGCGCACGGGTCAAAGTAAACACATATCCCGTAGTAGACCGGCGCTTATCCAAATCCCTGGCATAATCCGAATCAACATAACCAATACATAACTGCCCACCTATAGTGTCCCGCTCATAAACTAAACTAACATTGAGTGTACCTCGAATGTACCTCAAAATCCATTTCACAGCATCCCAATGACCCACTCCTGGATCGTGCATGTATCTCGATACCATTCTTACTGCCTGTGACAAATCTGGTCTCGTACATACCATTGCGTACATCAAGCTCCCAACCGCGCTCGCATATGAAGTATTCGACATTAACTCACGATCTTCAACTGACTTCGGTGAAAGACCAGCTGAAAGCTTCAAATGGGCTCCCAAAGGTACACCAACTGGCTTCGTATCCATGCTAACATGGAATCACTGTATCAAACAAATTCTGCCCTTCTTCTTGTCTCTGCCGATCTCTATCCCTAGAATGCGCTTCGCCTCACCCAAGTCTTTCATCTCAAACTCATTTGATAGTTGAACTTTCAACTCATCTATAGCCGACCTGGAAGTAGAGGCAACTAACATGTCATCGACATAGAGCAACAACTAGATGTACGCACCTCCTTTTAACTTACGAAAATATACGCAAGGATCAAACTGGCTCCGAGTGTACGAATGACCAATCATAAAACCATCAAATCGCCTATACCACTGTCGAGGAGACTGCTTCAAACCGTATAGCGATTTCTTCAACCTGCAAACCAACTTATCTTTCCCTGCAGCTCAGAATCCCAATGGCTGAGTCATATATATTTCTTCATCAAGATCACCATGAAGAAATACCGTCTTCACATCCAACTGATCTAACTCCAAACCATATTGTGCCACCAAAGCTAGCAGAATCCGAATCGAAGAGTGCTTCACCACCGGAGAGAAAACCTCATTATAGTCAATACCTTCCTCCTGTGCATAGCCCTTCGCAACCAACCTAGCTTTGAACCTCAATGGAGTGCCCTCAATGCCCTCCTTCTTCGTGTATATCTACTTACAACCAATTTCCTTCCGCCCCTTTGGAAGCTCAACAAGCTCCCATGTATCGTTCTTATGAAGAGATTCCATCTCCTCCTGCATAGCCACCTGCCACGAATCAGCCTCCGAACTCTGCTCGGCCTCTCTGAATGTAGTAGGCACTAACTCATCGATACTCTTCACCGGAAGTGCATACGCAACTGTGTCGGCATACCGTGCTGGCATCTGTATGTTTCTCCTCTGTCTCCGAACCGCAATAGAATCCTGAACCTGAGCCGTCGGTTCCTGATCCAGCACATTTGTACTCGTATCCTCTGTGTCACCATCGTGCTCGCCTGGCGTCACCTCAGTCGGTACCTGCATGAATACTGTACCATCTGGACAATGTGGAGCTGCATCGATCTCCACCACCTGCGATATCTCCTTCGTCAGGTTGCTCTCCACCTGATGAGAGCTGGAAAGCTTCAAGATAGAAGCTTCATCAAGTGACGTCCCTACTCAGCACAATCTTCTTGTCAACTGGATCCCAAAGCTTGTATCCCTTGACACCACGCTTGAATCCTACAAATATAGCCTTCCTAGCTCGAGGTTCTAATTTATCAGTCCTAACATGATAATATGCAGGGCACCCAAATACCTTGAGCTGGTCATAGTTATGTGCTGACTTTCCCGACCACATCTCCATAGGGGTTTTCCCCTCAATTGCAGATGAAGGCAGCCTATTAATAAGGTGGCTCGCATATGTAAGTGCCTCAGCCCAAAAGATCTTCTCCAAACCACTCTACGACAATAAGCATCGGATCTTCTCCAGTAAAGACCGATTCAACCTCTCTGCCACCCCATTTTGCTGCGGTGTATGACTAACTGTGAAGTGTCTCTCTATGCCCTCGTCTCGACATAGCTGCTGAAAGGGGTCAGAAGTATACTCACCACCGTTGTCGGATCGCAACGTCTTGATCTTTCTCCCAGTCTGCAGTTCCAATCTCTTCTTCCACTCCACAAACAAATCTAGGACTTCACTCTTCTTCGTCATGGTGTACACCCAACAACGCCTAGAATAGTCATCTACAAAAGTGACGAACCAATGTCTACCACCAAGTGATGCAGTCTTGGTGGGACCCCAAACGTCTGTGTGCACGTAGTCCAGGATGCCCCTCGTCTGATGAATGGCAGTCCCGAACTTCACCTTCGTCTTCTTGCCAAGAACACAGTGCTCACAGAACTCAATCTTCCCACTCTTGGCTCCCTTCAATAGCCCCTGCTTGCACAATGCCTGCAGTGACTTTTCACCTGTGTGCCCCAATCTATAGTGCCAAAGTCTGCTCATGTCCGCTTCTGAAATAGCCGAAGCAACCTGGCCAATCTCGGTGCTTCCCTTCAGATAATACAAATTCCGATTGCGGACTCCCCTCATCACCACCAATGATCCCTTAGTAACCTTCGCTACAGCGTTTTCGAAAGTCACCTTGAATCCCTTCGCCTCCAAAGCTCCAACTGAGATAAGATTTTTCTTCAGTTGAGGAACAAATCTCACCTCCTTCAACTCACGGACTACTCCATCGTGCATCCTAATCCGTACGGTACCTATCCCACAAACGCCACAGGATTGATCATTTCCCATGACAACAACGCCCCCGTCGACTTTCTCAAAAGATGCAAACCAGTCTCGCCTAGGGGTCACATGAAAGGTAGCGCCGGAATCAAGCATCCAATCTGATGCATCCACATGGTTCACCTCCGGAGTAATCAGTAGAGAAAAGCACGAATCATCGGAATCATCGCCTTTCGCAATGTTCACCTCATTGGCCTTCGGGCCCTTTTTCTTGCTATTCTCCTTCTCTTTGAGCTTCGGGCAGTCTCTCTTCCAATGTCCCTGCTCCTTGCAGAATGCACATTGGTTCTTTGTTAATTGGTGGCGGCCTCTAGACTTTGACCTCCCTCTGTTACCACCTTTCGGATATGGGCTTCTACCTCTCGTCGACAAGGCCTCTTCTGAAGTACTAGCGCGGAAAGTCTCCTTATCCTTCCTCCTCAAATCATAATTGGTCAAAGCATTAGTCACTTCACTATAGCTGATAGAAGATCTCCTGTTCAACAAAGTGAGCACGAAGGTATCATACTCCTCATCGGGTTGGCCTTCGGGCCCTTTTTCTTGCCATTCTCTTTCTCCTTGAGCTTCGGGCAGTCTCTCTTCTAATGTCACTGCTCCTTGCAGAATGCACATTGGTTCTTTGCTAATTGGTGGCGGCTTTTTGACTTTGGCCTTCTTCTATTACCACCTTTCGGATATGGGCTTCTACCTCTCGTCGACAAGGCCTCTTCTGAAGTACTAGCGCGTACTTATTGTTGAGAATTTCCCACATCTTCATTGCAGACGTCACCCCAATCACATCATATTTCAGCTCCTGTTCCAAACAGGACCTGATCACCCCACAAGCGTTCCTATTTATTTTCTCTCATACCGTCTCATCATATTTAGGTGGTCTCTCGTGGACCATGATGGTCTCTTCTAAATTTTGAGCATTGAGCGCATCCTGTACGTCGCTCATCCACAAACCAAAGTTGATTTTGCCGTCATATTTCACCACACTAATCTTAGTGTTCTGAAAACCAACTTGTACTGTACTCGCCATCGATTTGCTGCTTTCACCTTCTTCTCCCATTGCGAACTAACTCCAAATTGTAGAGAAAGAACAAATTTGATAGAATTAGGAACCACCCAACTGAACCCTAGATCGGATTCCAAATAGATCTCCTATCCACACGAGGAAAGCGAAATCTCCAACGGCAACTCCTAATGCTATCTCCACCGAAGCCGAGAACTCCAAGAACCAAGCTTCACACAAAAAATCTTCCTCCACCAAACTCCAAAACCCAAATCTGGGCTCTGATACCACTTGTTGCGCGCAGCGGAAATTTCGGCAGCACTTCGGCAGCACAACAAGAGTCAGGTCGCAATAAGAATTTTTGTTTCTCAAAGGGAACAAGAATCTGAAGCCTAATATCTCATCAAAGTGAGATATTAGCTCTTCCTCTCGTCAGCTCTAGGACTGAGCGTCGAGGGAACCTAAAAGCTATTACAAATTACACAAATAGCAGTACAACCAATTTTTACGTGGTTCGACAAATTGCCTACGTCCACGGGGCAAGAAGGGGGGAGATCTACTATTAGAGGGAGAGAATACAACTAGGGTTTACACAAGAATCTCACAAATAAAACCCTCACACAACACTCTCAAATCCCTCACAAAGCTCTCTCAAAGGGATGCACAAAACCCTAAAAAGAAATATCTGCTTTTCTTTTGCAGCCGCCGTCAGTTTTTCTCCTGCTGCGAATTTTCCCGCAGCCGCAAAACTCGTTTGCAAACCTGCAGCCGCCAATCCATGCTCACCTCCTTCGCACTTGCACGCCCTAGAAAAGCCTCATTGCATTGTTATTTATAACTTTCATATCGGGTGGGCCTCTGAAACAAAGTCGGGAACGAAACAAAGTCAGGAACGTGGCTGGCTCGTGCTCATGCTCGTTCACGTGGGTGGCCCCCCCACTTGACTTTAGAGATGCTTGAGGAGCAATGGAACAATATGAAGGAAATATATAACTTGGTTGATAAGAGCTGGTTATCGATTATGTAGAAAAAAGAGTCACTGGGCTCCTATCTTTCTTGAAGCTACATTCTTTGCAGGTATGACAACAACACAAAGAAGTGAAAGTATGATTTCATATTTTGATGGCTATGTAAATTCACACACCTCAATCAGTGACTTTATTGAGCAATACAATGAGGCATTATCAGATCGTTGTGTTGCAGAACTGAATATGAAGATTTCAGAACATTGAATACAACTCCTGTGATGATTTCAACACACCCTGTTGAGAAACAATGTGCAAAGTGTTATACTAGAAATATATTTGATTTATTTCAAAAAGAGTTTAGAGATAAGGACAGTTGTGAGCATCGCAAGTTGGCGAAAGATGTGGATTTGAATATTGTGACATATGAGGTTCGGTTAATCAGGGATGAAACAAAAAAAAATGGAACAAAGTTATATTTGATGCATCTAAAGAGGAAGCTACATGTACTTGTGCAAAGTTTGAGACTGTTGGGATACTATGTAAACATATACTACGCATTATGGTAGTAAAAAGGCAAATGGGTCTTATTCATGATTGTTATATATTGAAGAGATGGATAATAAATACAAGGTACCATAACTAATTTAAGATGAGTGGACATGGAATTGCGAGAAATAACAAAGACCAAGTCTCTATTTTGGATTCATGGGAACTCAAAGTAAAAACTGACAAAATATGGGAAGAAGCAAGAGCCTCGAAAGAAATTCATAAGGAGTTTAATGAGATAGTGACCGACTTTCTGAAGCAAATCAAGAGAAGAAAATCAAAAGAAATAAAAGAATGTGTAGATCCAAGTCACAATGAGACAGCTAAGTCATGCACTATAGAGGATTCATCACGAATTACTATGCATGATCCGATTGAACAAGCAAAGACCAAAGGTCGTGGAGGAAGACTGACAAAAGATAAAAGAACTCTAGATGTTTTTGAGATAGCACGACTAACGAAAGATAAACGAAAGCGTCAATGTCAAAACTGCTTTGAGTATGGTCATTATAGAAATACTTGCACTAAAACTCAGGTACAAATTTAGATGTAGTATGATTATTGTCATTTCAGTAATATTTTGAGTCTACTTATGACAACAATTATGTGCTTACGTTTTATTTATGTTTAATTTTGTACTTGCAAAAGAATGAAAAGAGGGTCGATTTATCTTCTCAGCTCATACCATGTTTTTTAGGGATTGAGTAACTTTGATTTGATAGGTATAATACATACTTTTCAACGACAAATTTTCAAAACAAACTTCTTTACCAAAGAAATCCCAAAAACCGACATGTTTTAAACTTAATTTCAAAAACCGACCCAGTTGGGCTAAAACTGGGTCGGGTTTTGAAAAAAAAAAGTTCTCAAATTTCATGAGAGTTGAAGTCCCGTGAAATTTTGTTATGTAAAAAACTTCACGGGACTTCAACTCCCGTGAAGTTTGGGAACTTTTTTTTCAAAAAATCGACCCAGTTTCAACCAACTAGGTCGGTTTTTAAAATTAAGTTTGAAACAGGTTTTTTTTTAGATTAAGATTCAAAACAGGTCGGTTTTGAAAATTTGTCTTACTTTTCAAAGTTGAAATTTTTATTATATTTTAGAATTGCATTATAGTTTATAGTATGGTGCAATTACTAATTGGATTCCCCTCAAATTATCATAACACTAACATTACTTTTATCAACAGGTGAGGTTATCTTTTGGCAATCCAAATGATTTTGGAGGATTAAAATATGATAAAGATATTGTGAAGGATTTATTAGGAGACTTTGTCACTTGAAGATGTTGATTATGAAGCTTTAGTCTAGGGCTGTCCATCTGGGCCAGCTCGGTCCGGCCCGAAAAACCGGGCTCGGGCTGGGTAAAACCGGAGCCCGGACCCGGGCCCGGTTGCCCCGGGCCAGGCCCAGGCCCGGGCTCGGGCCCAACCGGGCCAGGCTCCGGGCTGGCCCAGTTTCTTTATTATTTAAAATTTTTTAATTTTTTTAAATTTTAAAGAATACAATTCAAAAAATAAACACAATTTTGATAAAAAATTTATATTATTAATCAATTGTAATTATGTAATTTATAAATATAAAAAATTATAGAAATTAAAATAATTATAAAATTTGTAGAAACAAACAAAATTAAAAATAATTGTAGAATTTAAAGGCCAAATCAAAGACCTCTAAATATATATGTTGTGGCTAGGATTTGAACCACTAACCTACTCTCCAAACTCCTAAATTTTATCACTAGACTAAGTAGCCCAAAGTTATTTATATAAACTTCTAAATATATATGTTGTGGCTAGGATTTGATCTACTAACCTCCTCTCCAAACGCCTAAATTTTACCACTAGACTAAGTAACCCAAAATATTTATGTCATTCAATATATCTATATGTATATACACACACACACACATATACATATATTATACATAAAAAAATTGTAAATACTTATAGTAATTACATAAACAAATTGTATTATCAGTCCCGTGCACTCGCTGTGCACATTTTTGTGCAATTTTCTCTACATTTCAAGTAGTTCCTGTGCATATATCAACACAAACTTCCTCTAACAAGTCACATACTCATTTCACCACTGCATTTCATGTAGTCCCTGTGCATACATCCACACAAACTCCCACTAACAAATTACATACTGATTTCACCACATACTCATTTCAAATCAAACAAATCACATCACACCACAAACTCCCACTAACAAATCCAACATAATAACACCACAAACCCACTTAGAAATCAAACATATCACATGATATTATCGACTACAAATCCAAAAATCACATCCCTAAATAGTTTTGTAATGTATATAACCTATAGTTTACATACATCCAAGAACTCTCCTCCTCCTCCTTTGTCTTTGTCGTCCTCCATACCGCCCTTCGACGAGTTCGTGATCTGGTTGCGTTTGTGGTTGTGACGGTCCAGCTCCATCGTCGACACGTTGGGAAGGTCCAGCTTCATCGTCATTTCTGCGTCGTCCTCGACTTTGTCGCTGTTGTCGTGTATATACGAATGGCGTTACCTCCCGTCCATCATGACGATCTTCGTGAGTTCGGTGTAAGGCTTGTTGAAGCCTCTGCATTATAGCCTGATATATTGATACATGTTCATGTGCTTCGGGATTTCTATCTGCTGCGATAGATAGTTCAAAAACAAAATTTCATATTAAATTTGATATTACAGAATGTAAATTTGAGATTTAATTTTTTCGTACCTGCTCGAGCCAATTCCAAACCACGATTTGCAAGAGTTTGAACTTCATCTATTGCTGATACCTGCAAATTTTTCAACACATAAAGTACCAATAAAAATGGACTTAAATCAAAATATGAAAATACTTACTAATTCTCTCTCATCTATACCCCGGGGCACATATCCTCTTTGCGACTCAACCGGTATTGTGGTCGAATGAAGTATCCATCTTCGGGTTATGCCCCAATACCAAGTGTAGTAATCTGATTCCCGAGGAGTTGGTTCAATTTGGTTGACAATACAAAAATGCCTATCATTCCATCTGTGTATAAAAGCTTGATGCACGATCATCCAGTTTATTTGTTGGCCTCCTTTCTTTGCCTTCCTCTCTATCTTTTCAACAATCTGCGGAACATGTTGTGCACGACCATATTGTCGAAGCACGCGGTCCGGTACATGCATTTCTACTATCTCCAAACATATAAGAGGAACTCTAGCTCTCCATACAACTTGGTATTCTGTGCATATTGGGGGTAGCTGAGGTAGAAATTGGGTGTAGGGCTCCCATTCCATCTACAATAATTTATTGCAGTTGCATATCAGAATTGGGTTTTCAGTATGTAGAAAAAAAAGCGCATGTTTTTCGGTGAGAATTACCTGAAAAATCTTCATACGGTCAAGCTCATTCCGGTAGAAATCCAATTGTCTAGCCGGGGTCTCGTCATAGCATTTTTCGACATTCCATCTACAAAAAAATATTTATCATACATTTAGTACCACAATGATAACTACAATTATATTCGCTACACTAAAAATACAATACCTGCATCCCAGTGGAATTTGTCCATCTAATTGTAAATGCGTGCATAGTCTTGGCTTCAAATGAAGTCTCTCCCATGCCCATACTTGCAATAAGCTTAGACACCCTTTAAGCTCACTGTTTTGCATAAGTGCCACTTTTGACATCTCTCTATATAAATACGCCAAAACAGCACTACCCCACGATTTTGTACCACATACGTCCAAGTCCTCGAGGAGTGGTAACCACCTAGCATATTCACAATATTCCAATTTATTAAAATAAGCTAATTCAATGAAATACAGATTCATATTATAAATACACATACCTCGCATGCACTTTATCTTTACTTGAATCTGGAAATAATATAGTACCAATCATGTGCATAATGTATGCACGTGCATGTTGGTCAACCAAAATTTGTGGGGCATCAACAGGCAACGGTACTGAGAAGGTCTCTCTCAACCACTTCAACTTAATAGTTCCTCTAGGCATAGTCTCTGGAGCTACACCTAACAACTCCTCACATCTTCGAGGCCATACATCACTATCAGTGCCGGTAATGCACGGACCATCTATACGGAGACCGAGTATCACGGATACATCTTGTAGAGTAATGGTAGCCTCACCCATTCGGAAGTGGAAAGTATTGGTCTCAGGTCTCCATCTATCCATCAACGCAATCAGTAGGGGCCAATCGAGCTTTATCCAACGAAGCTTTGAACAAGTCAAGAAGCCGGCCCGTCCCACAGCTGCTATGATACGCTCATCCTCTAACCGCCAACGGCTATGGCTGAGGCTATGATCAACCATAACGATACTCGGACCTCTCTGTATAGACAATGATAGTATAAGAATGCAATATTATGTAAATGCAAATATTACAATTATAAAGTAACTGAATTACCTCTGTACAGGATATAATATGTGAACGATGCTGAGCCTGGTCATATAAGACCTCATCACTAACCGGCCCAGGATCCATGGTGTACAAACCTGCACATATAATTATACACATGTTAATAATCAATCATATAGTAATTCAGTTTCTTTATTAAAGTATATAAAAATAAAAAAATGATATAAATTACCAATTAGTTGCTATCTATTGTGTCTAGATGGACAACGAGGTCGAGTATGTCCCGGTTGTTTGCAAAGACTACATTTTTTGTGCTTGACCACTCCTTCTCGCCCTTGATCCATGGTTCCCCTAATTCGCACAGATCGTGGTCGACCTGCTTGTCTCCGGTACTGAGGTGGAACTATATGTGGTCCATTATATTCAGGCCAATACCGACTATCATCAGGTGGATGAAAACTCTCACTATATGTCTTTTGATAGTGAGCTGTTGAATACCAAGGCGAGCAATACCGATTTCTGGGAATTCTAGCACCTCCCGGCTGATTAGAAGAAGCCGCAAGCACATGTGCACAGGGTATTTTTTGGAGTTGTGGTATGTTACATGTGCAAGTGCAATCAACATCAAATAGTTTAACGGTGTAGATACCGTCACAATCTTGTACCTGCCATTCGTTGTCGTTGAATACAGTAATTTGACATGATCTTGCTGCCTCAATTCTTCTATGCAAAATGGACTCATTTTTTGGTGTGTAACGTGTTGTCCAGTCTATGCCATCACCACGCCTTTTGTTGAAGTATGCGTTTAGTCTATAGAATGTTCTCGCAACCAAAGATTGTATTGGCATAGCTCGTGCTCCTTTAAGAACGCCGTTAAAGCTCTCGGAGCAATTAGTCGTCATCATGCAAAACCGCACACCCTCATCCTTACATAATGCCCACCGATGCTCGAATTGAGGCTTCAAGTTATTTTCAATCCAATTATGTGCATCTAATGACAAAGACTTGATTTTCTCCCTGCAATGTTCATACACTAATGTGTCGGTCGCACACCCGGCTTGCCACAAAAGATTTTGCAAATTAATCTCACCGTGTTTTTTCTTGAAATTATCTCTTATATGCCTTAAACAATATCGATGGTGATGTGGTGCACTAAAACCCTCATGTAACGCCCTTATAATTCCTTTCATCCTATCCGAAATAAAGGTAATTATTCTTGGCGCACGGACACTTGGAATCCACTTGTATATAAGTTCAAAAAACCACTTCCAACTAGACGTATCCTCCACCTCCACGACTGCAAATGCTAGAGGAAATAACCCGCCATTTGCATCTACACCGGTCGCTACAAGAAGCACGCCTTTGTACTTTCCATATAAATGTGTACCATCAATGCTCAATAGCGGACGACAAAAAGTGAAGCCCTTAATAGCAGGACCAAATGCCCAAAACACGCGAGTGAACCTCTCCATACCCGGTGCAATCTCTTCGGATAATATTTCGTATTCAGTACCCGGATTATTTCGTTTGATAGCTTCAAGATACTGTGGAAGTAATTCATATGATTTTTCCCAATCTCCAAAAATTTTAGACAACGCTTTCCTCCTTGCATCATATGCCTTATATTTAGATATCTTAATCCCCCGCATGTCATATACCCTCTGAAATATCTGACCTGCATTCAGATCAAGTTCAGCTCTAACTTCAGGCATAATTAGCTTACATATATAAGAAGAAGATGCAGAATAATCATCGACATCCACCGACGGGTTGCAACATGTGTGAAGTCCGCAATATCTACATATTACAAATTGCCCATTTGATGATTTTCTCACAGCGGCATTTAGCAACCAAGGACATTTTTTATTTCTCTCATCTTGCTCATTTGCGTTCTCTACTTCATTCTTATCGTTAAAGAAGCATTTCACATTGTAGTTTGTTGCATTAGTTTTTACCGGCTTGAATTTGACCCGATTCTTGATGGACCATTCTCGGATTGCAAAGATCAGTGCCTCCTTGCTCTCGAATAGATCCCCTTTTTTAAAAGTGAAGTCCTCAGGTCGTTGTAAATTTGGCCCAACATCAACAAATCCAGCTTGAGAAGTATTTATCCAATCCTCATTATGAAACTCGTCGGGCAACGGATCTTCAGCTTCCACATAATCATTGTTAACGTTAAATTGCTCCATCCAACGGGCGTCATCATCGATTCCAGCTGCCACATGCATGCTATCAATTTGCACGCCATCTTCTTCAAAATGATCTGAATCATCATCTGCTTCATCTTCTATAATTGCTCCGACTGGTGGGTAACCCGTAACATGACCTGAAGCGTCGTTAAATATATTAGTTGACGTCCCACCGATAGAATACTCACTTAAATGTTGTGGTTGAGACCATGGCTCTTGACTTGGAGATGTCATAAAACCAATCGACTCGTTGTCTAAGTCAAGCATCCGAGAAAACTCTCCTTGAGGTCGTGAAACTTGGGCAAATTCCTGAATCGGATACTTCTCAATAAACAACTCAATTGACGCTTGCTTCTCGACTAATTGTTTCATGTCATTCAATTCCTCATCTTCGGTAATCTCCACGGCAATAGTTCTACTCTCATTTATCGGACAGTTGAAGAACACCCTAATTGTATATTCTTCTTTCTTAATTTTAGTAACTCTGTGTATTTCCCTAGTCATTCCATCAAAATTACACGACTTAGATAGCATGAACATTTTCCGAGAACCTCCATCATACACCGGCAAATTATTCACTCCGACGCCGAGGCTCCCATTAAAGAAACAAATAATGGATATGGAGTTCGTCATCGAAACTGAAAATACACAGTCCATCATATGCAAATAATCTATTAATATCTGAATAAATCAACATCAAATTTATTACCTTAATCAATCTCAAATAATGGCTACACCCTTAATTATTATTCATCATTTGTAAATAATTGCTAAACCCTAACCCCCAAACCACATTATTCATCCTATTGCACAAAATAAAAACTAATCCTACCCAATTCTAGCAAAATTAACAGCCAAAACATTATTCCCCCAATTCTAGCAAAATTTGATGAATATCCCTCTAAAAAATAATTGATAAACCCTCTCATATGTAAATTAACAGCAAAATTAAAAAGAAAAACACACCTGAGAATGGGGGTTCGGTGGGCGTCGATGGTGTCGGATGCGCGACGAGGTCGGAGGGCTAGGGTTAGGCGGCGACTGCAAATGGCAGGGGGTCGAAGTCGAAGTTGAAGGCTAGGGTTTGGGGGGGTTGAAGGCTCAGTCACGAGAGCGTCGGGGTCGGCGGCGACGGAAAATGGCGGTGATCGGCGGCGACGGAAAATGGCGGTGATCGGCGGCGACGGAAAATGGCGGTGATCGGCGGCGACGGAAAATGGCGGTGATCGGCGGCGACGGAAAATGGCGGTGATCGGCGGCGACGGAAAATGGCGGTGATCGGCGGCGACGGAAAATGGCGGTGATCGGCGGCGACGGAAAATGGCGGTGATCGGCGGCGACGGAAAATGGCGGTGATCGGCGGCGACGGAAAATGGCGGTGATCGGCGGCGGGGGTCGACGAGGCCAGCAGGTTTTTTTTTTCTTCGGGGGAGAGTGGTCACGAGATCGCAGAAGGAAAGAAGGAACGAAACGAACGAAAAGAAAGCGGAGTTAGTGGGGTAGGCGGACTGCACGGGACTACTAGTCCCGTGCAGTTCCGTAATTGCAAAATCGACCCTTTTCGGTTGTTTTTGCTAATTAATTTCTGAGACGGTCGATTTTGCACAATAAAATTGAAAAATGGGCTGTTTTAAAAATTTCTCCTATAGAGAAATAAGAAAATATAGGGAAACAAAATTTGCCTTTGGCGAGGAGTAACGATAGGTAAGATGGGATCAAACTCTATGCCTCTGAATCATAACGGTCGATCACAGAGACGTAGAATTATAATCCCATCCACCTTGGCTTAGATGGATTCCACTGGGCATTAGACCTTCATTTGAGACTTCTCTATGCATTCCAATATTAGTCTTAATTTATATAGACATGCTTGTAGGCTATAATAGGTAAAAGTGATCCATACAAATTTTGATTCATTTGTCCTGTAAAAATGCACGATAAGGTGAAATGATCCTTATCCTTTTCTTAATTCATTTCCAATTTATTTAGACATTAGGGCATGCACTTTCAAACACGCGTGAATGTTAGATTTCTTCCAGATTTGTTTTGGTAAAGAGAGAACGTATTTTTAGAGACACATGGATATGCGCCCTATGTAATCAATAGGGCCGCAATTATCTCTTTAACAGTATGTTTGGGAGACGACTTAGGGAAGGGAAGGAAGGGGAAAAGGTCCCCTTCCTTTCCTTCTTCCCCTTCATTACACCCTAATTTGGGGTGTAGGATTTTGGCTCAACCCTCCCTCCTACCCCTAAATAAAACTCCCAAACAATGTTAAAATTAGATTTCTCTTCTCCTCCCCCTCTTTACCTTTCATCCAATCAGGTAATAAGAGAAGTGAAGTAAAATCTTTTAGCCAATTAGCTCTTACCCGGAGCTTTTCAATTTATTTCTTTAAAAGAATAATAAAATATTGTTTATACGTAAGCAAACCAAAAGATAGCTTGCACACTCTTTACTCCATCTCTAAAAGGAAACATGATTGAAGAAAAAAGTAATCCTTCTTCTAAAAGCTTAAATAAAGTAAAATGTTTATCGTCCGATCAAAATATTATACTTGTGAGATTTCACTGAAGGTGGCCTTTTCTTCTGATTGATATCGTGGAGTGGGGGTGAGGAAAAAAAAATCCTATATATAAAGGACCCTCCATAGAAAATCAGACGAGAAGGTGTTCGCCATCAATTCTAAATCTACACAATCATAATATTATATGGCTACAATTAAAATATTGTATCATCACAAGTAACATTAGTATAATAAATATCAATAAAATTAGATAATGTATCAATCAAAATACTGATATTGTATCTGTGTGCTTAGAATAGTGTATTAGTGCAATCATCAGCTTTAAAATAATGCATTGTCTTATGTCAATAATTAGACCGTGTTAATCCTTCTCTTGGAGTCGACACAAGTCCCACATTAGCATTATGAGATTAGCTTACCCCAACTAGAGGAGACTCGGGTAGCATGGGCATGCGACCCTTTCCGAGTTAGGCAAAGTCATGACAAGCTCTCACTCGACCTCATCACTTGAGTCGGCCACCCTCATGCACTCAGAGCCGGGTCGACAACTTGCGAGGCCGACAAAGTACTTGTCGTCCAGCTTGCAGAGCCATATCAATAGGCAGTTTGTCCTCGAACTCCACGCCAACAATTGTCCATCATCATCATTGCTAGGGCCACGAGTCTTCATGTCTCATCACTCTCCATACCTCTTCAATCACCATCACATCAGATCAGTGACTCATCGCATAGGCAGTCAACACCTATTAGCTATCTGCCGATTCAGCTGTCTACCTAGACTCGGTCATAGTTACGCTTCAACCCCTCTCAGTTGGGTATATGTAGGCTCATCGCCTACTAAGAAGGGGATGACCTGCAAGCCCCCCTCGGGGCCACAGGTATGCCCTTTCTGGCTAACTAATTTCATCATTTGCACATTTCACAACTTATTCAGTTCATTGTTTCCCTACTCAAGCTCTATACAGACTTGATCAACGGATGATATCACCGAAGAGCTTGTTGGGGATTTCAGTCTCCCCGCCTACTGTGATGTGGTTCAGTCGACCAATTTCGACCTACGTCCACGGGCAACAATACGAGAAATCTACTATGTATCAGGGAGAACTACAAGAGGAACCACTCAACTCTCGCTTCTCAATCTCTCAACCTCACATATATAATCAATCCTCATATTCTCTCAAAAGCCATCTCCTTACAATCTTTTGAACGGACAAAGACTCCGAAACCTTCTCCCAATGATGTAATATTTTGCACGGATAAAGACTACGAAACCCTCGCCTCTCGCACAATATTCTTGAATCAGACTATGCCCTCTGCTAACTCTAGATTACAAGAATATTGGCTCTCTCTTCTCTCCTTGATTTTTCCTCAAACAATAGAAGAATATATATAGGGAAACCAAAATCATATCTCTAGCCTAACATCCTCATTAGAATAGGATTCAAACTCCTAATCATGATGAGACCCAAGCTCCTAATCATGATAGATCTCTAACCCTATCTAATTCTCATAAAGTTATACAAAGAATCAAATACACAATCCCAACAGAACCTACTCCGCTCCTCTAACATGTTCATTTTTCAGCTCTATTATCTTAAAACAGGGGATCAGTCGCCTAAGGGGATCAGGGAACCCACATCGTCTGTTTCAACCCCAAGCCCCATCACTAACTCGGGATTATCTACTAATCTCGCTGCTGAATCCCAGGACATCAACACATTGTATACCCTATATTATTTTCTTTAAAGAACCATTAATATATTTTGAGATTGCTAAAGTCACAAGTGAAAACCATAATGAGGCTAGCACTACTTTGTCAGAGGGGTTAGACTGGAACATTGAGCCCGGTGTAATTGAAATTTTCTGGGGCATAGTGAGAAGGAAAATTATATATGAGGAGCTGTGTTGGTTAGATGATAACTTGATACGTGTTGTAGTTAAGGTCTCGGGGGGTGAAAAATAAGTTTGAATTGCATAATCCCATGATCTCCATACCTTTTATCCAAGATAATATCGGTTCAGATATGACCAGTTGCATATTCTAGAGCAAAGTATACAGTCTCTAAGTATCCCAGCTATTCTGTCCAGAGCATCCGGCCTTGTTCTTGGTCATAGAACGTGGAATCCTATAGAATCTGATCTCTAGTAGTTAGTTCTCGACGATCGGTGTTGTTGTCTGCAGTCTTGTAGAGTTGCGCTATAAGTTACAACAAGCTGGTGGGTTGCGTCTACGAGCAAAGATCCCGTCCATAGTTCATCCTAGGGACCAATGGTATGCAACCTCCGCTAATTTTAACACAAACTAACGGCACTGTCAAGCTCATTGGAATCAAGAGGATTGGCTTGAAGTCTAATAAACATAGAACCTGCCAAATGACAAGCTTTTACTGATATCGCGAACCATTTATTACAAAAATTTAATCTCGACAGATCTTTGTTTCCATAAGCTTCATTTTGGATGCAAAAGCATCGTCATCACGAATATTTTCTAATAGAGGTAGATATTATGTGCATTCCATTACAGCATTATGTTAACATGGAGTTCTAATAGAGGTAGATGTTATGTGCACTCCATTACAACATGTTAACCTGCATGTCTGATAACGAGATAGATTTTTGATGTTGAAGAAAACCCACGCAGGAGGGCTTTAAATTACTCCATATATCTTAACTCTCATCGATTGATTAGTTGGATCAGTAAACTAATCCTGAAAGCGTTTTGTTTTACATTGATTCAATTATCCAGTAAGATGGATTTTTTCCCCTCACTACATGAGCATAGATTAGAATGTGAACCATAGTGTTTGCGGAAAAAGTTGCTGTATTCATTGCTGCATTCATTACAACTTCAATCGTTACAATGAAATAAAAAGACAGCCTTTTTATAAGACCGGTACACAATGAAAACAAAATAGATACAACTCTTTTCAAACAAACGCAAGATCTGTTTGTCATCTCTTGCTTGCGTGGGTCTTTTGCCTGTGACGGGGATGTTGATATCCGTGGACCACCGGGGCACTCAGATCTGGTCCGAGAAAATCGGACAGAGTTTCGTCTATCCACGAAGGGATTTAGAAACTCTGAACCCCGTCGATCCGCGTGAGATCTCAGAGGTGTAAAGCTTATGTCTCGGCTAAAACGAGGCACTAGCTCTCCTTTGTATCACCGCTAAGGGCAACACTAAGGGAAAATAAAGAAAGGGGAATGAAGAAGGAGGCTCCTTTGCTGTAGAAGGCTCGCTCACTCCTCGATCCGGCAGGGCTTCGCCGCTCTCTTAGAAAACCCCGACTCCTTCCTCCGGCAGGGCTTCGCCGCTCCTCTCTGGAATTTCAGATCTCAAAGGCTAGAGCTCTAGATCTGAAATTCCTCTCCCAAAACCAAGGCCAAGAGAATGGAGGCCCTAGGGGCCTATTTATAGGAAAACAAAGGGGGGGTAGGGGCTGGTTGAGGACACCCCCTAGGGGGGTGTCTCGGCTCCAAAACCGAGACACCCCTTGGGGTGTCTCGGCCATGGCCGAGACACCCCCCATGGGGTGTCTCGGCCAAGGCCGAGACACCCCCTTGGGGGTGTCTCGGCCAAGGCCGAGACACC
>NC_033794.1:86121387-86143887 GCF_001876935.1 Asparagus officinalis | reverse complement strand
ATTAAAATTTCAAATATGCTTTATAATGTATTCTATGAGTGGTTTGATCAAAGCTCTTCAAAGAAAATTTTCTTTATTGATCAAACATCATATTTTGGGCTTAAATTTTGATTTATGATTTCATTTGGTTGGTTTGTTTTCATTTGATAACTTTTTGCATGATTCTCATGTTCCTCTCTCTTTTGATTTCATAAATCTATTTATATTTTTTTTTTGAGTAATGAGACACCTTTTTCATATTGATATATCATTATGTGTCCTTATTGTATTTTTTGTATGTGACCGGTGTTCATATTTTTTATCTATGCTTTCTCATATATATTTGCCTTGATCTTTATTGTATATATTCCATGAGGCATTTTGATAGGGGAAGAACAAGAAGATAACAAATTATTCTTAAATGTTTAGTTATAATGCATTTTTTTAATGTAGACAATCATTTTAATGTAATAATGCCAACAATTAATATTTAGGTTATATCAGAAAGAAGGTTTTTTGATATAATTAATGGGTGACGGATCGGATGCAAAATTAGGCTACAGTGAATATAACATTAAGATAACTTTAAAATATTTAATAGTGTATTTTATTGTATATGTAGGATTACTAGTTTAAAAAATTAATAAATATTGTATTATTCAATTCGATGCATTAATTGAATATAAGGACCCTTAATGTTCTTTATGATGCCTATAAAATGAGCTAAGTTCAAACATAAAAATTCAATCTACTCTAAACACACTACCAAAAGATGACACCTTCAAACCAAATTTTCTTTGCACTTCTTTTATCATTAGTTTCATCTATGCTCCTACATAGTTGTGTTGATGCTAAAGAAGCCAAAAGTAGCTACATTTCAGCGGGACCAACTGGAAACAACATTAATGATATCAATAATGCTATAGGCGAGATGAAAATTGACACCGAAACTATTATCACGCAAATTGAAGGCATGATTTTTGATGACCACCATAGGGAGGATTGAATTGTATAACATTTGTATTTAAACTCATGAGTGGAGAAACCAAGATATAATTTGCATTCTAGAAGATAGAAAACAAATTATTATATTTTAAAGATTTAATTTTTTAACCACACAGTTATTTTAATAATAAAGATGTTTCATATACAGCTATTGTGATTTTATAATTGGAATTAATCGACCACCATGCTATTTTTTTATAAACAGAAATTGTATACTCATACACACTAAATCTCTCATGATAAACCATTTATATCTAAATCAAATAAAGTAATTGATTGCCATGATAAACCATTTATATCTCGCATGTTTATTATCATGTCTACAATCATTCCCCAAAGTTTCACATTTTTTTGAATTTATTTGATATTTTTAAACAGTGTTTTAAAATCAGCTCTAAAACCGATTTTTTCTAGAATGTCAGTTTTCGGTCGACCGGTCAATTGACCATTCGTTAGTATTTTTCCAGAGAGTCATCGGTCGACCGGTCCGGTCGACCGAGAGCTCAAATCGGTCGACCGACAGAATTTCCGGTCGACCGACGATGGCTTTTACTGTTTCCAACGGCTAGTTTTTGTACCGTTGGCTGGGTCTTTTGGTCTTTTGTTTTGGGTGTTTTTGCTGAGTTGCTTAGAGGGTATATATACCCCATTGCTGATGTCTTTTCAAGGCAGCTAAGAAGTTTTTAAAGAAGTTTTTAAACAAGGTTTTAAACAAGGGTTTAAGCTTGTTTTTGTTTGGTTTAAGTTTGTTTTGGTTTGCTGTTACAAAGAGGAGTTTACAATCAGCTATTGAAGAGTTCATCTTCAACATTTTATCATCCTCTCTTTGTGTTTATAGAGAAGTTTCCTTAACTCTATTTCCTAGCATTTTTACTATTGAATTTCATATCAATTTTTATTGCTAGTTCTTATTGAGTTAAGTTTTATTGAATCTCATTGTTAAACACACCCACTTGAGCTTTATTGTATCTTTCATACATAGTATAGTTGGGTGGTGAGAGATTGTAACTTTGAGTTGTGCTTTCATTGTGTTCTCATCTATTGTAGAGAACAAATTTATATTTGTTACATTGTGAGTGTTGTAAGGTTTTCGGTGAGCTAGAAACCGAGTGTGTAGTGAGGTTTTCGGTGAGCTAGAAACCGAGTGTGTAGTGAGGTTTTCGGTGAGCTAGAAACCGAGTGTGAGGAGTGACGTTGATCGGTGAGTGTTGAAAACCGATACTGTGAGGTGTAAACGTTATTCGGGTGAACGTAGAAAACCCGGTTGATAGTGGATTTCTCCCCGGGAGTGGGGAGCGGAGACGTAGGACGGAAGGTCCGAACTCCGTGATCATATCTTGTGTTTGGCCAATTGTGCATTACTCATTTATTTCATCCACTATCTTGTTTAGATTATTTACCCTTGTGTTGTTTATATATCTTTGCATATATCTCATAGTATATCTCTTTGCTAGGATATATCACCTTGTGTATATTGCATATTCTTGCACTTAACTTTCTGTATATCTATCTTGCAAGAATATAACTTGTTCATATTGTTTATCCTAGCTCACATATCTTGTTGTATTTTATACTTTCTAGGATAACGTATTAATTAGTTTTTAATTGGCATTTAATCGGATTAGATTAGCATAAGACCCTAATCACCCCCCCCCTAGGGTCTAACAATTGGTATCAGAGCTTGGTGCTCTTTGATTTAAGGTCTAATCGCCTTGAGTTAAAGATCCAAGTTAGCTTATTGTGCTAATCTAATTTTGAGCTTTATTTGTATCTTGCTTGCCTTTTATATTATGGATATGCATGGTTTAGGTTATGCCATTAATATTACTCCTAGATTAGATAATTTCCCCTATGCCCAATGGTGTGTTAGATTTAAACTATTTGTTAGATCTAAACATTTTGATTTATGGGAAATTATAGATGATGCTTATATTGTGCCCATTTTGGAGAAATCCAAGTGGAATAAAAATGATCATCGCATGTTTACTATGAACAACATTACTCGTGACCCCAAGCACCGCCGCCCCAAACCCTTCTCCCTCTCAGATCGTCCATCTCCTCTCTCGCTCTTGACCCCAAGCACCGCCGCCCCAAACCCTTCTCCCTCTCCCTCTCTTGCTCATGATCCCAAGCACCGCCGCCCCAAAACTCCGATTCCGAAATTGTATTGTCAACGAAAGTCGAGAAAGAGATGGGAGAAATGCAGAGTGCATTTGGGTGGGCAGCAAGAGATCCAACTGGAGTTCTCTCTCCCTTCTCCTTCTCACACAGGTAACGCAACAAATGTTTTTTTCTTTTCTTCATCATTGATCCTCTTGCTCTATCTATTTCTCAAGTGAATTGAGCAAACTCCAATGCGTTTATGCTAAGTTTCTTGACTTTTAGTGGGCTCTTACCTCTTCAAATGCATCATTAGATTTTTCTTGTTCTTCTCTAATTTATTGAACTAATATGTGAAGGTTAGATAACAAATGAAAGAGGCGCGGTCATGTTGTTGATGAACGAATTATGTGGTCTTAGTTTTCGAAGATGCACTTTTTTTACGTTTTTCACATTTTTGCAATTTTTCGAAGATGAACAAATTATTGCAATTTTTCACATTTTTGAAGATGCACTTTTTTGTATATTTAAAGAAATAAAATTGCAATAATTATTTTTGACTGTCCTCTTAAGATGATTTTTTTTAATCTATGGATCCAACGACTTTATTTTTGTGCACAGTGGTCTTTGATGGCATTTTTGTTTCTAAACATAAATGTATTTTTTGTGCACAGTGGTTTTTGACTATCCTCTTATTTACATCATTCCAATAGAAATTGAAGATGGTTGCCCCCATGTTGTTGATGAACAAATCTTTCAGTTAGATATCTTAGTTGTGCCAATTATTGATGAGCACTTAAAACCAAAAATAGGAATGACTTTTAGCAATTTAGAAGATGCTGAAAAATTCTACAGAAATTACGGAAAGGCCGGAGGTTTTGATATCCGTAATAGGACAACAAATTATGGGAAGGATAGAGAGTTAATATGCAAAAGTTATATTTGTTCGAAAGAAGGAGTGTTAAAGAGCAAATCGTTGGAAATTCGACGATGTGGTACAATTAGAACAAATTGTAAGGCCTTGATTCGCTTGAAATTAGACAAAAACATTGGCATATGGAGTGTCTATAAGTTTGTGGAAGAACATAATCATACAATTACTTCACCGAGTAGAACATATTTTCTAAGGGGAAACCGTGAGGTAACAAGTGCGAAGAAGACATTGATAAAGCAGTTTGGAGAGGTGAACATTCCAACAAACAAGCAAATGGCCTTCTTTAAAAACTCTAGTGGAGGTTTTCATAGAATTGGATGCATTGAGACCGTTGTGAGAAATTATGAAAGAGATTTGAGAGAGGAGAGGCACGGTCATGATGCACAAATGATATTGGATCATTTCAAGTTAGAACAAGAGAAGAATTCTTTATTTTATTATGTTTATGAAGTTGATGAAGAGAAGCGCTTAACTTATTGTTTTTGGGAGGATGGCATTCTTCGAATGAATTATCAATACTTTGGCGATGTTGTCTCCTTCGATGCCACGCATAACACAAATCAATATGGCTTGGTATTTGTGCCGTTTGTAGGCATAAATCACTATTGGCAAAGTGTTTTTTTAAGATGTGGTTTGATCCCAAACGAAGAGGCGAAGTCTTACATATGGTTGTTTAACAAATGGATTGAAGCAATGGGTCATCCTCCTTCGGACATGATTACAGATCAATGTCTTGGCATATGCAAGACAATTGAAACAGTTTTCCCAGAATTCGGCATAGGTTTTTCATTTGGCATATCATAGACAAAGTTGCAAAGAAGTTGGGTAAATGAGCTCATAGAACGGAATTTATGAAATCTTTCAAAGAAAATATTTGGGACTCCAATACTGCTAGCTCTTTTGAAGAGAATTAGGTTTCAATTCTTACAAAATGGATTGGAAATGCATGATTGGCTAAATGATATCTATGAAATTCGTGAAAAATGGGCTCCGGTTTATCATAAACAACACTTTTGGGCCGGAATGTCTAGCAGTCAAAGAAGTGAATGGATGAATGCATTGCTAAAAATGCATGTATCAAGGAAAAATTTACTTCATGATTTCGTGACCATCTTTCAGAGAGTCTTGGCGAGACAAAGAGAGGGGGAGCTTAAAGAAGATCATTGCACAGTGGAGAAAAAGTCAAAATTGAAGACTTTGTGGTCAATGGAAAAACAAAGGCCCAAATCTACACGAAAAAAATCTTTTATATTTTTTAAGACGAGCTTCAACCTAGCTTAATATATAACATTGAGCTGGTAAAAGAAATTGAAAGAGAAAGTACTTTCCAATTGAATTTTTGTGGTCATGATGAAAGATTGAGACGTATTATATATTACAAAACAACTAAAAGGGTTCGTTGCTCGTGTCTCATGTTTGAATTTAAGGGCATTCCATGCTGACATATCTTGGCATATCTTAAAATTACCAATCATAGTGAGTTACCGGAGTAATATATTCTAAGAAGATGGTGCCGAAATGTCAGAAAAAAAGTTGTTCTTAGAGATGGTAATATTATTAGAGATAATGCCACAATTAATTTTACTTCTCGTTTTAGTGAACTAAATTGCTTAGCTAATAAAATGGTCGAAGAGAGGCTATCTTCTAATGATGCATATGAATTAATGTGTGAAATGATGATGGATGCTATTAATAAGGTGCAACGTTTGAAACTCATCAATGATGAAGAAATTGGACAAGATGTGGAAGGACAATATATGAATGCGGAGTGTTCTCAAGATATAGTTCATGAACCAAGTCAAGCAAGAACAAAAGGAAGGCCTAAAGGGAAGAGGTTAAAGCCATTGAGAGAGATTCGCAAATGCCGGCCTAGGAAGTGCAAATTGTGTGGAAAGCGAGGACAAAATCATGATAGCAAAAATTGCCCGCTAAAGTTGTCAAGGTAGTGTATCATTTGTTTTAGTAATACTAATGCTATTATTTTTTTAAACTTTTTAAGTTGGTGCAATGATCTTTAATATGTTTTGCTATCATCAATTTTTTTTAGTGATTCAATGGAACAAGATAATATTAATGAAGCCAGTTATGATTTAGAAGATTCCTTTGAGGAAGGTAATGGTTAATACATACGAAATAACTTGTACATTACCATTTTTTATATAATGTGATGAAACACTTTGTTTTTTAAATTTTTTTTAATACAGATGAAGTTGTCACTGTTGTTGGCCTCTTTGTTTTGATGATATTTAATAAATAATTTATTACTAATATTATTTGTCTAGTATTTTTGTTTTCTATTTATTGTAGACAAACAACGAGTTGGAGGATGGATGGAATTGAACATTCACGATCATATCCAATAGAGGTTGGCGGAATTATGATATGAAGCCATGCAATTCAAGTTGAAGATCCAAGTTCAAGCTTCATCCGCAAGTGTACCAAGATAGAGCTTTGTTAAAGATCACAAGCTTTGGTATAATTAGTTTAGGGTTTATATTATGTGTGTTAGTACTTTAAGCTCAATCATATACACACATACACGATTTTATTTAGTTCAATGAAATCATATTTTCTTTTGAAATGTTTGCAAAATATGCAATTTTATGAAAATGTTGTTTTCTTGGCTTATGGACTTAATAACAATCATATACATCTTTTATTAAGTCTATATAATCATTTTGTAATGTTTCAAAACATGGTTAAGCTAAAATGTCAAAACTCATATGTTTATATTTTCATGTTTTGGACTATTTTTCATGTTTTGTCAAAACTCATTGTTTTCTTGGCTTATGAACTTAATAACAATCATATACATATTTTATTAAGTCTATATAATCACAAGCATGTGTATTATCATGTACGATCATTTTCCAAAGTTTTATACTTTTCTGAATTTATTTGATATTTTTAAATAGGGTTTTAAAATTAGAAAACTGTTTCAAACCTGTCAATTTCTAGTATCAGTTTTTGGTCGACCACCACGGTCGACCGCCTTGAGTCCAGAGACTCAGATTGGTTTTTGGTCGACTGGATGCAGTCCAGAGAGTTTCGCGATCGACCGCCACGATCGACCGGCTAATGTCCATAGCCAAAGTTCTATTTCTGACCTGCTCACGGTCGACCGCGCATTTCCTACGGTCGACCACCGATCTGTCATTCAGTCTCCAACGGCTAGTTTCCAGAGCCGTTTTTGAGCTGGTTTTTTGGTCTTTTCTTGGCTTTCTCTTGGCTTTGGGGTTTCATATAAATACCCCCTTATACCTTAGTTTTAGTTCAATCCAAGAAATGTTTTAAACAAGTTTAACAAAGGTTTTAATGTTTGTTTAGTGTGTTTTAAAAGAGTTTGTTTGTGAAGAAGTTTCTTATAAGTGGAGAAGATCATCTATATTATTTGAGCTTCATTTCAATCCATCTCTCCATCTTATTTTTCAGAGAAGAATTTCTAAACTCAATACTAGTTTTATATTAATAATTTGTTGTTTATCATTTTCATCAAGCTAGGGTTTACATTGAGTTTATAATTAATTTCTCATTGCTTACACACACACAACCATTGAGCTTATTGTATTTGCATACATTGTATAATTGGGTTGTGGGGAGTTGTAACAATTAAGAGTGAGCTTATTTGAGTTCTCATCTATTGTAGAGAACAAATTTGTATTTGTGAGCCTTAATTGTGTAGATCACTTTGTAATAATTTGTATTTGTGAGCCTTAATTGTGTAGATCACTTTGTAATACACTTGTACACCGAGAGGAGTGTGTGGTGAGAGACGGTCACTTTGTAATACACTTGTACACCGAGAGGAGTGTGTGGTGAGAGACGGGGTCATCCCAAGAGGAGTGTAGTAGGTGGTAATTCCTAGAGAGAGGTTGTAATTTCTAACAATTGAGGGAGACACGAACTAGAGACCAACGTTTGAGAGGGTGTAAAGTGAGATTGTAAGAGTGTGAGATTGTAAAGTTTTCGGTTAGCTAGAAAACCGAGAGTGAGGCGTAAACGTTATTCGGGTGAGCGTAGAAAACCCTGTTTGTGATAGTGAATTTCTCCCCAGGGGTACGGAGAGGAGACGTAGGACGGAAGGTCCGAACTCCGTGATTATATTGTGTATTTGCATTGTTTATATTGCCCTATCACATTTGTATCTTTAGTTTAGATTGTTTACCCGTGTGTTAATTTATATATTCTTGCATATATTTTATCATATACCTCTTTGCTAGGATATATCTCTTTATTTATATTGCATATTATTGCTCATATCATATTGTACATCTATCTTGCAAGAATAATTCTTTAGTAAGTTTTAATTGGTATAAAATCGGATTAGATTAGCATAAGACCCTAATCACCCCCCTCTAGGGTCTAACAATGAGAATGGGTTGAAGTCGTTATGTATCTGTGTATGTTGGGGCTTTTTGAGGGGTGATTGAATTTTTGGGTTGATTTTTGTATCTTTTGTGTTGGTCCGTTGATATCTCCCTCTGTGTTAATTGTCCAGAATGTTGTAACGTCATATGTCGGTTGTCTCAGTTTGGTAACTTAGGACGTGGGCAATATGAGTGATTTGTGCTTGGCGTGTCACTGGATATTAAACAGGACAGTGGTACTATTATTTAAGATTCAGTTTCTTGGCAATTAGTTATTATTCAGCTGACTAATTGAAATCTCACTTTCCCGGTTGTGAATGCATCAGAATTTGTGTTACTGTATTAGTAAAACAGCATGCCGCTGAACAAGAAAATCCATCTTAGCAATATGACGACATTCTTAGCAATATGAAACAAATTTGACAGCATTCTTAGCAATATGACAGCATTCTTAGCAAATTATATCAACAATATGACAACATTCTTAGCAATATAAAATCCTTCTTAGTTCTATATTGTGACTCACAAAGGAAACAATTTTTTTTAAAAAAGTAAAACTTCCCAACAATTATGAAACAACATGACAGCATTCTTAGCAGGCATGGAAACAATATAACAGCATTCCTGAACTCTACAAGAGCATGCGTTTGGTAGCCGGCCACTAAATTTTTATCATTTGATTAAGGTAGTTTAGCCAAGACCACCGGTGATCTTATAAGTCCCCCAAGTACCGAGTTTAAAAAACTAAGGGCAGATAATCATCAGAACATTCAGAAGCATAAAACCAAACCAATGTAGAGACTGAAGAATAGAAAACCTGAAGTTCTGAGCTCCATCATATTTGTAAGACAACCATCAAAGGATCCAGAACCATACAAACCAGAATGCAACGATTGAACAATAGAGAGCTTAAAGTTAAGAGCTTCTTCATATTTACATATAAAAGTCGATATAAATGGAAAGCATTTTCAAGTGACAAAGTTCGCTTGTTAGCATTTTTCCCTTTACCCAACTCCTATAAACCAGCAACTTAACCAAACTAAGATGAAGCATTGGAGACTAGACAAAAGCACCAAATGAAGCATGAAGGCCTTCACCAGTTTGAACATTCGTTTACAATAGGATATTTGGATACATCAGTCATTCAATAATATGTTGCTCACTCATTTGACTATAACACAAAGCAACAATATCAGTACAACGATAGCAATAAATTTTAAATATAAAATTACATCATTCAGCATTTTATTCAAAAACTCATCATTTTTTACTAGTCTTTCCAGCATTTTTGTGATGTTCTTGGTATCACCCACCCATTCGAAGACGTTGCAATCCTTGCAATTAGGTCACTTGTATCTTGGGCATCCATAAAATTCCAAACCCTTATTGTGTCCTTGTTTGCACATCTATATTCTGCAAATTAACCCACAATAACATCTTCTTTGAACTAAACCCTCATCTTCTTCTTCACTAAACTCTTCCGAAAAGTTCTTCATCTTTTATCTACAAAAAATATACCACAAAGATAAAATTCATAAAAAAGTATACTATCATCTCATTGTGGACTTTTTTCTTCTGCAATTGTAGTTGAAAAAAGCTCAATTTAGTCGTGACAATATATCACTGTAAAAGGATTGTGTACGTACCCGATATCATCTACTCACAACGGCCTCTTCAAGATGATAGTTGTGACAATATATCACTGTAAAAGAATGGTGTACGTACCTGATATCATCTACTCACTGTAAAAGGATTGTGTAATTGCTACCCAAAATGTATTATACTAGCCTCTCATGTAATTCTAATGACCTCATGTGCGTAGATAACATGTACTGAAATGACTATTTACTAGCATGAGAAGAAAAAAATAAACATGATAACATTTGTCTTACTGCTAATGAGAAGAAACAAATAAACATGATATCATATATTATACATCGCTAATACTGCAAGCATACTAATATTTGTCTTTAGATGTTTACATGATGAATTGTTTACTGAAAGATTTCTAGTTTGATAAAGTAAGTGAATTTAGAATGAAACAATTTTTAGAAAACCAAATCACCTGGAGATTTCGTAACCTTATAGAGAGATTGACTAAAATAGGATCAACTACAATTGCAAAAGAAATATGAGAGAATATACATGAAATTTCCAAAAATGTCAAAATCAAGCAAGAAAGCTCAGATTTATCAAAAAGTTATCAACTACAATTGCAGAGATTCGCCAAGAAAGGTCAAGCCATTTCAAGATCCCACAATAATCTTCCCAAAAATTATCAAAATCAAGCAAAAAGTTTTAGAGGACCTCAATCTGAGCGTGGCTGAGTTGGGGCTCGTGTCGTGGCGGAGTGGTCGCTGGCTTGGGGTCGTGGTCGGATCCGGAGTTGGTCCACGGCGGGGCTTAATGGTGGAGGAGGATTTCAGAATCAGAGTTTTGGGGTGACGGTGCTTGGGATCACGAGCGAGAGAGGGAGAGGGAGAAGGGTTTGGGGCAGCGGTGCTTGCCTACAGCACGGATGGAATGATCAATATCTAAGGGAGTCGGTTTGGGCGGGCGATGCTTGCGTCACGAGCGAGAGAGAGATGTTCTATCGGAGAGCACGGAAGGTTTGGGGCGGCAGCAGTGTTTGGCTTCACTACGAGATTAGCGAGAGTAGAGGAGCGTTGACGATGAGAAGGGAGGAGTTGGGAGAGATAGGATGATTAGTCTGAGGTGTTCAGAGATGGGCAAAGAATAATCAACCTCGTTCTGCGGGAAGAGAGAGAACTGAAGAAAATCCATATATATATATATATAATATATAATATATATATATTTATATATATATATAATAATTAATATATATTATATGGAAAAATTGCTCTCAAGCGCCAAATTTATCTGTCAAATATTGCCTCTAGCCCTCCTACTTTTTTTAATGCTCTTTAATCCTCTTTTTGAAAAAATTAGGTCAAGCCCTCATCATGATTCCAGCGCATCAGCACGTTGATAGACATCCAGCTATGCATTAAGACATATCAGCTGAATATTAAAATCCCGAAATTTACCCTCCTCTTTCTATGTCATGATGTAACTTTTTCTAATAAATGCTTAACTCTTTTCTTTTCTAACATTACTCTTTCGTAACATGTTAACTCTATTTCTGTAAAATGTAAATCTCTTTCTGCAACATTAACTTTTTCTGTTAAAATGTACTTTATAAATGTTACTTCAGATAACATGTTAATTATAATAACAATTATAACTCTTACAGCTACATGTTAACTCTAAACATCTTCACATGTTAACTCTTACAGCTAACAGGTTAAGCGTGTAAGAGTTAAATGCTGTCAGAAAAGACGTTAACAGTTAATTAGAAAAGACTTAACATGTACATAAAAGATGTTAACATGTTTTTACAGAAAAAATCGTTAACATTAATGATGCACCGGAGAGTTCCTCGGGACCGTGCGACGGACGGAAGGCAAAGGGACCAAAGAGATGGAAGCGTGCTTTGAGTGAGGGAGACGGGGTGGGCGAGGAGGTGCAAGCTGTGAGTGGGAGCGGCTGGAGGAGGAGGAGACTTGAGGGGGAGGCGGGCTGTCGTAGGGGAGGGAGCGGGGGAGTTGATGCGGGGGGAGATAGGGGAGGAGCTCGGCGTGAGAGGCTTGTAGGGGAGGAGAGGGAGCGCGTAGGCAAGAGGGCGTAACGGAGAGAGATAGTGTGTAGGGAGTAAAATGGGGATTGTTGATATAATGTATGCATAGGAACTTGGGCGAGAGGTGGCTTTAATTAATTTTTTTAAAAGTGGGCTGCTAGCACATGTTTGAATTTGGGAGGGTATAGGCATATTGAAAATTATAAATTGGGCTTGAACAATTTTTCCATATATATATATATATATATATATATATATATATATATTTCAAATCCAAATGAGGTGGGCCTCCTATGAAATCTTGTGTACAAAAAAATGATTATTACATCCTCTTATAGGCTAAGAAAGAGTTAGTAGCCATTAATTATGGATTAAGTGGGCTACTAACTTAGGAGATAATAGGGAGAACTGTTTTCATAAAAATAACCCTTGAAACATTCAATGTCAAGGGTCGCCTATAACGGTCAAAGGCGAAACTCTCTGAACAATTTTGGGTGTAGCTCACCAAGTGGCTTTGGGCAAAGTCTACCCCAGCGAACTTTGCCAGAACGTGGATAGCCCACGTTCTTTGAGATGTGGATGACGTGGTGCACATAGGTCTTTAGGGTGAAGTTCATGCGTAAAGCTTGGGCAAAGTTCGCTATTGTTTGGATGGGCTTTGACGTGAGCTTGTGTTTAGGCCTACTTGAAGTGTTTAGTTTATAGACGTTCACTTCTTGAACTTAGGCTGAGCTTGAGTATATTTTAACCATCTACAATAAATAGAGCAACCAGATTTATAAATACATAGTTTGATTTATAACTTTATAATTAAGAATGGTAAATGGACATGTATTTTATAGAAAAAACTTGCAACAAATCCTACGACCAATTTCATAGGAGGAAAAGCGGTAGGCTTCAAAAAAAGAAAGTTAACAAATAAAATAACTCCACCACATCAAAAAAATCTTTTTAAATCCAAACAAAAAAACTATCCAGAACGAAGTTTCCTTATGTGGTAAAAGTTTCTAGCTTTGCCTAATTATTTTTCAACCAAACACTCAAGTTGCATTTCAAAGACATTTCCTACAATATAAATGTAAATATCCAAATATCTAATTTAAAGTTGATTTCCTACAATAAATATTGCATGCAACATTTGCTACAATTTATTTTTGTAGCAAACCAAATAGCCCCTAAGTATTGGTTGTTAATGTTGTTCATCGCTTGTTAAACTTAAGGATCGGTTGTTTAACCAATGAGTTATATATTAGAGTTAAGTATTAGTTGCAAAGCTTAAGAGTCAATTGCTAAGTGATTAACAAATTTTATTATATTTTTATACCCTCATTTCTTAAAAGTTTTTAATAATTTTATTTGCTACTAAGTTTTTTTCATTTTTAGAAAATAAAATGATGAATAAATAAGAGCTCAAATGAAGATTACCTCAAGTCCAAAATATCTCTAATTGAAGCCAAAATGCCTAAGTCCAAAGCTCACTGCCAAGTTTAAAGGCAAAATCTCAGCACTAACCACTTTCTTGGTTAGTAATTATTAATAACTTGCCCTGCAAGTGAGCATCAAATCAAACCTAGAAAGAAACCAAGTCAAATTCATGTTAGGAATGGTTAACTATTAAAAAAGCATTATCTCCCGATCCAAAAAGCAGAATCTAACGTATTATATATAAAAATCGTCTATCTCAATGAGAAGGAGCCATCCAGATTGGCAGATTCTAAAAATTTAATTAGCGTTAGTAGGTTATGATAAAAAATCAAAATTTAATCAATATATATTCAATTATTTGAAGGTCAAGTCAAATCCTAAGAAAACCAAGAGCATTCAAGAGAAGCACGATAGCCTTAAATAAATTAAATACAATATAAATGAAGCCCAAAAAGTCATCTATTTGTCTTGAATCAAGGGTGTAGATTGTCTATAAATAGAATGAGGGGGGTAGAGTGAGGGTGAGGGATGTGAAAAATTTTGTAAACTCTTATTTGGAGAGGAGTGTTACTCTTAATTGAGAAGACCACTAAATTGTAAGTTTCTTTTTTTCTATTTTCTTTCTTTTTCTCTTTTGATAATAAATATTTACTTCTCAAGGGGCCTATTCCTTGCAATATAAGTCTTCATTTTCTATTTTTATTTTCTTATTTTATAATTTTATTTCATATTTTTATTTCATGTTTGGTAAATTGGATTTATTATTTTGTAGTTTAGATTTATTTCATGCTTTATAGGGTAGATTTATTTCCTTGCCTTTTATTGTTATATAGTATAGATTTTCTTTTTCTTTTTCTATGCTTTGTAGAGTAAATTTTTTTCTTTCTTTATTTCCTTTGTAGTTTAGATTTACTTTCTTGCCTTTAATATTTTCTAGCAAGATTTTCTTTCTTTGTTTCAGTTTTACAATATGAGTATCTAATTCTTGTAGGAAATCTTAGATGAAACCAGTTCTTTTATATTTTTAAATTGCTCGCTTTATGCTAAAATGATCATGTTAGGATAATCAACTAGAGAACTAACTGGTTAAAAAATTTGATAGTCTATGCTTTTCTTAAGTAGTTTGATAGGTTATGCTTATTCAATTCTAGGGGAACTATCTAGTTATTTATTTCATTTCATGAGTGATGATAATGCTTAGATATGCTATTGATAAGTTATACTTATTTTACTCGTTTTAAGTAACTTGATAATCTATACTTAGAAAATCTAAAAAATATGTGAATAAAAATAGAGTAATTCTTAAATGCAATTTGAAAGTAACTAGCAGATTCAATCCTAGTTAATTTCAATTTATATTTAAGAATTACTCTTTTTTTATTCTCATATTACTTAGAATTATTAAGCATAGACTATCAAATTATTAAAAATAAGCATAACCTATCAAAACATATTCAAGTAATATTACTACTCATAAAAAGAAACAAACAACTAGATAATAATCCTGGAATTGAAAAAAGCATAAATTACCAAACCATTTAAGATAAGCATATCTATCAATTAGTTTCTAGTTTATTATCTTAAATATGATCATTTTAAGCACAAAAGAGAGAAATTAAAAAATCAAAAAGAAATTAAAGTAGTTCTATCTAATCGTAGAAATCCTAAATAGATTATATGCTCACACTAAAAATTAAAAACAAGAAATTAAAATCTGAACTATAAAGCATAAAAAGAAAACAAATCTAAACTGCAAAGCAACTAAAGAAAGAAATAAAAAAATATACACTACAAAGCATAAAATAAAAGAGCAAGGAAACAAATCTATAATACAAAGCATAAAAGAAATCTATACTACAAAATATAAAATAAAAATAAGAAATAAAATTCTAAAACATGCAATTATAATAAAAAAATAAAAGAGGAAAGTGAAAACTTACATTGCAAGGGGTTGGCCCCTTGTGAAGCAAATCTTCATCATCATCATCAAAAGAGAAGAAGAACAAAATTTTAAAAAGGAGAATTTTTTTAATTTATTATAAACTAAAATTTACTATTCTAAAATGTCTTCTCAATTAAGAGTAACTATCCTCTTCAATCAAAGTTTACAAAATTTTATTACATATCCATAAACTCTCTGCCTCTATTTATAGCTTACAGCAACCAACAATAGCTCTTGGATCAAACTTGGGCTCTAAGAAATCAAAATCAGTCATTAATAAGTTTTTGTTATAAACTAATCGATTATCTCATTAATTAGCTAATCGATTAATGAATCAATTAGTTTCTAGCAAATTTCTAACAAACTTTGTTAACTTTGTTGACTTTGTTGACTCGACTTCTATTGGACTTTTGAACTTTGTGGGCTTCCTCTAAGCTTCAATTAGGCTTCAAAAAGAGGTATATTAGTTTTTTTAGCTCTTATTTGATAATACTTCATTACCTATAAATTAATAAAATGAACGATATTAGCAAATATATTCATTCAATAAAATAGATAATGAGGGTATAAAAGTACAATAAATTATAGTGAGCAAGCGCTCGATTTGGCACTATTTTGGGGAGACGAGGGAGGTGTTATTGCGGATGCTGATGTCGATGATGGTGGAGATTATGTTAGTTAGGATCACGTCGTGAGGTCGTGAAAGGTTGTGATGGGTCGATTGTTAACAAGGACGGTTGGCAATATTGGTGCTGATGGTCATGGGCGGTTGAGTTTGGGTAGATAGAGGGTTTGAGTATGTGAATATATATACATGTGTGTGTGTGTGTGTGTGTGTGTGTGTGTGTGTGTGAACGTGGTGGCCCCACGAGTGCGAAGCAGTGCAGAGCAGCATGCTCGCCCGGCCCACGTCTTCGAGCCCAGGTGCGGGTCCATCTCTCCCTATAAATAGATGATATTCTTTTGGCTAGGGTTTTTTTTGAGTAGTGGGAAAACAAAAAAAATGCAGAAACTTGCGGCTGTTTAGAGGGAGAGAAACAGAGGGCTTTGTTGTGGCATTTTTAGAGAAAAAATAAAGAGAAGAGGAGAGATAAAAGGAGAGAGAGTTTTTGAGGGATTTTATAAAAGAGAGGTTAATTTCTTTTGGGTAAAAAATCAGATCTTTTTTCTTTGAGACAAGCTTATGGATTATACAAGTCATCGGTGTTCTTCTCATAGTGGAATCTCCCATTATCCCCTCCCGTGGACGTATGCAAGTTTGCCGAACCACGTAAATCTCATGTATTTACTGTTTTCTAGGTGTTGGCTATTGCTTGTAGGTTCTCTCGGCATTTCAGTCCTAGAACTGATGAGAGAAAGAGTGCATATTTTACTTTGTTGAAATATTTCACTTTCTATTCTAGTTTCCTTTGAGAAATAAGAATTTCACTATCTATTCTAGTTTCCTTTGAGAAACAAGAATACAGATGTTGACTTGTGCTTTTGTGATAATAAAAGCCAGGGCTATCTCTCAGGTGATATCGCTTTCACGACGGTGGGCGTGACTCTGCGCCCAACAATTGGTATCAGAGCTATTATTCAGATTGGGAGTGGTGTAGCTTCTGGTTTAAGATGGTGCTCGGCAATTTCATGAGAGAAGCGGATTTATTAATACAAGCGGAGAATAATGTCAACAAGTAAAATAGTTAGAGTGGGAAAGTACGAGATTGAAAAATTCAATGGGAAGAATGATTTTTCCTATTGGAGGATGCATATGAAGAACACATTGATTTCGCAGAAATTACACAAAGCTTTGGCTGGAAAAGAGAAGAAGCACAAGGATATGTCTGATAAGGATTGGAAAGAGCTGGATCTGGAAGCACGGGCGTCGATTATCCTTTACCTTGAAAGGGATGTAGCTTTCTTAGTAGATGGAGAGGAAACGGCTGCGGGAGTGTGGTCGAAGTTAGAAAGCACATTCATGACGAAGAGTCTAACGAACCAGATCTACTTGAAATCTAAATTGTATACTTGCAAGATGGAGGAGGGCTCATCAATCCGGGAATACATCAACAAGTTTGATAGGATTATATCGGATCTGAAGGACAACGATGTGACTGTTGAAGATGAGAATCAGGCTCTTCTACTACTTCTATCTCTGCCGAAGTCTTATGAGAACCTGGTACAAACACTGATGCTTGTGGGAGATAATTTGATGATGGATGAGACTAGAACGACGCTTCTAACGGATAACCTTTGGAAGATTGTAACCAGTGACATGACTACTGGTGATAACAAAGAACAAGCACAGGGATTGTTTGCTAGAGGAAGGAGTAATGAGTGAAGAAAAGGCAAGGGAGGAAAGTCTAGATCTAAATCGAGACCTCTTGCGGGAAGAGCATGCTTCAAATGCGGTGAAGTTTGGCATTTCAAGGTCGACTGTCCTAACAAGAGAGTAGGTGGGAAAAAGAACAACAACAAGACCGAGAGAAGAGAAGGCAAGGAAGAGGCGAGTTACGCATCGGAGGAAGGGAGCGATAAAGAATGCTATGTTGTTACGGGTGGCGAAGATATCTCCGGTAAGTGGATACTTGATTCAGGTTGCTCTTACCACATGTGTCCAAATATGAAGTGGTTTACTACCTACAGAAGCATTGATGGTGGAACCGTATTGATGGGGAATAACCATGCTTGTAAAACGGTAGGGCTCGGTGCTATAAAAATCAAGATGCATGATGGAGTGGTCAGAACCCTAACGGACGTGCGGCACGTTCCCGATTTGCGGAAGAATCTTATCTCAGATTGTGCTTTGGACTCCGGTGGTTGCAAGACTGTTACTGAGAATGGAGTGAAGAAGATTGTTCGAGGTTCCCTAACATTGATGAAGGGTGTTCGTCACGGTAATCTATATACTCTCTCGGGTACGACAGTGACAGGAGATGCAGCAGTTAGAACTGAAGGAAGTGGTGGAGATACATGTGAGCACACACGGTTATGGCATAGGCGGCTTGAGCATATGTCAGAGAAGGGTTTGGATCTGCTTGGTAAAGAGGGTTTGCTAAAGAATCTGAAGAAACCTTGCATGGATTTTTGTGAGGATTGTGTGTATGGAAAGGCGCATAGGGTCCAGTTCTTGAAAAGCAATCACAAGAGCAGAGATATACTAGATTATGTGCACACGGATGTTTGGGGTCCGGCTCAGACAACTTCCAAGGGTGGTTCCAGGTATTTTGTCTCGTTCATAGATGATCATTCGAGGTATGCTTGGATTTATTTTCTTAAGCATAAGAATGAGGTATTCGAGACATTCAAGAAGTGGAAAGCGATGGTTGAGAACAGGACATGCAAAAAATTAAAAACACTGAGATCTGATAATGGTACAGAGTATACAGATTGTGCTTTCAATGAGTTCTGTGATCAGGAGGGCATTATTCGACACTGGACAGTCAAGTCAACACCACAGCAGAACGGGGTCGCGGAGAGATTGAACTGAACATTGCGGGAGAAGGCAATGAGTATGCGATCTTATGCTGGATTGGGCAACGAATGGTGGGCAGAAGTGATGGCTACAGCATGTTACATTGTGAACCGTTCTCCACATTCTACACTAGATGATGATACACCCTATAGGGTGTGGTCAGGAGAATATGCAGATTATGAGAAGCTCAAAATTTTTAAATGTACCGCCTACTATCAAGTCAACGAGAGAGCTTGACGCGAGGGCCAAGAAGGCAATTTTCTTGGGATATGCAAAGGGTGTAAAAGGCTATATCGTCTTTGGTGTACAGAAGATTCGAAGTTCGTGATCAGTAGGGACGTTACCTTTGATGAGAAATCCATGATTACTAGGGCTTTTTCTTAGATGATATCGCTTCCGCGACAGTGGGCGTGACTCTGCGCCCAACAATGATTGAGACTATTGGGACTTCCAAGTCCCAGGTTATTGAGATAGAACCTAAAGACCAGCCAAGTTTTAGTCGTGTTCAAGTGGGAAATCAGGTAGATGATGAGCTTAAGCAGGAGGAGGTTCAGTAGGAGAATATACAGACACTACAATAACAACAGCTCAAGGATACTTTGGTTTTCACTAGGCCAAAGTGAGCATACAAGCAGATACTGAAGCTTAGGGCTGATCAACCCCTGAAGCACTATGGGCAGGTTAATTTGGTGGAATACGTACTCTTGGTGGAGGAAGATGAGCCGGTCTCCTTTAATGAAGCTATTCGGGATAATGATAGTGAGAGTTGGTTGGCTACGATAGAGGAGGAGATGGAATCTCTTCGGAAGAACCAAACATGGGAGGTGGTTCCATTACCCGTAGGAAGAAAAGCTATTAGTTGTAAGTGGGTGTATAAGAGAAAGAAAGATCCTTTAGAGCTCGGTGGTATTAAGGTATAAGACGAGACTAGTGGCTAAGGCGTTTGCACAAAGAGAGGGTGTGGATTACAATGAGATCTTTTCTCCGGTGGTGAAACACACTTCTATTCGGGTGCTATTGAGTATTGTTGCTCATGGTGATCTTGAACTGGAACAACTCGATGTTAAAACGGCCTTCTTGCACGGAGACTTGGATGAAGAGATCTACATGCATCAACCTGAGAGCTACAAGGTTGAGGATAAGGAGCATCGTGTATGTTATTTGAGGAAGTCACTCTATGGAATGAAGCAATCTCTTCGGTAGTGGTACAAGCGATTTGACTCCTTCATGTTGAAGCATGGGTTTTCCCGAAGCGATTACGATTGTTGTGTTTACATTCGGAAGCTTCGTGGAGGTGATTATATCTATCTTCTTTTGTATGTGGATGACATGCTTATTGCTTCGAAGAGCAGGGTGGAGATAGATAGGCTAAAATCTCAACTTGGTAAAGAGTTCGAGATGAAGGATATGGGCGCTGCTAGGAAAATACTGGGTATGGAGATTAGAAGAGAGCGGGCAAATCGGCGATTGTTCTTGAGTCAGAAGGGCTACATAGAGCGGGTGATCCCAAGGTTCGGGATGTAAAGTGTAAAGTCTGTGGCGACTTCATTGGCTCCACACTTCAGGCTTTCAGGTAAACAATCTCCCACTACAGCGGAAGATAAGGCACACATGGAGCGTGTTCCTTATGCTAGTACAGTTGGCAGTTTGATATACGCCATGGTGTGTACACGTCCAGATATTTCACGGGTGGTTAGTGTGGTCAACAGGTTCATGGCGAATCCGGGAAAGGCGCACTGAGAAGCGGTGAAATGGGTCCTGAGATACTTGAAATGTACCGCGAATACGGGTTTGTGTTTTGGTGGAGATACATGTCAGATTGATGGGTTTGTTGACTCTGATTATGCGGGCGATCTAGATAAACGGCGATCTACTACTGGTTATGTATTCAAGATATATGGAGCTCCAGTTAGTTAGCAATCAATGTTACAGGTTACATTGGCACTTTCTACTACAGAGGCCGAGTACATGGCCATGGTAGAGGGAGTGAAGGAAGCATTATGATTGTGGGGTCTTCTAGACGATTTGGGGATTGAGCAGCAAAATGTGAACTTGTGGTGTGACAGTCAGAGTGCGATTCACTTGGCAAAGAATCAAGTTCATCATACTTGTACCAAGCATATCGATGTCAGGTATCATTTTGTGTGGGATGTTATAGAGGAAGGTGATATTTCTCTCATGAAGGTGCACACGAATGAGAATCCAGCAGACATGTTAACCAAGGAAGGTGATATTTCTCTCATGAAGGTGCACACGAATGAGAATCCAGCAGACATGTTAACCAAGGTGGTCACAGGTAGCAAGTTTAAGCATTGCTTGGACTTGCTTCATATCAGTCCGTGTTGATTTGCCTAAGAGGGCATGGCCCTTCGGGGCGGTGATGGGGTGAGGTGGAGACTATATGGAGAACAAAATCTGAACTACGATTAGCTTGATCCCGGTGGAGGGTACGTAGGTAGCCGCGGTAAAGTGGCACAGCTGGTCTGGTCTGGTTTGGCCTGGTTTGTGTTCGTGGTGTCCTTCTGGTGTTCGTTCAAAATTTGAGGTTTATCAAATGATGTACGAGGTGGAGAATTGTGAACGTGGTAGCCCCACGAGTGCGAAGCAGTGCGGAGCAGCATGCTCGCCCGGCCCACGTCTTCTAGCCCAGGTGCGGGTCCATCTCTCCCTATAAATAGTTGATATTCTTTCGGCTAGGGTTTTTTTTGAGTAGTGGGAAAACAAGAAAAACGCAGAAACTTGCGGATGTTTAGAGGGAGAGAAACAGAGGGCTTTGTTGTGGCTTTTTTGAGAGAAAAAATAAAGAGAAGAGGAGAGATAAAAGGAGAGAGAGTTTTTGAGGGATTTTACAAAAGAGAGGTTAATTTCTTTTGGGTAAAAAAGCAGATCTCTTTTCTTTGAGACGAGCTTGTGGATTATACAAGTCGTCGGTGTTCTTCTTATAGTGGAATCTCCCCTCATCCCCTCCCGTGGACGTAGGCAAGTTTGCCGAACCACGTAAATCTCATGTATTTACTATTTTCTGGGTGTTGGCTATTGCTTGTAGGTTCCCTCGACATTTTAGTCCTAGAATTGATGAGAGGAAGAGTGCATATTTCACTTTCTATTCTAGTTTCCTTTGAGAAACAAGAATTTCACTATCTATTCTAGTTTCCTTTGAGAAACAAGAATACAAAGGTTGACTTGTATTTTTGTGACAACAAAAACCAGGGCTATCTCTCAGGTGATATCGCTTCTGCAGCGGTGGGCGTGACTCTGCGCCCAACAATATATGTATATATATATATATATGTGTGTGTGTGTGTGTGTATGTATATGTGTGTGTGTGTGTATATATATATAGACTTGTATTTTTGTGACAACAAAAACCAGGGCTATCTCTCAGGTGATATCGCTTCTGCAGCGGTGGGCGTGACTCTGCGCCCAACAATATATGTATATATATATATATATGTGTGTGTGTGTGTGTGTATGTATATGTGTGTGTGTATGTATATGTGTATGTATATATAAGTATATATGTATGTATATATGTATGTATGTATGTATATATAAGTATGTATGTATGTATATATATGTATATATATATATGTATATATATATATATATATATATATATACACACACATATATACATATATATACATACAT
>NC_033794.1:86098723-86120147 GCF_001876935.1 Asparagus officinalis | reverse complement strand
TATATATATAAAGAGAGAGAGAGAGAGAGAGAGAGAGAGAGAGAGGAGGGCATTTCAGAGATTTCTGAAAACAGAGATAAAAACGGCCGAAACACATAAAATGGGGATTTGGGGTGAGGGCACACATGGAAAATGTCAAGGGGTTAGAAAACATTTCCTGTATCACAATGGGCCTCAAAGAATTTTTCCCTAAAAAATATGGACTATAATTATATAATCTAACGATGATCAAGCCAAAACCATGCCTGAACACAAAATCGTTCAGATTGAGATGGCTCGGGCGCAACCACTTGCAGGGCCATTAATGAGATGAGGGATGTGCGTGGCTGTGTAGGCGGGAAGCTCCAACTACCTCCACCTACTCACTCATTAATCCTTGATGTCTTATCTCCATGAAATATGAAGCATTATCTATGACACGTAAAGGTCTAGTTAGCTGTATGGTTCTATATATCATTGTATGTTTTCTTAATTTTGTTCTCTGAGATTTACAAAATGAAATTTTGAGATTTACAAAATGAAATTTTAATCAAGATGATTGAATATATTGAGCGTTCTGCTACCAGTTGAAAGTTGCTAATTTGAAGTCTTCAAGACATTTTAAGGCATAGCATAACTTCTCTTCATAGAAAGAAACTTTAATATTAAACTATATATAAGTATATAACCAATAATTTACTCTTGTATAAACGTGGCTAGTCCTTTTTTTTTGTAATAATAAATTAACCATATGATTTACTTATTTTCAAGTTTTCAAGTTTAGGTGACAATGGCAAGGCACTGCCTCCTCATTTTATATTAGTTGTCCCAAACTTTTATAATGGTTAATTAACTGGTCCTAGTCCTTGTTTAATTAATAATATTAACCTGCTCAATAAGATGGAAGGGCGTGAGAATAAATTACTAGATCAATGAAAATTTTGGGAAACCTTATTATGTGATCTAAACCCTCCAACGGTCTGATAAAAGTTCAATTTTAATAAGATCCACCTAACTTTTAACACTTGTATGCCATAGAGACACTCTCTTACTCATATTCTTGCTAGTGACTCGGCAAGTAGATGAGGCGTTGCTTTTTGTTTTCCAATTTTTTGAGTTCCAAACAAAATTGAACAAGTCATGCCATTTCTTTGAATGGACTTTAGACAATAGAATTAATAAATTGATCAGAAGTGACATTGGTCAAATTTTGATCCTGTACACGAATAAGTCATTAAAAAAAGTCGTCATAGAATAAAAAGAAATGTTAGAGGCACACCATGAGGCACACCTCCGGTCACACTCCCCCCACCTGCTACAGTGCAAGGGGCTCCACAGAAGATTTTTAAATTTAGCGCAAGTGATGAGGACTACCTTAGAAACTTACGCTCATAATAATAATTAATCCTATGGTGTCTCTTTAGTTCTTCCCTTCTTAATTTTTTCATGATTTTATCATAAGCGCCGTTGGCTAAATTATGCAGCAAATCATTTTTTTTTTATATCAAACACTATAGTCAAATAAGAGTTTGTTTGGATCCCTTTATGTCAAAATTAATTATAGTCAAAATAAAAAGTCATCGTGGTGGAGAAACTGAATTCCGCACAACAAAGTCTAAAAATTCTGCAAGAGGTCAAATTATATTTAAATAATGAATAATATTAAAAAATAAACTATAAATTTGTTTTTGACTAATCGGAAATGTCGAAAGATGTAATATGGAATATTTACTAGAGACTCATCTCCATCTAGAACGTGTTTTGATTTCAATAGGGGTAAGGGAAGTTAAGAAAAACTAAAGGGAGAGAAGAGAATGAAGTTAAGAGAGTTCTTCTCCCTTCAATTACACTCTAATTTGAGGAGGGGAACAATTTTTGTATTGTTAAGGGGGAACTAAGGTGAACTAGGGGGAACTCTTCACTCATAAAAAACTATTCAAACTGGTTGAATGTCTCCTCTAGCTTCTCTTCTCACTTATTCGCCTCAATCCAAACAGGGCTTAAATCTAGTTGCTTCTGAAAAGTATTTTAGAAAGATTAAGCATGAAACATTAATTCAATATGTGACAATTTACTTTGTTGTTTAGATTCAATATAGTGATACACTAGTAAAAATTGGATTATTGTAGACGGATTATCCTAGACGGAAATTTTTCCGTCTAGGATGCTAAATTCCGCGACGGAAAATTTCCGTCTGTATTATTCCGTCTGAAATAAATTATTCTAGACGGAAATTTCCGTCTAGATAGTATTCTAGACGGAAATTTCCGTCTAGAATAACTACTGTAGCTTTCTTTTGCATTTAAAATTCAAAAAAAGGTGGGTCCCACTATTCCAGACGGAAATATCCGTCTAGTAAGTATTACAGACGGATTTGTCCGTCTAGAATAGTGGGACCCACCTAAAGAAAATAAAAAAACCCCTTTTCCTTTTAATCCTCACGAAATTTTCAGATCTCCCCCCTTCTCTTCGATCCCCTATCCAAGAAATTTCAGATCCCCTTCTTTTCGATCCCCTCACGAAAATTTCAGATCTCCTTCTCTTCGATCTGAGCTAGGGTTTAATCCCTCCGATCCCAGCCCTTCGAACCCCCTCGCTTCCCCTTCGATCTCAGCCACTCTCTCGGGGATCGTCGCCGGCGAGATACCCCGCTGCCGCCGAGAAACCAAGTTCTGACTCAACGTACGCACGCAGGTAACCTCTGTCTCTCTGATCCCCTCTTCCCTTCTCCTCTCTCGTCGAAACCCTAGATCTGAGCTAGGGTTTCGATCTCCCCCTTTCCGTCGAAACCCTAGATCTGAGCTAGGGTTTCGATCTCCCCCTTTCTCCTCTCTCTCCCCGTGTACAACGAAACCCTAGATCTGAGCTAGGCTTTTCTCTTTTGTAGCTTATTTCCTCCTCTCTTCGGGTTGCTCTCCTCAAGCTGCTGCCATTTCTGATTGGGTTCAAGGTATGGCTTTGAAAATTGCTGTTTTTAAATTTTTAAATTTTTTTGTATATTAATCTCTCAAGTAGTCTTTTGACAATTCCATATTAGTTTTGGAGTTGCTCCGAAGTCCTTCAAATATCACAATATATGATATTTGTTTTCTGCTTACTCTTGTGCTGGACATATTTTTGTGATGTGAAAGGGCAAATTGATATGAGACAGATTTAGAACCTTGTTTACTCCAACCAGAGATGTCAATAAAGCAAACCTTATGTTACTGGCCGCCGATGGCTTGCGTGCCGACCGTTTTTCGATGTTTGTGGTCTTGCTAACAACAATATTTTAAATTTAGTGTGAGTTATAGAAGAAAATGTTTTCAAAAGAATAGAGTGATATATAACACAATATTATATAATAATGTGTTATATATCCAATTTAGGTGAAAAAATATCACGTTATCTTTAGACTCCCGTCCAATAATTACATCCAATTCTTTGAGGTTATAATATAAGATAAACGACTCGAATTTTTGGGAAGGAGATAAAGTTTTCTACTCAAAAATGATCGTTCATTTTATATTATACTAGGAAAGATTTGGTATATAAATTTGTAATTATTGGATCTGTCCTTCTCGGACGGGTTAGGAATATAGTAGTGCATACATCCAACTATATATACTTTGTATGTTTTCATTTCTTGAAAATTTCGGCAACTCGTACTTGTTGTTCTCCGTGTACAATAAGCTATGTTTTGCGTTTTGGTATATTATCAATACGCATAATAACATCCGCACAGTGTACAGGGAGAACAACGGGTAGGTGCTGCCGAAATTTTCAGAAAATGAAAATATACAAAGTATATGAAGTTGGATGTAAGCACTACTATATTCTTAATGGGATAGAAGCCTTCCTATGACAGCCGTTAGACGGTGCTAATTAGTTGAAGCTACCTTAATAAGTTTCAAACATAAGTCAATGAGCCTAACTTAAATGCTGCAACGTATGTTTAAGAATAGTATAAAATATATGGGTATACTATCTATTATCAAATAGAGTTTCTAATTAGATATTACCTACAGATGAGGAAAATTCCTGACAAGTCATGGATAGATATCCCTAGGATTGAACGGTTTCGCGATCGACGTTATAGGGATGGATGTGAAACCTTCATGAAGTATGCCGAAATGAACCCAAATAATTTAAGTAGCGGTGCAATGTACTGCCCCTGTTATGTATGTAAGAATATGAAGCTGAAAAATAGAGATGAAATACGAAGTCACTTAGCAAACTCTGGGTTTTACGCTGAATATAAATATTGGTCCTACCACGGGGAAGGCCATACTGAAATTGAAGTACCAGATGTGCATGTTGATGCCAGTCATGCTCTTGATATAGATGATACAGAAAATTTACAAACTGAAGGTGGACCTAGCCATACCGAATACGATATTAACAATGACAGTGAAGATGATATCGTAGATGATGTCCAAGATGCAACTGAGATTCAAGATGTTGATGACCCAGAAGGCTTTGGAGATGCTCATATTCCTGAGGACTTAGATCGTATAATGAAACTACTGGAGGACAGTGAAGAGGATCTGTATGAGGGTTGCACCGAGTACTCCAGATTTTCATTTATGTTGGAGCTCTTGCATATTAAGAACCTCAGTGGAATGGCAAATACTTATTTCGAAATGCTTCTTGATTTGTTGCGGAAGGTAGTTCCAGGAGGAGAGCGTAGCATTCCTAAAACAACTTATGCGGCTAAGCAAATTGTTTCCGATTTGGGACTTGATTACAATAAGATTGATGCGTGTCCCAATGATTGTATTCTCTACTATAAGGATAATAAAGAACTTCAGGAATGTCCAACATGTGGAGTATCTCGATGGAAACAACGCACCCGCTCTTCAACAAGGCGGACAACAGAGTCAGTGTACATGCAGAGCAAGATTCCAGCTAAGGTGCTTCGCCATTTTCCATTAGTTTCTAGATTGCAACGTCTGTATATGAACAAAGACACCGCTAAGAGCATGAGGTGGCACAAAGAGGGTCGTATAGAAGATGGTAAGTTGAGACATCCAGCTGATGCAGAGGCTTGGAAGCATATTGATAAGACTTTTCCCAATTTCGCTCATGAATGCAGAAATGTCAGACTTGGGCTTGCTAGCGACGGATTCAATCCGTTCGGGGTTATGAGTTCAGGTTGGTCTACATGGCCAGTTGTCTTAATGCCATATAATTTACCCCCACTGCTTTGTATGAAACAACCGTATATGATACTCTCATTACTGATACCAGGTAAGCATGCACCAGGTAATGATATTGATGTCTACTTAGAGCCCTTAATTGATGAGCTAAAACAGTTATGGTCGGAGGGTATGTTGATATATGATGCCCATGCTAAAGAGTCATTTAGACTTCGTGCTATCCTAATGTGGACAATTAATGATTTTCCAGCTTATGCTAATCTTTCTGGTTGGTCTACAAAAGGCAAGTTTGCTTGTCCAGTATGTGGGGGAAAAAGAAAAAGACACTGAAGAGGAAGAGAGCAATCCAACGGGCATATGTTGATAATGGAGTCGATAAATTACCAAAGGGATGGAGTAAATTCAGTATCTTCTTCCAGCTACCATATTGGCAAAAGCTTAAAATCAGGCATAACTTGGATGTCATGCATATTGAGAAAAATGTTTGTGACAATATAGTTTCAACTCTCCTTCAAGATCCTAATAAGTCAAAGGATGACCTAAGGGCTCGTCAAGACTTAGCTGCATTGAATATACGAGAAGAGTTGCAAGAACAAGATGTTGGTCTTAAGAAAAAACATAAGCCTTCCTCTCGTGTTACGATGTCGACAGAGCAGATGCAGAGATTTTGTGAGGTCCTTAAATCAGTAAAGTCACCAGATGGGTATTCAGCTAATATATCAAATAATGTTCAGGTGCAGGAGAGGAAACTCTTAGGCCTAAAGACACACGATTATCATGTTCTTCTACATCAATTACTCCCGGTTGCATTGCGTAATAATATGGAGAAAGATGCATCGAAAATTATTATGGAGTATTGTGGGTTCTTCAGAAAATTGTGCTCCAAAGTTATAGATGTGAATGAATTTAAAAAGCTTGAAACAGAAATATCATTAATTTTATGCAACCTGGAATTAATATTTCCTCCTTCCTTTTTCACGATCATGGTCCATGTTACTCAACATCTAGCAAGAGAGGCAATAGTTGCGGGTCCTGTATCGTACCGTTGGATGTACCCAATTGAGAGGTTAGGAACTTCACTATGTGTATTAATTTCATATGTAATGTATACATCTTTAATTTGTCCTATCCCTTGAGTTGTAGTTCATAAAGTTTGAGTTATTGTAGATATTTGGGATTTATGAAGCGCCTCGTTCGCAATCGAGCTCGTCCAGAGGGTTCTATGGCTGAAGGGTACGTGACCAACGAATGTCATACGTTTGCATCACGTTACATGCGCAATCGTGTAACAGCTGATCAAACCCCAACTAAGGAGAAGAAACTCGTAAAATATCAAAGATCTGACTTGGAGCAGGTTCATGCATATGTATTGAATAATCTTGACATTTTCAACGATTATCGAAGGTAATATATATTAATATAGCAATGTTGACCTTGGATGAATTATTTACTTTCATTATACAAATACAACCATATTCATTGTTCTAATAGGCGACATCTGGAGAAGCTTAACACTGAAATATCAGGCATGAATGCAGCACATGCTATTCAAAAAAAACACATCAAAGATTTTCCCGATTGGTTCAGAACCGATGTAAGTAGCGTAGCACTATTATTATTTTTTTCAATTTAAAATTTTTAAGCAGACAAAGATAATTTTTAGTTCGATTGATGTTCGGTTTAGGTTGAGAAAGACGTTCTCGCTGGTGTCGTACTATCTGAAGATATTTTAGTTCACGTACAATGTCCTTACTATGAAGTAAGACGAAATAGTGAACACATCATTAATGGATATAAGTTTAAAACAGTGGCGACCGATGATAAAAGGGTAACACAAAATAGTGGGGTCATGGGGTGTTTTGCTCAGGAATGTTTTTCAAGCATAAGAGATCAGAACCCAGTTGAAGCTGACATATTATATTACGGCCAGTTGGAAGATATTGTAGAGGTGATTTACGGATATGGCAAACAAACTCAGCGTAAATATACAATGTTTAAGGTTCGATGGAGTCCTGCCAAACCGCGCAGGGATCACTATGGGTTTACACTTGTAAATCTCGACAAAGAGATTTATCTAGATGAGAAGTTCATATTCGCAGAACAGGCGGACCAGTGCTTCTATGTGAAAGACCCAAATGTTGCACACGATTGGGTCATGTTGTATAAGGAGCCAAGATCTATTGTCCTCCCTAATAATAACGATGATAGTGATGAGGAAAACGAACCAATTGAGTCGTCTGATGAAATTTGGCAAAACTTCTCTTACCCTCAGAACGTCATGCTTGATATGACAGACGCAGAGATTCAGGCTGACAACCTAATTTTAGCCTGTGATAGAGGACCCGAGCCAGATGTGCAAACAAGGTCAAGAATTAGTAGGCGAAAATAGACAACATTGAATATCGCCAGAACAATACTAGATTCACCTTGTTCAATACGAAAATAGCAACCCACGGAAGGTATACATCTTTAATAAGTCAATTCAGTAATCGCATTGTGTTATGATTATATTTAATGGAAATATAATATTTTATTGCATAAAGGTATTTCTTGTTTTGCATCTCCTAATTCAAATTGTACAGATGAAGAATACAAGGTTATTTGATCGATCGCGTGATCGGTCAAGGTCTACCAGCCTAGGGTCAGAGCATCTTGATGAGGCACATCAGGCATCATCTAGAGATATAGGTATGAATTATCAATTATCTCTGGACAACTCAAAGTAATATGTTTCGCTCATAATTTGTACTCATTAAGTATTTTTTTATGTGTAGATGATGTTGAATTATCAGGTCGTCTGCGGGACACAACTCTAGCTTTATCGCCTCATATAGGTATTTATATTGATAATTCAATCATATTTAAAGTGTAACTCTAGCATTTTCAGATCTATTGTCTGTTAGTGAACACTTTTTTGTTTGCATAGATAATATTCCAGGCACAAATTACTCTTCACCCGGACTCAGTGATACACATGCATCCCCCACTACAGGTTATTGACTATCTTATTGACTATCTTATTTACTGATACTTCAAAGTGTATGTTTACATTAAGATACCTCAAGATAACATAATCATAGTCAAATTATTTGGCATATCGTCAGGAAGTGGGTCCATTCTGCAATTTATTTCATAGTCAAATTATTTGGCACTTAGCAACTGCTTTAAATTAAATCTTGAGATACCTCAAGATAACATAGTAAAAGGTTAATAGAAGATTATCAACTGTTTCCTTTCAGAATGAGCAAAAAGAAGACTTCAGTCAGTACATTTGACAGAGTTTAATACAAAATTATATTATAGTTGAAAATTGTACAAATATTACTATCCATCAGATCCAGATCTAGGATAAATTGGTACTTATCCTGCACTTCAGAAATCATTTGTCCATGTATCAAATGGTTGAAAAACGATTCCATTTTTGGACGCTACAGGTTATTGACTATCTTATTGACTTATCTTATTTATTGATGTTCAGAGGGTACTTGGACACCTTCATTTTCACAGCCAGCAGAGGGGTCCGATTTACGTGCCCGGACTCCGGATGTTAGACATCTACCATTGCCTCCAGAATCGATCATATCAAAAACTAATGCCATGAAGAATCACCCGCAAGCACAGAAAAGGCTAGCTGAACTGAGGGATATGATGAAATTGAGGAGGGAACTTGCTCTTGATGCGATGAATAGAGAAGTGGCGAGAGGTAAATTAGTAAATTTGTTAATTCCCGGCTGCATTTTTTCACTTAACCAGTGGGTACTAAACATGTAAACAATGTAGGGGCGAAGCGAGATGATAAAGAACAGATTGGACGGGGTGCTAGCAAGCCCGATTCAAAACAAGCACCGACCGGATTTCGGGGTATTCTTCAGTGGTCCGATAATTTGCCAATCGGACCTTGGTCGAAAAAATTTAACAACTACATCGGTGTTTTAGTACGGAGAGCGACTATAGTGAACCCGTACTTCAAATTCAAGGAGCTTCCATGGAAAGCATACGAAGATATATGGAGAGATCTGATGGTATATGTTCATTAGTTCAGTATATTTCAATACTTGAGTACTATAAAATTGTATATTTTAGGAATCATAATACATAAGAATACATAAGAATTCATATGTTTTAGAACTGATGATATATGTTTATCTAGTTTAGTGCATTTCACTAGATGTTCTTGATTAATGCTAGTTTAGTGCATTTCACTAGATGTTCTTGATTAATGCTTCAAAAATACATAAGAATACATAAGAAGATGAATTTTATATGTTCATGCTTCAAAAATACATAAGAATACATAAGAAGATGAATTTTATATGTTCATACAATGAGTTCCTTAAATTCATTTCTTAGGAATCATAATATATTTTAGAACTGATGGTATAGGAATCATAATACATTGATGCATAATTACTTACCATTAATGATTTAATGGGCCGACCGATTGGCTTACATAGTTCTTCACCAAAAGTGCCTTCCACTATGTGCTTATCTAGTAAAGCATCGTGTCAAGAATACAAAATAGAAGTAGCGGATATATACCTATTAATTGGGATCCCACATAGATGAAGCTGATATGGTTATAAAGTTTATATTGTATGTAAATTATTGCTTGAGACTATATTCTATGATAGTCATCCTTGAGACTATATTCTATGATCTTACAATGATGTATTCTATCCTAATTCTGAATTTCTTGTTTACTGCATGTCAGAAATGTTTGGGAACACTAACTGTGCAGTCATATATAGCATCACATAGATGAAGCTGATATGGTTGATCTTTGGGAACACTAACTGTGCAGTCATATATAGCTGGAACAAATGAGCGCATATTATTTACAGCTGAAACAAAACCCTGTAGAGCAAATGAATTGGAGATGTCAGAAATGTGATGTTAACTTACTATGAGACTGTATAATATCAAGACAAACCATTTTGAAATATCATCAGACTGGGAAACAAACATGTGTGTTTACCTTAACATTTCAGCCTATATCGATTAAATTTTATTATGTGTATATTCCCTTATTCAAATAGTGTGTTGCTTATGTGACTTTTGTAAATATGATTTTGCATTTTTAAGATGCCTCTTAATTGTAGGATCACTTTTGTCTTGAGGATTACCCTGGAGCGTGGCACTATGTTTTCAACATAAAGGTTGAGGTCGTGCTCAAACAGTGGCGGCATGAGCTGAAGGTATCAACATATGACAAATATACACAAGATTGGCAGAGATATTTGAATGTCGATGAGAGGGTTGACATCGATCATTTCACGGCGCTTCTTTTTTATTGGGATACCGAGTCAGCGCAGGTATTGATCATTTTAATATTGATACGCAGTACAGTTTGTAGATACATTTCTTCTTTAGTAACATATATTGTTTTGTAGAATAAATCTAAGAAGGGCTCGACGAACCGTCTTAGTAAGCGCAAGCTTGACCACCACTTGGGATCGACGTCCTTTGCCAATCTTGAGTACCGTTATTGTCGAGACACAGTATAATATTTAAATATTGTATTCACATGCTACAATTATCAATATGGCCAAACAATTTTAATTTATTATACTTTGTAGGGGAAGCCGATAATGCCGATCAATTTGAAGGCAAAGTTAGCTTACGGCACCTTTCGCTCGACATATAAAGATGATGTCAAGATTAAAGAAAACATGGTGTTGGTGGTAAAAATTTTAAAAATAAATCATTATATCTTATGTAATATGTTCATGTTCAATTCATTTTTTGCCAATCAAATATATGTCTCTTCCTTATGTGATTTAGGATACTATTGATGCTGCGTCAAAGGATGCAGCACTACGTGCTACCCAAGAAGCTGTTGATGACCCTCATGTATTGTCTAGAGAGGAAAATGATTCCATCGCTATGAATGTGATGGGGTATAATAACCGGGGCAGATTTCCATTGATGGGGGTTGGAGCTTCACGGTGTACATCCAGAAAATCATCCACAGCGTCCTCAGCATCCTCGACTGTGACAGGATCATCTTCAAGGAGTTTTGCCACTGCTACAATTCTGCGCGTCACTCGTTATTTGCGCGGTAAGATCGACCATACACTACTCATGCAGCTAACGAAAGCTATGGTTTCAGATTTGCCACCATCCCCCACTAGCGATGATATTTTCACACACATCGTATTGTGCTTGTCCGACAAGATTTCGGGTGAATTATTTGGAGAAGTCATGGACAATGTAGATTTTGACACTGGCACACAGGTATATTAATAATACATGTCTTCTATTGCTAAATTTCATACTCTAAATTTAAATCACCATATTTTCAGACTGGACTTGCTGGAGGAAGCAGTAGCGGCGTGCAAAGGAGGGATATCGACGATGACGATGACCCGTGATTCTATGTGGTGAGTTTGTTAATTGTATGTAAATTACTCCATGAATGCCCTCTTTATGGTTTTCTATAGATTGCCCTCTTTATGGTTCTTTTTTTTCCCGCGAAACTCTACTCAAACTCAGCCCTTGGATGTCACTAGTAGAAAGTTATAGTTTAGCTAAAATTACATAGCACAAACTTACAGAGGACTAATTTTGTATTTTTAATGAATTGTTATGTTATATGGATTTCTCTTATCAGCAAACAATGTGCAAAGCTGCATTTTTTCTAGTGTACATTTAGATGGCTTGGCAATTCTGTGCACCGAACATTATTTATTTGTGAAGCCATTCCCTTCATACGAGTTTTGAAAAAGTTGTTTGTAAAAGGTATTAGTACTTGAGCTTTTTCCATAAAATCATAGCATATGAAGAGAAAAAGGCTAGAGAGAAAAGTAATGGAGGTCCTTTTTCTTTGTGGCTTTTTCCATAAAATCATAGCATATGAAGTAGAAAGTGATGGAACAATAAGAGAGCAAGCATTGTTTTCTAGCCTATACTCTCTGCTTGAATTTTGCCTGTGAAAGTTCCTGAAGAAATATGTTTATGTCTACGGTACCACCTCATATATTTCATAAGTACTGATTATTTTCCACTCGTTGGGTACAGTCATATCATTATTTCTGTACGTGTAAAATACCTGTAATATTTTTAGAAGATTTACGTCGTGTTACAATAAAATCTCATTGTTATTAAGTTCGTTCTTATTTTTTACACGTGTCTAAGAAATGAACTTGATAACCCCTGCAAGCGTCTCTGCATGCAATCCTCTCTTTAGCTACTTTTTCCTTTCTTTCTCATTATATTCTGCTTTCAAAGGCTTCCACGTACTAATGAATTTTTACCGAAACAGCAAACTCCCAACAACAACTCAAAAGTTTTCTTGCGTGCAAAATGGAATATTGAGGGGGGAGATCCTCTCTTGTGCTTTCAACTTTCCCCCTCTCAGCCTCTCTCTACCCTTTGCTAAACCAAGAGATCCTCCCACCTAAAAAAGTTTGTTTTATACTTCCTTTTAGAATTTGGAAGCCCAGTCATATGTTGAGGGGAAAAAATAAGTTCAAGTGGCTTTGTTGAGGATTACGTACATGCAATCAAGTGCCTCGCTTGAGTACTGCTCATCATTGTTATTGCTATTAATTATTATATATGCTTATTGGAGCCATGCAAAATCTATGGAGCTCTCCATGAAGTTGCTAAGACAGAGCCATTGAAACCCTAAAACACTCCATGGTACGCAGTAACACTAGGTCATCAACACAAGCGACCGTTCAATATGTGAGGAAAAGAACATTATATGTTTTCAAGCAAGCAGAGGGGGAAATAGAAAAAGAAAAGAGTTATTTCATAGGGTTTTGCCATCATTTATTACAGACAACCAAACTAGTAATGTTATAATTGTTGTCCACAAACATCACGTTCATACCTCACCCTTAATGAATAAACTAGTATATCATTGAACAAGTTACTAGATTTTTTTAATGCTCCAAAATTTTCATACATGGACTGTGTTTGGGGATCCACATAATATGTGTTTGGGGATCTACATGTGATGATTTACTTATCTCTTTGTTGAATTCATTGTACACAGGTGTTTGTTGAATTCATTGTACATATGTGTTCTAATTTGATTGTGCATTATTATTTGATCACAGATGTGGATGTTATCGATGAGTAGATGGGATCATGGATAAGACAATATATAGGTGCAGGAGAGAGAGTAATATGTATGAACAATTTGTTGGAATTGCTGAGTTTTAATTTTGAAGGGGTATGTGTGTATGAAAAGACAAGAAATATATGTATGTTATTGATTTGAGACATGTATGTTATTGGGACATATGGCAACAATTGTTGATTTGAGATATTTTATGTTATTTGGACTGGTATGTTCAATTTGGACTGGTATGTTCAATTTCTATTCTGGTATGTTCAATTTCTATTGTTGGTTGTTAATTTATTGGGATTATGGCAACAATTGAAAGCTGCATAAAATATTTGATTGGGCTTACAGGGAACAATCAAATATGTGCAATGAAAGACGTCTGGGATACTGTGAACATCCCAGGCGGAAAAAACCGTCTGCGATGTACTCCAGACGGAAGTATCCCAGACGGTTTTTCCGTCTGGAAAAAACCGTCTGCGATATACATCGCAGACGGTTTTTTCCAGACGGAAAAACCGTTTTCCGTCTAGGAAATTCCGTCTGGAAAACTTTCCAGACGGATATTCCGTCTGCATTACACTTTTCCAGACGGAAACTAACTAGACGGCTATTCCAGACGGAATTCCGTCTGGAATAGCTATTGTAGACGGTTTTTTTACTATTCCAGACGGAATATTCCGTCTGGAATGTCATCGTTTGTACCAGTGATACTTTCTTCGATCAAGGTGTCTATTTTACTATAATTCTTTTCCTCTGTACTGCTAAATTACTTTAATGAGAAGACTTCGTGGATTCCCGAATTCATTTGCTTTCAAGTTGCATATGTCAAAGATTGGATTTGCATTACATGTCGCCAAAATGAGTAGCCCAAAAAGTAGAATAACATCCCCATAATGACATGTCACATAAAGGTTCATGGTGTCACACTATTAATTAGTGAACATCATCATCATTATCATAGTCACCATCATCCAACTTCAACAATTAATTAAGAGTCGTGCTTTGTAGTTATAAGCTTACATCAAGGTAGTCGATCTCAAGCACTCTCATCTCTTAATAGTACCAACAATGGAAAAGGGGACAAAACATATTAAGTCATCTCTTCATAGAAGAGTTTATGTTAGTCCTTTATTTTATCAATATGGTTACTTGGCATAGCTTCTCTTACTAGAGTTTGATTTAAACTCGTACTCATTTGCATAAGACCTCTATTGGGAAATAGCATTGTATTTCAGCCCTAGATGATAATGAAAGAGTGCAAAACGAAGCAAGAAGTGGGAATAAGACAAAATGAGGCGAAACAGTGAGCGACAGTGGAACCGACAAGTCTGACCAGCAGAATTGTTAGTGCACGCCACCCATAGCCCAACACTGATCATGGCCACCAGCCGATGTTCGATTAAAAAGTGTTGCTTGTGAAAACATCACCAAAACCCTCAACTAGATTTCCTCCTTCACCGAGTGATGCAGTAAAACCCAAGAAAACTTGTTCAGACAAAGAGAAAGCAATAAATTTTAGAAAAATAAACAAAAGCATAGCAACAAGGGATTTACGTAGTTCGGCAATCACTTATATCCACAGAGGGAGATTTGAGTCTTCTTTTATTCTAGAGACTATAAAGATACAATCTTTCTTGTGATCTCTAAAGATTCCACAAGAAACCCTCTCTTTAATCTCATCAAAAGGTCTCTCAAAATCCTAAATTTCTCCCCTTAGCTCTCTCTACCTCTCTTTTATAATATGCAGCTCTGTTAGATTCAATCTCTTTTTAAACCCTAGACCTAGAAGACCTCTTTTATAGGCCCAAAACCAGATACAATACCATATAGGGGTCTTAACCCAAATAGAATATAAAACAGACCCAAAATTACAAATTAGCCCAAACTGGCATGACCCACTAGTCGTGCTTGCCAGTATACTGGCAAGGGCTTTTGCCGGTCAAATTGGCCAATCTGACTGGTTGGTTAGATCTGTTTGGGCTGGTTTTCTATTTTGAGTCTATTTTATATTCTATTCAAGTTGGGACCCCTATATGGTATTGTATCCTGTTTTAGGGCCTAAAAAAGAGGTCTTCCAGGCCTAGGGTTTACAAAAGGGATTGAATCTAATGAGAATTGCATATTATAAAAGAGAGGTAGAGAGAGTAAGCAGGAAAATCTAGGATTTTGAGAGATCTTTTGGTTAATATTGAAGAGAGTGTTTCCTATAAAATCTTTAGAAATCACAAGAAAGATTGTATCTTTATAGTCTCCGGAGTAAAAGAAGACACAAATCTCTCCCTGTGGACGTAGATTATGTTAGGACTCATGTGGTGAGAATAATTCTCTACTCTTGTTTTGATGATTTAACAAACAATTTATAACGAGTTTTCTAGTGTTTGGTTTGTTGTTTAACCCAGGTTGACTAATTCAAGAGCTATACTCATAAAGTGTTGTGCAAAATGTGTTTTTAATCTATTGAGTTGACTGAAAAAGTCAATGATGTTGAATATCATATCTCCATGATAGTATTTTGATGATAACAATTTATACAATGTGTGTTATACAAATGCACTAATTTTTATATGCAGATTTCAATATCAGAATATGAACAAGTGCAAGTTGATCTCAAGGCATTATGAAGTGAAGAAGATGAAGAACATATGAGATAATGTATTTTACATTTTCTTTACTTAGAATTATTGTACAAGCCTTGATCACACACACGCACACACACAATATTAGAACACACTAACACGGGCTTAGTGTGTTGGTTAACTATAGAAATCTCCTATGTTAATCATTAGAATTATAGTTAAAACTTGAGTATAAAAACTTTTTATTTCATAATTTTTACTCTTAGTAGTTGACTAATTAGAATAGTAGTCGACTACTCGTGTATAAAACTTAAATATATGTTTCTGTTATTTTACAGTATAGTCGACTAATTTACATTATAGTCGACTACTTAAGTGTTTGACAGAAATATAAGTTTCTGTCATTTTACAATATAGTCGACTAATCAACATTATAGTCGACTACTGAAGGCAAATTTCATTTTACAAGTTTCTGTCAAAATACAGTGTAGTCGACTAATGAGCATTGTAGTCGACTACTGAGAAATTTTCTGAATACACAGAGTCTGTTTGAACTCAGTGTAGTCGACTAATATGTATTGTAGTCGACTACAGATACAGTTTTTCCAGAATTCAAAGTTTGAATTTATGACTGTTTATAGCCGTTTTTAAACATTTTTAAAGTTTAAAAAATTGTCTTTTCAAGGCTATAAATAGGTTATCTGTTCAGAAAAAATGCAGAGACTTACATACTCATAAGCTTTGATCTTTGTGCATTTTTTCAAGTAAAAAATATTCAGATTTTGAGAAAAAGAAAAGTTTCTGAAATTGCCTCTGAACATCATTCAAATACTTATTGTTTAGGCAATTTACAGAAGTTAGAATCATTTCTAAGCCACTACTACAATACACTATAAATCAAGGCTTATAGGAATTGAAATTGTTGCTTCAAAAGTTCTCTCAAGTTGTGAGAGGTGTTAAACTCTTGGTTTAGAGATTGGTGTGCAAATTGACAAGGTGTTTGTCAATTGGTGTTGCAATTTGCAGGGACTTGCAAATTGGTCAGGTTTGTTTTTGATTTTGTAAGTTTATTCAAAATCATAGTGGAAACTCTCAAGTGGGATTTGCTTGGGGACTGGATGTACACCGGATTGGTGGAACCAGTATAAAAATCCTTGTGTTTGTGATTGTGAATTTCTGAGATTATCATTTTTATTTGCAATTCTGCTTCCCCCCCCCCCCCTCTAGTGTTCTAGTGTATCTATTTCAGATCCTACAAATGAGTCGACTGATACAGTCATAAGTCGATTTATACCTGTCATAAGTCGACTCATGAAGTGTTGCATAGTTAATTGTTTTCATCTGCTGAGTTGACTGATAATCCAATGAGTCGACTCATGTAGATATCAGTCGACTCATGCATGTCATAAGTCGACTGACAATAGAGCCGTTGCACAATAACGGCTAAATTTTTGTATCAGTCGACTCATGCATGTCATAAGTCGACTGACAATAGAGCCGTTGCACAATAACGGCTAGTTTTTAGATTTTGTGTTTTTTAATGTTTTTATTGGTTTTTGTTGGTTTCTTGGGCTGGTTTTTTCTACCCTATATATACCCCATTACATTTAACACTCCAAACTACTAAGAAAGTTTTAATCAGTTTTTACAATGGTTTAAAGTTTGTTTAAGTGTTGTTTTACAAGTTTTTGGGAAGAAACTTTCACAAGAGAAAGAGGAGATTGATTCTTATCGGTTTGAGCTTCATTTTCATCCATCTCTCTTTCTTGAATTTTAGAGAAGATTCTTCTAAACTCAATGTCTAGCCTTATACAATTATTTGTTATTTATTCATTTTATTAAGTTAGAATTTACATTGAGTTTAGTTTTGATTATTGCTCTTTGTTCACACACATCCCTATTGAGCTTTTAGTATTTTCATACACTATATTATTGGGTTGTGGTGAGTGATACATTGAGTGTGAGCTTCATTGAGTTCTCATCTTATAAGAGAAAAAAAAATCTTTGTATTTGAGAATATTTGTGAGGATTACTTTGTAATGCACAAGTACATCGAAAGGAGTGTGTGGTGAGAGACGGGGTCGATTCGAAGAGGAGTGGCGCCGGTAGTAAAGCCTAGAGAGAGGTTATAAATCCGAGCACTTGAGGAAGACGACACGGGCTAGACCAACACTTAGTGGGTATAGTGTGTGTTTACATTGTGAGTGTTTGTAAAAGTTTTAGGTGAGCTAGGAAACCGAGTGTGTTGTATCTTTATTGAAAGATAGTGGAGATCTCCTCGAGGTGAGGAGCGGAGACGTAGGTCAAGGGTTGACCGAACTTCGTGATCATATCGTTTGTTTACGTTTGTCATTGACGTTCTTTTATATTTGTGCTTATTGTTTATCTCGCCTATTGCATCTTATTTCACCCTTGATTATTTATCTTGCTCATAATTAGTTGTATATCATACTTGCAAGAATAAATTGTTAATAAGTTTTAATTTGGCATTAATATCGGATTAGATTAACATATACCCTATTTACCACCCCCCCCCCCCCCCCCCCCCCCCCTCCCCCTCTAGGGTAATTTCAGACTTATTGCTGAACCATGTAAATCTGTTGTCTTTGTGCTCTTGTTTATTATTCTGCGATTTTATTGCTTTCCCTTTATTCGAACAAGTTTTCTTTGGATTTCCTACATCGCTCAATTGATCTCCAAAGAAGGAGATCTAGTTTAGGATTTTTGTGATGCTTCCGCAAGCAACGCTTCCGCATTGAATATTGGTTAGTGGTTTTGATAGTATCAAGTTGTGAGTGGTGTGCATCAACAATTGGTCTGAGAGCTTCGGGTGATACCAATAACCTGTATAGCATCTAGCCTCAATCTTCCAACTGTCTCCACTGCAATAAGTTTGATTTATGACAACAAGGAAGACAATAAAGTATATAGCCGTATAATCTCTGGTTTTGATTTAAAAAAAAAGGGATTTCAGTAGTTTCATCTTCTTTTGGTTAAGACATTTGACGGTCATCTTCTGAGCATACTTGTTAGAATATTAATATAAAAATATAATTTTAAATGTTATTAATATGTGACCACACGTAGGGCTGTCTAAAAAGCCCGCGGCCCGGGCCCAGCCCGGTGCCCCGCCTGGGTTTTGCCCGGACCAGATCCGGGCCCGGGCCCGGGGTCAGGACCCGCGAAAATGCGACCGATCCGGACCCGGGCCCGGCCCGGAATAGTGCCGACCGAGGAACCAAAACCGGGCCGGGCGGCGCGCGGGCCACAGACGCCGGAGCGGCGCAACGGTCGCCAGAGGATGACGCGTTGCTGGGAGAGAGAGAGACAGCGCGCACGCGGTCACTCTGGGTGACCGTTAGGCAGAATTGACCAGGCCGGGCCGGGCCAAAACGGCCAAAACGAGCGTTTTGACCGTTTTGCCCCTAAAAACAGTCAAAAACGATTAGAATATGAGGGTTTTTTGGTCATTTGCCTAGAAGGCTGCCTCTATAAATAGAGGGGGGGGTTTCACTTCTTCTCCTCACACCTAAACTCATTTACTTCTCTCTAATACTCTCTTATACAATCTTATAATCTCTTATATTTTCTAATACTTCCATTAAATGGCTTCTGGATCTGATTATGAAGAGCAAAACCTATCTCCTACCGGTCCAGAAATTATTGGCCTCTTTGTTTTGATAATGTTTAACAAATAATTTACTACTAATGTTGTTTTTCTAGTGTTTGTGATTTTCTATTTATTGTAGACAAACAATGCGTTGGAGGTTGGATGGATTGCGCTTCAACGATCAAATCCAATGGAGGTTGGCGGAATTATGGAGTGAAGCGTTGGATGGATTGCGCTTCAACGATCAAATCCAATGGAGGTTGGCGGAATTATGGAGTGAAGCCTATGCGATTCAAATTGAAGATCCAAGTTCTAGATTCATCCACAAGTGTACCAAGTTGAGCTACATCGAAGATCAATCAAGCTTGGGTATATTTAGTTTAGGTTTTATATTATGTGTGTTAGTACTTTAAGCTCAATCATATATACACACACATATTTGGTTTTTATATATATAGTTATATATATACACAGGTTTTGGTTTATAGACTTAATAATCATTGTATACATATTTCATTAAGTCTATAAAATCATTTCGTATGGTTTCAAAATATTGTTTATGTCAAAACATCAAATTTTATGTATATCACATTTTCATGTTTTGGACACACTTGCAAAATACATGAGTTTTCACAAATGGGAAACTCAATTTGAGAAATTCTTTTTCTAACATGTTCAATTTCATGTTTATAAATGTTTCTAAAAGTTTTATTAATTTTGGAATTAATTTGTTATGTTTATTTGAATTTACAAAATTAAGTTTTTAATAAGCTCATGTTCGTGCACATGTTCGTGCATGTTTTTGCAAAACTAATGCGTTTTCACAATTGGCAAATGCGATTTGAAAAATTTCTTCGTTTACATGTTTATACTCATATATATAAACATTTCTCCAAGTTTTACTAATTTTGGAGTTGTTTTGTTATTTTTAATTAAATTTACAAAACCGAGTTTTTAGCAGTTTTTTTTAGAAACTATATATCTATGTTCAAACAATTATTTCTCTCAACTGGGAAGTGATATTTCATAAATTATTTCTCTAACATGTTCATCTATATGTATAGAACCTTTCTTCAAAATTTCATGATTTTTAGAGTTGATTTACTGTTTTTAATTTATTTTACAAAGTCAGATACGTAAAATTTCAGCATATGACAAAATCTGAAAAAGTGCGGTCGACCATAATACTGTTGGCCTTCTTATTTTGATAATAATTTAATAAACAATTTATATCTAATATTATTTGTTTAGTGTTTGTATTTTATTATTTATTGTAGACAAACAATATGTTGGAGGTTGGATGGATTGCGCTTCAACGATCATATCCAATGGAGGTTGGCGGAATAGTAGAGTGAAGCTTATGCAATTAAAGTTCAAGATCCAAGTTCAGCTTCATCCGCATAGTGTACCAAGTCAAGCTTATTGAAGATCAAGATCGGGTTGGGTAATCTAGTTTAGGTTTTATATTATGTGTGTTAGATACTCTAAGCTCAATATCATATACACACAGTTTTGGTTTTCATGTTTATAAATATGAGATTACATATTTCATATTTATTATTGTGATTTGGTTTAACTACTTAGATATGAAACAAATATATTTTCATATACATACTCCTATGTTTCATTCTCTAATGTATTTGTGAAAATATCATATTCTTAGTTTTTGGACTTAACAATAATCATATACATATTTTATTAAGTCTACATAATCATTGTGTAAAGTTTTAAAACATGGTTTAGCCTAAATATCAAAATTCATATGTTTATATTTTCGTGTTTTGGACTATTTTGTAAATTAATGATATTTCTCATTTAGGAAGTCCTTTTAGAAAACCACTTTTTGTAGCATGTGTATTATCATGTCTACAATCATTTCCCAAAGTTTTATAATTTTTGGAATTTATTTGATATTTTTAAACAATGTTTTAAAATCAGCAAACTGTTTTCAAACCTGTAAATTTCATATATCAGTTCACGGTCGACCGCGCTTTTGTTTTTAGCCTGTGGAGCCAACAGAAACTTTCATGGTCGATCGTCACGGGCG
>NC_033794.1:86096297-86097723 GCF_001876935.1 Asparagus officinalis | reverse complement strand
TTGACTCGCCGGAGTTTGACCTTCCTTAGAAGGCTGCACTGGTTGCTTTTTGGCCTGAGTCTCCACTTCCGACTTAGGCTTCCAGACTTGGCGTGTTGGTGGTGGCTTCTTCTCCACCTCCTTTTGCAGCTTTCTACGGACTTCCTGAGCTTGAGCCCGTGCCTGCGCTGACATCGCGCGGCGCTTACGAATGCGCTCTTCGAGCGTTGAACGGTTCCGTTTGACGCGGACCCATTCTTTCTTTGGCGGCTTGGAAGAGTCGCCATTCATTGGTGGTTGAGGCTGTTTGCCTCTTCTGTTCTTCAACTCCGCGTGGTAGCGGAATCCGTCCGTAGACTCCATCGCCTTAGCGAATTGCCGCGCAAGGCGTTGACGACGCCTCTGGCGGGCTCTCTTTGAGAGAGTCACAACGCCCTGAACAGTAGAGGCGTTGGCGGGAGTTGGGTTGACCTGATTGGAGGTCGGTGGAACTTCATTTGACGCAACTTCGGCGTCAGTTGGGTTGAGAGCTTCGTGGGCTTCCCGAGCAGCTTCAAACCAACGAGCTTTTCTCCCGGAGGAGAACTTCTTGGACTTGCGGGGGGAGATAGAGCCGGACGAGGACACGTACTCCTCGAACTTGGCTTGGTCGAACTCATACTCGACCTCCTCCACGACCCGGATTGCAATCCGCGGATCTCGACAGCGAGATCGGTGGCTCCCACTGTGGTCGCCAGATTGTTCGCGTGGAAAACCGTTGCTTTCTTCATTAATGAGATAATTGTCATCTTGAGTTACAACTTTTTGAGTTACAAAAGATCCGGTCTTTTATAGATCCGGTTACAACTAAATCAAAGAAAATAAAGAAAAATTACAACTCTCCTCTGTGAACAAATCACGAGCTCCTGTTTTGCGGTCGCTCGCTTTGGTGGGTTCTTTGCCTGCGCCGGGGTTAATCCGTGGACCACCGCGCGATCTAGATCCGGTCGGATCTACACGAGTATGCGGGTATTATTCCACGAAGGGAATAATAGCCGGGAGGGATTAATCCACCAAGGGAATAATCGCTCGGATCTCGAGATCTAAGACCAAGCTTAGATCTGGAGTGTAGCCTCGTGTAGATCTCAGATCTGTTCTTTCTTCCTCTCGAGATCCTGCCTTTTCTGACGTGGATGGTCGCCGAGGATCAGATCTGAATGGTGCAAGTCTTCTGGTCTTCAAGCTCCGAGTTCACTCTTCAATCCGGCAGAGTTTCGGCTCTTGAAAGTTCGACCTCCGAAAATGAACATCTCTAGGCCTATTTATAGGCTCTCAGGACAGTGGCTGCAAAAAGGGAATTGTCGGCCACCTCTGGCCACTGTCGGCCACCTCGGGCCACTGTCGGCCACCTCGGGGTGGCCGACACTGTGCCTAGCCACCTTGGGGTGGCTCGGCTCATGGCCGAGCC
>NC_033794.1:86031927-86094253 GCF_001876935.1 Asparagus officinalis | reverse complement strand
TTTGCTTGATCAAACTCCACAACGAGAGTTTCTACTGTTGTTCCCATGAGGTGGACATCGGACTGCGCCACCACTTCCTCGTCGGAAAAGCTAGTCCCCAGCGGAGTCGCCATCTTTTGTTTGTATGGAAAATTGCAAAGAAGAGAATAAAGAAAATTTGACTTTGATTCCTTTGATCTCGATTACAACTTGATTACAAAAGAGAGGAAAACGAATTTGGTTTTCCCCTTTGTTTAAAACTGGGTTCTTCTCGGTAGCGATGGAATGCCTCCTTCAATTGCTCGCGTTGAATTTGCTCTCCGTTGACGATCCGACTGTCTCTCTCTCGTGGGAACAATGAACTTCTGTGGAAAGTTTGGTGTTTAACTCTGAATGAGTTTTTAAGAACTCTGAACGAGTTTGAACTCTGTGAACAGAGTTGTTGGAACCGAAAATTCGGTTAATGATCAAGCTGTCATTCTGTTGCTGACGAATCCCCTCAGATTTGATCTTCTGAGATTGATTCAAAAATCCTATCTTTAAGGATTTCGCTGCTACCAAATCTCCAAACCCGAGTGGTTTTTATCCTTGCTAAATCTTCTCTTTTCAAAGAGCCAGCCGCCAGCCCCTTAACTCAGTTGAGTTTGTTGAGCTTTTATAGGGGGATCAGAGGTTGTAACTGCCCCCTATATCCGCTCTGCAGAATATAGTTTTCATCCGTTGTCGGAAGTGTCGTTGAATTGTAACTCCTCTCGATCTATGTGAAAAGCCCTCCATTCGCAACTTTCGTTCACCGACCCGAAAGCTATTTGATGGTAGCTTTCGTTGTAGGAGCTAGACGGGAATCAATATCCATAGTGTTTTGAAGATGAATATTTGCCCACAGCTCTCTACCAAACCACTATCTGATTGTATGTTAGCTGAACACCATTGAACGCGAGGGTCGCTCGCGTTTGGCTTGTGCATTGACGACGCGAGGGTCGCCTTCATTTCCAACTTGGTGACGCGGGGATGACATCCGCGTTTCAGAAGGAGCTTTTTGACTTGTAGCTTCTTCTGTGAAGCGTTGCGAGGACCGTTGTTCAGTAATCTTGGCTTTAGCTGTTGTGGAGTGTGAAAGTCGTCAGATTGTAACTTTCACTGTAGATTGTGAAGACTGCAGAATATAGTTTTCATCCGTTGTCGGAAGTGTCGTTGAATTGTAACTCCTCTCGATCTATGTGAAAAGCCCTCCATTCGCAACTTTCGTTCACCGACCCGAAAGCTATTTGATGGTAGCTTTCGTTGTAGGAGCTAGACGGGAATCAATATCCATAGTGTTTTGAAGATGAATATTTGCCCACAGCTCTCTACCAAAATTTAGTGGATTGATTGCTCCCTCCGTCTGATCGAGCCAGATGATTTCAAAGTTGTTGACTGTAATCTATCTGTACTCCTCCAATAGACTCCCCAGTGGAGTCGTTTGTTTCTTCCCGGCTTTGGTCACCTTGGTAGCCAAGAAATTGCTGTTCATGGTGGTCTCAACACAGAGGTGACTTCTGCATTTGAGAATTGGGACGCGTGGGTGAGCCCAGCGTTGGGAAAATTTGAACACGCAGGTGAGCATCGCGTTTGGAAGCTCAACCAACTCGAACGCGAGGGTCGAGTTTGGGCGGGCTGATAGCCTCGAATCCCGTTTGTTACGATTTGACAGCTCATAGCTGTCTATAAATAGACCGCTAGGGGTCAAATCAAGAGTCATTTGACTCTTCTTGAAATTCCGACGAAAAAAACTTCGTTCTCATCTCCGGCGACAACTGCTCATCTCCTCCGACGAGATCTTATGGCACCCAAGAAATTGGTCTCTCGTCCTACCAAATCTGATGCCGCTACGGCTCAAGGATCGGCACCGTCAGCGCCGGCCGGCGGCGCTGCTGCTCAGGCGAATGTGCCGCCCGAACTTCCTTTGATTGGTGGTGAGTACGACCTCCGTGGTCATTAAACTTGCTTCGGCAAGTTCTGATCTTGAGATCAACGAGGAAACTCGTTTCAATAACACGGGGCTGGACTCCGTCGTTTCATCTTTCTTGACGCGGGGGTCGACCTTCGCGTCTGAGCTTGTCTGACGCGAGGCTCAACCTTCGCGTCTGAGCTTGTTTGACGCGAGGCTTGTCTGACGCGAGGCTCAACCTTCGCGTCTGAGCTTGTTTGACGCGAGGTTCGACCTTCGCGTCTGAACTTGTTTGACGCGAGGTTCGACCTTCGCGTCTGAACTTGTTTGACGCGAGGCTCAACCTTCGCGTCTGAGCTTTTTTGACGCGAGGCTCAACCTTCGTGTCTGAGCTTTGATTTCGAGTTGTCTAACTCTTTTCCTCTTTTTTGCAGTGCGTCATACCAACGAACCCCTTCTTTTTCGCCACCATTTCGGGCATGAAGGTGGTGCGGACATGAACATGGCCTTCAGCTCGCGCCAAGAACTCCCAGTTTTCCGAATTAGGGAGAAGAGTCGCGTAGAACTAATTACCCAAGCGTCTTCCGACACTCTTAGGATATTGGTGAAAGCCCGAGCCGTAAGCTAATAGTCAAACCTGAATATCTTTTCGGGGACTTTGTTGACTTCGATGCAAGCACTGCTTATGACGGGGACTATAAGTGGTTGCGGAAAGTTGGGGACCGCAACCTTTTCTTGCCCAATATGGAGAGGATGTTCCCCATATCCTATTTCCAGTGTGCTTCTGTCCCAAGGCATATGGATTGGCCCCTGGTTAAGGATCAAGATGGGGTTGCTCTTGGGACTTTGACTTTTTATGGGGTCCGCACAGTTGGTTATAATCGGCAGGTGACAGCTTTGCGGCTGAGTTTATTTGCTAAGGAGTATCCTCTTGGCGAAGCACCCAGCCCGGCGAAGACCTTTGTTAAGAGATTTTTGGAAAAGAAAGGAGAATTTCCCGCACAAGGATTTAGAGCTCCTGGTTGGGTTCATTCTCCAGTGACAGGATGGTGGGCCCAGATGACTAAGTTTGTTATGGAGGAATTGGAAACCCCTCTTACCCAAGCTGGATTACTGGTTCCAGTGCGGGCTACTAAGTTTGGGATTATTCAGAGCCACTTTCACTTCTTCTCTATATTGGAGAAGTATAGACCCGAGACTTGCACTTTCTTCACCCCTGTGGGGGAGCTAGGCTTCGCTCTTCACGAGATGCACGAAGTCTCAGGTCTTATTCTCGGGGATTTACCATACGAAGAATTTGTTCCGGGGTACTTTGGAAGAGGTTCAGGCTCGTATTGACGACGCTACCTCCCATTACACCAATGAGGCCAAGGAGGATGTTTTCCCGGCTCATACAGAGTTTGAAAGCTTCCATTATCAAGCCCTGATTCCCATTTCTGACGCGGCGTTGCTGGCTGGATTCTTGATGCTATGGCTCAAGCGTTGCATCGTTCCTACCCGGCCGATCGATGCCCTTGCTATTGAGGTAGTCTACCCAGCTGTTCTCTTAGCACATGGGAGACCTGTGAGCCTCCTCAGCGCCATGGTGGGTTGCTTACAGTATGGACTACGGGAGTTGGCCTCTGACTTTGTTGGTGTTACAGAGGTGGAGTCTGAGGGTCACAAGACCTTCAAAACTCCTAATCCCCGGGTGCCGATGCCATATACGTATTTGATGGCTTGGTACGTGCTCCACTGTCCTCCTATAATGAGTGCAGCTTCTCCCCCGGGAGACTTATTCATCCCATTTGTGCAGCGACTAGAGTCTGCGAAATGGGAAGGGGGGTACATGGTTAGAATCCGCCAAATCCTTGCGCGAGACACCAACTTCCATATCTACCGCTGTTTCCCTGATTTCGAGGGCGGTGTCTATGGAGCAGAATATCAGGATACGGCAGGTCCTAATGGATTCACTCGTTTTCCATTGGCTTCTATCCATCAGGCCAGGCTATCTGATCTTTCGGCAAGGCGTCAACTGTTTCGTCGAGCCTTACCAACCCTATAGGTTTGCTCGCCAATTTGGGTATGATCAGTTGTATGTCGGGAACCCTCGTCCTTAACTCTCAGTTATAGCTAACTTATATGAAGGAGCCAGGGCCTGGTATTATTCTGTAGCAGGTTGTACCAAAGCCGTCTTCTAGCTTCCCCACAAAACTGCTAACTCCTATACCTCCATCAGCTTCTGCAATTGGTATTACGCCGCTTCTCAGACTCCCAACTACAACTTGAATACATCTTGCCTGAAAGACATTAGGCATATGTATAATTTAAGGAAGGGGTCCAAGACATCCCGTTTGAAAGGGATCGATGAGTTTCTGTCCATCGAGAATCAATCTGCTGGACAAGAAGAGGAACAGGCAGCTGAGCCGCTCCAGGGGAAGAGCAACGAGTGGTTGATACTCCCGTGACAAGAGCAGCGGGGAAAAGAAAACTTTCTGCTGATGAAGCTGGCCAGTATGATAAGCAGATCCGTCGAAAGTTGCTGGTGGATTCTCCCCCCAGAGGCCAACAAAAATCCAAGTTGATGGCTGAGGCCATTAAAGCTGCTAAAGATGACGAACCACAGGAATCATCTGTGGCTGGCCTGCCGCATAGAGCGGGACTTCGTTCTCATGGTCCAGCTCTGTCGGGCGAAGGTTCTTCTTATCATCCTCCTGAGGACGAAGAAGATGAATTAATGGCTGCAGATGCAGAGTCTGCTCCGGTGATGGATCTTCCTAGGTCTCCTGCATTGGAACCAGGGGGTCTTGAAGATAATCCACCTCCTTCTCCTTCAGCATTAATGACACAAGTTGATGATTTAATGCCTTGTCCTACAACGGGACTTATGAAAAGACCAGCCGCTGGTGCAAGTCTTTCGGAGTCTTCAACTGTTCAAGGTGATGAGGAGCGAGTTGATTATGACGACTCCCCAGCTGGTGATGCAACTGACGGAAATAGAGGCGATGAGGACGCTGATGTTGGCAACATGTCAGGTGAAGGTGAAGATGACGATGAGCATGATTCCATCGATGACGTCACCACTTTTGATGATGATGCTCCCAAGGTCCCGTCTGATAAAGCATCAGGTTATACTCCTTTTTATCTTACCGGTAAGCTTGGTTTGTTTCGACTTCTTCCACATGCTTTTTCTGCGTTCCGACCGTTTTTTCGTGCAGGTTCACCTACTCCCGGGACTACTTCAGCTGCTCCTTTAGAGCAAGAACCTGCGCAAGTGTCGGCTCCTTTAGAAGAGCAACATTTACCTGGTTCTCCTACGGCGACTGTTCCGCCTGTAGCGTTGCCTGAAACCACTGCCGCTACTCCTCCTCCGGAACAACAGCTCATGCAGGTATCAGCCCCTATGCAAGAGCAAGCTTCAGCACCTGGATCGCCTGCTAGTCATCATCTTAACGCCTCCATCTCAGCTGCTGAAGGGGTATCTTCAGGTGCAATTGTCAGTCTCGCTAATGCACCTAAATTCCTTCAAATCTCCTTGGTGTATCTAAACAGTCTTGCGAAGACGGTAGTTGAGTCCCTGATGAATGGCCAAGGAACTTTGAACTCCTTTCGACCTCTGCTGGAAGCAGGCTTAAACGGGGTCAGGAGTGTGGGCGAAACTCAATGGTTCGAACGCTGCTCAGAGATTATCCTTCGTTTGGAGGAGAAATTACAACGCCTCGAGACCATGGGCCATAGTGACCTTCAGCCGCAAATTATGTCCACTTTGGCTAGTCTTCAGGTCGCTGAAGTGATACACCGGGAAACCCTAGAACGGGACTTAGCTGAAAAAGAACGTTAGATCGCAGAGCTTCGTGAGCGTAACATTAGGAAGCGAGAAGAACTAGAACGCTCAACTGCTTCCATGAATTCGCTTCAGGACAGACTAGTTGAAGCTGAAGCCGAAGTCCTGCGATTGAAAGCTGAACTCTCCCGCGAAGAAGGCGTTGTCAACATCCTTAGTACTGCACAAGCTCAGGCTCTGGAAGACGTCAGAAAGGAAATGGCGGCCATCATCATACCCAGCGAGGATGAACTCCGAGCAAAGGCTGAAGCTATGGTGCGAGCTAACCACGAGGCGGAACTAGCTGAACTCAAGGCTCAACTCATCTCTTTTGATTTGATGCGTGAGTGAGTTTGGTTTCTGTAATGTTCTTTTAACAAGAACAAAGTTTTTTTTTTTGTATCACTTTCTTTTAGTTCTTGAATAAAAAAGTGATATTGGTCTCTCATTATTTCTTGCATTTATCATGTTTTAAATACAAGTCACGAGAAATGCCTGAGATGTATTCCTGACTTAGAATAGATCTCCACAATGGTTCTGATGCAGAGAACTCTCTTTATTATCGTTTAAGACAACTCTAGAAAGTTTCAAACTGTTGAGGACGAATATTCCCATAATGGGGTTGACTAATAGAATTCTTCCTGTGTTATTTCTGTTTTGATCACTGAAAGAAATCTGGGTGTGCCAGAGGTATAGTTTTAACTTGGCAGGGGGATCATTGCGATCTGGGCAATTTTGAGGACTTATCGTTCTATTGACGAGAATCGATAAGTTGATTTTGTCAGAGGTGTAATTTTAACGTGACATGAGAAATATTGCGATCAGGGCAATTTTGAGGACGAGAATCGATAAGTTTATTTTTGTCAGAGGTGTAATTTTAACGTGACAGAAGAAATATTGCGATCAGGGCAATTTTGAGGACTTATCGTTCTATTGACGAGAATCGATAAGTTGACTTTGTCAGAGGTGTAATTTTAACGTGACAGAAGAAATATTGCGATCAGGGCAATTTTGAGGACTTATCCTTCTATTGACGAGAGTCGATAAGTTGATTTTGTCAGAGGTGTAATTTTAACGTGACATAAGAAATATTGCGATCAGGGCAATTTTGAGGACTTATCGTTCTATTGACGAGAGTCGATAAGTTGATTTTGTCAGAGGTGTAATTTTAACGTGACATTTGTGGGGAAAGAATATTATAGCATCTCACAGGGGAGAACTGCTATGCGTTTTATCATCGGAGCGATGAATTGTGATACTTGTGATTTGAGTAGGATTTTGGGGAAGTTTGTTACTCTAAATCGACAATGAGTTGGAGACTTATCATTCTATTTTTTGAGAATTGATAAGTGGATTTTGGGGTGTAGTATTAACCCAATGAGAATTTGAATTCTGCTGAAGAAATACAGAGGTCTTGATTAACACTCTGTTAAGTGAGCTTACAAGTGCATGTTCTTCGTTTAGAAGAATTGCAACGCTGGGGTGACCTTCGCGTTTGATATTTGAAACGCGAGGTTCGAGCCTTCGTGACGTTAGCTAGAGCCTTGCACTTGTGAAATTTGAACGCGACTGTGAGCTTCGCGTTTTGAAGATGGTTGGGATTCACTTCCTAGAATCTCGTGCCCTCTTAACAGCTTGACGGCTGTTATAACTAGACCTGAACGGTCACGTTAAAAGTCAATTGACTTTCAAGAATTTCGGCTATTTCCAAGAACGAAAACTCTCGTTTGATTTCGGTGAAATCTCCGACGAACTTCGTCTCCTTCTTTCAAAGGACCTTCTTCTGATCAACTGCATCAATGGCACCTCGGAGAAGGGGTTCGAACTCCAAGAGAGTCGCTGAGGTGACTCCCGACATGCCGTCGGCTGAGAACACTGGCGGTGTTCTTGTTCATGCGGGGACTTTGCCGTCGACGTCGCCGTCGCAGGGGCCTCCCTGTCGTGGTGAGTGCTGACCATGATAACTCGCCATGGCAAGTTCTCTGAAAACCCTAGATGGGTTCTTGATAACGAGGAATATGACTCGTTATAACTCAATGAAAACGCGGGGTTGGGATCCCATGTGGGTCTCGACCCTCGCGTTCAAATTTTTCAACACGAGGTTGACTCTCATGTTTTGAGACTTCTGACACGAGGTTCGACCTTCGCGTTGGAGATTTCTGACGCGAAGCTCGACCTTCGCGTTGGAGATTTCGACATGAGCCTTTGTATTTCTGACTATGTCTTCATGTCGATAGCTCGCTTCTAGCTACTAACTTCTGCTTTTGATTGTGCAGTGCTTCTCCCAAACGTGCCGCTTTCACAAGAGCACCATTTCGGATATATTGGTGGACCTGACCCGAATGAATTATTCAGTCTTCAGAACAGGATTCCATTGTGTACTTTTCCTGATTCGGAAAGAGCGGAAACGATCAAATTCCCTCAATGCTCTACTCTCAGGATTTTGATAACTGACTTAGACTTGGAGACCCCTGTTGGTCATGCCCAGTTTCCTAAACTAGCCTTCATATTTGGAGATCGCATACCAGTCGATGACCATCTCACATATGTAGAAGATTCGAAGCTGCTGCAGAGAACTGATAATCGCTTTTTATTTCTCCCAAACATGAAGAGGATGTACCCACTCTCCTATTTCTTGAATGTGAGCTGCCGTCGGGGTTTGACCTTTGACATAGTAAAGGAGAAGGAGAACGTGTCGCTTGGATTTGGTCGACGAGCTCGTACACAAATCGGGGAACAACTCAAGGGGTTAAAACCTGGTTTGTTTGAGAAGAAAGAGCTGGTTCCGGAGATGCCACGTCCAGCGAACATTTTTATCCGCCAATTCCTTGCAACTCAGGGTGAATTCTCTACCCAGACGTTCAGGTCCCCTGGATGGGTCTGTTCTGGCGAAGGAGGTTGGTGGACCCGCATGGTTGACTTTGTTCTTGAAGAGCTTAAAGACTCGCTCGCTCAATCGGGTCTCACAGTTCCTGTGTTAGCTACGCGACGGGGAGTCGTGCAGAGTCTTCATAATTTCTTCGCTATGTTGGAGAAATATAACCCTGACAGCTGCACATTCTTTACGCCTGCTGGAGAGTTAGGTTTTGCTCTTCATGAAATGCAGGCAGTGTCGGGGCTGTCGCTTGGAAAAACGCCCTACGAGGAGTTTATTCCCACCACTGAGGAGCTTTCCTTACTGAAGGTGACGCACCCGGAAATTTATGCTACCTTCTGGGAATTGATGTGCCACTTCCACATATATGCCCAAGTCTTTGGGATGCGTGGAGGGGGCATTATGCATACCACATGGGCAGACTACCTCTTTCAAAACTTAAATAGGAAAGACGTAGCCGTATCCCGTGTCGCAGTTGTCTCACTTAAGGACGCCCAGGCTCGGATTAAGGCTCCTGGTGCTACTTATAAGACAGAGCATGCCGAGGATGACTTTGAAGCTGGTGTCGAATTTGAAAGTTTCCACTACCAAGCCACAGTTCCTATCTCTGACACGGCTCTACTTGCAGGCTTCTTCATGATTTGGTTGAAGCGGTGTGTGGTACCGTCAAGACCAATAGAAGCAATATTAGCTGAGGTTGTGTACCCAGCTGTTTTGCTAGCGCATGGGAGACCTGTGAGTCTCCTTACTGCTATGGTTGGCTGTATCCAGAACGGCCTGAGGGTATTGACTTCAGAACTTCTCAGTGCTTCGGGAGTCAAAGCTACTAAGAAGAAAACTGGGAAAGCTCCTCAACCACGTGTACCAATGCCGTATACATATTTAGTGGCCTGGTTCGTGTTGCATTGCCCTTCCTTGATGACGGGAGTGCATGAGGGGGATGATGCTTATACTCCCTTCGTACAGAGATTGGAGCCGGCCACGTGGACTAGTTCTTATATAGTCAGGGCTCGACAGTTTCTATCTCGGGAAGATAATTACCGGGTTTTCTGCTGTGCTCCTAACTTTGACGGAGCTGATGTTGAGGATGCTTGCTTCATGGATTTTCTTTTTGAAGGCTCGTCTTCTTTGGAAGAGGGTACATTCAGCTGGCTTCTTATGATCAGGTTGGGCTACCTGGTCTATCGCTCGCGGGAGAAGTGCGTAATCGAGCCTTACATGCCTTCTCGGTTCACCAGACAGTTTGGATATGACCAACTCTATGTTGGCAATCCTAACCCGGCGTTAGCTCAGATTGTGAATTTATACGAAGGAGCTCACGCATGGTACTTTTTCTCCGCCGGGGGAACCCATGCGCAATTCACTTTACCCCATTCACCACCCGGCTGCTCTACTGTTATGGATTTCCGCCAGTGGTTTGTTGAAGCTTCTCGGATTCCGGAATATGACGTTTATACTTCATGTATAAACGAGATTCGGGAATTATACCGTTCACGGAGTGGTTCTGCGAGTACTCGTCTGCCAGGGATGGAAGAGTACCTATCTTGTGAACAGGAAGCGATCGGAGCCGTTGAAGCTCCTAAGGACTTGTCTACCATAGAACCTTCTGAAGAAGAGGTTCCTACGGGAATTGAAGAGGGAGAGCCGATTGATGATTCTCCCGAAGAAAAGACAACTGAGGCGATTCCTACAGAAGAGTCCGTTCCTACACCTCGTTCTCTAAGATCGGGTAAGAAAGCTCTTTCTGCTGCTGAGCAAAGTGAGTATGACAGGAGAATCCGTAAGCGGATACCTGTCATGGCCAAAAATTCCAAGAGGGCCAAATTAATGGGGGATGCGATGAAGTCTGCGCTCGTTGAGCATTTTACTGACGGAGAGGACGAAATGCCCCAATTGATCCCCTCGGTTCCTGAGGACGATAGGGCTGGAGAGGGCCCTTCTTCTGAAGTTGCTCCAACACCTGTTCAGGATGATCATACGGATCCAATCTATCCAACTCTTCCTCCTCCGCGCTCAAGGGCTTTGAAGAAATCAATTGATGAACTGGAACGTTGGATGCAAACAATTATTAATATGGTTAGTGTTGAGGGGGCTTCTCTTGAAGACTGTGAATCCATCTTGGGCCAATGTTTGGACGACATCAAAGCTAAAGGGGATGCATCCTGGACTGAGCACTGCCAGGGGCAAATCACTCTTTTGATGATAGAATTAGCAGCTTTCAGGGAGCTACAGCGCACCAATTTAGATTCTGAAGTGGAGCCGGCTCTTTCCTTGGCGATAATCTCGAGGGCGCATCACCCAGGGGCTCTTCGCAAGGACCTGTCTGATAAAAAGGCCCGCATATCAGCTTTAAGGAAGCGACACTCTAAAGCATATGCTAAAATCAAACGTGTTGCTTCTGATATCCGCGGTATTGAAGAGACTATCGCTCGATTAGAAGCCGAGTTGGACCAGAAGAAAGCCCAATTGGCCCACTATGAGGATGTCAGGAAAGAGCTTGAGCATAAAAGTGGCCAAATTTATACGAAATTTTGCCGTACACTCCACGCAGCTGAGCAGACTCGTAAAGACATTGTTGCTACTCTTCCTATTGAAGCAGAACTCAGAAAGGAGATCGAGGAACAAGTCCGAGCGGCTCACCGGGAGAAACTCTCTGCCTTCAAGTCTAGGCTAAAAACCCTCAAGTTAATGAAGCCTGATGTTTAGCTCTTGACCTGTTTTTGATTAAGGAATTTTGTATCTTTTTCATTTTGTGTTTGGATTAACAACATTGAATGAAAACGATATCACTTTTGCTCTTTATCGTCCCTTTTTGCTGAAATCTGACAAATGCAAATGCTATCGAAATTCCCTTTATTTATTTAGAATAATTCCATCAAATTACAATCGTCAGAGGTGTAGTGTTAACATGACGAAATACAAGATAGAATTACACTATGAATAGGCAACCCCAGCCTGATTTGGTTGGGGTTTATCCGTTCCTTAACCTTTTTGTTGTAGGCTTTGGAAATCCGGGCTTGATACAACTCGATCTGTTGTTGAGCCTGAAGTCGCTTGTCGTCTAAGGCTTCAAGTTCTTGCAGACGTCGTTGATGCTTTTCTTCTTCTGTTAGTCCAGTTGTGATAGCGACTCTCAGAGAAGGGATCTGGATTTCTAATGGCAATACAGCCTCACAGCCGTATACCAAAGAAAAAGGTGTGTCTCTTGTAGAGGTCCTTACCGTAGTGCGGTAAGCGCACAGACATTCACCAAGTCTTTCATCCCAATCGCGCCGGCTTTTAGAAACAAACTTTTTGAGAAGCTTATCTATGGTTTTGTTAAAAGCTTCTGCAAGACCATTTGCTGGTGGATAATATGCCATGGATGCAACACTTTGGATTCTAAATTTGTCACAGAATCTCTGAAACCCAAAGCTGACGAATTTTGTCCCGTTGTCGTGAACTATTCGCCTCGGGACTCCAAAACGGTAGACAACGTGATGCTTGATAAACTTGATTATGTTTGAAGTCTTGACTTCTTTTAACGGGATTGCCTCCGTCCATTTGGAGAAATAGTCGGTTATGGCTAGAATGAACCGGTGTCCCTTGGACGTTGGAGGGGAAATCGGTCCGACGATATCCATACCCCACATTTCGAATGGCTAAGTCGCTGATGTGGGGTGTAAGTTTCCTGGTGCTTGGTGGATGAAATCCCCATGAATTTGGCACGCGTGACAACGTTTAGCATAGTCAACCGCGTCTGAAAACATCTTCGGCTAATAATAGCCGATGCGTCGGAGGCGATCTCCTAACTTAGCTCCGGGCTGATGAGCTCCGCACATTCCACCGTGGGCTTCCTTAAGGGCCTCTTTTGCTTCCTTCCGAGAGAGACATCGAAGCAGAACTCCATCATGCGATTTACGATACAGGACTTGAGAGACTGTGTCGTAATAGAATCGGAGGGCCTTTCGTTTGATAGAGGCCGCTTCCTTAGGATCTTCTGGCAGAATTCCATACACGGCATAGTCTTGTACAGACTTCTCCTGACGTTGTCTCATCTGAGTTTTCCTCTGTAGGAATCTTGGAAAAGTATAGCTTACGTCCCATGACCGGAATCGTTGTTTCGACCTCTGGTGGCAAGGCTAGGGAAGTTGCCAACGAGGCTAAAGCATCGGCATATGCATTCTGAGCTCTTGGCACGTATTTGATAAAGAAGCCTTCGAACTTTTGAGCCTGCTCTAGCATTGCGAAGTAATACGGGATCAAATCCTCATGACGTACCTCATATTCTCCTCGGACTTGATTAACGATGAGCTGAGAGTCACCGTAAGCCTCGAGGTGCTGAATATTAAGTTCTTCAGCACATTGCATTCCTAATAGCAGAGCATTATACTCGGCTATGTTGTTGGTGCAAGGTTCGATTAAGGAGAATCCTCTGGGAATTACATGGCCGTTCGGAGAGATTAATACTACTCCTACTCCTGTCCATGAGGATTTGCTCTGGATGCACCGTCGAAGAATAACTTCCACACTTGCGTAGCTTCTTGGGTAGCGCAAGCTTCAGCAACCTCGTCAGGTAATTCCTCATACAATTTAGACGTTCCCGATACTGGATGATCGGCTAAGAAGTCTGCCAGTGCTTGACCCTTGACCGCCTTTTGGGGCATGAACTGCATGTCGTACTGTGACAAGAGAATGGCCCATTTTGCAAGCCGGCAATTCAGAGATGATGGTTTCATCATCAGCACTCTCAAAGGATTTACTTTGGAGATGACGTGAATTGTCTGTCCAACTAGGTAATGTCGCATCTTTTGAATTGCGAATACCAAAGCGAGACATTTTTTTTCGACCGGATTGTACCGGTGTTCGGCTCCCATCATAGTCCTGCTCAGGTAGTAAATGGCTTGTTCTTGACATTGATCATTGTTCTGGGCCAACAAAGCTCCAAGAGAATGGTCCATGGCTCTCACATATAACAGGAATGGTTTTCCTGATATCGGGGCCATGAGAACTGGCGGTTGAGTGAGATATCTTTTAATCTCCTCGAATGCTTTTTGGCACTCTCCATCCCAAACAAAGGATACTCCTTTCTTCATGAGCTTAGAGAAAGGTTGGCAACGCCCTGAAAGATTTAAGATGAATCTTCAAATGAAGGCCAGTCTGCCCTGCAAACCTCTGAGCTCTTTGAGATTCTTCGGAGGTGGCATGTCTTGGATGGCACGCACTTTTTCCGGATCAAGAGAGATTCCTTTGGATGTAACGATAAACCCCAGGAATTTTCCACTTGAAACTCCGAGGAATGATTTTGTCGGATTCATCTTCAGCTGATGTGCTCGCATGATTTCGAACATTGTCTTCAGATCTGCAAGATGATCGTCTTTGCATTGGCTCTTTACCGCTATGTCATCAACGTAGCACTCGATCTTCTTTCGGAGGTGTTCGTGAAAGATCGTGTTCATTGCATGCTGATAAGTTGCACCTGCATTCTTTAGGCCGAAGGGCATCACTGTGTAGCAATACACCCCCAGTGGTGTTCTAAAAGCAGTGTGCTTCTCGTCGTCCGGGTGCATCTTGATCTGATTGTACCCAGAGAATCCGTCCATGAAAGACATCCGTTCATACCCGCAGGTGTTGTCGATCATAACATCCGTGATAGGAAGTGGGAATTCGTCCTTTGGACAGGCGGCATTAAGATCGCGGAAATCGATGCATATCCGGACTTTACCATTCTTCTTAGGAACTGGAACAATGTTGGCTACCCAATCTGGGTGTTGTTCTTCCCTCACAAAACCTGAGTCTATAAGCTTTTTAACTTCTGACTCGATTGATTCCATGATCTCTGGACGAAACCTACGTTGTTGTTGTTTAACGGGTTTTGCGTCCGGATCAATGTTGAGACGGTGCACGGCAACCTTCGGGTCAAGGCCAGGCATATCTTCATAGTTCCAAGCGAAGACATCTATATATTCTCGGATGAGAGATATAAGGTCTTCCTTCTCGGTGGATGATAGGTCTTCGGCTATAAAGATGGGCTTGGGGTCAGACTCATCTCCCATGTTGACTTGGATCACTTTATCTTCAGTGGGTGGTTCACGTTGTTCGAAACGCATATCCCACAGGATATTGAGACGCTTGATCCAAGGATCATCAGTCGATTCCAATAATTCCTCGTCACCCCCTGCGTCTTCGTCTGGATGACTTGTTGAAACCATGTTCACAGTCAAGTTTTTAAAGAAGGGTCCAACGCTGACGTCGGACTCGTATGATGATATTCCGGATGATTGGTCATGACGTAAGTAATTACTGATTTCGTTTTCCGAGGCGGGGGGAGGTGTGACATAACCCACACCCCTTCTGATTTTTTGATAATAATCCGGAGGTTTTCCTTCAGGAGTGAGAGACATCCGGATCGGTGTTCGTCTTCCCTTCCCGAAGTTCAGGCCCTATTTCTGATTAAAATTATACCCCATTCGTTTCATTAAGTATTTAGAATTGGGTTCATGGTAATGGAATTGGGGAACCCCATCGTCTTCTTCCGAACTTTCACGTTGGAGTGGTTCGGATTTGACTTTACCAAAACAGATCGGCTTCTGCCCTCTCCTTTTGGATGGGACTTTGAAGAAAGCCTTCTGTGCGTCCTCCACTTCTTCATCCGAAGCGAAAGATGACTGGATTGGTAAGGTGAGTGACGCCTCGGTGCACAGTACGTGCCATGGGTTGGTACCTGCACTAGAATCATTCTCTATTTGTTTATTTTTAAGAGGGATATCAGACAAGTACGCTAAAATAGAATCTTCATTAATGAACCACTCGCCCTCGCTCGGTACATCATTATTATTCTCACCCTGACCCATTACATCAAAGTTTAACTCCCAAGGACAATCTTCATCGGGATCTGGTTCGATGTCAGCTTCATTGCCGCTGTCTACATCTTCTTTCTCTTGGGATTCCAAGTAAAAGATAGAGTCGGTATGGAAGTTTTATATCCCTCGGAAGGGGTATTTTTCTGCAATCAAGGTTCTGACTTCGCCCTCGTCATTGGCGTACTTCATAACCTGATGCAAAGTAGATGGGACAATGCGGTTTGCATGTATCCACGGTCGTCCCAGCAAAAGATTGTAGGACGTGTCCGCATCTATGATGTAGCATGCTACTTCAGACTTAAGATCTCCGATCTGACATCTGAGTTTGATCTTTCCCAGGGGTCGGGTGCTGTTTGCATTGAACCCGAAGATAGTAGTCTGGGTGGTGTGCAATCGGTGCATAGGAATCCCTAAGACCTGCATGACCCTGTAAGGCATGATGCTGAGCGCTGAGCCTGGGTCAACCTGAACACGACTGATTTCAGAGGATCCAATATACCCTGTGTAGTATAGTGGTCGGTCATGTTCATGTTTGACCTGCATGTCTTCTTGCGTGAACGATATGCAGGGTAGACTCCTCGCCGCTTGCAGACATTGTAGACACGTTTGATCATCAGAGGCTTCGGGAGCCGGGGTGACTTGGGTGATGAAGCTCTCTGTATTCTTTAAAGCTTCGATCAGAGCTTCCTTGGTAGTTTTGGATAACTTCAGGAGCTCATACAAGGTAATCCTGGCCGGTATGTTGGCCAACTGTGCCATAACGTTGAACTGGAAAGGAGCACTTGATTCTCCGGTTTCCTGGTGGAGATTCCTGTGGAATCGGAGCTCCTTCTGTTTTCCTTTGTCCACTGGCTTTTTCGGCACAGAATCCCCAGTGTCTTGGGGCTGTTCTTCGATCTCTGGAGCATTCTGGCCATAATCCCTCAGGTAAGCTTTCCCTGACCGAGTGCCAGGATTGCCTTCTGGGTATGCTGCTAGAACAATCCTCTCTTCTTCTGAATCAGTAAGAGGTCTAAGGTGGTCATCATTTTCAGTAATGGAGGGGCTAATCATGTTGGAAGACATAGCCTTGCCTCCCTTCTTTTTGGACGAGGTGTTCATCCATTGTTGATCTCCTAGCAGATCAGGGTGGACCCACATGATTTCCCCTTTTGGGGTAGTGAGGGGCACCAACCCCCTGTCCTTCTGACTATGCAAGTCAACATTCTTCAGACGCATTTCTCCCTTGCGAATGGGGACGACGCCGTTCGCAGTTACTACCGGGGGGAAGTCACCGAATTGGACCGCTATCATATTAGTGGATACGGTCTTCTGCTCTTTGGTAGGATGTCCAAGGAATCTGTGATAACGACAATAGTTGGGGTCATCCACTTTCCCTGCTTCATCCGGCTTCCTGACCTCGGGCAATTGTAGCTTATTGTTCTTTCGGAGCAGCTGGAACAAAGTATCTACATGCTCCTCCTTAAACGAGTACTGCTTGGGCGCTCTTTGTTGATTTGGTGCCTTGCCTTGCTTATTCGGCGGTGGTACTCGTGTGTAGTCGGCTGCCAAAGTCTCCTTTCCCTTAGACCGCTGTGCATTTTGCTGATTGCGTTGCTGCTGCGGCTTGGGTTGTGGTATTTCTTCAGCTTTGACACGCGCCACTATCTCCTCAGCTTGTTCTCCTCGTGAAACTAGTTGTCTCCAGGAGCGACATTCTGCCACCCCCATTTGAGCAAGGAGCTGGGTCTGCATGTTGTGCCTGCAAGTTTCAACCAGAGTTGATTGTGTCATACCTGAGGGGCATCGTAATGCCATGCTGCGGAATCTTTCCACATGGGCCTTGATAGACTCTCCTTTCCTTTGCTTAGTGGCAAGAAGAGTTGGGACTGAGACCTCTGTATCGTCCTCAAAGAACCTGGCCAAGAATAGCCTTTCCAGGTCTACCCATTTCTGGATAGATCCGGCAGGCAATTTCATGAACCATTCGAAAGCGACACCTTTAAGGGTACCGATGAATAGCCTGGTCAGGATGGCGTCGTTTGCTACCACATCCCCAGTTTGGGACTTGAAGTAGTAAATGTGCTGATTAGGCGATCCTGTACCATCGAACGGTTGCAAGGTAGGAGCCTTAAACTTCGGTGGGTAGGGAGCTGTATCCCACTCAGCAGGGTAAGGCCGCACTACCCCTTCTTCGCGGAGTTCGCTTCTGTTGGCGATTGCGTTAAGGCGAGCCTCCAACTCATCCACCTTGGTAGATTAAGGGTGCAGTTCTTTCTCCATCTCTTTCTCACCTTCAGAAGAGGATCCCAAGTTGTGAGTCTCACGATCTGAATATTCGTGCACTTTTTGCTTTCCCTTTGAAGTTGTTCTCCGGGAAGACTCAGGTTTGTGGACTTTTTCAGCAAGAAGCTGAGCCAACATATCCTTTAACTAGAGAAGTGTCTCCTGCTGTGCCTGGATCATGACATGATGTTCGTCCACTCTTTTGGCTATGTCTTCATGGTTCCCTGTCGTGTAAGCGGAGACCTCCCGTGCTCCGACAGAGCTTGAAGATTGAGATTCTGCTATTGCCGAATGTTCATCACTTGTTGCAATGCCCTTGGCTAAATTTTGATAGTTAACCGGACGAATCGCTCCTGTCCGAGTCCGAGTATTCTGATATACTCCTTCGAACTGGTCACAAATTTCTCGGACAGTCGGGGGATGACTCTCTTGTGACTCATCGGAGTCAGTATGCGAAGCTTTCCCTCGGCCGATCATATTGATAGTGACCTGAGGGTATTCCGCTTCAGCTGTCTTCTTTCTGTAGCGGCGTTGTCGTTTGGCAGGCCTAACGACGTTCGTCAATCTGTCGAATACGGACTGCCGAGGGGCGGATGCACGAGATAAGTCTCTCACACTGACATGAGTGAGCTGCTTGTGCTGTTGATTTTCCTCTCGACAACAATTCCCGCAGATCAGGAACTTGGGAGGAAACTTTCCCCGGGCTTGGAGGTGGAGATGGAACCCCCTGCCCTTGGGTAGGTGAGATTGGTTCTTGTCGAACGTGGATTTTGAAGCCACACTGACTTTTTTGAACCTGACGGACCTCTTGAAGATCGCGTTCTTGAGAAGTAACGCGAGGGTCGCGTTGGGATTTGGAAACACTAGGCTGAGGCCTGCGTTTAAATGATGAACCTGAACTCTGAGAGCCAAGTTTTGGTTGAACGCGCCCTTAGAGGGTCGCGTTTAGATTGAACGCGTCCCTGGGGGTCGCATTTAAGTTGAACGCTCCCCTGAGGGTCGCGTTTGAGTTGAACGCTCCCCTGAGGGTCGCGTTTGAGTTGAACGCTCCCTTGAGGGTCGCGTTTGAGTTGTGAAACAGACTCTTTAGAGTCATGTTCTGTTGGAACGCGCCCCTGGGGGTCGCGTTTGGTTGAGGGTCGCGTTTAGGTTGAACGCGCCCCTGAGGGTCGCGTTTAGGTTGAACGCTCCCCTGAGGGTCGCGTTTGAGTTGAACGCTCCCCTGAGGGTCGCGTTTGAGTTGAACGCTCCCTTGAGGGTTGCGTTTAAGTGGTGAAACAGACTCTTGAGAGTCATGTTCTATTAGAACGCACCCCTGGGGGTCGCGTTTGGTTTTGGCAGCTCTGCTCTGGGGGCTGCGTTTTGAAGTAACAATGCGCCACTCAGGATCGCGTTTGAGCTGTATCAGCCGAGGCTCATAGTTAGGCTCGTTGCCACGCAGTGAGCGTTCTTCTTTGGGAACACTAGGCTCGGTTGGATTTTCCGAAACGCGATCTTCGCGTTGGGCCAACAATCGGCTTTCTCGTAAGTGTGCTCGTCGTATGGATCTTCTCCGTCGGCGAGCGGCGTTCTTTTTGGCTTGTTTCAAAGCCTTAGCAGCAACGTTGTTGACGTTTACAAGACTCGTCTCCTCCAGAGGCCGTTTGTGGCCCGAAGCATGTCTTGCTGACGCGGACGTGGGATTCTCCGCCAACAAGGCTAATTTGAGTTCCTGACCGAAGGAGAGGGCTTTCTTCGGCACGTCAACAACAGAGTTAACCTTGTTGAAGGTCTTGCGGGTATCTTGCTTAGCCTTGGGGCTAAGTGATCCAGAGGATAATGCTTCCTCGTATTTTGCTTGATCAAACTCCACAACGAGAGTTTCTACTGTTGTTCCGAAACCGTTCGACTCATGTTTGAACAAGTCAAACGCCCAATCTGGCGTTCAGAACCCAACTTCGCTTCTTAGGATTGAGACGCGAGGTTGGGTGTTAGCTGAACACCATTGAACGCGAGGGTCGCTCACGTTTGGCTTGTGCATTGTCGACGCGAGGGTCGCTGTTGGTTGAACACCATTGAACGCGAGGGTCGCTCACGTTTGGCTTGTGCATTGTCGACGCGAGGGTCGTTGTTGGTTGAACACCATTGAACGCGAGGGTCGCTCACGTTTGGTTTGTGGCTTGGCGACGCGGGGGTCGCTGTTGGTTGGACACCATTGAACGCGAGGGTCGCTCACGTTTGGCTTGTGCATTGTCGACGCGAGGGTCATCGTCATTTCCCATATTTGTAACGCGGGGATGACATCCGCGTTTCAGAAGGAGCTTTTTGACTTGTAGCTTCTTCTGTGAAGCGTTGCGAGGACCGTTGTTCAGTAATCCTGGCTTTAGCTGTTGTGGAGTGTGAAAGTCGTCAGATTGTAACTTTCACTGTAGATTGTGAAGATTGCTGAATAGAGTTTTCATCCGTTGTCGGAAGTGTCGTTGAATTGTAACTCCTCTCGATCTATGTGAAAAGCCCTCCATTCGCAACTTTCGTTAACCGACCCGAAAGCTATTTGATGGTAGCTTTCGTTGTAGGAGCTAGACGGGAATCAACATCCATAGTGTTTTGAAGATGAATATTTGCCCACAGCTCTCTACCAAACAACTATCTGATTGTATGTTTCGGTTGTCGGCGCGAAAGCTATTTGATTATAGCTTTCGTTGTGAGAGTTTGACGGGAATCAACATCCATAGTGTCTTGAAGACGAATATTTGCCCACAGCTCTCTACCAAGCAACTCACCAACTAAGTCCAGCCTTTTATTTCTGAAATCATCCCACTACTCATCAGCATCTCTAATAGTTGTTAATATAATATTAGTGCTGTTGTCGCAGCCATCAAGATCAATCATCTCAGAAGTGAGGTCGTGTTTGTGGCGATTGTGGAGTTGTGGATGCAGTGATTGGGAAGTCGTCTGATTGTGACCTCCATTGTCGGAGCTTGTTTGGATAAGCTATCTATTGTGATTTTTAGACAGCCTACACTAACGCTTTTGAGAGTTTCAATGGTATGCTTAGGGGAGCACGTAGTATACCAATATAGTTATTAGTTGTAAAAATATTTTACAGACTTAATAAATTCTTACTTAGATGATGCACACTTGGAGCAAATATCCCGTCAAAGTTGATGCCGAAAGTTGAAGGCATATTAGCAAATCGGCTTGTGCAGAATCTAAGACTTCATCCGGGATGTCTTTGTAAAGCTTGAAAGACTCGAGAATGGAGTGTTCTGCCAGAAAATTAGCTATTGCTTGACTCTTAACTGCTTTCTGCGGCATAAATATCATGTCGTATTGTGATAGCAATATCACCCATTTTGCTAACGTGGAATTTAGTGACCCAGGTTTCGTCAGGAGTATTCATAGAGGATTGACTCTTGAAATGACTATAGGGGAGTAAAATTGGGTCTCGATACAAGATTTGTATTAATTGAATGGTTTTTACAAATCAATAAAATCCAAGATTACAATAGAAGCAGAGAGAAGGCTCTCCTCGTTAAACGTGAGTTCTTCGGTAGCGATAGGATGCCTTCCTTGATGCTCTTGTTGAATTTAATTCCCTTGGACGATCCGATCAAAATTACAGTTGAGCTTCAGTACGTAGTAGAAGCTCTTGTGTGATTGAGTTCGAATATATCCGAGCTTGATGAATATCAAGGTCGAATGCTTAGAGCGGCTATGATGTAAGAGTTTGTAATGAGCTTAAGAGTCTCAAATCTGAGAGTTTAGATTGAGTCTACTTCAATAATTAAAGAAAAGAGCCAAGAATGTTCTACCTAACAAGCCAATGAGAGAGCCTCTATTTTAAGAGTCTTAAAAATACCAAACTTCTCAATCAAATTGTTAGCTGAACCCCTTTCATGTTGACAAATGGGTCCTATAAATAGGCAAGGGAATGCATGAGTCATCCCTCGATTTGTGGGATATGACCACTAATATGAGTAAGGAGTAACATACTCCCCCTATAGCTATGGGATGTGACCACTATAGGTGTGATGGGAGCCATGCCTCATTACCCAGGACATGAAAAGTGGGTGTGCCCACTCCCATAAGCAAACAGCCGCTTGCACTATTCAAGTGGGGCTGACAGGCTTATAGGCAAGCTTGAGAGTTGCTTGAACGTTCAGGTGAGCTTGCAGGCGAGCTTAGAGAATAGGTGAGGTCAACTGGCGGGCCCCTCGAATGTGTGAACTGACATTCATTGATAAGCTGAGTTCGTGCGGGCGAACTCACAACAAACGTGCTTGACTCGTTCAGGCGAGCAAGGTGTTCAGGCGAGGTCGAGCTCATACTGGAAAGCTCGATAATCGGGCAAGCTTGATAATTAGGCAAGCTTAACTCATGCTGGTGAGTTAGGCAAACATGCAAGATTGACGAGGTTTGGCACGTGCAAGCGAGCCAAACAAACAGGCGAGGTTTAGCTCATGCAGGCGAGCCAAACAAACAGGTGAGCTTGACTTGTGCTGGCAAGTCAAGCAAACAGGCGAGGTTTGATCTTCTTGATGTAAAGGTAATTTTTATTGCCTACAAGACATCTTTTAAAGTTTTCAGACCTACATTAGGTTTCATGTGGTCAAGAATACTTTGAATGAAGAGGATCATTGTTCATTGGTTTGGGTGAACTTGATCCCCTTGGTTGAGTTGAGCTCTTCAGGTGAGCTTGATGAAGTGTAAGAGAGCTCGAGTCTTCAGGCGAGCTCAAATCATTGGCATGTGAGCTCCTAATGTGCAGGCGAGCTTTAAACATCGTCAGGCGAGCTTCGTGCTTGCAGGCGAGTTAGATCACTGCAGGCAAGGCCCAAGTTGGTGGCGAGTGAGCCACGTGTTTTCGGGTGGTTTCTTATGCTTGCCAGCTAAGGGGACGTGGACACATCAGATCATATTAAATATGATCTGACGGGGTGGCCTCGTCTTCATGCACTCGATCTGAGCCGTGGAATTGGGGGCACCTTTGATCTCAACCGTTGTCTCAACGAGAGATCCAGACCGCTAATTTTAGCAATTTGATCTCGACCGTCGATTTGAATACGAATCACCTTGTCGTTCGAGTTTTGAATCTAGACCGTTCGATTTAAGGCTTGCCCTCGACCGTTCGATTCTAACTGTCGACTTTGAATTGCTACAGGCGATCTGAGCCATTGGCTTTGGTTGAGATATTGAATCTCAACTGTTGAAGCTTCGCCTATATAAAGCCTTCATCTCCCTCCTTAGGAGATTATCGTGGTTTCAAAAACCGCTCACATCTTCGATGAGAATAGAGCGTGCTCTCTCCTCATTTCCTCTTGACGTCGAGATGGACCCCAAATCGAAGAAGGTTTCTATCAAGGGGAAGGGGAAGGCTTCCTCTTCTACAGTCACCGCTGTTACAACCACCTTTTGCATGGCCTAAACCATTATGGTGAGTTTAGGGGAATGCAGGTTGGGACTGAACCCATGACCGAACAAGATGAAGAAGATGAACCGTATTTTTTCATCTTCTATAGAGAGCTTCGTCTACTCAGGTGAAGTTTTGCTATCCAGACGAACTTACTTGTCAGGCAAGCTCTGCATTGATTAGGCAAGCTTCTACCTTTGTCAGGCAAGCTCTGCTTTGCCAGGCGAGCTCTGCTTTTGTTAGGTGAGGTTCTACCCTTGTTAGGTGACTCTGCTTTGTCAGGCGAGCTTCTGCCTTTGTCAAGCGAGCTCTACTTTGTCAGGAGAGTTTTGCTTGTCAGGAGAGCTCTGCATTAAGTGAGCTTAGCTTGATGGAGCTTGCCTACACATGGCAGGTCGCCTGTTTTAAAGACTTAGAAAATTTTCAACTTTGGTCTAAAAATCTCTAACTTCTCTTATTTTGTTTTGCATCTGCATTCTCTAACGAAGCTCTTCTGGGGGCCAGTACCATTGGTCTTGCTGGTGGTACGGGCTTCTCAGCCATGCCTTTCCCGCTACTCAACCCTGTGCCAGTGTTTGACGCTGACAAATCTGCGGAGCAGATGCAAAAGGTGTCTGAGGGACACTACTTGACGCTGCGTGAATTGACTACTGATGTAGCGCTGATGCACAATCAACGTCGGGAGATGAAAAACCCTGACTTTCTATTTGGTGATGTCATGGCTGACCCAACTATCCTACTTCTCGGTGAGAGTAGATGGCTCCGCATGGTGGATGGCGCCCGATATTTCCTTTCCAACATGATGAGGGGATTTTCAATGGTGGAGATTCGCTCACTCTTAGTGCCAAGAGTGATGAACTAAGACCTAACCCCTACCCAGGATGGAGTGACCTGCGGAACCTTCACAGGATCAAAAGCGGGATTTAGCATTGATTGCTTCTACAAGTACGTCACTGCTCTGCATCCAGGTCTGCTGCAGAGTGAGTTACCGATGGAGGAGACAGTTGCGGTGGCGGAGACCTTCCGTCATCACTTCTTTAGAGCTGGGGGGCAATTTCCCCCCAAACACTTCAGGGCTCCAGGGTGGATCCATTCCTCAGCTGACAATAGTCCCTGGTGGTTCAGGATCACAGTGTTCATCTTAGAGGAGAACTCCAACATGTAGGGTACAGAGTTGTACTCTGCCATCAGGGTCACACAATATGGCCTAAAGATCAACGCCTCCCAGTTCCAAAGCATATTGGAACTATATTGCCCGGACAACGTCACATTTTTCACACCCAATGGATAATTAGGTCAGACACTTCATAAAATGTATGAAGTGTCGGGATTACCAATGAGGGACTTTCCCTATGAAGAATATGTTCTAGGCCAGCGAGAGATCAAGTATCTCTCTGAAAAGCTTCCCCAAGTGATGGAGACCCTCTAGGAACTTCTCTGCCATTACCACATCTATTTGAATATCGTCGGGGTAGTAGATCATAAGGGTAAGAAGAAGAGGACTCCGGGAATCAGTCATAAGAATTGGGTTGATTACCTCTTCTAAAATACTAATGATAAGAAGATGCACATCCTACCATTGTATACTTATGATCGTATAGAGGTGGAGAAGAGAATATTCGAGGGTAAGGTCGTAGAAACCCTCGAACATGATGAAGGAGGATTCAGAGTGGGGACGACTTTTGTATCATTCCACCACCAAGCTGAGCCCCTGATATCAACTAAAGCCCTACTTGTCGGGTATCTCATGTTATGGTTGAAAAGATGTGTGGTCCCCACACACTCTTTTGAAGTGATCCCGATAGAGGTCGTCTATCCCACGGTTCGTTTGGCCTATAGACGATCATATGCATTGTTGCCAGCCATGGTAGCATGCATACAAAGTGGACTCCAGACCCTGACGACATAGTTCTGTAGAGTGTTATTTGTTAAGGCAGAAAGAGGAGAAGAGATAGCTAAAACCCCCAATCCCCGTGTCAGCTTGCCATATACCTACTTGATGGTATGGTATGTATTACATTGTGAGTGCCTGATGAGTGTGTCGGCTACACGATAGGAAGAGAAGCTAATTCCCTTTGTTCAGAGGTTGGAGAAGTATTCATGGAAATATAAGGACATTGCTGAAATGAGAAGGGTTTTATCCTTCTTCAGCCATTATGAATTTTACCGGTGCTTTCCATACTTCCCGGGTAGAGGATACGTCGAGTCTCTTCGGGATGCATCGACAGGAGACAACCACACCGCCTTAGGTGGATTCTAATGGCTAGTCAACATTTGACTAGGCTATCATGTCATAATCTATCATGTCCATTGGACGGGCTCATTGTGCTACATGGAGCCCTATCTTCCCTGCAGGTTTTCCCGTCAATTCGGGTATGATCAAATGTACGTAGGGAATATCAACTCTCGATTAAGTTATAAGGGAGGGTTGATGGATGGCACGAGGTTGGTTCTAGACCCACGCAGGGTGCATTGGATCGTGTTTCGAGTTGCCGCTCAGGGACCGCATGCTCTGCCATACACTTACATATTATAAGTAGTATCAGAGCACAAGTGCAACTCCAGAGGGGTTCAATCCCCATGAATCTTGTATGACGGTGCAGAGGCGTCACTCGAGAGCAGCTCCTCTCACATCGAGGTGAGGCGATCATCGATAGATTGAGGATCCCGAGGTGGCTCCTGTCGAAGAAGTCCCCCAAGAAGATTGGGAAGAGGAGCATGGGGGGTTGGGTCACACCCTAGTATTAGACCTCCTGACTCAACAGGATCTCTCTCAGCTTGAGTCTTTTAGAGATCAATAGGTGGCTGAGGAATTGGCTCTCAACTAGAGAGCACTTGGAGTAGGTTAGGGGTGCCCTTGCCGAACGTATGCAGATGTTGGACTTTGCTCCTGCTCTCCCGGCTTCGTTGAAGCGTAAACGGGGGGAGCGTGTCGGCGCTTCTGGAGAGAGGGCGGCCAAGAGAGCTCGCCATGAAGAGGTGGCCACAGATGTTGATGTTAGGGTCACCGGTACCGTAATAGGATCAATTCTATCAGCGTCGGAGGCCACTACACTGATGCTCGTTGCTGTTCAACAAGCATTGGCCTTGCACGATCAAGCGCTCGTGTCGGAAGGTAAAACATCCTCTTATTCTTCCTTCGATTATAGGATCAAATTCTATCACCTCACATTTGTTTAGACTTATCGCAGGAACGATGAATGCGTCGATTCACACCCCCTCTGATGAGGATGAGGAAGAGGAGGAGCCACTCAACTATTCAGGTGAGGGTGACACTGACTCTTGTTGCTCTCCCGACGTTGACTCTCTGGTTGGGACTTAGGAATCACAAGTCCTCTTCCCGCTCAAGTGCTAACTGCTGTCGCTCCATGTATCTTGAATTGTTTATCTTTTTTACTTTTTGGAAGTTATTTTAGTAAATAAGCCGATCCTTATTTGTTTTTGCAAGTGGCATGGCTCCCGAGGCTGCGTGAGAGTGGAGCACCTTGTTGGGAGCTACTCGTGCAGGAGCGTTAGCTTTACCTTGACCACATGTCATTGACCAAGTGGATCCCCTCACCGAGACAACAACTCGAGCTGAGAAGGCGGCTATTCAGGAAGAGGAGGAGCCGATTCCAGAAGAGGCACCAACTAAAGGAGAGAAGTTCCTTGTTGGCCTTCTTGTTTTGATGATGATTTACAAATAATTTACATCTAATATTGTTTGTCTAGTGTTTGTGTTTTATATTTATTCTAGACAAACAATATGTTGGAGGATGGATGGATTCCGCCATAACGATCATATCAAATGGAGGTTGGCAGAATAGTAGGTGAAGCTATGTACAATTCAAGTTCAAGATCCAAATTCAAGCTTTATCCGCAAGTATACCAAGTCGATCTTATTAAAGATCAAGATCTAGCTTAGGTAACTTAGTTTAGGTTTTATATTATGTGTGTTAAGTACCTTAAGTTCAATATCATATACACACACGTATTTGGTTTCTATGTATATATTTAGTTATATATATACATGCATGGTTTTGGGTTTTCATGTTTACAAATATGAAATTACATATTTCATATCTATTATTGTGTTTTGGTTTAACTACTTAGATATGAAACAAATATATTTTCATATACATACTCATATGTTTCATTTTCTATTATATTTGTAAAAATATTGTATTCTTAGTTTTTGGACTTAACAATAATGATATACATATTTTATTAAGTCTACATAATCATTGTGCAAAGTTTCAAAATATGGTTTAGCCAAAATGTTAAACTTCACATGTTTACATTTTCATGTTTTGGCCTATTTTGTAAAATAATGATATTTTTTATTTGGGAAGTCCTTTTTGGAAACCAGTTATTGTAGCATGTTTATTATCATGTTTACAATCATTCTCCAAAGTTTTATATTTTTTGGAATTTATTTGATATTTTTAAACAGTGTTTTAAGATCAGAAAATAACTTTCAAAACCTGATTTCTTGTATCAGTTCATGGTCGACCACCACGGTCGACCGCGCTTGTATTCTTTTTTGAGTAGTCAGCAGAGACTTTTACGGTCAACCGCCACGGTCGACCGTCAGCTCAAATTTTCCCACGTTCGACCGCCACGGTCGACCGCCAAAGTCTTTGGAAGTTTTCTGAGATTCTGTAGTGCCTCGCGGTTGACCGCGAGAATTTCACGGTCGACCACCGATAGCCCAACGGCTATATTGGGTACAGAATCTGTTTCCTGTTTTTCTAGTATTTTTGTTGTTTTGTTTGGGGTTTTGGCTGTTGGTTTCTCTTCCTATATAAACCCCTCAACCCCTCTTTTATCAGCAACCCAATGAAAAGTTTTAAAGAAGTTTAAAAGAGTTTTAACAAGGGTTTTTAGTTGGGTTCAAAGTCTGGTTGGTTTGAAGATTGTTTTACAAGTGAAGAAGATCATTTACAGTGTTTGAACTTCATTTCAATCCACCTCTCCATCTTGTTTTTCAGAGAAGAATTTCTAGACTCTATTTCTAGCTATTTATTTTTTTGTTCATAATTTCTATATGCTAGATTCTAATTGAGTTTAGTTGATTTGATTTCACTCATTGTTTACACACATCCATTTGAGCTTATTGTATTTATATACATAGTATATTTGGGTTGGAGAGAGTTGTAACAATTGAGTTTGAGCTTTTATTGTGTTCTCATCCATATTAGAGAACAATCATTCTTTGTATTGTGCTTAATTGTGAGATCACTTTGTAATACACTTGTACACCAAGAGGAGTGTGTGGTGAGAGTCGGGGATCGTCCCAAGAGGAGTGGCGTCGGTTGACGAACCTAGGGAGAGGTTGTAACTGAGCACTTGAGGGAGACACGGCTAGGTTCAACACTTGTGAGGGTGTAGAGTGGGTTTGCAAGAGTGTGAGTTGTAGAGTTTTCGGTTAGCTAGAAAACCAAGTGTGTAGAAGTTCCGGCTTCCAAACCGGATTGTGATAGTGGATTTCTCCCCGGGAGTGGGGAGCGGGGACATAGGACGAAAGGTCCGAACTCCGTGATTATTTGATTGTGTTTGAGTGTGCTTTGGCGTTTATTCTTATTTGTGCTCATTGCTCATATCGCTATTGTCTCATTATTTTCTTTGCCCACTGTTTTCGCTGAAAGTTGCCTTCATTGCCGAATTCATTATAATTTTAATTGTTTATAAAGAATTCAAATACTCAACAAAAGAAAGAAATAAAGGGTTACAACTCTCTCGAAAATAATGCAAGATCCGTTTGTCGTCTCTTGCTTGCGTGGGTTTTTGGCCAGTGATGGGGATGTCGATATCCGTGGACTACCTGACAATCAGATCAGATCCAATACTCTGTCGATTCACAAAGGAATTTAGAAGCAGAAGCGCTTATCTCGACAACGGAGAGATAATTACTCTTCTTAAGATTACCGCAACGGGATAATCCTGAGGAACGGACACGGGTGATGTAGATCTGAAGAACCTTTCTCTCTTGTATTAAAAAACTCGATCAATCTTCAATCCGGCAGGGCTACGACAATTCTCCAAAATTCTAGATCTGAAAAAATGAGGGTCCTGGGGCTGTATTTATAGGCTCCAAGGAAGTCCAGACGGTTAAAACCGTATAACGGCTGATTTTTAGGGCTGGAGACACCCAAGGGTGTCTCAGCGAGGCCGAGACACCTTTGGGTGTCTCGGCCTTGGCCGAGACACTTTGGGGTGTCTAGCTTGGGCCGAGACACCTCGGGGTGTCTCAACTCAGGCTGAGATGCTTCTTTTTGCATATTCGTCTGTTTCCGCCGTAACTTCTTTATCCGGACTCAGATTTGAGTGATTTGAATTACGCTGGAAAGCTGACGAGGAGATTTATAAGATCCAATGATTAGATCATTATAAATTAAACTAGGATACGAGCGGCGTTTCACCTTTTTGTAAGCGACACGGGGTTCCCGATCAGTTTGTATCCTCGTTATTCTGAAACTCTGTTACTTCACGTAGTTTGTCGATCCACTTTAAGCATTCATCGACGTCAATCAAGCTTCTATGAACTGGATAGTAATGTTCATCATCTTTTCTTAACACCGAGCTGTTCGTGGAGACCTATAGGCAATTTTTGATGCCTACAGATACCCCCTCCAAAGCGTTCCAACCTCATTTCTTTTATAGAAGGGGCTGGAATACTTTAGATGAGATTGGTCCAGCCTTCGGTCGGTGTAAAGGACCTATAGTTAGCTTCAATTCTTGACTCCTCTAATTTTCAATCTATTCGATGTTTTAACGAATAGCTGAAGTTCTTTCGGCGTTGCATTTATCGTCTGGTCGTCATTGGAGTCTCGAATCTAAAACTGATGAGTTGAGTTTGGCTCGTGTTATTGAGTTGACTTAGAACTGACTATCTCCGTTGCATCGTGCTGACTTAGGGTTTCAGATCAGCATACATTGACTTTTTGTCACAACGCGTTGACCGGCGTTGACCTAGGATTTTGGATTGCAATGCGTTGATTGACGTTGACCTAGGGTTACGCGTTAACCGGCATTGACCTAGGGTTTCGGATCACAACGCGTTGATTGGCGTTGACCTAGGGTTATGCGTTGACCGGCGTTAACCTAGGGTTTCGGATCGCAACGCGTTGACTGGCGTTTGTTTTCATCGAAAGTTGCCTTCATCATTGATTTCATTAAAACTTCAAACATTACAAATGAATTCAAACAACAAAGAAATAAAAATTACAACTTTCTTGAAAATAAACACAAGATCCGTTCGTCGTCTCTTGCTTGCGTGGGTCTTTAGCCTGTGACGGGGACGTTGATATCCATGGACTACCTGGCAATCAGATCTGATCCAGAGCTTCGTCGATCCGCGAGGAGATCTAGAAACTTGAAGCGCCTATCTCGATAAAAGCGAGATATTTGCTCTTCTTAGTATTACCACAACGGGATAATACTAAGGATCGGGTACGGGTGATGTAGATCTGACGAAGAACTCTTCTTGCGTTGAAGTGCTCGATCACTCTTGGGTACGGGTGATGTAGATCTGACGAAGAACTCTTCTTGCGTTGAAGTGCTCGATCACTCTTCACTCCGGTAGGGCTTCGCCAATTCTCCAAAAATCCAGATCTAAAAAAATAAGGCCTAAGGCTTGTATTTATAGGCATGAGGGGTTGCGGAGCGGTTAAAACGGGCTAAAGGCCCAAATCTGCCTTGGAGGGTGTCTCTCAAAATCCGGGACACCCCTGGGGTGTCTCAGAAAATCCGAACACCCTTGGGGTGTCTCGGAAAATCCGAGACACCCTTGGGGTGTCTCGGAAATCCGAGACACCCTTGGGGTGTCTCGGAAATTCCGAGACACCCCTGGGGTGTCCTGAAAAATCTGAGACACCCCTGGGGTGTCTCACAAAATCCGAGACACCCCTGGGGTGTCTCACATTGGCCGAGACACTCCGTTGAGGTGCATTCGTCTGCTTCCGCTGTAAATTCTTCGTCCGAACTTGGATTTTAGTGATTCGAAGTGCGTTGGAAGTCTGACGAAGAGTTCTATCAGCTCCAATGGTTGGATTATCTGTAGGATGAACGAGACATGAAGGGCGTTGTTCTTTTTGTAACATTGCGGGGCTCTCGATTAGCCCGTGCCTTCGTTATCCCAAAATTCTTTCAGCTCACGTAGTTCGTCGGTTCACTTAAATCATTCACCAACGTCAGTCGAACTCCTGTAAACCAGATAGTGACGTTCATTGTCGTTCCTTAACACTGAGCTGTTCGTGGAGACCTATAGGCAATTTTCGATGCCTACAGATACCCCCTCCAAAGCGTTCCGGGCTCGTTTCTTTTATAGAAGAGGCTGGAATACGTTGGATGTGATTGGTCTAGCCTTCAGTCGACGTAAAGGACCTATAGTTAGCTTCAACTCCTGGCTCCTTTGATTTTTGGTCTATTCAATGCTTTGACGAATAGCCGAAGTTCTTCCGGCGCTGTGTTTATTGCTTGGCCGTCGTCGGAGTCTCGAGTCTACAGCTGATGAATTGAGTTTGGCTCGTGTCATTGAGTTGACTTTGAACTACCTCCGTCACAATGTGTTGACTTAGGGTTTCAGATCACCGTATGTTGACTTTTTGTCGCAACGCGTTGACTGGCGTTGACCTAAGGTTACGCGTTGACCGGCGTTGACCTTAGGGTTTCGAACGTCAAGCTTTGACTTTTTGGTCGCAATGCGTTGACTGGCGTTGACCTAGGGTTACGCGTTGATCGGCGTTGACCCTAGGGTTTCGAACATCGAAGGTTGACTTTTTGGTCACAACGCGTTGACTGGCGTTGACCTAGGGTTACGCGTTGACCGGCGTTGACCCTAGGGTTTCGAACGTCGAAGGTTGACTTTTTGATCGCAACGCGTTGACTGGCGTTGACCTAGGGTTACGCATTGACCGGCGTTGACCCTAGGGTTTCGAACGTCGAAGGTTGACTTTTTGGTCGCAACGCGTTGACTGGGGTTGACCTAGGGTTACGCGTTGACTGGCGTTGACCCTAGGGTTTCGAACGTCGAATGTTGACTTTTTGGTCGTAACGCGTTGACTGGCGTTAACCTAGGGTTACGCGTTGACCGGCGTTAACCTTAGGGTTTCGAACATCAAGCTTTGACTTTTTGGTCGCAACGCGTTGACTGGCGTTGACCTAGGGTTACGCATTGACCGGCGTTAACCTTAGAGTTTCGAACGTCAAGCTTTGACTTTTTGGTCGTAACGCGTTGACTGGCGTTGACCTAGGGTTACGCGTTGACCGGCGTTGACCTTAGGGTTTCGAATCGTTCGGTGTTGATTAGTATGGATCTTGTTGAAATATCCAACAATCTTGTTGAAATATCCAACAATCGTTCGGCGTTGACCTTAGGGTTTCGAATCGTTCGGGCTCGAATAGGGTTGAGACACCCCAGGGGTGTCTCAACTTGGCCGAGACACCCTTGGGGTGTCTCGGCTAAACCGAGACACCCCCCCTATTTTTTTTTCCTTTTTTTTTCTTTTCTTCTTTTGTTGTTTCCTCCTTTGGCTTTCCTTCTTGTTTTAATCTTGTTTCCCCTTTTGTTTTCCCCCTTCTTTCCAAATTCAAAAGAGAATCCTTTCCTCTTTTAAACTCCTTCTTCTTCCTTCCCTCCATACACCATTGTTTCCCATTAAAACTCCCCTCTTAAACTAAAGACAAATTCGGATTTTTGGTGCCCCCCTTGGCTGAATTTCACCTCTCCTCAAAGCTAGGGTTCTTCATCTTCAAGCTCAAGAGAGTTTCTTGATTTGGTAAGTTCCCCTTCACAACTCTTTTCTTTTTCAAGAAAGATTGTAACTTTATGCTTGTAATAGGGATACAACATGAACCCACATGCCAAGATCATAACTTTTTACTCTCAAGATGATGGGTTGTGTATGCACAAGTATTTGGGGGGTTTTATGCAAACTTACAATAGGGCCGAAATTTGTAGGGGCTTTTGTGCAAAAAGGGGCTGAAATTTGTAGGGGCTTTTATGCAAAATGGGACTGAAATTTTTAGGCTTGGACTTTAGACCCACTTGGCTGCAACTTTGAAGGGTGTTTCATGCAAAAAGACCACAAATTATTGAGGGTTTTATGTGCAAATATGGGCCAAAATTCTTTTGGGGGCTTATTTGCAAAAAAAAAGGTCGTAGAATTGAGGTGGGGTTCATGTAATAAAGGACTGAAATTAGGATGTCCACTTGGTCGAAAATTTAAAGGGTGCTTTATGCAAGAGGACCAAAAGTTGTTGAGGGGCTTATTTGCAAAATTGGCTAAATTTTACAAAAAGGGTTTATTTACAAAATTAACCAAAATTGTGGGGTATTGGGGTGCTAGATGATCAAATATGATGACCATGACCCAAATCGAGCGTGTCCTTGACTCGAATTTAGCCTTGAACACGAGGGGTATTTTGGGTATTTCACCAAAATTTACCGCAAAGATGACAATCGTTGTTTTGCATGCACGAAATTTGCAGGTTTAATTAGACTTCAACTATAAAAATCCTATTTATTCATAGGACTTTAGTTCAAGTTCTTAATTTCTGGTTTAATTAGACTTCAACTATAAAAATCCTATTTATTCATAGGACTTTAGTTCAAGTTCTTAATTTCCCTTTTATATTTCGTGTATTCATATTTTAGATTGTATCTGACTTGCTGCTTTTCATCGCAGGTTTTCGATTCCTCCACGTCGATCTCGACCTCCTAGGAGTCGATCCCGTTCGCAGCCTAGCGAGGAAGAAGTTCCCACAACATCCTCCCCTCCAGCGGCTTCCTTTTTTGGGGGTGAGAATTTTTTATTTCTGTATCCCTGATTGATCCCTTCGCGGGTCATTAAGGAAGAACCGACACCCTCCTTCGCGAGGGTTGAGGTTTCAGGACATTGGTGGTTCCGTACACCCTTGTTTGGCCCCTTCGCGGGTCATTCGAGAAGGGCCGACACTCTCCTTCGCGAGGGTTGAGGTTTCGGACTTGTTTTGTTTAGCCAATTCAAGTCTTCTGGTATATTGGGGCGATCTTGTGTTGTCTTACACCTTGTAGGTCGGTGTATGTTACCACGTTATTTACGTGATGATGCATACCGTTCTTCCAGTGTAAGACACTCAAAATCGTCTCTCCAATCACCCTGTGAATGATTTTATCTCGCTTTTTACGAGATGGATTTTCTGACTCTATCCTTGTCTTGTTGCAGTCGAGTTTCCCGCGGGCAGCCTCCCTCATCATGCCCCTACTGGTTGTAGCAGAGAAGTTTTCTCTTCGGCTTCCATCAGGTAGGCCATTGGTCCACTCCCTCAGTTCGACAGAGTCGGGCAGCCTCCCTCATCATGCCCCTACTGGTTGTAGCAGAGAAGTTTTCTCTTCGGCTTCCATCAGGCAGGCCATTGGTCCACTTCCTCAGTTCGACAGAGACCGCTCCGACGAATCCTGTCGTTTGATACGGGATGGAGGGCGCCATTGCTTACGCCAGCTGATTACGGATGCCTCCTTCACTGCAGATTCTACTTGCACTCAGGCTTTAAAGAAGCCTGGTTTTCTGTTTAGGGATCACACTGAGGATCCTGCTACGTTGACTCTTACCGAGGAGCATTGGCTGAATCTTCATGAGGGAGCTCTCCTGTATATTCCCTCCATTCCTCGTCAATGTTCTTTCACCCATTTGGAGGGACAGGCCGTGGAGCGACAGATGTCTTGGCATCTTACCGATGATGCTGAGCGAGTTCATTGTGGATATACCTCTCATCATAAGACTCCCGGTTCTGCTGGGTATCATTACATCCGTGGTCTTCGACCGGGGATTACGGGTCTTAATACTGCACCCCCAGGCGAGGTATCAGCAGCCGCTCCTACCGTGAAGAACCGTCTGGCTCATCTTGGGAGGAGATTACCTCCACCAGATTTTAGATGCTATGGTTGGGCTTTCTCACAACCCAAGGCATGGTGGACACGCAGATTTGAGGAGCAGTGGATTGTATGCACCTATACGAGCCACCATGTATGGACTCCCGGTCAGCTGCCGCCATTTCTTGGCGTTGTTGGAGACATACATGCCTGACAGTAACACATTCCTGACCAGCGGCGGAGAGTTCGGGTTGGCCTTACACGAGATGCATCAGGTTTCTGGTCTTCCGATGGGGGGTTGTCCATACCAGGAGTACTTTCCCTCGAACCAGCAGTTGGAGTGGTTGAAGAAGGATACTCCCGATATGTACGATACTCTTTGGGATCTCACCTGCCATTATCATACCTCCTTGATCCAGACTTCTCCTCTAGCGAAGAGGAAAAAGCAGATCAGCTTGAAGCAGTTTGCTGTCTATTTGTTCCCGAATTTGGAGGGTGATTCCGGCGAGCCCCTTCGTGAGTTAGACGTCTTGACCCCTACCGCCATTAATGAGTTGATGGAGAAGGCCGAGGCTCGTTCTTACACCATTGCCAGTGCTGAGGGAGCTTTTCCTGCGGGAACCAAGTTTCGTTCGTTCCTCCGCCGTGCACAGAAGTCCATTGAGCCCTGGACTCTGCTAGCAGGTTATCTTGTCCTCTGGTTGAAGAAATGTGTTGTTCCGTACCAGTTATCAGACGCCTTGCCTCTCGAGGTGCTCTTCCCCGCAGTTCAGCTAGCTTATGGGAGGGAGCTTTCTCTGCTCCCAGCGATGATTGCTGGCATCCATTGCGGGCTTAGGTGTCTGGTCAGCGGTTTTACACAGGTGGGTTCTGAACCATCGACCGAGCTTATTTGTCCGAAGGTTGAGCTTCCTTATGCGTATCTAATGGCGTGGCTTGTTCTTCACTGTCCTGACTTGATGTCGGCGCCCAGCGTTGTTGATGTCCCCATTCCTTTCGTGCAGCTGTTGGAGAGGAGCTTCAAGTTCGTAAGAGCTGGGAGTTCTTCAAGTGTTTTCCTCACTTTTCGGGTCGTTATGGTGATGTGCTGATAGATGAGGAGAAACCCAGGAGTAATCGGACTGTTCTCGACGTTGGTTGTTTCCGCTGGTTAGTGAACATCCGTGTTGGGTATCTTGTTCTCCGAGTGAAGAACCGTTGCCACATAGAGCCTTATCTTCCCTGCCGTTTTGCTCGTCAGTTCGGCTATGACCAACTATATGTTTGGAATCCGAGCCGTGGTTTGAAGGTTGAGGGAGGGCTTATTGACGGCGTACGAGCATGGTTATGGACTATGGTGGGCTACACCGGAGCCCACTTTGCTGTTCCTTCATATAGACGCCAGCCGATGATTACTTTTCTCAGTTGCAAGTGGTTCCTTTCTGCCAATGAATCCATAAGTGTGAGGAGTCTTTCAGAGTTACAGTCTGAGCACTCGGTCCAGATCGCTATGATGGCTGCTGGTAAAGCCGAGCTTGCTCGGAAACAGAGGAAGAGGCATGCCAAACCTTCTTTCTCGAACAAAGATGATGAAGAGCTCCTTCCTACTGATGATGATGACGAGACTTCTGCGGAGGAATATGTGGATACAGACACTGACAAAGAAGAACTTGACGCAGGTTTGTCATGCTCTTTGATCTTCTTTCTCAATTTCAATTGGTATCAACGAAAGATCTTGTTCACTTAACGAAATGACCCTTATCATTTCAGGTAGGACAGTCGACGATCATGAGTCGCTTGCTTCCCGTTATGCGAGATTCGGGCCTAGCGGCCAAGCCCCCACGCATGTTGAGATGCGTGGCAAGTCCATGCATGAGCGACCCGTTGGTTTTATGAGGGCTGGTACTCCGAAGAAGAAGAAGACTGCTCATAAACCACACGTCGGCCAGCGTCCCTACGGAGTGGATTTAGGAGACATCGCCGATGGAGAGGAAGGTAACATTTCGTCGTCTTCATTGCTTTAAGATGTCTCACCTTCTGGGATTCGTAATCGTGTTTTATGTTCCAGGGTACTATGACGAGGGCGAGCTTCCACCGGACCCCGTATTCACTGATTCTGATAATATGGATAACTTCATGCAGCAAATGTGCGATGCCATTCGGGATGGTTCCCTAGGCATTGATACGAACCTTGACACCGTACAGGCTAATAGTGTCAAGCCCACCACTCTATGTCCAGGTATATCTAATTCCGATGATACCCTCATCGAGTAGCATTTGGCGGAGTTAGAGAAATTAGGATTCATTATTTTTTTTTTGTGCCTCGCATTCTTTCAGATTTCCTGAAGAACTCAAGCATGGATATTGGGGGACCAGGATTTTCTGTTCCGGCTGCAGGTACTTCTGAGCTTTTCCTTCTTTCCCATCTTCTTGTATATATATCCAACACTTAAATTATTCTACAGATGTCGTGGTAGAAAAGCCAGTTGAGGATCAGACCTTTCATGATGTGGGCTTCGAGGAACGGAGGTGTGCCTCTGCACCAGGTTTCTCGGGACCCGACGCTGGATTATTTGCCGACATGTTGGCTGAACAAGCCACCAGAGGAACTATGGGACACCCTTTGAGAGTGATTCATTCACAGGTATATATCTGATTCCCTTCATTTTGCCTGGTCTTTTATCTGACTAACGAAGGATTAATATTATAGTGCCAGACATTGGGATTAACCCAATATCGATTCCCGACATATCTAGCTCACCTCAGAGTGACGGACTTGCAGGTATGCAGACGACCCTTGGATGTTGTGTTCCCTTTCATTTATCTGATGTTTTTTACTAATAAAGGGGTGTAATCATAGGACCAGCCACTGGGACTGATACCTTTATGACTTCTGGTATCCCTCTTGCATCTGAGGACGATGGACTTGCAGGTATGCATACGATCTCATCATCCCGATTTTCCTTATTTGTCTAAATTTTCATTTTGACTAATAAAGAAGTGTAACTATAGGATCAGCCGTTGTGCCTGATGCCACTATAGTTTCTGGGACTGATAGTTTGCCTGAGAGCGGTGTCTCCGCGCCACAGCCGAGAGGTATGACCGATTTGCCTACAGGGGTTGATATACCCTCCATGACTACTCCTGCAGTTACTTCGGAACCTGTCGGATCTCAGCCTGAGGGGACCCCCGTTAGCATTGGTATGCTCGGAATTTGCCTTTAAGTTTTCTTATCGCATTCGATAATCTCTTACCTTTCCACACTGTCTCTTGTAGGATCCCGATCATCTCTATATGAGCGTGTCCGCGCCCTCTTGGCTGATACCGATCCTGACAAAGATATTTTTCGTACAGATCTCGGCCTTTTTACCGTCTTTTATAACGGCATGATCGAGAAACTTCTTCATCGAGGATATGGTTTCGATCAGTTTAGGCGTTCCTTCTCTCGTCACATGCCGATGTTCAGAGAAGAAGGGTATCCAGAGTTGGCCGATTCCTTCACTGTCGATTTTGCTGTTCTGGAGTTGGAGATCCGAGAGTTGAAGGAGCTGAAGGCCAATGGGGTTTCTTCCTTCATGTCCTCTCAGATGGAGCATAGGCTGGCACAGTGGCGCGACCTGAGATCTTCCATCGGCAGCGAGCTCCAATCACATGAGCGTTCAGTTGTGCAGCTGATGGCTACCGTGGCGAGGAGGGATATAGATAGGGCCGAGCTACTCCGCTCTATGGATTCCGGGCGCGAGGAAGTGGCTAGGTTGAAGGAGGCCTTGAAGCACGCCGAGGAGTCCATTACTATCATTGCAGAAGACCTGGCTGGAGTAGAGCATTCTCGTGGACAGGCCCTCGAGAAGCTAGGATCTACACAGGAGAGATTGATGAAGCTGAAGGATGAAGCCGTGAAGATCTTGAGCAGTTCTGAAGAATCCGTCCGAGCTGGTCTGCAGACAGAACTTGAGCAGAGTTATATAGATAGGCTCTCTAGTTTAGAGTCTCATGTTCTTAGCCGTCAGCTGCCTTCGGGCTAACGAGCTTTTTATTGTATGCTTTGACTTCCATCTAGGTAATAGGGACTCCGCATTTTGGATTCCTTTATGGTATTGTCTTTATTTTATTTTGAACCCAGCGATGCTAAGATTTACAGTGATTTTGGCAAACCCAGCCATCAACGGCGTTGATATGTCTTTACCGATTACCGTTTGAATCGGACTAGCATGTGTAGTTATTAAAACCCGCCTCACATGTAACGTTGTTGCTAGAGAATTGCTTTTCTTGCTTGATGCTATGATTTGAATACATAGGCTTAACCATTTCTTATAGGGAAAAGGTACCCCGCGCCGCGTATTAGACGACGACCTATCCCTTCTTAGCCTTCGGGATAAAATTCCCCAGGCTTAGACCCTGGTGTCTTTTTCAATCGGCGAAAGACTAAAACCGGCAATGTGTGTAGACAAGACTTTGGGATTTTTTGGCAAACCCCCAGCCTTCAACGGGTTTGATGTGCCTTTACCGATTACCGTTTGAGTCGGGCTAGCATGCGGATTGTCTAAATCCGTTCCGCATGTAACGTTGTGCTTAGAGAGTGAATCCTCTGAGACTTTGTGCTATGATTCCGAATACATAGGCTTCGCCTTTGTTATGGGAACAGGCTACCCGGCAACACGTGTTAGGTGTTGACTCGTCCTTACTTAGGCTTCGGGATAAAATTCCCCAAGTTTAAACCTTGGTGTCTTTTTCAATCGGTGAAAGACTAAACCGGCAACGCGTGTTAGGCGTAGACTTATCTCTATTTAGGAGTTGAGATAAAATTCCCCGTGCACCAAGTGCTCGGATTGGAAGTTGGGAATTGTGTCTTTTATCAGAATAAAGACGGATTGGGAAACGGGAGAGGAAGAATTTTATATTCTATCTCCCGGGACTGAAGAGGAAGAATTTTATATTCTATCTACAGTCGGAAAGGAAACTCAAGGTGGGATCTCCACCCCCAGAATCCGAAAAGATGAAACTAAGAGTGGGATCTCCACTCCGAGAATCGGAAAAGTTCAAACGGCCCTAACTTTTATAGGATTGGTCATTTGAATCAAAAGAATCCTTCATTCATTGAGGAGAAAGCCCAATTTCGACCCTAACTTTTATAGGTTTGGTGGAAAAAAAAGAATCCTTCATTCATTGAGGAGAAAGCCCAATTTCGACCCTAACTTTTATAGGTTTGGTGGAAAAAAAGAACAAAGGCGGATTTTCGTTTATCGAAAAGGAATAACTCGGTCTTAGTCCTAACTACTCGTAGGCTTGACTAAGTGAGATTGGGAACAATCCTAACTTTTATAGGTTTGACTGTTCGAATTGAAAGTGGACCTCTCGTTCATGGAAAGAATCGAGAGAGGAATTTGGCTTTGGTCCTAACTTTTATAGGTTTGACCTGAAAGCAAAGAGAGTAGAATACAGGCAGCGATGAAAATGCCAACTCGTATTATCACTCAAAGGAAGACTTTAACGCTAGGTGATTAGGACCTAACATGTTGAGTCTGAGAAATGCCAATGACTGGCAGATAGAAATGTTGGTAGATCCACCGTCGATTAATTTGATCAGCGGATGGTTTGGTGAGGAAAGATTAACCTATCCAAGGATTGAATCTCGTCTCACAAAAATAGCTCATAAGAGTTAGAGAATTTGACAATAAGAAGAAACATTCCGACATTCAGAGTTCGAACGTGGATTTCTTATTCATCATTTCTACAGTGACTGGGTTATCCCTAAGAATACCCCATCTGGTATTCTTCTGGGAACTTCCCGATACATTGGTTATCCTGAAGATACTAGGGATAGTATTTTTTCAGGAACTTGCCGTTTATCGGCATCATAAGCCGGTCGCCGTCCTTGGTGACTAGGCGATATGCGCCACTCGAGTAGACTGTCTCTACTACGAATGGTCCCTCCCATTTGGGTTCAAATTTGCCTTTCTTCTTGGAGTTAAGGATCATAGGCCGCCTCTCAGCTAAAACCAAATCCCCTTCTTTGAAACTCCGTTGTCGAACTTTTTTGTCGAAAGCTCGAGAGATCCTGGCTTGGTAAAATTCGATATGCTGTTGAGCTTCTAAACGCTTCTCATCTAGCCTTTCAAGTTCTTCAAGGCGCTTCTGATGTTGCTCTTCGGTCGTCATTTGAGTCGCGAGGGCAATTCGAAGTGACGGGATTTGAATCTCCAATGGAAGAATGGCTTCACATCCGTATACCAGTGAATACGGGGTTGCTCCCGTTGGTGTACGCACCGTGGTCCGATAGGCCCATAGAGCCGCGCCAAGCTTGTCATCCCAGTCTCGTTTATTAGTTTTCACGAGTTTTGATAAAATCTATATGATAGTTTTATTGAAGGCTTCGGCCAGTCCATTCGCTGTGGGATTGTAAGCTGTCGAAGAGATGTCCTAAATTTTAAACTTTTCGCAAAACCTGATGAAGGCGTTGCTGACAAATTGAGGGTCGTTGTCATGTACGATTCGTCTTGGTACACCATGCCGGTAGATGATATGGTGCTTGATGAATGCAATGACATTGCTCGTTTTAACTTCTCTGAGTGGAACTGCCTCAGCCCATTTGGAGAAGTAGTCGGTAATCGCTAGGATGAACCGGTCACCTTTGACTGACGGGGGATTTATAGGACCAACAATGTCCATTCCCCAGGTCTCAAACGGCCATGACGTAACTGAAGGATGCAGATGCTCCGGAGGTTGGTGCATATAATTCACATGTATTTGACATGCATCACACTTTCGGGCATACGCGATTGCATCACTCATCATGGAAGGCCAAAAATATCCCATTCTTCTGATGCGGTCATAAAGTTTAGGACCAGGTTGGTGTGCACCACACTCTCCTTCATGTGCTTCTCTAAGGACTTCCTCAGCTTCTTTAGTCGATAAGCAGCGTGCCAGCAATCCATCGTACCCCCTGCGGTATAGCGTTCGATTCTCCGTATTATAGTAGAATCTTGGTGCCCTTCGTCGGATTGACTCTCTTTCCTTCATATCTTCTGGTAGGATTCCATGCAAGACGTAGTCAATGATGGGGAAACGCCAATCTCGGGGTTCAAAATCAACTTGAGTTGAGTGTGCTTCCTTGCTATCTTCTTCTTCGCTGTCTTCATTGTAGATCGGCACTAAGAGTTGGTGAGTCCTCACTGTAACAAACTGCTCTGTTTCAGGAGGCTGCGCCAGTGATATGGCTAATGCTGCTAACGCGTCTGCGTAGATATTCTGTAGCCGTGGAATATGTTCGATAAAGAATCCTTCGAATGATTATGCCATCTCCACTGCCATCTTATGGTATGGTATTAAATCTTGGCTTCGGACCTCGTATTCTCCCTGAACTTGTTTAACTATCAGTTGGGAATTGCCGAAGGCTTCGAGGTACTCAACCCCCAGTTCTTTGGCAAAACTGAGTCCTATGAGTAATGCATTATATTCGGCTACATTATTTGAGCACGGTTCGGTCAACGAGTAAGCTCGAGGCATCACGTGCTTTCCTGGGGAAACTAAGACAACTCCAACCCCGGAAGAAATCTTAGAACTTCCAGGAGCACTTGCTATATTAGTTGCTCGTGAAGCGTCGTTGAAGTACAAACGCCATACTTGCTGGTGCGAAGTTGTGTTGACTTCGTGGGTTTCATCGGGTAGGTCATCATATATCTCGGCAGTGTCCGTAGTCGGATTAGCTGCCAGGAGATCACAGATGGCCTGTCCTTTTACTGACTTCTGTTGTTTAAAATGTAAGTCATATTGGGACAAGAGTAAGGCCCATTTTGCTAACCTCCAGCTCATGAAAGCTGGTTGAGTCATGAATACTCGGACTGGGTTAACCTTAGAGATGACATAAATGGTCTGTCCGACCAGATAGTGCCGCATCTTCTGAATAGCGAACACCAAGGCGAGGCATTCTCTCTCAATCATAGGATATCGAGATTCGGCGCCTACCATGGTTCTGCTCAAATAATATACCGCTTGCTCATGACCGTTATCGTCATCTTGTGCAAGTAATGCACTTAATGAGTGGCTCGTCGCCTTGACATAAATCAAGAACGGTTTGCCCGATTTCGGTGCGACGAGTACGAGAGGTTTTGAGAGATATTCTTTAATACTCTTGAATGCCTTTTGACAAGCGTCATCCCATACAAAAGATACGCCCTTCTTTGTGAGCTTGGAAAATGGTTGACATTTTCCTGAGAGGTTCGAGATGAACCGACGGATATAAGCCAACCTCCCTTGCAATCCTCTGAGCTCCTTGAGGTTTCTTGGAGGTTGCAATTCATTAATTGCCTTTATCTTATCAGGATCGATGTGAATACCTTTGGTAGTAACGACAAATCCCAGGAATTTACCACTGGACATTCCGAGAAAAGACTTGGTAGGATTCATCTTTAATTGATGGGCTCGCATCAGGTCGAACATGGTCTTCAAGTCTTTATTGTGATCCTTCTTATCACGACTTTTCACAACCAAATCATCCACGTAGCACTCGACTGTCTTCCGAAGATGCTCCTGAAAAATCTTGGACATGGCTCTTTGATACGTAGCGCCTGCGTTCTTTAAACCGAAGGGCATGACCGTGTAGCAGAAAATGCCAAGGGGTGTTCTAAACGCGGTATGCTTTTCGTCATCTGGATGCATCTTTATTTGATTATAACCAGAGAAACCATCCATGAAAGACATCCTTGCGAACCCGCACGTATTGTCGATGATGACATCTGTGATAGGAAGGGGAAAATCGTCTTTTGGGCATGCAGTGTTGAGGTCTCGAAAGTCGATACAAATCCTAACCTTCCCGTTCTTCTTAAGGACTGGGACAATATTGGTAAGCCACTCTGGATGCTGCTCTTCCCGAACGAAGCCCGAGTCAATAAGCTTCTTAACTTCGGCCTCGATTGCTTCCATCATTTGTGGACGAAACCGTCTTTGTTGTTGTTTGACAGGTTTGACATCCGGTTTAATATTAAGACGATGTACCGCCACGTTCGGATCGAGTCCTGGCATATCTTCATAATTCCAAGCAAACACATCGATGTATTCCTCCTCTTTCTCTTCAGGCGGGAGGCTGTCGCTAATGAATATAGGCTTCGGATTATCTTCGCTACCCATATTCAACTGGAGTACTTGATCTTCGGTAGGAGGTTCTCTTTGTTCGAACCTATCACCATACTGCATGTTTAGGTGATGAACCCAAGGGTCCTCCCAAGTCGGCATCTGATCGTCTTCTTCTATTGGGGTAGGATCGACCGTAACCATGTTCGACATCAAATTTTTGAACATCTCACCGATACTAGTATCAGAATTCCAAGCTGAAGAATCAGAAGAGTATCCGTTTCTAGCTTTGTTAGCGATTTGATCGATGATTTGCCAGCAACATTCGTCGTCAGATGAGGAGACATAACCAAGACCTCTTTTATGGCGATAATAATCATCGGGTTTTCCCTTTGGTACATAGGCCATTCGAGGTGGAACTCGCGGACCTCGACCAAAGCAAAGACCCTCTCCGAGTGTGAAGTCATATCCATACTTCTCCATTAGATCGCGCGCTTTTGCGTCATACCTAAATAAGTGAGGAGCAGGTTTATCATCATCATCTTCCTCTTCTAAGAAGTGATCGGGTATCGGAGCTTCTTTTCCTTTGCCGTAGACGACTTCTTTTCCACCCCCTGTTCCCGCGGGGATGACAAGTGTCGCTCCGCATGGATCTTGTACCTGTTTTTTCGTCAGACAAAATGATTGAAGTGGCATATACAAGTCAGGGTTATCATATAGCTCTTTAGTGACATTATCAAGACACATCGAGTACTCTAAATCATCGTTTATTGATAAATCTTCGTCAAGTTGCCAATTACAACTACTTTCCGATGATTGTTCATCGTCAAGATTGATTACAATGGGTACAATGTCATTAAGTACAAAACCACCATCGTAATCAAGCCCAGTTTCGGTATCAGCTTCATCTCCGCTGTCCGTTCCTTGGGCCGGTGATTCAGTATCGGATTCAGCGCCGTATAGAAGGGAATCGGTGAAATAATTCTCTAATCCCTTAAACGGTTGCTTATCCGCGACCACCGTCTTGACTTCATTATTTGTGTCCACATACTTGAGGCACTGGTGAAGAGTTGACGGGACTATAAGATTGCCGTGGATCCAAGGTCGACCCAACAGTAAGTTATAGGACGTTTCTGCGTCAATCACATAGCAGGTAACTTCTGATTTCAAGTCTCCGATCTGACACTTTATTCGAATCTTCCCCAAGGGTCTGGACCCGCTGGTGTTGAATCCGTAAATCGTAGTGCCGGTGGAGCCCAAGGGTCTGGACCCGCTGGTGTTGAATCCGTAAATCGTAGTGCCGGTGGAGGCTAGTTTGCTTGTCGGAATTCCGAGATGGTGCATCAGTCGGAATGGCATGATGCTAACAGCAGAACCCGGATCAACTTGGATCCGGTTGACCATGCTGGAGCCAATGTGCCCGGTGAAATACAAAGGCCGATCATGTTTTGAATTCTTCGTCTGCATGTTTTCTTTGGTGAAGGAAATGCAGGGAAAATGGTGTGCCGCGAGATTACAGTGTTGAACCGATGGCTCCGGTTCTCCAGAAGACGACTTGATTCGAGTCAAGAAAGCTTCGGAGTCGCTCAAGGCTTCCTGTAACGCTTTCCTCGTGTCTTTTGAAAGACGCAACAATTCGTACAGGGTTATCCTAGCTGGTATATTAGCTAACTGCGCCATGATGTCAAAATGGGGCGGAGAGCTTGCCTTTCCCGGTTTGTCTTTCCCAATCGGATGATTGAATCGAGACTGCCTCTCCCTTTCTCCTTTTGCTGGACTCTCTCCGCAGCTACAGGTGTTGGGGGAGTTGCGACAATCCCCAGTTCTGCCAACGTCTTTGAGGGAGCGGTTTTGTTTACTCCCAGTTGCTCAGAAACATCCGGATATTTATAGTGATATTCATTCCCGCTCCGTGTTACAAAGATCTCCTGTTCATCTTCAGAAAGCGAGAAGGCTGGAATTTTCTCGTCGTCTTCTCCTGGAATGGTAAAAGCTAGCTCCATAACAAGACTTACCTTTTCCTTTTGACCTTTTCTTGAAAGAGGCTCCAGACCATTGTTCATCTCCAATCAAATCTGGATGAACCCAAAGAATCTCACCATTCGGGGCTGTGTGCGGTACAAGTCCTTTCTGGCGCTGTTTGTGAGGATCATCGTTCACGGTCTTCACTGCTGCATTTATTACTGGCTCATGCTGAAACCAGTTCAATGGAACAGAACCAAAACTAATCGATACTGCGTTTGCACCCACTTTCTTCTCCTTAGGTTGCTTCATAGTAAAGACCCCGACGTCGATCAGAGCTTGGATTTTATCTTTAAGGGCATAGCACGCCTTGGTAGGATGGTGCACTGCTCTGTGAAATGCGCAGTATTTTGGATCATTGACTCTCTTAGCATCTTCCTGATCCTGGACCGGAGGCAATTTGATCTTGTTATTCTCAATGAGGTACTTGAAGATACCGGGGACTTCATCCTTTGAAGGAGTATTCTTTTTGGAGTTTCGGTTCCGAAGTCTTTTGCTGCTTCTGGGGCTGCTGTTGCCATCTTGATTGTTGAGGCGCCTTTTGTTGCTGCTGTTGCGGTTGTGCTTGTACCTCAAATGTTTGATTCGCGTCCACAGCATTCGCATGTGCTTTTCCCTTTCCCTTAGGGACAAAGTTTTGTTGCGGAGCATTATTTGCTATTTGACCCCTTTCCGCCTTCTTCCTTTTAAGGAATCGCTCGGCTCGTTCTCCTCGCACCTTCAAATCCTTCCAGGTCTTTGGCGGTGCCATTCCCATAGCTTCGAGGATGTCCAATGAAAGATTGTTGTGACAGGTCTCGAGGATGAAATCTTCGCTGACCGGATCCCTGCAATTCATTGCTTTATTTCGGAATCTCTTCACGAAGTTTTCGACTGTCTCACCATTCTTCTGCTTCTCATCAAATAGAGTGCCGATTGAGACCTCGGTGTCGTCGTCGAAGAAGTTCGTTAGAAACATGTCCTCCATGTCATCCCAACTGCTGATACTCCCCGGCTTGAGGCGACGATACCAATTGAAGGCCGCTCCGCGAAGAGTGCCAACGAATGACCGCACCATTAAGGGTTCATTCCCGGATATTATTCCTAAGTGGGACTTAAAATATATTAAGTGTTGGGTAGGGGAACCCTTTCCATCAAACGGCGTAAAGTTGATTAAATTGAACTTTGCCGGATATGGAATTGATTCCCACTCCCTTGGGTATGGACATGGTATGCCGGACCTCTTCACTTCTTGAGCATTCATCAACGCGTTGATTTTGCTCTCCAAGTCCTTCATTTTCTTGTCTTCACTCGTATTTGTCTTCGAGTGGTTTCGGGGAGAGGTAACGTGATCCTCTTTAGCATTATCATCCGAGGGACCACCTCTATTATTGTTGTTGACGGGAGGGATGTTCATGTTGGCATTATCCTCTTCCCGTTCATTCTCCTCTTGATTCGGATTATTGCGACGACTGGGTTCACCTTGGTGAGTTGTCAGTGCCGCTATTTGCTGGTCATGCATCTCTCTCACCTGCTGCATGGCCATCTCCATCTCGAACTTGAAAGCCTCTTTCTGCTTAGTCAAGGCATCTTCAAGCATCTTGGTTACTTGTTCGGCGCTGATCATAAGCGACTTCGTCCTCTTGGCGGACAGGCTTCTTCCTACGGAAACGCCTTGGCTTGGTCTCGGACGTTCTGGTGGAAATTCTCTCGAACACCGAAACTCTCCTTGGGGTTTTAGTGCAGCAGCATTCCGACAGTACCGCCTTGATTATGTTGGCACACGGACAGTGAGATTCCGTGTCTCGAGCATCTCTCTTTCGAGACTTACCCGTACCCCCAGCTCTATAGTACAACTCATCAGTTTGATAACTGGAGCAACCCATAGAGTGTTGGCATGACTTCCCAGGTATAACACCATCATCATCAGGCGAATGTGTTTCCCTCTGGGGATATGACGCTTTATTAGCATTTTCAAAAGTCACTCGTTCAAGTCTACGCTTTTGCGAGCGTGAAAACTTAACGGGCTCTTGAACTTCGACCCGCAATCTAATGCGGTCGGTAACAAGGGCTTTTTCTTTGTTATCTTTCTTGGGGGGATTAGCATGACCCCCGGTCTGGTTTATTGTTTGGGGACCTTTCAACGGTCCCAATCGCTCCTTGATAGGTGCTTTACCTCGGTTTTCCGGTAAAGGACCGAGACGACCTTTCAAAGGAACACTGGATCTTGAAGGACCCACGTTCTTACTTGACTCCGCCGGAGGTGCGGGGGTAAGGGAAACGGGATCTGGATTTGATGAAGGTTGGACGGCAATTCCGTCCAATTTTGCCTTTGGTGCCGGTTTTGCCTTTGGCACCCACATCTGCTTGTGTTTTGACGACTTCTTGACCGTCTCTTCTTTCTGCATCTCTTCAGCTTTCTGCAGAAGGACTCGGGCATGCGCAAGCAACGCGCGGCGTTTCTTGATTCGCTCTTCGAGGGTTAAGCGAGTCCTCTTGACGCGGACCCATTCGTTTGTCTCCGCTTTAGAGGAGGACTTGGTTGTGCGCCGTTGTTGCACCTGGCGCTGTCTGGACTTTAGATCCTCATTGTAGCGGATCCCGTCCATCGATTCTGCGGCCTTGGCCAGTTGTCGCGCAAGGCGTTGGCGCCGTCTTTGGCGCGCTCTCTTTGACAAGGTTGGAACACCTTCAGCAGTTGACTTCGCGGCGGAAGGGAGATCTTGATCTGCAGCTTCCACCACGTTACTTGGATCTTGGAGCCGGAGGTCCCGCGAGCATTTCTGGAAGATGAAGTCTTCCTACGCCTGTTTGGAGAGGCGGATCTGGAGGAGGAGGAAGAGAGGTACTCTTCAAACTTCTGTTGATCGAACTCGTATTCGATCTCTTCGTTCACCCGGATCTTGAAGGCCGGTTGCGTCACGACGGCCTCGGCAGCGAGGCCGTTGGCTCCCACTGTGGTCGCCAGTTTGTTTTCGTCGAAAGTTGCCTTCATCATTAATTTCATTAAAACTTCAAACGTTATAAATGAATTCAAACAACAAAGAAATAAAAATTACAACTTTCTTGAAAATAAACACAAGATCCGTTCGTCGTCTCTTGCTTGGGGGTTTATCCGTGGACCACCGTCGATCAGATCTGATTGCTGAAAAATTGGGCAGAGCTTCGTCTATCCGCGAAGGGATCGAGAAAACTGTAGCGCCTATCTCGGATAAAGCGAGATATTTGCTCTTCTTAGTATTACCACAACGGGATAATACTAAGGATCGGGTACGGGTGATGTAGATCTGACGAAGAACTCTTCTTACGTTGAAGTGCTCGATCACTCTTCACTCCGGCAGGGCTTCGCCAATTCTCCAAAAATCCAGATCTAAAAAAATGAGGCCTAAGGCTTGTATTTATAGGCATGAGGGGTTGCGGAGCGGTTAAAACGGGCTAAAGGCCCAAATCTGCCTTGGAGGGTGTCTCTCAAAATCCGGGACACCCCTGGGGTGTCTCAGAAAATCCGAGACACCCTTGGGGTGTCTCGGAAAATCCGAGACACCCCTGGGGTGTCTCGAAAATCCGAGACACCCCTGGGGGGTCTCGGGAAAGAGACACCCCTGGGGTGTCTCGAAAATTCCGAGACACCCCTGGGGTGTCCTGGAAAATACGAGACACCCCTGGGGTGTCTCACAAAATCTGAGACACCCCTGGGGTGTCTCACATTGGCCGAGACACTCCGTTGAGGTGCATTCGTCCGCTTCCGCTGTAAATTCTTCGTCCGAACTCGGATTTTAGTGATTCGAAGTGCGTTGGAAGTCTGACGAAGAGTTCTATCAGCTCCAATGGTTGGATTATCTGTAGGATTAACGAGACACGAAGGGCGTTGTTCTTTTTGTAACATCGCGGGGCTCTCGATTAGCCCGTGCCTTCGTTATCCCGAAATTCTGTCAGTTCACGTAGTTCGTTGGTTCACTTCAATCGTTCATCAATGTCAGTCGAACTCCTATAAACCAGATAGTGACGTTCATTGTCGTTCCTTAACACTGAGCTGTTCGTGGAGACCTATAGGCAATTTTCGATGCCTACAGCGTTGACCTAGGGTTATGCGTTAACCGATGTAGACCTAGGGTTTTGGATCGTTCGATGTTGACTTTTAGTCATAACACGTTGACTGGCGTTGACCTAGGGTTACACGTTGACCGGCATTGACCTAGGGTTTCGGATCGTCTGATGTTAACTTTTGGTCATAACGCGTTGACTGGCGTTGACCTAGGGTTAGGCGTTGACCGGCGTTAACCTAGGGTTTCAGATCGCAACGCGTTGATTGGTATTGACCTAGGGTTACGCGTTGACCGGCATTGACCTAGGGTTTCAGATCGCAACGTGTTGACTGGCGTTGACCTAGGGTTACACGTTGATCGGCGTTGACCTAGGGTTTCTGGTCGCAACACGTTGACTGGCGTTGACCTAGGGTTACGCATTAACCGGCGTTGACCTTAGGGTTTAGATCGTCGTACGTTGACTTTTTCATCACATCGCGTTGACTGGCGTTGACCTAGGATTACGTGTTGACCGGCGTTGACCTAGGGTTTCAGATCACCCGACGTTGACTTTTGGTCGCAACACGTTGACTGGCATTAACCTAGGGTTACGTGTTGATCGGTGTTAACCTCAGGGTTTTGAATCGTCCGACGTTGACTAGTGCTGGTTTTTATCGAAATATCCAATAACTGACAAAAATGGGTGAAATTCGGGTTTGATAACCATATCCGGAGGCTCGAATTGGGTCAAGACACCCCGCGGGTGTCTTGGCCTTGGCCGAGACACCCTAGGGTGTCTCAGCCCAAAGGCCGAGACACCCTAGTGTCTCTTTCCCCCTTTTTTCTTTTGTCTCTTGTGTTGTGTACTTTTCCCTCTCTTTCAAAATTTTCAAAAGAGAGTCCTTTCCCCCCTAAACTCCCTCTTCTTTCTCCTCTTATCCAAACGTCATTGTTCTCCTTCTTCAAGGATCCTAAACCTATTAGAACTCTCTCTTTTAAAAAAACCTCAACCCTAAAAAAAATCAGATTTTATACCCTCATTATTTGGCTGAAAATCCCCCCCTTCTCAAGCTAGGGTTCATTTCATCTTCAAGTTCAAGACTTGATCTTTTGGAGTTGGGTTTTCAAGCTCTTGGTTTGGGTAAGTTCCTCTTCAACTCTCTCCTCTTTTTTTTTTAGAAAGATTGAAACTTTATGCTTGTAGTGAGGGTATGCCATGAATTTGTATGTAGAGGTTCTAAATTTTTGCCTTCATGATGTGGGTTTTGTGAAAAAGATAGGATCTTGATGATAGATTGTATGTATGGACCAATATTTGGGGAGTTTTATGCAAGAATGCAATATGGCTGAAATTTTAGGGGTTTTTGTGCAAAAGTGGACTGAAATTTGGGACTGAAATTCCACACCTATTTGGCCAAACTTTGAGGGGTGTTTTCACGCAAAGGAATCAACATTGTTTGAGGGGTTTAATTGCAAAAAGGCTAAAATTTTAGGGCTGAAATTTCAAGAGTTTAGACCACAAATCCATGACCAAAACTTTGAGGAGGGTATGTGGAAATTTAGGGCTGAAATTTCAAGAGTTTAGACCACAAATCCATGACCAAAACTTTGAGGAGGGTATGTGGAAAGTAGACCGAAATTTGTGGAGGGGTTTATTCGCAAAATTAGCCAAATTTTTATAAAAGGGTCTATTCGTAAAATTAGGCGAAATTGCGAGACACTGGGGATGTTAGGTGAACAAACACAATGATCATGACCCAATTCGAGTGTGTCCATGACTAGAATTTAGCCTCGAACACGAGGGGTATTTTGGGTATTTCACCAAAAAAAATCATCATGAGGGTTTATACCGCAATTTGAGCTCATTGTTTGCATGCACAAAACTCATATGTTTAATTAGACTTCAACTATAAAATCCTATTTATTTTATAGGATTTTAGTTAAAGTTCTTAATTTCCCTTTTAACTCTCGGGCGTTCAGATTTATGATTGTACCTGATCTGTTTATTTTCATTGCAGGTTCTCCATGTCTCCGTGCCGACAATGATTTTATAGGAGTCGCTCCTTTTCACAGCATAGCGAGAGGGAGGCTCCCGCGGCATTCTCCTCCGCGGCATTCTCTTTCGGGGGTGAGCATGTGTGCTTTCTGTATCCCCGATTGATCTCTTCGCGGGTTATTCGGGAAGAACCGACATCCTCCTTCGCGGGGACCGAGGTTTCAGGAAATTCGTGGTTCTGTTATACCCTCGTTTGCCCCCTTCGTGGGTCATTCGGGAAGAACCGACATCCTCCTTCGCGGGGACCGAGGTTTCAGAAAATTCGTGGTTCTGTTATACCCTCGTTTGCCCCATTCGCGGGTCATTCGAAAAGAACTGACATCCCGCTTCGTGGGGATTGAAGTTTCAGATTTGTTTGGCTTGGCCAATTCAAGTCTTCAGACATGTTGGGGCGATTTCATGTTGTCTTACACTGTGTAGGTCGGGGTGCGTTACCACGTTGCTTACGTGACGGTGCATACCGCTCTTTCAGTGTAGGACACTCAAAATCGTCTCGCCAATTGCCCAATGGATGATCCCATCTCGCCGTCTTGTGAGATGAATTTAATCATTGTACAATTCATGGATAATTTTCTGACTCTACCCTTGTTTTGTCACAGTTGAATTCACCATGGACAGTCTTCCTCCTCATGCTACTAGTGGTTGCAGTGGAGAGATTTTTGCTTCTGTTATCGATACGCAGGCTATCGGTCCGACCCCTCAGGAGAACTCCTACGAGAGGAGGATAGAGAGACCCAAAATCATCGTAATATCTGACGATGAGGAGAAAGAAGAGCCCATTGCGACAATTATGCCTGGCCAAGAATCTGCCCTCCCGGTCTCTGGACCCGTGCAGGGTATCCTCCAAAAGTTAGAGAAAACTATGCAACAAACGACCACCACTATTAGTTTTGGGTGGGGAAGATTTTATGATTTGCTCCCTTTCATAGCGAGTAGTCTTAAGGATATTCAGCGTGTAGGCGGTATCCAGCTAGCTAGGCGATGTAATTTAAAACTGACTTGCTTAGAGGAACTCATGTAGCGCTTAGAAGAACTAGTATACTCCAACTCACATGATGAAGCCACGCCGCTCATGATCGATGCTCGGATTCAGAGGATGCACGAGCGTAAAGCCCGAGCGAAATGCATATTAGGGCAAGAAATTATCGTTGCGAATTTGTATGAACGGCAACGTCATCTGCAGACTAAGATGGATGCTTATAACAACATTGCTGATAGTACAGGGATTAGGACCGTCCTAGGGGAGAGGACTCTAAAGGATTTTGAGCTTGAGAGCATCAGAGTTCAAAGTGTTTATAAAGGAGAATTGGAGGCCCTCCTCGCCTGCCGATGCCGCCACCGCTCTCGCTAATGCCAAGCTTCAGAAGAAAGAGGAGGAGAAGGTTCGAGTGGAACATGCAGAGAAGCTGGCCGTTGTTAAGGCTAAAATTGCTTCCTTCAGTTTGTTAAATCTGATTTGAGACATCTTCTTTGGCCTGATTTTATTAATGAAAGAAAGTCTTTTCTTTAGCGCACTCCTTCTTGTATCATAATGTTTCTTTGTTGGCTGTGAACCCAGTGGACACAATGCTTATAGAATTTTTGGCAAATCCTCAGCCATCAACGGGTTTGATGTGCCTTTACCGATTACCATTTGAATCGGGCCAGCATACGGGTTATATAAGTCCGTTCCGTACATAACGTTGTGCCAAAAGAGTTTGACTCTTTTAGACTCGGTGCTATGATTTTGAATACATAGACTTCACCATTTATTACGGGAACATAGTACCCGGTAACGCATGTTAGGCGTTGGCTTATCCCTTCTTAGGCTTTGGGATAAAATTCCCCAGACTTAAACTCTGGTGTCTTTTTCAATCGGTGAAAGACTAAACCGGCAACGTGTGTTAGACGTAGACTTAGGATTTTTGGCAAACCCCCAGCCTACAACGGGTTTGACGAGCCTTTACCGATTACCGTTTAAATTGGGCTAGCATGCAGATTGTTTTAGTCCGTTCCGTATGTAACATTGTGCTAAGAGTATTAATTCACTTAGACTTGATGCTATGACTTTGAATACATAGACTTCACCATTTTTTATGGAAAAAGGTACCCAACAACGTGTATTAGGCGATGACTTATCCCTTCTTAGGCTTCGGGATAAAATTCCCCAGACTTAGACTCTGGTGTCTTTCTCAATCGACGAAAGACCAAACCGGAAACACGTGTTAGACGTAGGCTTATCTTTATTTAGGAGTCGAGATAAATTTCCTCGGGCATAAAGTGCGCGGATTTGAAGTTGAGAATTGTATCTTTTCTTAGGGTAAAGACAAACCCGATAATGAAAGAGGAAGAATTTTATATTCTATCTTTCAACACTGAAGAAGAAGAATTTTATATTCTATCTCTAGTTGGAAAAGAAACTCGAGGTGGAATCTCCACCCCCAGAATCCGGAAAGATGAAACTAAGAGTGAGATCTCCACTCTGAGAATCGGAAAGATTCAAACGACCCTAACTTTTATAGGATTGGTTGTTTGATCCAAAAAAAGTTCCTCATTTATTGAGAGAAAATTCCAATTTCGACCCTAACTTTTATAGGTTTGGTTGAAAAAGAAAAGATGGAAGTCTTTCATTTATCGAAAGGGATGACTCGATCTTAGTCCTAACTATCTACAGGTTTGACTAAGTGAGGTCGGAGACAATCCTAACTTTAATAGATTTGATTGCTCAAATTGAAAGTGGACCTCTCGTTCATGGAAGGAATCGAGAGGAGAATCTGGCTTTGACCCTAACTTTTATAGGTTTGACCTGAAAGCAAAGAGAGTGGAATACAGGTAACAGTAAAAATACCGATTGGTACTAGCCACTCAATGGAGGATATCGATGTTAAGTGATTAGGACTTAACACGTCAAGCTTTAAAAACTGCCATGAATTGGCGGATTGAAGTTTTGGTGGACCCACCATCAATTGACTTGCTCAGTGGGGGATTTTGTGAGGAAAGATTGATCTGTCAAAATGATCGAATCTTATCTCAGCAAAAGAATTCATGAGAATTGGTGAATTCGATATTAATGGTAAGATACACTTCAACTTTGAATACATTCTGACATTCAAAGTTTAAATATAGATCTCTTATTTAACACTTTTATAGTGATTGAGTTATCCCTAAGAATATCGTATGTAGTATTCTTTCGGGAACTTCCCGATACATTGATCATCTTAAAGGTACTAAGGATAGTACTTTTTCAAGAACTTTTTGTTTATCGGCATCATAAGCCGGTCACCATCCTTTGTAAAAAGGCAATTTGCGCCACTCGAGTAGACTATCTCTACTACGAACGTAGTTGACTTGTTAGTTGAGAATCACCAAAAATTTCGGGATACTCGACCTCCGGCCCTAAGGCGAAACTGAGTCTGATAAGTAGCGTTTTATTTTCAATTGTTTTATTGATGGCGGGTTATCCTTAGGAATATTATGTGCAATATTCTCCAGGAACTTCCCGCTAGATACAGGAGAAACAGTTTATACTCCTATTGTAGGCGTATAAAACTGCTTATAGGTCCCTTGACACAGCTCGGCGCGATGATTCGACAAATCGAGCGACGTTGCAAGGGCATCGGAACGAACTAAAGAGGCTACAAAGCTAACGACTGCAATGTGAACAACGTGAGTGGTTGGGAGTCGACGGGTCTTCCAACAAAATGGATTTGAACTCAAACACCGACTGAGTTTACTGCCAATCCGGAATCAAGTCAACAAATCAACAAACAACCGGAAACAACGGAAAACGACAAACCAGCGCACCTGGGGGAACTCGGCCCGAACGCGAACCACCCTAAGGGTGGCTCGGCCAAGCCGAGCACCCTAGGGTGGCTCGTGGCGAGCCACCCAGGGTGGCTCGGCCGAAGGCGCGAGCACCCTGAGGTGGCTCGGCCAAGGCCGAGCCACCCCTGGGTGGCTCCGGCTTATGGCCGAGCCACCTCGGGGTGGCTAGGCTCAGAACTGTGCAAACGCACAGTTCTGAGAGCCTATAAATAGGCCTAGTACTCGTTCATTTGAGGGGGTTCTTCTGAAACTTTGGAGAGAGCCGAAACTCTGCGCGGATTGTCACCTCAACTCGGAGATCTGAAGGCTTGAAGACTTGGAGACGCCGGATTTTGATTCTTAGCGAGCACCAGCACGGCGAAAAAGGCAGGAGTTCGGAGAGAGTCTAATCCCCAGATCTACGTCGTTACACTCGCGGATTATAGCTTGGTTCTTAGATCCCGAGATTCGAGCGGTCGTTTCCTTGGTGAAACGATCCCTCCCGGCTATTATCTCCTTGTGGGATAATACCCGTAATACGTCGTAGATCTGCTTGGATCCAGATCACGCGGTGGTCCACGGTAAGCACCCCGGCGGCAGGCAAACAACCCACAGGAAGCAAGAGACGCGCAAAACAGGATCTGGTGATTTGTTCGACATAAAAGAGAGAAGTTGTAATTTTGATTTCTTTGTTTTTTTTGATTTTCATTGTAAGCCGGATCTTATAAAAAGACCGGGATCTGCTTTGTAACGCATAAAGTGTTAACTGAGTGAATGGAATCGATAATGAAGAAAACCGCCAACTTTCCCCGCGAACAATCTGGCGACCACAGTGGGAGCCACGCGATCTCACTGTTGAGATCGGAGCGTCGCAGCGTGCGGATCTCGATCCCGGTCGTGGAGGAGGTCGAGTATGAGTTGCGACGCAACAGAAGTACGAGGAGTACGTGTCCTCCGTATGGATCCTACTCGCTCCCCCAAGTCCAAGAAGTTTCAGAAGTTCTCCTCCACCAGGAGAAAAGTCGGTTGGGGCGAGAGTTGAAGCCACCACGACGACCTCACCCCATTCAGACGCCGAGTTGCGTCAGGTGAAGTCGCTAACCTGCCTCGAAGCAGGTCAAATCCGGCCGTCGAAGGCGTGTGATCCTCTCTAAGAGAGCTCGCCAGAGGCAGCGCCAACGCCTTCGCGAAGCAGTTCGCCAAGGCCATGGAGTCTGTTGAGCTGGGTCCGTTACCATGGCGAATCTGAAGAACAAACGGGGCAACCAGCCTCAACAGCGAAATGAAGGATGGTTCCGTCCAAGCCATCAACAATGGAGTGGGTTCGTGTCAAACGGGACCGCTCGACACTGGAGGAACGTATCCGCAAGCGCCGCGGCATTATCTGGCGCAAGCGCGGCGGCTAAAGCTGAAGAAGCCCGTCGCAAGCTACAGCGTGAGGTGGCCGAGAAACAGTCATCGACTCGCAAGGTTTGGAAGCGACGAAGTCTGGAGTGGTTCAGACTAAGGAGCAAAAACCCGCAACCGCGCAAAGGTTCAACACTCGGCAAATCAATCCAAACGGCGGTGATTTCTGCAACTGCTCGGGAAATCCTGGCAGGACCATCCCAGGAGAGAAAGTCAGTTTTGGAGGCCTCTGGTCCTATTCCCCAAAGAACGGGTAAAGCTCCCAGTCCAAGAACGCTTGGGACCGAATGAAGAAGTCCCAAACAATATCACTGCTGGAGGTCGCCGCAACCCGCAGCATTTGGAGAAAAATTGCGGGGCCGCAAGCGCACAACTTTGCGCATAGAAGTACAGGAGCCTGCTGGAGATTCACGCTCACCAAAGGCGCGTTTCAAGGCGTGCGACTCTTGACGGTCGGAAGAAGATAAACCATCCTCAGAAAGGAAATGTTGTCGTCTGATGAGACGACATTATACCTGGGAGAATGTGCCAGACAGCACGATGGGTTCTCGCAAGCCGTCAAAGCGGACGAGCTGTACTATCGTGCAGGAGGTACGAATAAAATCAGAAAGAGGAGCCTCAAGAGATTAGAAGCGCATGTCGCTTGCTCGAGCTCATTCGGGCAGTAATCTCAGAATGCAACTGTATCAAGACAGTCCCTGACAGGGTTTCAGTATTCGAGAGACTTAGTGTCGAAACGCCAAAACGCAAGGCATAGGCGTTTCCAACGAAGAAGAATAGGGTCAAAGCGGGTGAACATCCGAGAGTCTCCGCCAACATGACCAACAGAGGGACGTCGATACGAGATGATCTCGAAACAATACTGAAAGCATCGCCGACCTAGAACGCGTCTGCAGTCCGGCAGCCATTGGAACGAGGCAACCTATGGTAGGGTTGCGACAAGACACCGCTTCAGAAGATGAAGAATCGATGCCGGTTCCGCGCGGTGGCGTCAGATAATACTGTATCAGTGAGGGACAACCCCGCGAGGCCCTGATGATAAGTGCGGAACAGATGGCCAAGATGCTTGAAGACGCTTTGGCTAAGGCAGAAAGAAGTTTCAAATTTGAGATGGAGATGGCCATGCAGCAGATGAGAGAAATGCATGACCACAGATCCAAGCATTGGCGAACCAACAGGCGGCCAGAATCATCGTAACCGATTAATCTGGAAGATGAGGATGCGAATGCGCTCGTAATACAATGATGCCTCCCGTCAACGCAGGGGGTGGGTAATGAGAATGCTGGCGAAGAAAACCAGCGAAAACTTGAAGATCAAAAATCTGCGAGAGCGCAAAATCAATACGTTGATTTTGCCGCTCAGAGAACAAAAAAGACGGGCATTCTTGTCCATACCCCCGAGGGAGTGGGAATCAATCCATATCCGGCGAAGTTCAATCTAATTAACTTCACGCCGTTAATGGGATGGGTTCCCCTACTCAGCATTTTGATATATTTCAAATCGCGCTTGGAGTCATCTCTGGTAATGAACCTGCTGATGGTAGCGGTCATTCGTTGGCACTCTTCGCGGAGCCGCCTTCGATTGGTATCGTCGCCTCAAGCCAGGGAGCATAAATAGCTGGGACGACATGGAGTCAAAGTTCCTCGCAAACTTCTTCGATGACGACACCGAACAGTTCTATTGGGTCATTGCTCGATGAGAAGCGAAAGACGGGGAGTTGGTCGACACCTTCGTCAAGAGGTTCGCAACAAAGGCGATGAAATTGCGGGACGCCATCAGGCGCGAGGAGTTTATACTCCAGACTGGCCACAACACACCTCTCGCTGGACGTGTTGGAAGCAATGGGCACTGCACCATCCAAGACGTGGAAGGATTTGAAAGTCCGAGGGAGCAAGCTGAGCGGTTCATCAAACAGGAAGAAGGCGGAGAGAGGTCAACCGGCAACAAATCTTCGCGAAGCAGAACTTTAACCAAAGAGGAAAAGTAAAGCTCAGTTTAATGCTGTTGATGCTAAGCGCAAACCTTTCAGCTGCAACCTCAGCCAACAGGCAGCAGCGCAACGGGCACGCAACAGCCACAGCAGCAACGGAGCGGCCAAGGCAAATAGAAACAGTCAAACACTGGTTTATCTCGATTATAAAAGGAAATTGAACTGCATCTACAAATAGCTAAGATAGAGTCATTGCCTTATAAAAGGGTGCAGACGAATTTGGCCACATTGTGCAAATCACAAAACGGGTATGTGCCGACAACGGATATCCTGCCTTATAAAACGCAATGTAGTGTCAAATCGCCCGCCCCTTTAATTTTTTGAAGAATAGTGGTTTTGACAAGCAAAACATATCTATTGAAGCGTCGATCCTCACCAAGGAGAATCAGGCTCTATCCCGATTGCCTCGGCCAGGAGAAACAACGTGGGGTTTAAAAGAAAAGGGTCAATTTACAAATTTATAAGAAAAAAAAGGGTTTTATTTGCAAAAAGTAGGCTCAGCCAGCATAAGAGGGAGCGGCGCCATCAACCGAACATGGCAGGAGAACGACCTCATCCGAAGCGCGAGACATGACGGCGCTGCAAAATTAACGTCAAAGGGTTACGAATTTAAAAAATAATTTCAGCCCTAAATTTTTGGCATAAAAACGCCCTCAAAAATTGCAATTTTTACCCCGACTGAAGATTAGCTTCGTAGGCATCAAATCACACCATCAAATGCATGAATTAATTGAGCATGAAAACAGATGCAAATTGTGGAAGATTTACCTGAAGAAAGGCTCGAGATGCCAAGCGAAGATGAGAGCCTTTAGGAAAGCTTTCACAGCGTGCTCGAGGGGTCATGAGAGGAATTCTAAAAAATGATTTTTTGAAAGATGCTCTTAGTCAAAGATCAAAAGGAAGACCCAGATCTCGGATAAATATCAAAGTTTCGAAGAGAAAAGACGCTCCGGAGGGAAGAGAAAATTCAAAAGGAGAAGAGGGGCGGGCCGGCCCTAGAAGAGAGGAGGAAGAGAAGAAAAAAGAAGCCAAAAAACCCTCTTTTATAGCCTTAACAGCCAGATCTGGCTGAACCCAGACCAGAATGAGCCCAGAACATGGACCAGAATGAGCCAGAATGGACCAGAATGAGCCCAGAATGGACGGGGCAGTTTGAACCAAATTCCGGAAGCCAGAATTCAAATTTGAAAGCAGAATTGAACGTGAAGAAACAAACTTCCAATCGACCGCGAAGGTTGCGATCAATTAGTTTATCTTGGCCCTCTCGCCACATGTTTTGGAAGGGGTTGGAAGACTTTTTCACCGGAATTACTGGCCTTATTTGGCTCATTATTAGGCGATTCAGCTTATTATCGGGACGTCGGTTGCAACTCATTATGGGTACGGAAAATACTCCAATCAGAGGTATCGAGTATAAACTATTTCTATTGTTAGTTGGAGAAGTTCCTGGAGAATATTTTTCTAAAAATATTCTTAAGGAAACTCAATAAGCAACGACGCCGGAACAACAGGTCACTAAATGAAGACTCAATGCTTAACACGCGAGCCGCGCGTTAGCTGTAGCGTCGAACAATAAGCACGAAGCTAAAGACTGGAAAAGCCAGGAATCGACTTGCAAGATCAAATTCGCAACAACTGGTCAGACAATAAATGGCAACCGGAACCTCTAAGCAGGCATTCTAACAAAGCACTGATGGCCGCCAAAGGATTGAAGATACAGAACAAAAGTCATTTCAGGTCCCCGTTCCACGGACAAAGGGTAGGGGCAATCATATCCAAAGCATTCCAGACCTATTCTATAAAAGAACGAGCTGAAAAGCTTTTGAGGGGGTTATGCTGTAGGCGTATAAAACTGCTTATTAGGTCGCTTGTACACAGCTCGGGCGGCGATGATTCGACCAAATCGAGCGAACGTTCAAGCAACGAAACGAACTAAAGAGGCTAGGCAAAGCTAACGAATCTGCATGTGAACAACGTGAGTGGTTTCGGGGAGTCCGACGGGTCTTCCAACAATGGATTTGAACTGCAAACACGGACTGAGTTTTTTACTGCGCGAAATCCGGAATCAAGTCAACAAATCAACCAAACAAACGCGGAAACAACGGAAAACGACAAAATCACCAGCGGCACCTGGGGGAACTCGGACCACGAACCCGGAACCACCTAAGGTGGCTCGGCCCAAAGCCGAGGCCAACCCTAAGGGTGGCCTGCGTGGCTGAGCCACCCAGGGTGGCTTGGGGCCAAGGCCGAAGGCACCCCTAGGGTGGCCATCGGCCTAAGGCCGAGCGCACTCAGGGTGGCTCGGCCGAAGGCCAGAGCCACCCTGAGGTGGCTGACGGCCAACAGCGCGAGCCAACGCGCCAGGGTGGCTCGGCCAAGGCCGAGGCCACCCGCAAGGGTGCTAGGGCAAAAGGCCGAGCCACACCCTGAGGTGGCTCGGCAAGGCCGAGCCCAGACCCTGGGTGGCTCGCTTTATGGCCGAGCCACCTAGGGGTGGCTAGGGCTCAGAACTGTGAAACGCACAGTTCTGAGAGCCTATAATAGGCCTAGGTACTCGTTCATTTGAGGGGGTTCTTCTAACTTTGGAGAGAGGCGCGAAACTCTGCGATTGTCACCATCAACCTGGCGGAGATCTGAAGGCTTGAAAGACTTGAGACCCCGGATTTGATTCTTAGCGAGCACCAGCAACGAAAAAGGCAGGAGTTCGAGAGAGTCTAATCCACAGATCTACGTCGTTACACTCCGGATGCTAAGCTTGGTTCCTTAGATCGCCGAGATTCGGGGCGGTGCGTTTCCTTGGTGAAACGATCCTCCCGGCAATTATTCTCCTTTGGTGGGAATAATACCCGTAATACGTCAGTAGATTCTGCTTGGATTCCAGATGCACGCGGTGGTCCATCGGTAAGCAACACCCGCGGCAGGCAAACAACCACAGAAAGCAAGAGAGCCGCAAACAGGATCTTGTGATTTGTTTCGACATAAAAGAGAAGAAGTTGTAATTTGATTTCTTTGTTTTATTTTGATTTCATTGTAGAGCCGGATCTTAAAAAAAGACCGGATCTCTTTGTAACGCATAAAGTTGTTAACTGAGTGCAATG
>NC_033794.1:85991303-86028514 GCF_001876935.1 Asparagus officinalis | reverse complement strand
GCCGAGCCACCTCAGGGTGGCTCGGCATGAGCCGAGCCACCCTCAGGTGGCCCGACTCCCCCCCCTCTCTCTCTTGTGCACAAAGGCACAGTTCAGAGAGGCTATAAATAGGGGGGGTGGTTGTTCATTTGAGGGACTTCTTCTGAAACTTTTGAGAGAGCCGAAACTCTGCCGGATTGTCACCTCAACTCGGAGATCTGAAGGCTTGAAGACTTGGAGACCCGGATTTGATTCTTAGCGAGCACCCGCACCGAAAAAGGCAGGAGTTCGAGAGAGTCTAATCCTCAGATCTACGTCGTTACACTCCGGATCTAAGCTTGGTTCTTAGATCCCGAGATTCGAGCGGTCGTTTCCTTGGTGAAACGATCCCTCCCGGCTATTATCTCCTTGGTGGGATAATACCCGTAATACGTCGTAGATCTGCTTGGATCCAGATCACGCGGTGGTCCACGGTAAGCAACCCCGGCGCAGGCAAACAACCCACAGAAGCAAGAGACCGCAAAACAGGATCTTGTGATTTGTTCGACATAAAAGAGAGAAGTTGTAATTTTGATTTCTTTGTTTTATTTTGATTTTCATTGTAAGCCGGATCTTATAAAAAGACCGGATCTCTTTGTAACGCATAAAGTTGTTAACTGAGTGCAATGGAATCGATAATGAAGAAAACGCCAACTTTCCCCGCGAACACCTATACCCATTGGAGTTTTAGAAGAATCAGTTTATATTCTTATACTTTTCGGAGTGTGGCGGTCATTCCCATTCGGTTTGTTCTGCCATTGAAACACCGGCTTCAACTAAGGCCTGTATTGTATTTTTGAGAGTGATATAAGTCTTGGTGGGATGATGGACTCTTCTGTGGTATTCACAATATTTTGGGTCTGAACTCCCGTTAGCTTCCTCCTGATTTTTAATAGGTGGGAGCTTGATTTTATCGTTTTTTAGGAGGGATTTGAGGATTTTAGGCGTCAAAAAATGCTGAAAGATATCCGAATACAGCTCAAAAAGGATATCATCCAAAAAAGGCGGAAGAACACAAGTATGGGCTGTCTCGCACGCGAGACAGTTTTTACTGTCTCGCACGCGAGACAGTCTTTACTGTCTCGCAGGCGAGACAGTATTCTCTGTCTCGCCATGCGAGACAGTGTTCTCTGTCTCGCCAGGCGAGACAGTTGTTACTGTCTCGCAGGCGAGACAGTGTTCTCTGTCTCGCCATGCGAGACAGCATTCTCTATCTCGCCCGCGAGACAACATTCTTTGTCTCGCCCGCGAGACAGCATTCTCTGTCTCGCCCGTGAGACAGTATTCCCTGTCTCGCCTACGAGATAGCTCTCAAAGAAGTCAAAAACTGTTTTGTAACCGCCGACACGTGGCCACCAACTGTTCAAGAACGTGAGAAACGTTGTGGGTGAGAATCACGTTGATAACTGCCAAAATAACGGAGTTGTAAAACATGGGGAGGCAGTTACAAGAAAACTGTTGGGCGGTTGAGGATTTCTGAGACAATATTTACTGTCTCGGAACCCGAGACAGTGTTTACTGTCTCGGAACCCGAGACAGTCTTTGCTGTCTCGACCGCCGAGACAGCAAACACTGTCTCACCCCCCTGAGATCATTTTTTGAGGGGGCTGATCATTTTTGAGCACTTTGGAGCAGACAGAGCAGAGTTCTTGAGCTTCTGGCAATTCCTTGAGATTCGAGCTTTGACTTGATCTTAAGAAGAACGACTATCTTACTTTGATAAGATATCGTTTCAAATTCTTACTTCGATAAACGAAGGAAGAATCATTAAACCCCTCATTGATTCAATCAGAATCTGTGATTTGGTGGTCCAGGAGTCAAAGCGCTCCTGGCACAGGCAAAGATCCCATGCAAGCAGCGATCCAAACAACGATCCTGCGTTTGTTTCTAAAAAGTTGTAATTTTCATTTTGTTGTGTAAAAGAAGTCTTACAAAAAAGCTATTTCTTTTGAATTTATTGTAATCGACCGAAGATATAATGAATTCCACAGCAAAACCAACTTTTGACGAAAACAAACTGGCGACCACAGTGGGAGCCAACGGTCTCGCTGCCGAGACCGTCGTGTCGCAGCCGATCAAGATTCCAGTTGAATGCATGGTCGAATACGAATTCGACCAAACCAAATTTGAGGAATATCTCTCATCATCCTCTTCAAGATCATCATTGTCTCGCAAGTACAAGAGGATCTCACAATTGAGGAAGACCTACATGCCAAAGAAGGCACAAAATGAAGACTCTCGCCCGATTGTTGCTAAAGATTTTACTCGCAACACCTCTGCTCACAATGACTCTTATCTAGTTAAAGAGTCATCGAATTAAAGCCCACCGGCACTGACGAAGAGGGCTCGTCAAAGACAACGTCAGCGCCGCGCTCGTCAAATAGCTAAGGTCTTAGAACAAACCGACGGGGTTCATTATCACGTGGACCTAGAGTCGAGGAGGCATCGAGTGGTTCACTTGTCTCAACAACCAATTACTCATATCTCTGCTAAACTAACGACGAATAAATGGACTTTAGTCAAGAGGGCTCGCTCAACCCTCAAAGAACGTATACAAAAACGTTGTGCAAACGCTGCTCATGCTCGTGCTCTCTTACAACAAAGATGAGAAAGGAAGAAAGAAATGGTGGCTAAAGAACCGCCAAAACTCTGCAAAGTTTGGATTCCAAAGTCTGGAGTTAGACAAAATCAGCATTCGGAGCCCGTTAAGACTCCACACCCGCAAGGGGGTGGTTCTAAACACGTGACTCCTAAAATAACCTTGGATCGCTCAAAGGCAACAATAAATTATCCTGAGAATGCCAACAAGGTTTTACACCCCCAGAAGAAGACGTATTCACCAAAAAATATTGTCATACATGGGAGGTCATGCCAACAGGCGATACGATTTTTTGGCAATCATACTGATGAATCGTATTATCAAGTTGGGGGTGTGAATAAATTTCAAAAGAGAATTATCCGAGAGTTAAGCTCTCATTGTCCCTGTACGCGACTTATAGGAGCAGCATTGTCGGAATATAACTACACAAAACGAGAAGCCATCCCACGAAGGGTCTCGGTATTCCACAGTCTTTTCACCGAAATGTCGAAGCCTAAGCCGAGACATTTCTGTAAGAGCAGATCAGCTGTCCAAGATGATGAATTCCCTAAAGTCACCATTAACATGGTTGATAAAAGAAAGTCTAAGCGGCATTCAAGTGACTCAAATCCCGACTTTTCCTCGAAAGGAAAAGTCAATCCAAGAATTGCTCAACGGATGTCTCGACTCCAATTAGGAGCCATCAGACGCAGGGATTACAAGAGAATGCATGAAGGCATATCCTCGGAAGATGAACTTTCAGACACTTGTTCAGCCATTGCTTCTAATGATACAATGTCTAGCACGGGGAAAACTAGAGAAGTGCTCACAATCAATTCTGATCAGTTTGCTTAAATGCTTCAAGAAGCTCTAGCCAAGCAAAGTGAAAAAATTAGAGCTGAGATGAAGACAGAGATGGAGTTGGCTATTCAACAAATGAAAGAATTGCTAGATCAACGGTCTCAATTTCCTGAGTCCAGTTAGTGAGCTGAATCCAGCCGCCGCACTCAAAATATTGCAGATGACAGTGATCCGGAAGTGGAGGAAGTCATCTTTGCTGATACACCTCCCAATAGCAATAACGCTAGGGGTGGTTTAATGCATCCTCCCAATAACGATATTGGGAGTGGTTCCATGGCACCTCTTACAGGGGGTGGCCTAACTCATTCTCCTCAACGTCCTTCGAATAAAGACGTAGACGATGACGAGAAAATAAAAGAGCTTGAAAATAAAGTCAATGCTTTGATGACGGCTCAAGAAGTGAAAAAGACGGGTATTCCATGTCCCTATCCAAGAGAATGAGATTCAATACCGTACCCGGCAAAATTCAATTTGATTAACTTCACACCGTTTGACATGAAAAGCTTGCCTATTCAGCACTTGATTTATTTCAAGTCTCATTTGGGCATGATCTCTGGAAATGAGGCTTTAATGGTCCGGTCATTCATTGGCACCCTTCGTGGGCCCGCCTTCGATTGGTACCGACGTCTCAAGCCAGGAAGCATTAATTGCTGGGATGATATGCAAAGTTTGTTCCTCAGCAATTTCTTCGATGATGACACCGAAGTGTCAATTGGAACCCTTTTGGATGAAAAGCAAAAAGACGGAGAGTCAGTCGACAATTTTGTCAAGCGCTTCCGTAACAAGGCAATGAACTGTAGAGATCCTGTTACAGAGGAGTTCATCCTGCAAACATGCCACAATAATCTCTCTATCGATGTCATGAAAGCCCTGGGGGTCGTACCATCCAAAACTTGGAAAGATTTGAAAATGCACGGTGAACAAGCTAAACACTTTCTTAAAAGAAAGAAAGCTGAGAGAAGCCAACCGACGACATCTGCAATCACTGGGAACGCGACTCCCGATCCGAGGTTTCAAAAGGAGTATTCTTTCGAAGATGATGAAGCTCCAGCCATCTTGAAATACCTCCTCGCCAATGACAAAATCGAGTTACCACCTACTAAAGATCAGGAGGGAGCTAAGAGAATTACGGATCCAAACTACTGTGCGTACCACAGAAGGGTTCTTCATCCCACCGAGATCTGCTTCGGACTCAAAAACAAAATCCAAGCCTTAATTGACTCCGGCGTCATAACGGCGAAACAAGCCAAGTAAAGACGACTCATACTCCATTGGGAGCACGAGTACAAACTGTTTCCCCTCACTCCAAAGAGTATACGAGTATAAACTGCTCCTCGATACTCCAATAGGTATATGAGTCTAAACTATTTCTCACTCTTGACGGGAAGTTCCTGGAGAATTTTTACATGTAATATTCTTAAGGATGACCCGATCATGTAACTCAGTATGATGTTAGACCCAGTTTCGCGAAGGAAGCTGGGGGTGGATGGTTCATATAACGGGAAGTTCTCGGAAGAATGCTATATGTAATTTTCTTAGGGATAACCCGATCATTACAAACAAAGTGATAAACACTACATCCCCACGGTGATTTCTGAATGCTCTTTTGTTGAGATGAGATTCGATCACTTGTTTAGATCAATCTTCCCTCACAAAACTCCCATCTGGTCAAACCTTTAAACAGTTAGGACCAAAACTAAAATCCCCTCTCGATTCCTTCCATGAATGAGAGGTCCACAAATTGAACGGTCAAACCTTTAAACAGTTAGGATCGTTTCAAATTCCTATCTGGTCAAACCTTTAAATAGTTAGGACCAAAACCAAAATCCCCTCTCGATTCCTTCCATGAACGAGAGGTCCACAAATTGAACGGTCAAACCTTTAAACAGTTAGGATCGTCTCAAATTCCCATTTGGTCAAACCTTTAAACAATTAGGACCAAAGCCAAAATCCCCTCTCGATTCCTTCAATGAACGAGAGGTCCACAAATTGAACGGTCAAACCTTTAAACAGTTAGGATCACCTCAAAACTCTCACTTGGTCAAACCTTTAAACAGTTAGGACCAAAGCCAAAATCATCAAACCTTCCTACAGTTAGGATCACCTCGAAACTCCTACTTGGTCAAACCTTACTACAGTTAGGACCACAGCCAAAATTTCCTTTCGATTCATTTTGCGAACGAAAGGTCCAACTTTGAATTGAATAATCAAACCTTATGACAGTTAGGGTTATTGAAACCACTCCAGATTCTCTAAGTGGAGATCCCACTTCGAGTTCCCTTTGTACTAGGAGATAGAATATAAAATTCTTCCTCTCCGATTTCGGGTTTATCTCTACCAACAAACAAGAGACCAGGAGATAGAATATAAAATTCTTCCTCTCCGATTTCGGGTTTATCTCTACCAAAAAAAAAGAGACCAGGAGATAGAATATAAAATTCTTCCTCTCCATCATTGGGTTCATCTCTACCAACAAAAAAGAGACCATGTTACTCCAATAAGTACACGAGTCTAAACTGTTTCTCTACCCTCAACAAGAAGTTTCTGGAGAATATTACTCAGAATATTCTTAAGAATAACCTGATTACCTTCTAACGGGTATATGAGGTTAATAGTATTCTCTGTCTCGCCATGCGAGACAGCATTCTCTGTCTCGCCAGGCGAGACAGTTGTTACTATCTCACAGGCGAGACAGTATTCTCTGTCTCGCCATGCGAGACAGCATTCTCTGTCTCGCCATGCGAGACAGCTCTCAAAGAAGTCAGAAACCGTTTTGTAACTGCCGACACGTGGCCACAAACTGTTCAAGAACGTGGGAAACGTCGTGGGCGAGAATCACGTTGATAACTGCCAAAATAACAGAGTTGTAAAACGTGGGGAGGCAGTTACAAGAAAATTGCTGGGCGGTTGAGGATTTTCGAGACAATATTTACTGTCTCAGAACCCGAGATAGTGTTTACTGTCTCGGAAGCATAGTTTGTCCTGGGGGCTATAAATACCCCCCTGAGATCATTTTTTGAGGGGGCTGATCATTTTTTAGCACTTTGGAGCAGACAGAGCAGAGTTCTTGAGCTTCTGGCAATTCCTTGAGATTCGAGCTTTGACTTGATCTTAAGAAGAACGACTATCTTACTTTGATAAGATATCGTTTCAAGTTCTCACTTCGATAAACGAAGTCAGAATCATAAACCCCTCACGGTTCAATCAGAATCTGTGACTTGGTGGTCCACGAGTCAAAGCGCTCCCGGCACAGGCAAAGATCCCACGCAAGCAGCGATCCACCCCTCATCGATTCAATCAGAATCTGTGATTTGGTGGTCCACGAGTCAAAGCGCTCCCGGTACAGGCAAAGATCCCACGCAAGCAGCAATCCAAACAACGATCCTGCGTTTGTTTCTAAAAAGTTGTAATTTTCATTTTGTTGTGTAAAAGAAGTCTTATAAAAAGGCTATTTCTTTTGAATTTATTGTAATCGACCGAAGATATAATGAATTCCACAGCAAAACCAACTTTTGACGAAAACAAGGATGGCTTGAATCTCATCATCCTTGAAAGAGCATTGTCGCATCTGAAGCGACTGTTGTGGCGATTTCTCTTGTGGTTGTCGCTGTAATGTTTGATTAATATCAACAACAAACCTAGGTATGAACTCCGGTTGGCTTCCCTCAACTTTCTTTCTTTTGGGATAGCGCCTGATGGGGGTGGTGACAGACTCGACCTCCCTCTGCTTCTTGTCTTCATCTACATTTCTCCTCGAGCGATGTCGAGAAGAAGGAATTAGGCCACGCTCAGTGTCATTGAGGGGTTCAATTGCACTACCCCCAGTGTTATCGAGGGGTGAATCAATCTTGATGACTATATTCAAATTTGGGTTATTGTTACTTGTCCTATTTTGAATAGGTGAAACTGGTATAGTGTAACAACTAGACTCCACCTGATGACCGGATTTAGGAAATTGATATTTTTGAGCCTGCAACTCTCTTATTTGTTGCATGGACAACTCCATCTTAGCCTCAAATTCTTCTTTCTGCTTGATTAATGCTTCTTGAACAATTTGGGTGAGCTGGTTAGGAGTGATCGTGAACGCCTCTCTAGTGTTTTTAGAAAGACGCGATAACTCATGTAGAGTTACTTTCACTGGGACGTTAGCCAATTGGGTCATAATATCGAAGTGGTATGAAGTGTTTGAATTTCTCGGTTTATCTCTTCCAATTGGCCGATTGAAATGAGGCTGCCTCGGATTTTGAACATCTTGGTGCAGGGGCTCCTGCTGGGTCTTCTCAGCAGGAGCGGGGGAAGTTGTAATCACCCCCACCTCAGCTAGTCGATCAGAGGCACTTGGATATTTGAAACGATACTCGTTCCCATTTCTGGTGGCGAGGACTAGTTTTCCGGTGGTTACAAAAGTTTTATGTTCATTGTCGGAAAATGAGAAAACAGGAATTGCTTCGTCGTCTTCCCCTGGAATAGCAGAGGCTCCGTAACAGGATTTTCCCTTGCCTTTTGATTTCTTTTTGTATGACAACCCGACCCACTGTTCATCTTTAAGCAGATCGGGATGAACCCAAAGAATTTCGCCATTTGGGGCTGTGTGTGGTACAAGTCCTTTCTGGCGTTGTTTATGAGGATCGCCATTGACGGTCTTCACTGCTACGTTTATCACAGGCTTAGGCTGAAACCAGTTCAAGGGAACGGACCCAAAGCTAATCGATATTGCGTTCGCACCCACCTTCTTCTCCTTAGGCTTCATAGTGATGACCCCAACATCAATCAAAGCTTGGATCTTGTCTTGGTAGGGTAGTGGACCGCTCTGTGGAACGCGCAATACTTCGGGTCATTAACCCTTTTAGCGTCCTCTTGATCTTGGATCGGAGGTAATTTAATCTTGTTGTTCTCTATAAGGTATTTGAAGATACCGGAAACTTCATCTTCTTGGAATGAATAGACCTTCGGGAATTTTGGTTCCGAAGTCTTCTGTTTTTGAGGCTGTTGTTGCCATCGTGACTGCTGAGGCGCCTTTTGTTGTTGATGTTGTGGTTGCGATTGCACTTCAAAGGTTTGATTCGCATCCACTACGTTTGCTTGCGCTTTTCCTTTACCCTTTGGAACAAAATTCTATTATGGAGTATTATTTGTCGTCTGACCCCTTTCGGTCTTCTTCCTTTTAAGGAATCGTTCGGCTCATTCTCCTTGCACTTTCAAATCTTTCCAAGTCTTTGGCGGTGCCATTCTCATAGCTTTGAGGATGTCTAGTGAAAGATTATTATGACAAGTCTCGAGAATAAAATCCTCGCTAACCGGATCTCGACAATTCATTGCTTTGTTCTGGAATCTTTTCACAAAGTTCTCCACCAACTCTTTGTTCTTCTGTTTCTCATCGATCAATGTTCCGATTGAAACTTCGGTGTCGTCATCGAAGAAATTTGTAAGGAACATATCTTCCATGTCATCCCAACTGTTAATACTTCCCAGCTTGAGGCGACGATACCAATCGAAGGCTGCTCCGCGAAGAGTGCCAACGAATGACCGCCTCATCAAGGGCTCGTTGCCGGAGATTATTCCCAAATGAGACTTAAAGTATATTAAGTGCTGAGTAGGAGAAACCTTTCCGTCGAACGGTGTAAAATTGATCAAATTGAACTTGGCCGGGTACGGGATTGATTCCCATTGTCTCGGGTACGGACATGGTATTCCAGACTTCTTTATCTCCTGAGCACTCATCAACGTATTGATCTTGCTCTCCAAGTCCCTCATTTTCTTATCCTGACTTCTTTATCTCCTGAGCACTCATCAACGTATTGATCTTGCTCTCCAAGTCCCTCATTTTCTTATCCTCGCTCGTATCTTTCTTCGAACTTCATCAACGTATTGATCTTGCTCTCCAAGTCCCTCATTTTCTTATCCTCGCTCGTATCTTTCTTCGAACTATTCTGGGGAGAAGTGATATGGTCATCCTTCGTATTATTATCATCTGAGGGTCCACCCCCAGCATTGTTATCAATGGGTGGGGTTTCCATATTGGCGTTCTCATTCGCTTCTCGATCACTATCCGCCTGGTTGGGATTATTGCGGTAGCTGGACTCTCCCTGTTGATTCGTCAGTGCCGCTATCTGCTGGACATGCATCTCCCTCATTTGCTGCATAGCCATTTTCATTTTAAATTTAAAACTGTCTTTTTGCTTGGCTAAAGCATCCTCAAGAATCTTAGCCACTTACTCGGTGCTAATCATGAGTGATTCGTAGGGTTGTCCTGCACTTGATGCGGTGTCATCGGAAGCCATCGCTGAGTAAGCATCCGAGCAGACATCCGAGCAAGCATCCGAGGTTTAATCATCTGAAGGAAGTCCCTTTTGCATTCTTTGGTAATCCCTTCGTCTACTGGTCCCCGATCGCAATCGAGTTATACACTGGGACACTGCGGCAAACTGATCCGGACTAAAGTATCGCGTTGACTTCCCTCTCCCGGTCATATTGACAGATACTTCTGGAAATTCATCATCTTGAAGGGCAGGTTTCCTCCTACGGAAGTGCCTTGGTTTAGCCTCGGACGTTCTTCATCATCTTGAAGGGCAGGTTTCCTCCTACGGAAGTGCCTTGGTTTAGCCTCGGACGTTCTGGTGGAGATTCTCTCAAACACCGAAACTCTTCCTCCTACGGAAGTGCCTTGGTTTAGCCTCGGACGTTCTGGTGGAGATTCTCTCAAACACCGAAACTCTTTGTGGGGCTTTAGAACAACAGCATTCTGATAATACCGCCTTGATTATATTAGCACATGGACAGTGAGAATCTGCGTCTTGAATATTTCTTTTTTGGGACTTATTCATACCCTCAGCCCTATAGTACAACTCGTCAGTTTGATAACTGGAGCAACCCATAGAGTGTTGGCATGATCTCCCAGGTATAACATCATCATCGGACAAATATGTTTCCCTCTGGGGATACGACGCTTTATTAGCATCCCCAAGAGTCACTCGTTCAGATTTATGCTTTTGTGAGCGTGAAACTCTAACGGGCTCTCGAACTTCAACTTGTAATCTAATGCGGTCGGTAATAGGAGCCTTTCCTTTATTATTATTCTTGGGATGATTGGTACAACCCCCAGCCTGAATTGTTGTTTGGGAACCTTTCGCTGATCCCAATTGCTCCTTCACGGGTGCTTTACGTCGATCTTTAGGTAGAGGACCGAGGCGATCTCTCAAAGGAACTCTGGATTTGGTAAGATCCACGCTACCACACGGCTCCGTCAGAGGTGCGGGGACAGGGGAGACGGGATCTGGAGTTGGAGAAGGCCGGATGGTAACTTCGTTCACTTTTGCTTTAAGCGCTGGTTTTGCCTTCGACACCCACACCTGTTTGTGCTTGGGTGATTTCTTAACTGTTTCTTCCTTCTGCATCTCTTTCGCTTTCTGCAAAAGGACTCGGGCATGCGCGAGCAATGCACGACGCTTTTTTATTCGCTCCTCAAGGGTGGAGCAGGTCCTCTTGACACAAACCCATTCGTTTGTTTCTGTCTTGGAGGAGGAGTTGGTTGCTCACCGTTGTTGTTCTCGGCGCTGCCTAGATTTCAGATCCTTATTATAGTGGATCCTGTCCATTGACTCCGAAGCCTTGGCTAATTGTTACGCAAGGCGTTGACGCCGTCTTTGGCGCGCCCTCTTCGAAAAAATTGGAGCGCCTTCATCAGTTATCTTCATGGTGGAGGAGAAGTCCGGATCTACAGCTTCGACCTCTTTGGACGTCGCAGAGGTGTCGCGGGGCGTGGGTGCAGCGGCGATGAGGGGATCCTTGATCTTCAAGCCTGAAGTCCCGCGAGTGCTTCTGGAAGAGGAGACCTTCCTACGCCTGCTTAGAGAGGTGGATCTGGGGGAGGAGGAAGAGAGGTACTCTTCAAACTTTTGCTGATCGAACTCGTATTCGATCTCTTCATTCACCCGGATCTTGATTGCCGGTTGCGTCACGATAGCCTCGGCAGCGAGGCTGTTAGCTCCTACTATGGTCGCCAGCTTGTTTTCGCTAAAAGTTGCCTTCATTACTGAATTCATTATAATTTTAATTATTTACAAAGAATTCAAATACTCAACAAAAGAAAGAAATAAAGGGTTACAACTCTCTCGAAAATAACGCAAGATCCGTTCGTCGTCTCTTGCTTGTGTGGGTTTTTGGCCGGTGACGGGGATGTCGATATCCGTGGACTACCTGACAATCAGATCAGATCAAATACTCCATCGATTCGCGAAGGAATCTAGAAGCAGAAGCGCTTATCTCGACAACAGTGAGATAATTGCTCTTCTTAAGATTACCGCAACGGGATAATCCTGAGGAACGGACACGGGTGATGTAGATCTAAAGAGCCTTTCTCTCTTGTGTTGAAGAACTCGATCAATCTTCAATCCGGCAGGGCTTCACCAATTCTCCAAAATTCTAGATCTGAAAAAATGAGGGTCCTGGGGCTGTATTTATAGGCTCCAAGGAAGTCCAGGCGGTTAAAACCACATAACAACCAATTTTTAGGGCTGGAGACACCCTTGGGTGTCTCGACACTTTGGGGTGTCTCGCTTGGGCCGAGACACCTCGGGGTGTCTCAACTCAGGCTGAGACGCTTCTTTTTGCATATTCGTCCGTTTCCGCCGTAACTTCTTCATCCGGACTCGGATTTGAGTGATTCGAATTGCGCTGGAAAGACGACGAGGAGATTTATAAGTTTCGATGATTAGATCATTATGGATTAAACTGGGATACGAGAGGTGTTTCACCTTTTGTAAGCGACGTGGGGTTCCCGATCAGTTCGTATCCTCGTTATTCTGAAACTCCGTTACTTCACATAGTTCATCGATCCACTTTAAACGTTCGTCGATGTCAATCAAGCTTCTGTGAACTGGATAGTGACGTTCATCGTTTTTTCTTAACACCGAGCTGTTCGTGGAGACCTATAGGCAATTTTCGATGCCTACCCCCACTATCTTGTTTATGTTTATTTCACCCTTGTATTTATTTGTATATCCTTGCATATATCCCATAGTATATCTCATTGCTAGGATATATCTCATTGTTCATATTGATTATCCTAGCTCATATATCTTGTTGCATTTCATACTTGCTAGGATAACTTATTAATTAGTTTTAATTAGCATATAATCGGATTAGATTAGTATAAGACCCTAATCACCCCCTCTAGGGTCTAACATTCCCTACTCATGAGGAGGTGCCAACCGGAGGAGAGGCGCCGATTCCAAAGGAGAAGGAACCAACTCAGGATGAGATGCCAGCTTCAAAAGAGGAAGTGTCGACTCAGATGATCGTCACGACCAGCTCCGGGGTGGAAGCTCAGCCCACAGATGATACTCCTATTTCTCCCACCACCCGTTTTAATAGAAGAATCGTGGAATGGACGATCAGAGACATTCAAACTTCTCTCCGCGATAGTATCCAAGTGGTGCTGGATGAAGGCTACTCTTTCGAAGAGTTCAAACCAGTCTTGCGAATGTATTTGGATAACCTGATCAAGCTGGTTGGTGCAGATGCAGCTTATCCATTCCAAAGACATTTGGAGTCGGCAGAGAAGACTATCCAAGAGTTGGCCTTCGTCCATTCTGAGAAATCAGATATCATCAACACAACTTCAGAGAAGGTTCGATTGGCCTTAAAAGAGCAAGAGATCCTTCTAAACAAAACCATGAATGATGAGGCCAGGCTGAAGAAGGATGTGGAGTTAGCCACCGTAGCAAGCAAAGAGCTGGAGGAGGAGCATCAGAAGACTAACGCTTTCTTGGCATATGCGGCCTAATCCATATCACATGCGAAGCAGACCATTGTCGAGCTGCAAACATTTTTGTCTGTTAAGGAGCCGGCTCGCGAACGGACGCTGAAAGAGTTGGATGAGATCGAGAATTAGCACCAGCTGCTCATCGTTTACTTTTAGGAGAAGGATTAACCCTTGAAGGTGGTAGAGGCTGAGCTCCATAATGTCGTCTCTCTCACTGAGGACAAGATCCGTTAGAGCGTCCTTGCCACCCTAGAGAAGGAATATGCAAGAGCGATTCAAGTTGTTGAGTCACGATTGAGGAAATTTTAACTTTTCTATTGTCAAAGTTCCTCTTTACAAATGAAAATTATCTTTTTATCCACTTATCGCTTCCAACATCTTGTGTGAATGTTTTCTTGCTCTTGTCTCCTCTATCGACCGATACTTAGGATTTTTTGCAAACCCTCAGCTATCAACAGATTTAAATTTATCTTTACCAACTACCATTTAGATCGGGCTAGCTATACTATTTCCCTTAGTATGATGAGTTATTGAGGAGCTTCTTTTAGACTTAACGCTAAAATTTCTTCTCTACCCTTAGCCATTTGAGGCTTTGGGTTAGGTTAATTACAACTGTTAGGCTGTAATTAGGTTAGGCCATGTCGTTAAATATAACTACTTGATCCAAAAATGAGTGATCGCTTATATAAGTGGTCACTTAAGGGTCCAAATAATGACTTATCACTTGGTATGTCATTACTCGTGAATGGGTAGTCGATAGGGCACATCGTTTGGTAGGCCATTACCGACGAACAATGTCATTTACGGGAATAATGGTATTAGGCGAAAACAAATCGTTCAGGGATCTAAGAGTGTGATAATTGATTGATATAGTAGCACATCACATGGTAGGCTACTACTCATTAATTTTTCTAAGAATATTAGAACGCACGGAATAGATCAAGCTGTTCAGGGACATTTGAGTGTGATGACTGATCGGACAACGTCATTTGCAGGAACGACGAAGTTGATCATCAAAGATAATCATTAACATGATAGTTTTGTGGACCCACCATCCTATTAGAGAGGATTGGTGGGGGGTTTATCAGAGGTTTAATGTTAACATGACAGGATTGTCGTGATCGAAGCGACTTTGAGGACTTACCATCCTATTGAAGAGGATTGGTAAGTGAATTGAATTATCACGATCGGAGCGACTTTGAGGACTTACCACCCTATTAAGGAGGATTGGTAAGTTGATTTGTCAGAGGTATAATATTAACATGACAGTAGGAGTGGGCCCGTCGTCCTATTGGAGAGGATCAATAGGGGAAATTTAGAGAAAAATGACCATCATAGGTGATGGTTAACTTGATAGTTTTGGAGACCCGCCATCCTATTGGAGAGGATTATCGAGAGACTTTAGCTTTAACCCTAACTATCTGTAGGTTTGACCAAGTGGGAGTTCGAGACGATCCTAATTGTTTAAAGGTTTAATCATTTAATTTGGTGGACCTCTCGTTCGTGGAATGAATCGAGAGGGGATTTTGGCTTTGGTCCTAACCGTAGGAAGGTTTGACCGAAGTAAAAGTGTAGGGAGCAGTTTAACCTCGTGCACTAATTAGAGGATAGGAGCGGTTTAGCCTCATGCACTAGTGGGAGGGAATAAGCAGTTTGGCCTCATACACCAGTTAAAGGAAAGGAGCAGTTTAGCCTCGTGTACCAGTTGGAGGAAATGAGCAGTTTAGCCTCGTGCACCAGTTAGAGAAAATAAGGAAGCAATTTATACTCGTATACTTGTCAGAGTATAGGAGCAGTTTAGCCTCATGCACTAGTGGGAGGGAAGGAATAGTTTAGTCTCGTGCACCAGTTGGAGGGAATAAAGAAGTAGTTTATACTCGTATACTTGTCAAAGTGTAAGAAGAATTGAAGGAAGACTGTGGGTAGTACTTCTTCAGAAATTTATCATTGATAGGCATCAGGATCTTATCGCCATTCGATTTGATGAGGCGATAAGCTCCATTCGAATAGACTGTCTCTACCACGAATGATCCTTCCCATTTGAGTTGGAATTTACCTTTCTTCTTGGAGTTGAGTATTATAGGTCGTCGATCAGCGAGGACCAACTCTCCTTCCTTGAAAGATCTGTGCTTAACTTTCTTGTCGAAAGCCTTGGATATTCGAGCTTGATAGAACTCAATGTGTTATTGAGCTTCGAGCCGCTTGTCATCTAATGCCTCTAATTCTGTGAGACATCATCGATGACTTTCTTCAATCATCATCCCTATTGCGAGTGTGACACATAAGGATAAAATATGAATCTTCAGTGGTAGTACGACCTCACAACTATATACTAGTGAGTAAGGTGTGGTACCGGTCGGTGTATGGACCATAGTACGATAGGCCCACAAGCTTTCACCAAGCTTTTCATTCTAGTCACGCTTGCTATTGGATGTTAGCTTGGTCAAGATCTTGACGATCGTCTTGTTAAAATCCTCGACTAGTCCATTTACTGATGGATTATAAGTCGTGGACACCAGGTTCTATATTCTGAACTTTTCACAAAACCGAGTGAATGCATGACTAACAAATTCTGATCCATTATCATGAAGGATACATCTTGGAACACCGTATCGGTAGAAATATTAGTCCGCCGACATCATCGATTTTGACTTCTCTTAAGGGAATGACTTCGACCCACTTAGAGAAGTAGTCGGTTATCGCAAGGATAAAGCGATGACCTTTGACTGATGGTAGAGATATTAGTCTGCCGACATCCATCCCCCATATCTCAAACAGTCATGAAGTCATTCTCAGATCCAGGTCTTCGGGTGGTTTGTGAATGTAGTTGGCATGGTTTTGACGCATGGAAATGCTTGGCATAAGCGATAGCGTCGTTGACCATTATGGGCTAATAATAGTACATTCTTCACAAGCGATCCTAAATCTTGAGTCTAGGTTGGTGAGTGCCACAGGTACCATCATGAGCTTCCCATAGGACTTCCTATGCTTTTGTCATTGAGAGACACCAAAACAACATGCCGTCATAGGGCTTACGATGTAACACTTTGTTGTCGAATCATAGTAGAATCTCAAAACGCATATGCGAATAGAATCTCGCTCCTTTACGTCTTTGGGTAGTATGCTATATAAGACGTAGTCGATGATTAGGAATTGCTAATCTCTTGGCTTGAGTTGACACATAGCATGGTGAGTTGCATTCACTTCTAGAACATGATCCGGTCGAAAGAGTTATCGGCTTGCGATGGTGACGTCTTGACTGGTTCCCAACAGGTTAGCTAGGTTAGCTGCTAATGATGCTAGGGCATCCGCGTACGTATTCTTGGAATGAAGCACGTGCTCAATGTGGAAGCTTTCGAATGATTCAGATAGTTTGATAGTCGCTTCATGGTATGGGATTAAGTCGTCGTTTCTGACTTCGTATTCCCCTGTCATCTGTTTGACGATGAGCTGAGAGCCAGCGTAAGCTTCGAGATGATTCGCCCCCAACTCCTTAGCGAAGTCGAGTCCATGAGTAGTGCATTGTACTCAGCCATGTTGTTGGTGCATGACTCAGTTAAAGAGAAAGCTCGGGGTAATACGTGGTTTTGCAGAGAAACCAAGACCACCTCCACCCCTGAGACGATAGACCCGTTTGTGCTAACGTGACATGCTCCGTCGAAGTACAATCACCAAACTTTTTCCTATGAGGTTGAATTAATCTTGTGGGTTTCATCCAGCATATCTTCAAATAGATCAGTATTCGATTTGAGAGGATGACTGGTCATGAGATCACAGATTGCTTATCCTTTGACAGCCTTCTGTGGTATGAAGTGTATACCGTATTAAGACAACGGGAGTACCCATCTTACCAGATGCTAATTTAAGGACCCAGGCTATGTTATGAAGATCAGATAGGATTCATCCGAGAGATGACGTATATAGTTTGACCAACCAGGTAGTGTTATATTTTCTGGATAGCGAACACCAAGGCCAAACACTCCTTTTTGAACGAAGTGTGCTTCTCATCTTTAACATTCTTAAGTCTGAAGGGTATAACTGTGTAATAGTATACCCCTACCGGAGTTCTGAACGAAGTGTGCTTCTCATCTTTAGGATGCATCATGATTTGACTATACCCTAAAAACATATCCATGAAGGACATCCTTTCAAACCCATAAGTATTATCGATGATGATGTCTATGATGGGTAAAGGAAATCCGTCCTTTGGACATGCATCATTGAGATTTGTAAAGTTGATGCAGATACGGATCTTTTCATTCTTCTTAAGGATCGAAATAATATTAGTCACCCAATCGGGGTGTTGTTCCTCTCTGATGAAGCCCGAGTCGATTAACTTCTTCACTTCAGCTTCGATCGCCTCTATGATTTGTGAACGAAACCGTCTTTGCTATTGTTTAATAGGTTTAGCATTCGAGTTGATGTTGAGGCGATGCATGGCGATATGGGGATCAAGGACAAGTATGCCCTCATAATTCTAGGTGAAGACGTCAATATATTCCCGGATTAGGGATATAAAGTCTTTTTTTTTCTGGGGAGTTAAACTGTCGCTGATAAATATGGGTTTGGGATTAGCCTCATCTCCTATATTTATTTGGAGTATCTTGTCCTCCATGGGTGGTTCACGCTGTTCAAACTGACCACTCCATTAGGCGCTGACATGGTGATCCCATGCTTCATCATAAAGCGGGATCTGGTTATCCTTTTTTATTTCGATAGGATCGACCATATCTATGTTGATTATGAGGTCCCTGAACAGATCTCCCACACTAACATCCAAATCCCACATCGAGGATGTTGATGATGATTATCCGGAAGGATTGTCTTTGGAGTCTTCACCGTGATTGCAATATAACTCTGATGAAGGGGAGGTGTAACCCAACCCTCTTCAAGTTTTTCTGAAGTAATTATTAGGCTTTCCTTTGGGAACATAAGCAGGTCGGACGAGTGACTTTTGTCCTTTACCATAATTCAATCTTTCTCTGTGGGTGAAGTCATAACTCATGCTTTCCATCATATGCTTCACGATCTGATCATAATGTGAGAATTGAGGAGCGGGCTTGTCATCATCTGACTCATCCCATATTGTACGCATAGGCTGCTCTATCTTTCTAAATATAATATTTTTCTGATAATTACCTAGGGTGGGTATGACAAAGACGGTTTGCAAGGACTCAGTCGCTTATTTGTCTGTGACGAACGACGAGTACACGGGCAAGTGAAAGTAAGAGTTATTATATAACTCTGCAACCAAATTGCTAAACTCGTTATTACTAGACTCTAAACTAGACGACAAGTAAGCAAAGTCAGGTTCTTCATTCAGGATAAACCCATCCGCCTCGGCAGTGTTGGTTACAACAAGGCCTCTATAGCCGATTATAATGGGTTCAATGTCATTCAAGATAAGACACTTGTTGTACTCAGACTCACTATCGGCCTTATTGCCACTGCCAGGTTCCTCGACCGGTGGCTCGTTGCCTGATTCAGAGTCCTGGTAGAACAAAGAATCGGTGAAGTAGGTTTTAACCCCTTTGAAGGGCAGTTTATCAATAATCATCGTCTTTACTTGATCATGGTCATCCACATACTTTAAACACTGATGCAATGTGGATGGGACTATCTGGTTTCTATGGATCCATGGCTGACCCAATAGCATGTTGTAGAAAGGCTCTGCATCAAGACGTAGCATGTCACTTCTGTCTTCATGTCGCCCAACCGGCACTTGAGGTAGATCTTCCCCAGTGGCCGAGATCCGGTGGCGTTAAAGCCAAAGATGGTGGTAGTCATTATGGACAACCACTTTTGAGGTACCCTCAAGTGTTTGATGAGCTTCAAAGGGACAATGCTCAGTATAGACCCTGGATCTACTTGGATCCTATCCACTTGAGAGGAGTTGACGTATCCCGTGAAGTACATGGGTTGGTCATCGGACGTACTCTTGATGAGCATATCCTCAAGAGTGAAGGTAATGCAGGGAATTTGCTGTCTGTATGTCTATCAGCATTACGGACACCCTTTCTCTACGTCTTCTTCCAAAGTAGGTGAGAAATACGTGGCAAAAGCCTCTGAGTCGGCTAGTGCCTCCCGTAGAGCTTCTTGGGTAGACTTGGATAGCCGCAGGAGCTCATGCAAGGTAATCATGGCTAGGATGTTCTTTAGCTGTGCGATTAGGTCAAACTGAAAGGGTTGACTGCTTGAACTTGACTTGTCAGGATTTGGTTGGACTGTTGGCGACGGTCTGACCGGTGTTCTTATCGGACTTTTTGCTATCAGAGGGTAGTTCTTAGCGAAGTCCTTCCCTGCTTGGGTAATCAATGCGTCTACCTCACTGTTGAAATTGGTGAGGGTTGATATCTCCACTTTGTCGTCATCTAAAATTGCTGAAACGATGTTACAAAGCTTAGGCTTGCCTTTGGACTTGTTGGAAGTCCACTGATCGTCGTCGAGGAGATCAGGATGAACCCACATCACCTGTCCTGATGGCAAGATATGTGGTCCTAAACCTTTCTCTCGTTGATTGTGAGGATCAACATTGATAATCTTTAGCTCCGCCTTCAGAATGGGTAACACCCCTGTTGGTGCATGGATTTTAGGAAGATCTGTCTCGAATTTCAAAATGATCATGTTTGTAGTCACCTTCTTCTGCACCTTTTCCTTCTTTAGGACTCTCATATCGTAAAGAGCTTGTAGCTTACCCTTAAGGATATAGCACTTAGAGGTATGATAACCAACAAATCTGTGGTACGCACAGAAGTTTAGATCATCTGTCTTGTTCATGTCTTCAGGCATCATGATCTTTGGCAGCTTGATCCTGCTGCTCTTGAGGAGAGTATCGAAGGTAGTCACAACTTGGTCTTCCTTAAAGTCGTATTGCCTCGGTGGGCACTGCTTGAAAGACTTGGGCTTCTGTCTCTGAGCTAACTTATGGGCTAGAGTAGAATTGACAGCCATGATCTCTTTCCCCCTCGACCGAGAATGGTTCCTGGGGGCACTTGGTTCTGAAGCTCCTCTTTTAGATCGAGGCTCTTCATCTTCCAGCCTTTTGATCATGTTTTCCACCTGCTCGCCTTAGCAAACAAGTTTCTTCTAGGTTCTGGTTTCACTATGCTGACCTGAATAAAATGTTGATCGAGAGATTATTATGACACATCTCGATCAATGTCCTTTTAGAGACCTGGTCTAGATAATAAAGCGACTGGTTCCTAAATCTCTTTACAAAGTTTTTGACCGACTCTGTTTTCTTCTGCTTCTTAGTGAGTAGAGTGGCTATCAATACTTCCATGTTGTTGTTGAAGAAACGGGGCAAGAAATGTTTTTCTACATTAGCCCATATTTTGATAGAGCCTGGTTCTAGCTTGTAGAACCATTCAAAGGCTACCCCTCTTAAGGTGCCGATGAACAGCCGAGTGAGGATAGGGTCATTTCTTGTGAGAACTATTGTTTGAGATAGGAAGTAGTAGATATGTTGTGAGGGAGATCCCTTGCCATCAAACTGGACTAAGCTCATTGGTTTAAACTTTACCGAATAGGGGATTGTATCCTATTCGACTGGATACGGTCTGACCACCTCCAGCTCGTTTATGCTCTTATGAAGCTTCAGGGCATTGAGTTGACTTTGGAACTCATCGAGCCTCTTGTCTCGGGGAGTGCTACTAGCATGTGACACTCTTCCTGAAGACTTGGATAAATAATCCAAATGCCATTAGCGATCATCTTCCTCTTCAGATGTATTAGGAGAAGTAGACTCCCGCTCTCTATTCTTTGAGGATCTTCGCCGATTCCATGAATTCCTCTTCTTCTTCTTGTTCAGAAGTTGTTCCATCATTATCTTCAAGGAGTTGATGGTTTCTTGCTGCTCTTTGACTCTTCTGACAATGTCATCAGATTCGTCCGTCATGTGTACTTTTGTGTGTTTTCCATAAGATGAACTTGAGGTCTGAGATGTTGTCATTGCTGAGCACACCTCATCCTCATTGTTGTAGATAGGTGATAAGAGGGCATAATTAAATGGGATGGCCACCACCGCTTGAGTACCGGTGTGTAGGTAGACACCCTCATTTTCAATGGGGATGTATTTGAATCTCGGGGAAAAGTCTTGATCTGACGAATTCAAATACTTAGCTTTTCCTTTCTCCGCCATGTTAACAGTGGCAGCTGGTAGTTCCAAATCATCAGTATCCTATCTCCTCTGGCGATTGTATCTCCAGTGAGGTAGTCTTGACTCTAGAGGTTGCTAAGAAAGCCTTTTGAACACCGAAGGTCTCGGTGCCTCGGTACACTAGCAATTGGCAACTAATGGTTAGATGAGCCTCTCATAATGGTACTGATGATTCGCTCTGTGAATAGTGTGCTTGTGAGTCAAATGATCTCGGAGATCCCCCATAGGTTGTTGATGACAACCCCTAAAGTCAGAAGGGCCAAACGTGCCTTCTGATGAAGAGAGTTCAAAGGAACTTAAGTGAGAGCACTTAGAAAATTCTCCAAGTGTTGAGTTCAGGCAACCTCGTCTTGACAGGCAAGGTCCCGTGTTCTGGAGAGCTTCAGCCAACTGGCAAACTCTAGTTGCTTGTTCATTCAGGTGAGGTACGCTCGCTTGAAATGTACGGGCTTTGCCTTTTTGTCCAAGGCATGTTTTTAGGCGTGCCTTAAGGGGTTTGCTTGTATGGTGGTTTCTATTTGTGACGTGAAGCTCGCTTAATGTGTGGAGCTCGCCTGCTTGAGGGTGTAGCTCGCCTAAATCATGGAGCTCGCCTGATCTGAGAAGATGACTTAAAGAGCGAAGCCCTCCTGAATTGGGGGGCTCGCATGTCTTGCTAAGTTCGGCCAAATGGGGAACTTGGCTACTGGAGTGAGGTTCGCTTGAAACATCAAGCTTGTCAGTTTTGGGAACTTCGTCAACAGAACAAAGCCCACCTGAATAAGTGGGCTCACCTGAATATGGTCTGCTAAAATTGGAAACTTTACGTTCTTGTTTGGCTCTTCTCAGGCCTGAATAGTGATTCAGGTCATCATAGGAAGTGAATGCTTGGGCTTCTTAGCGGGCGAGAGGTTGTCATTACTGCTGTTGAGCTCTCTTGGAGACAGGAGTGTTCATGTTGATGATGAAAGTGTGGTCCGCGCCAATACGAACTGTTGTCTCCTCTTCCATGAGGGACTGCATGGATTGCTTGGCAACCCAAACAGCAGCCTCTTGGCTTGCATTCTTGGCCTTTGGCTTGGCCTTGGCTGGCTTAGGGGAGATCGAACCCCCTGCTATTGCTCGGGTAGAGCTCTCGGGCATAGCTACCTTGGCCACTTGTGGATGGGCCATATGCACAACTCTGCGGTATCAGTGAGAAGCTTTACCACTAGAAGAGGAAGAAGATAAGTACTCCTCATACTTAGCTTGGTCGAACTTAATCACAAGAGACTCGACTGTCGTCCCCTCCGCAACTTTGTCGAATTGCGTCACCACCATTTCGGTTGAAGAAATAGTTCCTCCCACTATGATCGCCATCTTCTGTAGGGGAGTAAAATTAGGTCTCGATGCGATATTTGTATTAATTGAATGGTTGTTACAAATCAATAAAATCCAAGATTACAACAGAAGTGGAGAGAAGGTTCTCCTTGTTTAACGTAGGTTCTTCGGTAGCAATAGGATGCCTCCTTCAATACTCATATCGAGTATGCTTCCCTTGGATGATCCACTCAAAACTACGGTTGAGCTTCAGTACGTAATAGAAGCTCTTGTACGATTGAGTTTTGAATATACCCGAGCTTGATGAATATCAAGGCCGAATGCTTAAAGAGGGCTACGATACAAGAGTTTGCAACGAGCTCAAGTGTATCAAATCTAACAGTTCAGATTGAGTCTACTTCAACAACCCAAGCAAAGAGCTAAGAATGTTCTACCTAACAAGCCAATGAGAGAGCCTCTGTTTTAAGAGTCTTAAAAATACCAAGCTTCTCAACCAAATTGTTAGCTGAACCCCTTTCACGTTGGCAAAGGGATCCTATAAATAGGCAAGGGAATGCATGGATCATCCCTTGATTTGTGGGATGTGACCACTAATAGGAGTAAGGAGTAGTATACTCTCCCTATAGCTATCGGATGTTACCATTATAAGGATGATGGGAGCCATGCCTCATTACCCAGGATGTGGGAAATGGGTGGTCCCACTCCCACAAGCAAGCAGCCGCTTGCACTATTCAGGCATGGCTGACAGGCTTGTAGGAGAGCTTAAGAGCTGCTTGAATGTTCAGGCGAGCTTGACGAATAGGTGGGGTCGGCTGGTGGGCGCCCCAAGCATGTGAGCTGGCGTTCATTGACAAGCTGAGTTCGACAGGCGGACACATCATAGTCGGGCTTAACTCATGTGGGCTAGTAAGGAGTTCAAGCGAGGTCGAGCTCATGCTGGCGAGCTCGATAATCAGGCGAGCTTGACTCGTGTTGGCAAGTTAGGCAAACAAACAAGGTTGGTGAGATTTAGCACATGTAGGCGAGCCAAACAAACAGGCAAGGTTTGGCTCGTGTAGGCGAGCCAAACAATCATGCTAGCTTGGCTTGGCCTCTTGAATGTACGAGAGCTTGACTTGTGCTGGAAAGTCAAGCAAACATGTGAGATTTGATCTCCTTGATGTAAAGGTAATTTTTATTGCCTACAATAACGTGAATCCATTTGCCAGTGAGGTAGTGCCACATTTTCTGAATTGCGAAGACCAATGCTAAACATTCCTTCTTCACTGGGTTATACCAATGCTCGGCACCAATGAAAGTCTGGTAGAGATAGTAGAATGCTTGCTCATGGCCATCGTTATTTTTCTAAGCAAGAAGTTCCCCGAGCGAATGATCTATATCCCTGACATAGATTGGAATGGTTTACCCGATATTAGTGCAGCTAGCACTGGTGGCATTGTGAGATAAGCTTTGATTTCATTGAATGCTTCTTGTTAGGTGTCATCCTAGACGAACGAAACACCTTTCTTCATGAGTCTTTGGAATGATTGACATTTTCCAGACAAATTGGTGATAAACCTTCGGATGTAGGTTAATTGTTATTGTAAACCTTCGAGCTCTTTGAGGTTCTTCAAAGGTGGCATATCTTGGTGAGATTTAGCACATGTAGGCGAGCCAAACAAACAGGCAAGGTTTGGCTCGTGTAGGCGAGCCAAACAATCATGCTAGCTTGGCTTGGCCTCTTGAATGTACGAGAGCTTGACTTGTGCTGGAAAGTCAAGCAAACATGTGAGATTTGATCTCCTTGATGTAAAGGTAATTTTTATTGCCTACAATAACGTGAATCCATTTGCCAGTGAGGTAGTGCCACATTTTCTGAATTGCGAAGACCAATGCTAAACATTCCTTCTTCACTGGGTTATACCAATGCTCGGCACCAATGAAAGTCTGGTAGAGATAGTAGAATGCTTGCTCATGGCCATCGTTATTTTTCTAAGCAAGAAGTTCCCCGAGCGAATGATCTATATCCCTGACATAGATTGGAATGGTTTACCCGATATTAGTGCAGCTAGCACTGGTGGCATTGTGAGATAAGCTTTGATTTCATTGAATGCTTCTTGTTAGGTGTCATCCTAGACGAACGAAACACCTTTCTTCATGAGTCTTTGGAATGATTGACATTTTCCAGACAAATTGGTGATAAACCTTCGGATGTAGGTTAATTGTTATTGTAAACCTTCGAGCTCTTTGAGGTTCTTCAAAGGTGGCATATCTTGAATAGCCTTCACTTTTTCGGGATCGGTGTGTATTCCTGTGGATGTTATAATAAACTTAAGAAATTTTCCTGATGATAAACCCCAGGAAGGGTTTGGTTGGATTCATCTTGAGTTAGTGTTTTCGCATGACTTCGAACACAGTTCTTTGGTCACTAACATGGTCTTGTTTGTAATGGCTTTTGATTGCAAGGTCATCAACATAGCACTCCACTGTTTTATGTAAATTTCCACAAAAGATCATGTTCATAGCGTATTGGTAAGTAGCCCTAATATTTTTCAGATCGAAAGGCATCACTATATAATAGTATACCCCCAAAGGTGTTCTGAAGGTTGTGTGCTTTTGATCATCTGGATACATTTTGATTTGTTTGTATCCAGAGAAACCGTTCATGAGAGACATCCTCTCAAACCCGCATGTATTATCGACCATGACATTTGTGATAGAGAGAGGGAACTCATCTTTTGGACAAGCGAGATTGAGATCACAAAAGTCGATGTAGATTTAGATATTACTGCTCTTTTTCATCACTACCATGATGTTGGCCAACCAATGAGCTTATGAATTTCCTTCTTAATTTTCTCCATTAACTCAGGATTGAAGCACTATTGCAGCTATTTGACCAACTTAATGCTCGGGTTTATGTTAAGACAATGCACAACCACATTGGGGTCTAGGCCTGACATGTCTTCATAGCTCCTAGTGAAAACATCAATGTATTCTTGGAGGGGAACTATGAGTTCTTCCTTTTTAGTGAATGATAGACTTTCTTTGATAAAGATGGGCTTAGGGTTGGTTTTATCACCAATGTTGATTTGGACAACCTTATCTTCAGTGAGTGGTTCTCTAACTTCAAAACGTGATTCCCACTACCTTTCATGTTGCTTTGCCCATGAATCATCTTTAGGATCTTCAAACACCTCAGATTCATCAAGATCCATGGCTAGGCTATATGAAGCTATGTTCATGAATTCACTGCATAAGATTCCAAGGCTGACAAAAGAATCCCAATTGGATGTGTCTGAAGAACTACTTAGGAAGTCACCGGATGCTGGTCTTGCTTGTGGTCCGACTTCTAAAGAGAAGTAACTGAGTCCTCATTTGGTTCGATTGTAATAATCAAAAGCTTCACCTTTTAGTGTAAAGGGGATCAAAGGGACTCGTAGTTCTCTATTGAAATTCAACCATTGTTTTGCGGTGAAATTGTATCCCATTTTTGCCATAATTTGTTGATATTGTTGGCTATGCCGGGAGAATTCTGACGTTGTCTTAGCTTCTTTATTAGAGTTTTGTAATTGAGATTGTGACTTAACTTTACCAAAGATGATTGAGTTCAAAGTGTTTCCTCTGGACGGAACCATGAATGTGGTGTCCTTCGAGTTGTCTAGCTATTGTGAGCGTGGTACGACTCGTTTATCGGCATACGCAATGTTGGTTCTAAGGCTAACCTGGCCATCAGATTTTTGACTCTTGGGTTTTCAAACTCAGAGTCTAGAGAGTAATCATAAGCAAACTCTTTTTCATTGAAGATCCAATCACCTTGACCTTTGGCAGATTAGTCGATACAGAGGTCCTCTAAGGTAATTACAAGTGGGTCTATCTCCAGACTGAATTATCAACGTGATCTAGCTTAACATCTGCTTTAATACCGCTATCCTCTTCTTTAGGCGAGACAAACTCGATTATTTGACTTTCATCATACAAGAGAGAGTTAGTGAAGTAGTTTTTCACCCCCTTGAAAGGATATTTTTTTAGCATCAACTCTCTGTCAGACTTCCTGTCATTGATATATTTGAAACATTAATGAAGTGTTGAAGGGACAATCCAGTTGGAGTGGATCCAAGGTCATCCAAGCAGAAGATTGTAAGGCATTTCGACGTCGATGATATAACAAGTCACTTCTGTCTTTAAGTTTTAGATCTGACACTTAAAGCGGATCTTTCCAAGAGTCTGATTGCTACTCGAGTTGAAGTCAAGTATGGTTGCGGATGACTTTGAGAGCTTGTGGATGAGAATTCCTAAGAAGATCAAGAGTCTTCGTAGGATTATACTCAGTGCAGAGCCTGGATCGATGTGAATTCTTTCAATCTTTGACGACCCTATATACCTAGTGTAGTAAAGGGGTCGGTTGTGATAATGATCCTTGACTAGCATATATTCCGGGGTGAAGGTAATGTGCAGCATTTTCTTTCAGCATTGATAGCATTGCTCGGGTCCTTCATCTTGAGGAGGTTCAATCATGTGGGTGAGAAATGTCTCACTGTCATTCAGGACTTCTTTCAAAGCCTCTCTCATATTCTTAGACAAGCGCAATAGTTTGAATAAGGTGATACGAGTCGAAATATTGGCTAATTGTGCCATAATATCATATTTAAATGGGACCTTAGGATCATTTGGAGGACGTGGTAAGGCCTTGTCGAATCGGGTCTCCTTTTGTTTGGCTAGTTTGGGTTGTTTGGATGTTCTTAGCTTATTGTAATCCCTCACGTAATCTTTTTTGGATATCATCCCTATCATGGCTACTTTTTATCCGTCTAAATCGGTGAGCGAAGTGACATGCAAAGACTCTTCTTCGATGATCGCAGAGATGACATTGCAAGTCTTCATCCCTTGCTTGTTCTTAGGCCTCTGAAGAGTCCAATCTTTATCTTGAAGAAGATCAAGATGTACCCACATTATTTCTCCCCCTGCTATGGTGGGAGGAATCAAGCCTTAGATTTGTTGGTTTTAGCAGTCATAATTAACCACCTCCATTCTTGAGGTAGGAATAAGGACGACACCATTTTAGGCTTGAATTTCTAGCATAGAACCAAATTGGAGGGTCACTATATTAGTGGTGACTTTCTTTTGTTTAGGCTTGAGCTTGAGAATTCCCGATTGGATAAATGGCTGGATCTTATCCTTAAGAATGTAGCAGTTTTTCGTCAGGTGTCCTAACATTCTGTGATAGAGGCAGTAGTTGGAGTCATCGGTTTTTCCGACCTCTTCCGGGCGTCGAGCTTCTGGAATCTTTAAGCAATTTCCTTTGTTCAGGACATATAAGATAGTAATTGTATGTTCGTCTTTAAATGAATAATTGTGCTGGAAATTCTTCCTCGGTTCACTTTGTTGGCTGTTATTGGAATTCTGGACCCCAACAGTGAAAGTTTCATTGGCTTTCGGTTGTGACACCTGCCCTTGTTTGCCTTTGTTGCCCTTAAAGTTACCACGAGGTTCAAATTTATTAAAATGCTTTGCTGATTCTCGGCTATCACTACTTGCTCCATCAAATCCTTCCAAGTGTAGACAGTGACAGCGCCCATATGAGCTTCAATTTATGCCAAGAAATTATGCCGGCAAGTTTGAAGTAGCATTGGTAGTGGCATATCTCGACATCACAATATCAAATTGCGGTATCTTTCGATGTATTCTTTGACCATCTCATACCCGTTTTGTTTCTTAAAAAAGAATTGGTCATGGCAACATTGGATTGTTCCTCATGGAATTAAGAGAGGGACTTTGATTCTAAATCTTCTCAGGATCTGATTGAACCCTCAGGAAAATTTTGGAACAAATCAGGCGACCCTCTGAAGGATGCTAATGAAAAGTCATGCCTTAATGGCATTGTTACCCACTACATTTCCGGTTTACTGGTGGAAGTAGGAGATATATTGGTTCGGGGAACCTTTGCCATCGAACATATAAAGTGTTGGTGGATTAAACTTCATCGGATAGGAACCATGTCTCATTCGATGGAATAAGGTTGAATGATTCCAACCTTCTTAATCTGTGTTTATTGAGAAAGAACGTTGAGCTACTTCTGAATATCTTCCGAGGCTGAAATTTTTTCGATGGCTACGTGAGTATGTTACGAATCAAATGCTAAAATTTGTTATTTTTGGATAAGATTTCAATCCAAGGGCTCTTATTTACTGATGTTTACTATTAATAGGAGTAGAGAGTGAGGGGTTAAGGGTGTGAAAAATTGTGTATCTCCATTTGGAGAGGAGGATTACTCTTAATTGAGAAGACCTTCCAAACTTGTAACTTTTTGTTATAATTAATAAAAGAATTTTTTTACCACTTTAAATTTTTCTTTTCTTCTCTTTGTTGGATGATGAAGATGAAGATGGAGATTAATTTGAAGCTTTGTTTTTCTTATTTTCTCTTTTATTGCTTATTAGTTTAGATTTATTTTCATGCTTGTAGTTAGATTTTATTTTCTTGTTTAAATAGCCAAGAGGCTAGAACCCTCTTGTCTTAGATTTATTTCATGCTTGTAGATTAGATTTATTTCATGTTTATAGAGTAGATTTATTTTTTTGTATTTAATTCTTATAATTTATTTTATAGTTTAGATTTTATAATTTATTTTGTAGTTAGATTTTAATTTCTTACACTATTTACCTTGAGGCTAGAACCCTAGTTTTTCTTTTTATTTAGTTTTATTTTTTTATTCGTCTTTAGGCTAGAACCCTCTAGGGAATCACCCTTTTGTAAGAAGTGGATTCAATTCTAGATTACCCATATCTTTAATTGAATCCGCCATCTTTACTTTTTTGAATTTTATTTTCATTCTTGATTTTCCTTTTTGATTCTTGATTTTATTCATCTCTCATTGTGAAAATCATTCATTCATTGTCACACCCACTCTCACTTATATTTTATGCCTATTTACACATCATTTTCATTCTCTCTATCTCTCCATAATCACATTCACTCATCACTCCTAATTGTCACGCACACAACATAAGAACCGACTTTAATTTTCTCCTACAAAACACCTTCCTCATGGGATCGATAACTTTTTATACTATAACTTGATTAGTTGTGCACTTACAACTTTTTGGTATATGTTTATGCTGCATCAGTGCGCCATCTTCGGAAGTGGATGCCTTAGTCCATGTAGGCAAAGTTCATTAATTGGCGAACTTCACCTATGAGTTTGAATTTAGCTCAGAATTCAACTCTAGGCTTGACTGACCATTGACACTTTTTGACTTGGTCTGAAGCATGCTGCGAGGGTTGACTCGTATTTGACTTGGTCGAGTTGAGTCAATATGAGTTGCTTGGCAAGCTTCGCTTCAATCATCAAGTGACCTTCGTTGCAGCTTGTTGTAGGCTTGACTTCAGGTCCATTCGAAGTGTTTAACCCATGTGCGTTCACTTCTTGGAACTTTAGTGAAAATGCATTTTGACCATCTACATCCTTATCGAAAGCTACTTTTTAGAGGACGAGATCACCGATAACGAACCTACGGGGGTGAACTTTGCTATTATAGTGTCGGGTGATGCATTGTTGATTGACGACTTAGGATCGAAGGGCTTTTTCTTAGACTTTGTCAATGAGGCCGAGTCCAATTTGAAGACCCTTTGCATTCAAGTCTTCGTCAAAATGCCGTTGTCGGATTGTTGTCATGCCAACTTCAACTGGGGTGATCGCTTCGGTTCCATAGGCCAACTTGATAGGGTATCTCCTGTTGAGTTCTTGTGAGTGGTGCGGTAGGACCACATAATCCCAGGCAACTCTTCAACCTAATTTCCTGTCGTCGTGCCTACCTTCTTCTTCAAGGCTTAGAGGTTGCATTTGTTGGTGGCTTAGACAAGTCTATTGCACTTGGGATGAGCGATTGAAGAGAACTTGAGTCGAATGTTTCACTCTTCACAAAAGCTTCGGAAGCCCCCACTGTCGAACTGAGTGTCGTTGTCCATCATAAATAAGAGGGGTACACCAAATCGGTAGACAATGGACTTCCAAACAAAATTTGTGACATTACTTTCATCAATCTTAGCTAAAGGTTCGGCCTCGATCCACTTAATGAAGTAGCTAATAGCGATAATCAAGAACTTTCACTGCCCAAAAACTATGGGGAGAGGGCCCAACAAATCCAACCCTAACTGGGCGAAAGGAATTGGGCTCAGAATGGTGGTCAGCTCAGTGGTTGTTGCTTGTGGAATAGCTAAGAAGAATTAGTACTTCTTGTATAGAGAAATAATCTTTTTAGATTCAGCCAGTATGGTGGGCTAATATTACCCCTGACAAATGATCTTTTAGGCGAGAGTTCTAGCCCTATGGTGATTCTCGTAAGTCCCTTCATGAAACTCCCGGAGAACATAATTGGCTTCAGTAAGCTGAAAACACAAGAAGATAAGGTCCACACCACTGCTGGAGTATAACAACTGATAGAGTTTGCTATCGAGCATGAGATAGAGGCGAGCATTCCTTTGAAGACTCCTAGCTTCAGTGGCATTCTCTGGTACGATCCCTCGTATTAGATACTAGATGATGTGATTGATCAAATACGGCTCAACGGGTGTCTCAGCTTGCATGATAGCCTCTGGTGCCTTGATGATGTTGGGGCGCTCGAGGGTATCAGTGTACACTAATCTCAAACTACTTCTTGCATTGGTTGATCCGAGCCTGGATAGAGTAGCGTGGGGGACTTGGGTGATTCTAAAATCAGTGAAGTTGGCTAATAGATCTTTAGCCACCTTCAAATATTAGACCATCCTAGAATCTTTGGTCGCATACTCTTCATTCACCTTATGGACAATAAGTTGGGAGTTGGCCAAAATGTAAATGCGCTCGGATCTTACTGCTATGGCTTCTTGAAGACTAGCCAGAAGTGTATGGCCTCGTTGTTAGAGGCTGAAAATGCAAAAGCGATGGAGTGCTTGTACGTCAACCCATCTGATATGTGCAAGACTACTCATGCTCTACTGTCGGCCTCGCTAGAGGTTCCGTCTACCTTCAATAACCACCAAGAAGCAAACTCTAGTGAGCTACATTCAAGTGTGTGGCGCGTTCGAGGGGCAGGCATCTTGGCTACTTAAGGCATCGAAGGCTTTGGCTACACTGTCGGTAAGGGCGCATCTAATTCATCCTCCGATGAGGTGGATTCAATAAGGAAGTCAGCCAAGACCTGGGCCTTAATTTTCATACTTGGTTTGAATTGTGCATCATGCTCGCTGAGCTAGATTGACCAAGCGACCATTCTTCCTGAAGTGGTAGGGCTCCCAAGTGCCTTCTTTAGAGAAAAGATTGGGGCTCCCGAGTACCTTCTTCAGAGACAAGCTAGCTCGCACAATTATTGAATGAGCTTGGAAGTAGAGGCAGAGTCTTCTAGCAGTGGTGACGAGGATGAATAAAGCATTTTCGATGAGAGGGTAGTTAAATTCACCCACTTTAATATCTGGCTGACATAGTAGACTGACTTCTGGGTGTTCTTCTCTTCTTGAACTAGAACAGAGCTGACGGTTTCAGGAGAGATGGCCAGGTATAAACATAAGGTCTCCCCTTTCCTAGGTTGACTCAGCAGCAACTTAGTGCTCAAGTATGTCTTGAGATTACTGAAGGTTGCGCTACACTCGGCCATCCAACTCTTTCTTTCCTTTAGCTCCTTGCTTCCTCTCATAATCTTAAAAAATAGGAGGCTCCTCTCAGCGTATTTGGAGAGGAAGCGACCCAGTGTAGCTATATTCTTGTTCAAGCTCTGGATGTCCTTCAATGTGTGGTGCTCGGGTAAATGCTCTATGGTGGCTATCTTCTAAGGGTTGTTCTTAATACCTCTTTGGGTGATCATGAACCCAAGAAACTTTTCCAATTACACCACAAAATCACATTTGGCTGGGTTGAGCTTCATGTGGTAGCACTAAAGGACGGAGAAGGTTTCATCAAGGTTAGCTATGTGGGTCGATGCATGTTTCGACTTCACCAGGATATCGTTCACATAAGCTTCCATGTTTTGGCCAATCTGGGCCGTGAAGATCTTATTGACAAGTCGCTTGTAGGTGGCACCGACATTCTTGAGACCGAACGAAGGGCATCACCTTATCACAATAGGTCCCTTGGTCTGTAATAAATGAGGTCTTCTCTTGGTCATGCTCCTCCATATAGATCTGATTGTAGCCAGAGAAGTCATCCATGAAGCTGACTAGTTTGTGTACTGTGCTCCCATCAACTAGCCAATCGATCCGAGGAAGGGGGTAGCTATATTTTGGGCATGCCTTGTTGAGATCAGTGAAGACTACACACATCCTCCACTTGTTAAGAGCCTTCTTCTCCAGCACCATATTAGATAGCCATTCGGGGTATTGTACCTTCCGAATGAATCCGACTCTTAGGAGTTGATCGACTTTATCGGCTACCGCCTTCCGCCTCTCAGGGTCGAGATATGTTTCTTCTATTGAACCAGCTTAGTGTCGATCGACTGTGAACTCATAGTTCATCACTTCAGGTAGAATCCTCAGCATATCTTCTGGTCCCCCGATGAATACGTCAGTGTTCGCCAATAGGAATGTAATCATCTCCTGTTGTTGAGGCACAATGAGGTCGAATCAGATCTTGACCTTCTTCAATCCTTCTTGGTCGATCAGTATCTTCTGAAGCTCCTTAACGGGAGTCATCCTCCCTCGGTCCAATTCTTTCTCCATCTAGAAGCAAGCTTTTGCGATAGGCAGGATCTCTTGTACTCCTTTTCCCTTTGTTAAGAGGAGATAGTAGGACTTGATCTCTAGTTGATTGCTTCTAGCCATGCCGACTACTTTCAGGGTCAGAAATTTCATCATCTCATGATATGTGGAGGGGACAACCTACAACAGATGGAGGGAAGTTTTGTCCAGTATGATGTTGTGGGCGGACATGATATCCATTACCACAAACTAGACCTGAACGGTGGTTTGTCGGGGGTACTCACCCACCGTTAGGGGGAGTGTGATCATTCCCTCTGGCTGGAGTGCATGCCCTTTAAAGTTGATGGGCGGTCCCAAACAAGACTGTAATAGGGACTTGTCGATGCCCATCTGGTTGAAGGCGTCGATATACATGATATCAACAGAGCTTCCCATATCGACCATGATCCTCTTGACTTGAAAGTCGTCAATGTCAACCGTAATAACAATGGGATCACCATGAGGTGTCTCCACGTCCTTCAAGTCATCATTGCTGAAGGATATAGGTTCTTCTCCTCTTGGCCTCATATCACATACATTCACCAGAAATGCTCACTTGGCATATCTCTTCTGAGCGTTGTTAGATGATTCTCCAATGGTGGGACTGCTACTAATGGTGTTGATGACCCTATTATGGCTAGGTTTGGTGATTTTACTATCAGGTGGTGGTTGAGGGCAAGGTAACCAGGAGAGAGACCTCCTGTCAGTTCCTGCTGTGGCGGCTTCCTTCCGATCCCTCGGGGAAAATTCTTCCTAAGTTACTCTCTCTATATAAAGTCCTTGATATCCTTTGAAGAACTCAGCAATCATTGGTTAGATGGCCATAATCCTTGTGGTATCCGCAGTATTGCCGAATGTCTCGATTATAAGGATCTGTTTCATTCGAGTAAGGGTAGAATTAAGATATCCTTCCCACTAAACCATATAGAGTGCCTCAATGAGAGAGGTATTGAGGACTGTGAGAACTAGTTTGGGCACCGACTCCCTCTTTAAGCCCCTCTTGTTGGACCGATTTGGGTGGTAGTCGGCTCTAGGGGGATAGCTTGCCTACTAGGGTCTTGGAAGGAGATCCCTAGCCGACTCTTATAGTGGTTGTGCTGCCTGGGCTATTGCGGGGGCTATCAGTGTGGCTGATGCAATAGGAGTTGCTGAAACTAAAATTGCTGCTACTGCTAGGGTTGTTGGTGTCACCGCTGCGGCCACTGCCATTGCCACTTTTGTTGCTCTGGCTACATTCTTGTAGGCTCAGGCATCCTCCATGTCCATGTATACATGAGTCTTGGCCATCAACTGCTCGTAGGTGGAGCATCGCTTCTTGGCGAGTGAGTCGGCCAACTTATTATTTGATAGGTCGGCTACAATGATCGACATGGCGATCGTGCTCTCTGAGTTGTCAACCTCTAGCCGCTTTGCTTAGAACTTCTTGAAATAGCTTCAAAGGATTTCTCCATGCTCCTACTTTATCTGTATCAACACATGAGCATGTAACCTTTGCTTGGTATCAGCCAAGAAGTGGTGCACGAACTTCTGGCTGAGTTGTTCGAAGCTGCCGATGGACTTCTTCTCTAGAGAGTTCCACTAGAGCTTAGCGCTTCCCGATAATGTGATGAGAAAGCTCTTGCAAATAACGGCTTCGGGCACCTATAATATGCTCATCATGTCATAGTAATTCTAGACATGCTCTGTAGGATCTCTCTCGCCCTTATACTTCTCTACCCGGGGCATCTTTAATTTCTCATAAGTAGCATTCATGATGTTATCGGTGAGAGGAGTGTGTCCCCCAATGGCTTCGATGATTGGTCGGTATGTTCGATCATAATCGGAGGCCACGTAAGTAACTGAGGGGCCTGGAACGACGTGATAACATTGAGATCTCGCTGAGCTCCTATGTTGGTGTGTTCCCTTCCATCACGATCAGGGTTAAGACTCTCCCCAGTCACCTTCATGTATGGAGGGTAGCGCTGGTGAGAATCTACTCGGCGGGTCGACTAGCATGGAGGTAGAGATGCTTGCTCGATGTGGCTTCTCTGTTGTACGGCATGGGCAACATGCAAAGGCAGAGGATGAGCTTTGAGTTGGGCTTCTAGAGGGTGAGTTGTTGAAGGCTGGTCCTCTGATGGTAGAGGAGCAATGGAGTAAGCGGGTTGAGGAGGAGGGATCCGATAAAAGAGTTCAGTGGTGAAAGTAGCAAATTGTTGTTGGAAGGCTTGAGTGATCCGTTGGGTGGATTCTTCAAGATGAGCTTGGGTAACATAGACTGGATGTGATGCTCCGAGGGTGGACTGATCAGGCATGTGCTCAGAATCAGACATGATTGGTCGGAGAAGAAAGAAAGCACCACAGTGAGTACCAAACTATTGATGGCGGATATCAAACAGTTAAATGAAAGAAGTGATTACGTTGACGGAAGTCCTCTAACCCTCTGAATGTCTGATTCTGGAGTAGGCTATTCTTTCCTACACAAGTAGCAAATCGTATGAGGGCAACGTTGGGTTCCTTGGTTGTTCCTCTGATGATCAAGTCAGTGATTTGTTTGAGTAGAGAAGTAAAATGAACTGCAGTAATTCTTAAGCACAGGGGGTAGAGGTAATGATCTTATCTTATTATTGAAAATAGTTTCCCTATTTATAGTGGTTGTAGAAGGGTAGAATAGTAACTTTGGCTGAGTATGGAATACCAACCACGTTAGCCTCTGCTTTACAGGTGTCAGCTGATGAGTGAAGGAGGGGTCACTTTAGTATTTAATACACAGTGATTGGGGGTGTACGGTACCGACATGGTCTGATGTGTCGTAAAGACTATTGGGGGCAGATGAATAATAGCGCCCATAATGCATTTAATAATATTTATTATGAGGTGATTGGTTGCCAGTGCGTGGGAGGGGGCTCGAGGCTTGAGGTATTTCATCATATTTCTACTCATCCAGTGGTCGAGAAGTACTACCTTTTGAGTCGCCTTCGCAAGATATCGGCTGAATGAATGGTCGGGTAGGTCAATCAGGGAGTCGACCCAGCCAATGGTCGACATGTAACGCCATTTGAGTCATCCTCACGAGATGTTGGTGTGTCGGGTATTGTGTTATTTTAAAGTGCTGGCTCGATTACGCATAATGTAGAACACTTATCTGCCCTTGATTTGAGATTACTTTTTAGCACTAGAATGACTATAACAATATTGATTATCCAAATCATTATAAAATCTTATGAGTTCTGATTATAATTATTCATTATTACATTGCTCATTATTTTATTATTATTATTTTATTTTTGCTGCATAGTTTGTGTTTATCAAAAAACAGTAGATAACTCTATTCACCTCCCTCTTAGCTAGCGTCTCAGATTCACACATCACTCTAGCGTGTGTGTGTGTGTGTGTGTGTGTGTGTATGGTCGGGTAGGTCAATCAGGGAGTCGACCCAGCCAATGGTCGACATGTAACGCCATTTGAGTCATCCTCACGAGATGTTGGTGTGTCGGGTATTGTGTTATTTTAAAGTGCTGGCTCGATTACGCATAATGTAGAACACTTATCTGCCCTTGATTTGAGATTACTTTTTAGCACTAGAATGACTATAACAATATTGATTATCCAAATCATTATAAAATCTTATGAGTTCTGATTATAATTATTCATTATTACATTGCTCATTATTTTATTATTATTATTTTATTTTTGCTGCATAGTTTGTGTTTATCAAAAAACAGTAGATAACTCTATTCACCTCCCTCTTAGCTAGCGTCTCAGATTCACACATCACTCTAGCGTGTGTGTGTGTGTGTGTGTGTGTGTGTATATATATATATATATAACTGAGAATTGACCATTTTGACTCTAGATGCGAGTCTGCTAGT
>NC_033794.1:85976880-85991286 GCF_001876935.1 Asparagus officinalis | reverse complement strand
TTTTCTTAAAATAAAGAAAAACTCTCTACACAACACATATGAGAGCACGCACTGTTCTTTCTTATCCCCACCCGAGTCCGCTAGCTGACTTGACCATCGGAGGTACCACAGGGGAAACAAGCCCCGTACTCCCACGATTCTTGCATGTGCAGGTGATCCATCTGCCCGGAGCTCTAAGAACTAGGCATAAAGTCGAAGTAGGAAGCGGCCCCCCTTGATGGTTCAACCCCTCGACGACTTAACAACTCTGCAACTTCAATCGGTTGTTTGATATTAGGCATCAACAAATATATAATAGACCGAGATGGAGAATGGTGGTTTTGGAAATAGTGGGTGCATATGTGTTATTAATATGGTTTTTGTTTGTATTGTTTTCTTCATTCATTTTCAAGATATATGTGGTCCTCTGTGTGTGTGTGTGTAGCTATAGCATTGCTACTCTCTTTTAGTTTTGTGAAAGAGTTTGGGTGTTAAAAAATTAAATTATCTAACCCTGTTAAAGTAGGATTATATAAGTTAAACCCATATATGAAATTTATTTTAACCAACACCCATGTGTAAATATTACAATTAGCATTGAGATCTAAGATATGTGTGAGATTCTCTTTGATTTGTATACAAATAGTATCTGTTTAAATAATAGTATAATTAAACTTTGTGATATGAAAAAATCAAACATACAATATAAGTAATTACTTTAAAATAATCTTATCTAATCTAATACGAAGAAAATTAATAAAAATGATATAAAAATTGTTACAATTTCATAATTCATTAATTTTAAATAATCTAATCTAATAAGAAGAAAATAATAAAGACATATATCTGTTGAAGGAGATGGAAGTGCTACGAAAATTGTTACAATTTCTGATCTGAAGAAAAAGATCAAACATACAATATAATTACTTGCTTTAAAATAATCTAATCTAATCTAATCTAATAAGAATAAAATTAATGAAAGAGCTATGAAAATTATTGATATTTCTGGATATGAAAAAATATTAAATATACAATATAATTAATTATTTTAAAATAATATAATCTAATCTAATAAGAAGAAAATAACAAAGTCAAATACATGTATAAGGAGATGAAAGTACTATAGAAATTGTTGTAGTTTCTTGGCTTATAAACATTGATATGTGATATTGCATGTGAGAGGATAACAATTGCAAATAGAGTTCTATTTAAATAATAATAATAATATAATTAAACTTTAAAACAAATTATGCAGTATAGTGAACTACTTAAATTTTAGTTGGTGAGAGATCGCCACGTTGTGTCCTCATATCGCAACCGTTTGTTTTAATTTTCCTTTTTTATAATTTTTAGAACGATTTTGTCTTTTTAATTTGTTTGGTGGATTTTGTAAATACCTCGTCCCATTATGTACATTTATAGATCTGCGTTGTTACGGGATTCGATCTCTGTGGCAGACATTATTTGTCTCACTAATTTGTTTGATTTTTGCATATACGTCATTCATCTTGTATACATTTGTAAATTTAACATTTAATAATTTTACTTAGGTTTATATTTCAATTTAAACTATGTTTTTATCTTCATACTATATATATCCAATAAGAATTCATTAATTTATCAACTTACTCTTACTTAATGGATTAATTTGAATTTTAAGGACATTTTTGTCTACTGGATAATAATTGTAAATAGAGTTCTATTTAAATAATAATAGTATAATTAGACATTGAAACTAATTATGCAGTATCATGAACTACTTAAAATTTAGTTGGTGAGAGATCGCTGTTAGACCCTAGAGGGGGGTGACTAGGGTCTTATGCTAATCTAATCCGATTTTATGCCAATTAAAACTTATTAATAAATTATTCTTCTTGTAAGATAGATATACAATATGTTATAAGCAAGAATAAGTAATATGAACAAATGAATATATCCTAGCAATGAGATATACTATGAAATATGCAAGGATATATAAACTAACACAATGGTGAAATAAACATAAACAAGATAAGAGTGATAGTGTAAATAAACAATACAAATACACAATATGATCCCGGAGTTCGGACCTTCCGTCCTACGTCTCCGCTCCCCACTCCTGGGGAGAAATCCACTATCACAACCGGATTTTCTACGCTCATCCGAATAACGTTTACACCTCACAATGTCGGTTTTCAACGCTCACCGATCAACGTTCACACCTCACGCTCTCACTCGGTTTTCTAGCTCACCGAAAACTTTACAACAACACACTCGGTTTTCTAGCTCACCGAAAACCTTACAATCTCACAATATAATAAAAGTTGTTCTCTACATTAATGGATGAGAACTCAATTAAGCACAACTCAATATTACAATACCATAACCCAAATTATACTATGAATGTAAATACAATAAGCTCACGTGGGTGTGTGTAAACAATGAGTGAAATCAAATCTAAACTCAATATAAAACTAGCTTTAATAAAATGATAATCAAATAAATAGATATAAAGCTAGAAATAGAGTTTAGAAAACATCTCAATAGATCAAGAGATAGAGGGAGAATAGTTAGATGCTCAAACTCCAATAGATGATCTCCTCAAGCTCTTGTAGAATTGATTTTACAAACCCAAACTCTCAAATACTTAAAAGCTTTTTAAACAAACACTAAACAAAACTTAAACCCTTGTTAAAACTTTGTTAAAATATTTTCGTAGGGTGTTGAAAGATGAGATCAATGGGGTATTTATACCCACTCAAAACTTCTTTTAAAACTTTCCATTGGGTTAATTCTGGTAGAAGGGGTTTGAGGGGTTTATATAGGAAGAGAAACCAACAGCAAAAACCTCAAACAAAAGACCAAAAACCCCAAAGAATCAAAAATCTGATTCTGTACCCAATATAACCGTTAGGCAATCGGTGGTTGACCGTGGCAAACTTACGGTCGACCGCGATCAACAAAATAACAAAACTGGGCTTTGGAAACACATACGGTCGACCGTGGCGATCGACCGCGAAATTCTCCGGACTGTATGGGGGGGGGGGGGGGGGGGGGGGGGGAGCCATAAAAAACATTCTGAGCCACTTGACTCAAGGCGGTCGACCGTGGCGGTCGACCGCAAACTGATATATGAAATTCCAGGTTTGAAAACAATTTTCTGATTTTAAAACCCTATTTAAAAATATCAAATAAATTCCAAAAAATATAAAACTTTGGGAAATGATTATAGATATAATAATACACATTTTACAAAAATTGGTTTTTAGAAAGGACCTCTCAAATAAAAAATATCATCATTTTGCAAAATAGTCCAAAACATAAAAATGTAAACATATGAGTTTTGACATTTTAGCTTAACCATGTTTTGAAACATTACAAAATAATTATATAGACTTAATAAAAGATGTATATGATTGTTATTAAGTTCATAAACCAAGAAAATAATATTTTCACAACATTGCATATTTTGCAAACATTTCAAAAGTAAATATGATTTCATTGAACTAAATAAAATTGATATTGATGAAATCATATATATACATGTAAGTATGAAACAAAAATATGTTTTCTAATTATATTCAATTGTTTCATATTAAAATTTAAAAACTATCAAACCAAAACATATATGTATATATATAACTATATATATACAAAACCAAAACGTGTATGTGTGTATATGATTGAGCTTAAAGTACTAACACACATAATATAAAACCTAAACTAAGTTACCCAAACAATATCTTGATCTTCAATAAGTTTGACTTGGTACACTTGTGGATGAAGCTTGAACTTGAATCTTTAACTTTGAATTGCGTAGGCTTCACTCCATAATTCCGCCAACCTCTATTTGATATGATCATGAATGCTCGATTCCATCCATCCTCCAACACGTTGCTTGTCTATAATAAATAAGAAAACACAAATACTAGATAAACAACATTAGTGGTAAATTGTTTGTTAAACATTATCAAAATAAAGAGGCCAACAATTGTCACGTTGTGTCCTCATATCGCAGCCGTTTGTTTTAATTTTACTTTTTTATAATTTTCAGAATGATTTTGTCTTTTTAATTTATTTGATGAATTTTGCAAATACCTCGTCCCATAATGTACATTTATAGGTTTGTGTTGTTTCGGGGTTTGACCTCTAGGGCAGACATTATTTGTCTTACTAATTTGTTTGGTTTTTGCATATACGTCATTCATCTTATATACATTTGTAAATTTAACATTTAATAATTTTATTTAGGTTTACATTTCAATTTAAACTATATTTTTATCTTTATACTATGTATATCCAATAAGAATTCATTAATTTACCAATTTACTCTTACTTAATGGATTAATTTGAATTTCAAAAACATTTTTGTCTACCAAAAGATTTTTTCGAACTCGTACTTTTAAAAAAAGTATGATATATATATATATATATATATATATTAAAATATATATTATATATATATATATATATATATATATATATATATATATATATATATATATTATTATATATATATATATATATATATATATATATATATATATATATATATTATATATATATATATCAGAAAAATGAGTATGCTGGTACCAAACATAAAAAATAATGTTTGGTAGTGAGATGTCACATTACCCTCCACTCATTGAAATTCGGACTCACACTCACATAGGTTGAGGGAGTTGTTGAGAATGACAATGAGTAGATAGAATGTAACACCTAAGTATCAAGCACTAAATTATATGCTTAGTATCAAGCATACACCATTCTCTCTCTCTCTACTCTCTCGTCTCCTCTCTCTCTCTCTCTCTATATATATATATATATATATATATATATTATAATATATAATATATATATAATATAATATAATATATATATTATATAAGTATATATATGTCACCAGAGGGTGTATGCGGTGCAGGTTAACGTTTGGCATTGGTAGAAAACGACTTATTCCAGACGAAAAATTCCGTCTGGAATAACTTTAATTCCGTCTAGAAAAAGTATTCCAGACGGAATTTCGTCTGGATTACGGGTCCAATTTATTTCCGTCTAGAATAACTTATTCTAGATGGAAATTCCGTCTGCATTGTATTCTGGATGGAATTTTTTAGACGGAAAAAAAACCGTCAGTAATTCTTTCCAAACATAATATTTCCGCCTGTAATAATTAATACAGATGGAATTTTCCGTCTGGAATTTTTTGTCTATAATAATTAATACAGGCGGAATTTTCCGTCTATGATACATAATATTCCAGACGAAAAATTTCGTCTGGATTATTTAATGCAGACGGAATATACCGTCTGGGATAATAGAAAACACAGACGGAATATTCCGTCTGGATTAATTATCACAGACGGAATTTTTTTCCGTCGTTGATAATCTACCCAGACGGAATTTTTCGTCTGGGTTGTCCAATATCAACCCAGACTTTTTTACATCCCAAACGGATATTTTCGTCTGGGATGTAAAAAATCCGTCCGTGATACATGAATATTACCCAGATTCTCACATATATACCTGTAAATCACACATATATACCCAGATTCTCACATATATACCTGTAAATCACACAAATCACACAAATTCTCACACAAATTTCACATATATACCAGTTTACACATATATAATCACAATAACAAACACATATAATCAACAACAAAAATCACAACAAAATCACACATATAATCCAGTTTACACATATATAATCATACATATCATCTCTCTCTTAAGTCTGCCAACTTATAATCACAATAAAATCACATAAATTTGTAGCACAACTCAATCGGATCACTGTTTGTTTTGGGCTCAACACAAAGAAAGTTTTGATTTAAAAATTCGACAACGATTTACAAACCGATATCCAAGTCCACGAGCATTTTTCTCTAGAGATGCTCAAAGAAACACATGCACCTGCAAGATAAAAAAGAATGTGGCATTATTTTTAAGAATATGATATATATATTCCTAAATTTAGAAGTATGCTTAGAAATGTTGGATTATATGTGTGATTTTGTTGTCACTTTGGGTATTCATCACTACATGGTATCTTCCAACATGTTGATGTATCTTCCAACTCGCGCTAGTGAATTCGTGTAGTCACTAGGTTTGGTTTGTTGGGCTAAAGTGAATTTGTATAGTCACTTTAGTCCGTGACCTATTTCGTCACCTGAGCTTTACCTGAGTTCGAACCAGGTCGAGATCGGATTGCGTGTAGTCCTCTGACCTATTCGTATAGGAGTATTGGATGCGCGTAGAGAATTTATGAACAGTCAGTTATCCGGTGATATGAATGTTGACTTTATGTGAGATGTGGACCAGTGAGTTTTAGGATGGCTAGTTACATGATCTTGTTTCTTGGCTAAATATGAATTTCTGTGAGATGTAGGCTAGTTGTGTTTCTTTTCATACATAGATCGGGATTAATATTTAATTATCTACAATTTGAGACATAAGGTATATACATGAGGGTTTCCTTGTTTGGATTATTTCCCCGTGTGACTTTCATAAGAAAATTAACAAATATCTCAAGAAATTAAATAATATTTGCATGTACCCCATCGGAGATATAGTATGCATCAATTTAGATATGTCTTACGAATTGGGCACTTGCTGATGCTTGCTAGTCTAGAGAAAGAAACATGAAGTAGAAGAAAAAAGCATAATTGAGAAGGCCAGGTTGATTAACAAGTGCCCATTGGCCTAATTGTATAACTACGTTAAAAATTAATTTTAAGCATGAATGAGGATTCTGTTAGATCTTGTACGTTGGAGGTAGCTTTTACACATATATTTCAACCTTCAAGCAATAATAATATAACAACTCGAGCTTAAACAAATATCAGTCTACCTGTCACCTAAAGTATAAGTTGAAAGCTTGCACTCAATAACTATATGATATCCAAGACTTAGTTAAATATTGATTTAAAAATTAGGCATTTGGTGATCAATTATTGTTATGAAGACCAAAGCTAGGTAGATAGACAGATAGCTGTCTAATTACAAAGTCTTGGAGTAATTTTATTAAAAATCACAAAAAATGTATAAGAGGGCAAGGAAACCTGTGAAATTTCAACTTAATTACAAAGGTATATATAACCATGCATATCTATATATGCTTAAATCTATACATAAATCTCCTTTGCATGCAAATTTCAACTAAAACATTCATCTTGTCAACTAAATGCATGCATATGTTATCCTAGCCAACACATTTGTTTAGTATTTCTTCTCAAAGCAGTGAAATCTTTGAAGGTATCCTTATATATATATATATATATATATATATATATATATATATATATATTCATCATATAGGATATATCTCATTGTTCATATTGCTTTAACTAACTTACCTCATAAAATCAAGAGTCATCCTCATCGTCAAGTTCCCTCCTCTGCACGCCACTACTGCTTCCGCCAGCAAGTCTAGCCTGAAAATTAATAGATTTACATTTAGAGAACGAAATTTAACAATATAAGACATATTATTAATTTACCTGTGCGCCAGCGTCTAAATCTATTTGATCCAAAACTTCTCCAAATAATTCAGCTGAAATCTTCCCGGACAAGCATAAAAGGATGTGTCTAAAAACATCGTCGCTAGTAGGGGATGGAGGCAAATCTGAACACATAGCCGTCGTCATCTGCATGAGTAGTGTAGGGTCGATCTTACCGCGCAGATAACGGTTGACGCGCATAATTGTAGAAGTGGTGTGAGTTCTGTTTGATGATGTAGTCGCAGTCGAGGTTGTCGAGGATGCCGTGGAGGATTTTCTGGAGGTACCCCGCTGAGCTCCAACCCCCATCAATAGGTATCTACCCCGGTTATTATACCCCATCACATTCAGTGCAATGGCATTACTTTCCTCTCTTGACAAAACATGAGGGTCATCAGCAGCTTCTTGGGTAGCACGTAGTGCTGCATCCTTCGACGCGGCAACAATATTATCCTAAATCACATACAGAAAATAGATATATATTGAATTGGCAAATAATGATTTCAAGTTACAAAAGTTTAAACTCCTAATTAATGAAATGTACAGCAACGTAATAGTTATTAATTTATATTTGTTGAAAAATAATTACCACCAACACCATGTTTTCTTTAATCTTCTCTTCATCTTTATATGTTGAGTGAAATATGCCGTAAGCTAACTTTGCCTTCAAATTGATCGGCATTATCGGCTTCCCCTACAAAATATAATAGGAAGTAAGCTAACTTTGCCTTCAAATTGATCGGCATTATCGGCTTCCCCTACAAAATATAATAGGAAATGTCAAAGAGTTTGGCCAATTTGAAGGTGTTAGCATGTGAATACATCAACTTTAAATATTATACCGTGTCTCGACAATATCTATACTCAAGGTTGGCAAAGGACATCGATCCCAAGTGGTGGTCAAGCTTGCGCTTGCTATGTCGGTTCGTCGAGCCCTTCTTAGATTTATCCTACAAAAATTACGCGTGTTAAAAATAAATTGCATTTACAATATGCTCATGTACGCAACCTGATAATGTACTCATACCTGTGCAGACTCGGTATCCCAATAAAAAAGAAGAGCCTTAAAATGATCGAGATCTACCCTCTCTTCGAGATTTAAAAATCTCTGCCAGTCTTAGGTATATTTATCATATGTTGATATCTTCAGCTCATGTCGCCACTGTTTGAGCACGGCCTCAACTTTGATATTAAAAACATAGTGCCACGCCCTAGGGTAGTCCTCAAGATAATAGTATTGCTACAATTTTGCATGTAAAAATATAAGATATCTAAGCATTTTGTAAACGTATTCTATATCAAAAGAAAAATTAAAGAAGTAATGATCATATACCATCAACTCTCTCCATATATCCTCGTATGCGGACCATGGAAGCTCCTTGAATCTGAAGTAAGGGTTTATGACTTGAGCCCGCCGTACTAAAACGTCGATGTAGTTATTAAATTTTTTTGACCACGGGCCGATCGGCAAGTTATCAACCCACTGAAGAATTCCCCGAAAGCCTCTCGGTGCCTGTTTGGAATCAGGCTTGCTTCCACCACGTCCTCCCGGTCCAATTGCATCTCGCATTGCCCCTACATTGACAACAGAAGTTACGTGATGAAAAGGCAAAAACAATGGGACAAAATTATTTAACGTACCCCTCGCCACTTCTCTATCCATTGCTTCAGTTGCAAGTTTCTTTCTAACGGTCATCATAGGCTTTAGTTCATCTAGCCTTTTGAGTGCAAGTGGATGATACTTCAAAGCATTAGTCTTTGATATGATTGAGTCTGGAGGCAATGGTAGATGGGGGATGTCAGGGGTCCACAAACGCAACTCGGCCCCCTGCGTATGATGCGAAGACGATGGTGTCTAAGAACCCTCTACAATGATTAAAGAAGATAATCAATACGAGAAAATTGAAGGATCATTATATTGAGATGCAAAGCAAAAATAAATATATTGCGACACCATTATCTGTAGTGTGGGAGGGCTCTGCATGTGAATCAGTGGCTCCGGGTGAAGAATAATCAATGCCTGCCAAATTATCTATGCAAATAAAAATTAATATTGCTAACATACAATAGATTTTAAATACAAAAGCTGGACTTTAAATATGATTGGATAAATATTACAAACACATATATGATTAATACCTATATGAGGCGAGAATGCTAGAGTTGTGTCTCGTAGACGACCCGATAATTCCGCATCATCTACTCATACAAAAACAACTTAGCCTAAATGATGTTTCATATATCTACTTTGAGTTGTAAAAGATAATTGAAATTCATAAAAAACAACTTAGCCTAAATGATGTTTCATATATCTACTTTGAGTTGTAAAAGATAATTGAAATTCATACCTATATCCGTATGTGATGAAATGTGTGCCTCCTGAAGCTGTTCTGAGCCTAGGGCCTCCTGAAGCTGTTCTGAGCCTAGGCTCGTAGATCGTGACCGATCACGCCATCGATCGAATAACCGCGAGTTCTTCATATGTAACATGGAATTAGCAGAGTTCAATATGAAATATTTGCCTACTAATTCACAAGATAAACATTTACTGCAATTAAACATTTAAATAACATTCGCGCACAAAATGACATACATAATATACCTTCTACAACTTGCTATTTTCGTATTGAACGAGGTATTGTTTGTATTATTCAGGCTATATTTAACGTTGTCTGCTTTCGTCTACTAGTAGTTGATTCTAGTTGCACATCTGCCTCTGGTTCTCTATCCCTGTCTAAAATTGGGTTGTCAACCTAAATCTCCGCATCTGTCATATCAAGCATGACATTCTGAGGGTAAGAGAAATTCTGCCAAATATCAACAGAAGAACCAATTGGTTCATTGTCCTCATCACTATCGGCGTTATTATTAGGGAGGACAATAGATCTTGGCTCCTTGTATAGCACAACCCAATCGACGGCAACCCTTGGATCTTTCACATAGAAGCACTAGTCTGCCTGTTCTGCGAATATGAACTTCTCATCTAGGTATATCTCTTTGTCGAGGTTTACTAGTGTAAACCCATAATGATCCTTGCGCAATTTGGCAGGACTCCAGCGATCCTTAAACATGCAATAATTACGCTGACTTTTTTTACCATAGCCGTAAATTATCTCTACAATATCTTCCAACTGGCCATAATATAAGATGTCAGCTTCAACTGGGTTTTGATCTCTTATGCTAGAAAAACATTCTTGAGCAAAACAGACCATGACCCCACTATTTTGCGTTACCCTCTTATCATCGGTCGCCACTGTTTTAAACTTATACCCATTAATGATGTGTTCACTATATCGTCTCACTTCATAGTAAGGACATTGTGTGTGTACTAAAATATCTTCAGAGATTACGGCACCAGCAAGAACGTCTTTATCAACCTAATTCAAGCATCAATTGAATAAAATGAGTTCCGAGTTTGCTTTAAAATTTAAAAATAAAAAATACAATACTACTTCTACGCTACTTACATCGGTTCTGAACCAATCGGGAAAATCTTTGACGTGTTTTTTTTGGATATCATGTGCTTCATTCCTGCCTGATATTTCATTGTTAAGCTTCTCCAAATGTCGCCTATTTATACAACAATGAGATTGTATTGATACAATGAATGTAAATAATACAAGTGTCATCCTATTCCTAAATTAATGTACATTACCTTCGATAATCGCACAATGAATGTAAATAATACAAGTGTCATCCTATTCCTAAATTAATGTACATTACCTTCGATAATCGCTAAAAATGTTAAGATTATTCAATACATGTCACGCCCCGAAACTACAGCGGAATATCATAAAATACGGGGTACGCGACAGCAGCGACCCGTGCACGAGACAAGTCTTATGCACAAGTCAAGCCTGGCAAATCATATCGCATAGTTTATTTTCAAAATATTCATAAACCTGCTGATGATAGAAATCAGAGCAACTATATATATATGATCGGTACTTACAGCCCACAAACTCACCGCTATAAGCATTTTTACAAAACAAAAAAAATGTACTGAAGGTAACATCAACAAGAAGAGGCTCTCCATATAACGCCTCTCAGCCAAAAGCTCAAACCACAAGTCGGCAAATAGGAAGCTACGCCGAATCTGAAAAAAAAATTAAAAATAACGGAATGAGCTAACGCTCAGTGAGAACATTTCCCACTAGAGTTCCTAGATAACTAACAAAATAGTAATAAGAATAGTTCTCTGAAATTTATAAATTTCAAGTTTTGCATGAGAAATTCACAGATAGCAGAATACGATCCAAATATCGTAATATTGTCATTTTTAAGAAAAAAATACAACAAATATATTTCATTTCTCATGTGCAACTGAATAAACTGTGAAATTTCTTAAAATCAAACCCTTTTTGAATCAAGGTAAACATTAAGAAGGAAAAGAACTACTAATTTGTGCCAAATCAGAGAATTGTTGTTTTCTCAATTTCACAGCCAAATTATCAGAATCTTATTTCTCGATGAGTATTTCATGAATGTAAAAGTCACCCCATAGATCACACTAAGGCTACGAATTTTAGCCCAGTAGCAAGGGAATGCGTAAACCGCATCAGATAACAGATAATTCCCGGGAATCAAATGCACCTAACAACTGCCATAGGCTACATAGGCTACTGGCCAATACAGAGGGACTGTGATGCCCCTGGGTTCACACAAGGCTGCAGTCCAAGGTGAAACCAAAAATGTCAAACCTGCTATGCACCACACCGTGCAATAACATGTTTCACCATCACAATTAACATCTATCTAGTAGAGTCAACAACTGGTGTAGGTACAAAACAGGTAAAAGATAATACAAGGAATACTAATGAAATGATAATAGTCACATAAATATCTCATCATCCAACAACATAGAAGTACATAGTCAAGATCTGAGTAAAAAAATCTGGAATACTCATCAAGTCTCAAATATAAATATCTGACAAAAAGGAAATAAGGCACACAGCCTTTACAACTTCTAGAACAAGACTCTCAAATGTCTAAACAAAAATCTACTGTGGAACTCCAATCCAACAACACAGAAGTACATAGTCAAGATCTGAGTAGAAAATCTGGAATACTCAACAAGTCTCAAATACAATATCTGACAAAAGGAAATAAGGCACACAGCCTTTACAACTTCTAGAATAATACCCTCAAATGTCTAGCCACACTACAGTGGAGCCCAAAGAAAATAATACATAGCTAGAAAGTAAAGCTGAACACTAATGTGGTCCGCTATCAACCTGCGGCTCTCCGTGCTCCTGGCTCGTGACCTGAAAGGGGGAGGGACAACGAGCGTCAAAGCGCTAGCGAGTAACATCACAACCAACCCCAAGGGAACAGGGCTCGTTGTATAAGAAAATACAGATAATATATAATAGATCTAAAATCGTTGATCTCACTAAGGAGGGTTTTGGTATTTAGAGGTTTATAACACGAGAATAGGTACGTCGAGCGAAATAATCCAAACAAGGAAACCCTCATGTATATACCTTATATCTCAAATATATAAACTCCTAAATACTAAACCCAAGGTTCAAGCGCTGAAATAGAAGAAAAACGATAGACATCAGAATAATAATTGTGCTATGACATAACCAACATGAATATCATATTACTACTTACATGAATATCAGGTCAAAATCTTCATAAGTGTCATACCAAATCTATACATTCATCATGTTGAAAAATGTAGAATAATAATCGTATGCAGGGTTATGAATCATGTCCGAAACAAGAACTAACTATCGTAGTTATCCAAACTCGTGGAATAAGTGTCAAATTGTCCAACACGAGGACTGAGAGGGATTATAGTCCAACACGAGGACTTCTATGGATTATAGTCCAACACGAGGACTGTGGAACAATAAAAGAGTGCTTTCTCTCATGTAGTGAAATTTGCTCATTTATCTCATAACCAAAATAATTTATAAGTCCCAAATTTACACCCCAGGTCACCTATCATGCATGGACACGTAGTGGGATCAATTACCATGGTCAGATAATCCAAACAAACCCCCAAATAGGAGTGAAAATATCCAAATACAGCAAAACTGGAATTATGCCCCAGAGGGTTCGTCGGTCGACCGGTCCGGTCGACCGAACTCTGATACAAAATTTTAGCGGACGCCCGCCAGACACTTCGGTCGACCGGAATTATGTCGCGGTCGACCGAATTTGAGTCGCGGTCGACCGAATATTCGTCGCGGCCGACCGGAACTCCCACTCGAACTCAGCGGTCGACCGCGTCGGTCGACCGCCGAGCGAACAGAACCCTACCTGGGTTCTGTCAGCTGCTAAAACCTGGAACCAAAGATTTCGATAACATGGGTATTTGATAAAAATGGGATCATACTGAAAATACACAACCAAAACCAAAGTTTGAAATCTATATTTTCAAGATCTTAAATCAATGAGAAACAAATCCAAATCGTTTTAAAAGCTGTAAAGATGTTTGAAACTCTTTTAGGCAAAAACTCAGATCTAGATCTTCTTTAACAGGGCATGGGTGAGTTTTGACAACATATTAAGCCCCAAACCCATATTCTAGGCTATAGTAAACTATTAGCTAAACAAAGATACGAATTTGGCTCCATAAATCCAATAAAAACTCAGTTCTTGATGTTTAAACCAAAAGGGGTGGGGGTTGGGCGAGAAATTACTCGCCTTGGTTGCTGATAATGCCCTAGATCTGTAAGATGTTGATCCCCTTCGCTGAAAACCCACGATCTGCCGAAAATCCCCAAGGACTGCTCCCAGATTGCCAAAATCCAGTTAGGGTTTTGAGGAAGAAGAGAGGGGGCTAGGGTTTACGTTTGGGGCTGAGGAGATCTCTCCTGGGTTGAGTTGGTATAAATACCAACTCCCCAACCCGACCCGAAACCCAAAACCCAACAACTAAAAACCCGAAACCAAAACCTGGTAATCTCTCTGATCGCTGATCGGTCGACCG
>NC_033794.1:85945601-85973536 GCF_001876935.1 Asparagus officinalis | reverse complement strand
CCTCTGCTCTGGAGTGAACTGGAGTCGGTACCACCTCCCGGCATCTCCCTTCAGGCTGTAGGATGCCAGTCTCTGCTTCTGAACTGAATCCACACCGAGTATATTAAGTATGTTGCTCACATCCTCCTTCCACTTATGGGCTGCCAGAGGGTCTGGTGATCCCTGAAACTCGGGTGCTCTCATCTTCTGGTACCTCTCAACCATACGGAGCCAAGTCTCCTGCTCGGTGGTCCTGTCTGGAACTGCTAGGGGAATGGCTGTAGGCGTGACCTCTGGGGGTCTCTCTCTGACAGGAACGGCAGGAATCCCCTGCTGCTGTGCTACCGGTGGTGGTGGTGTTCGTGGTGCTATATGAGTCGTCACCAAGTCCTCAATGGCCGTCATCCTGGCAATGAGAGGAGCCATAAGATCCACCAAGTACTGAGGAGCCTGCTGCGGCTCGGGTGGTGCCTGCTGAGGCTCGGACTGAGCTGGCTGCTGCTCGGATGGAGTCTGCTGTGACTCTGCCTGGGTAGCTCTCCTGGTACGAGGTCTACCACATCCTGCCATCTCTCTGCTCGTAAGAAAATAAGAGTTTATGAGTCAAAATAGACTTCTATAAATAGCGTATCACAATACAATTTTCACAACATATAGTATTTGCACAAATACTTTAAACTTATACAAAAATAGTTGTCAAAAAAAAATTCTCAAATTTTGAGATATATGCATATATCGTCCTCACTCATACTAGGAAATCCTTACGGACTCTATACATGAATCCTAGGAAACTCTATCCTAGCTCCACGACTCGACACAGGATGATCCTAAGGATACTGGAACTAGAGCTCTGATACCAACTGTGACGCCCCTGGGTTCACACAAGGCTGCAGTCCGAGGTGAAACCTAGGATGTCAAACCTGCTATGCACCACACCGTGCAATAACATGTTTCACCATCACAATTAACATCTATCTAGTAGAGTCAACAACTGGTGTAGGTACAAAACAGGTAAAAGACATTACGAGGAATACTGATGAAATGATAATAGTCACATAAATATCTCATCATCCAACAACATAGAAGTACATAGTCAAGATCTGAGTAGATAAACTGAAATACTTGATAAGTCTCAAATACAAATATCTGACAATAAGGAAATAAGGCTCACAGCCTTTACAACTTCTAGAATAATACCCTCAAATGTCTAACCTCACTACAGTGGAGACCAAAGAAAATAATACATAGCTAGAAAGTAAAGCTGAACACTAATGTGGTCCGCTATCAACCTGCGGCTCTCCGTGCTCCTGGCTCGTGACCTGAAAGGGGGAGGGGCAACGAGCGTCAAAGCGCTAGCGAGTAACATCACAACCAACCCCAAGGGGACAGGGCTCGTTGTATATGAAAATACAGATAATATATAATAGATCTAAAATCATTGATCCTACTAAAGAGGGTTTTAGTATTTAGAAATTTACAACACGAGCATAGGTACGTCGAGCGAAATAATCCAAACAAGGAAACCCTCATGTATATACCTTGTATCTCAAATTGTAAATCTCTAAACACCAAACCCGAGGTTCTAGTACAGAAATAATAATAAAAGAAATACAGCAAACACCAGAGCATAATTACAGTGTGGTGATATAGTCAACGTAACTATCACAATATTTATTACATAAATGTTGTGTCAATACCTTCATAAGTGTGGTACAAAATTTGCATAATCAGTATGTTGTGAAATGTGGTACAATAATCACACGCAGGAAGAAGAACCATGTCCGATGCAAGGTCCAACTATCGTAGTTTTCCAAACTCATGGAATAAATGGCAGTTGTCCAACACGAGGACTGAGAGGGATTATAGTCCAACACGAGGACTTCTTATGGATTATAGTCCAACACGAGGACTGTAGGGATTTGCATAAGGCCGCCACAAGTATGTATAGTCCAACACGAGGACTGTGGAACAATAAAAGAGTGCTTTCTCTCATGTAGTGAAATTTGCTCATTTATCTCATAACCAAAATAATTTATAAGTCCCAAATTTACACCCCAGGTCACCTATCATGCATGGACACGTAGTGGGATCAATTACCATGGTCAGATAATCCAAACAAACCCCCAAATAGGAGTGAAAATATCCAAATACAGCAAAACTGGAAATCTGCAACAGAGGGGTCGGCGGGCGACCGATACGGTCGACCGAACTCTGATACAAATCAGGACGGTCGACCGCCAGGAATATCGGTCGACCGACCAGACATCGCGGTCGACCGAAAAATGACGCGGTCGACCGAAATCAAATAGCGGTCGACCGAATAAATGACGCGGTCGACCGAAGCCCTGACTCGAGCTCAGCGGTCGACCGCGTCGGTCGACCGCCGAGCGAACAGAACCCTACCTGGGTTCTGTCAGCTGCTAAAACCTGGAACCAAAGATTTCGATAACATGGGTATTTGATAAAAAATGGGATCATACTGAAAATACACAACCAAAACCAAAGTTTGAAATCTATATTTTCAAGATCTTAAATCAATGAGAAACAAATCCAAATCGTTTTAAAAGCTGTAAAGATGTTTGAAACTCTTTTAGGCAAAAACTCAGATCTAGATCTTCTTTAACAGGGCATGGGTGAGTTTTGACAACATATTAAGCCCCAAACCCATATTCTAGGCTATAGTAAACTATTAGCTAAACAAAGATACGAATTTGGCTCCATAAATCCAATAAAAAAACTCAGTTCTTGATGTTTAAACCAAAAGGGGTGGGGGTTGGGCGAGAAATTACTCGCCTTGGGTGCTGAGGGAAGCCCTAGATCTGAAATAGGTTGATCCCTTTGCTGGAAATCCCAGATCCCGCTGAAAATCTCCTAATCTGCTCCCAGATCACCAAAACCAGGTTAGGGTTTTGAGGAAGAAGAGAGGGGGGCTAGGGTTTACGTTTGGGGCTGAGGAGATCTCTCCTGGGTTGAGTTGGTATAAATACCAACTCCCCAACCCGACCCAAAACCCAAAAGCCCAACAACTAAAACCCGAAACCAAACCTGTAAAAGAAAAAAAAACTCTCTGATCGCTGATCGGTTAAAGAAGAAATTGTCCTTGGAGCTACGTGTAAATCCCGCAAAAAATCAGTGGGGCACCCTCAACCATTCGCATTTTCTCAACTCTTTGCCCATTTTCCCACAATGTCAAAGTCTACTCCAAAGTCAATAGAGAAGCACCCATAGATGAGAGATCTTCCATACTTTTTCTATCAGCCTCCCAATCTCAAGTTCTTACTACCAAAACATTGAGATTCTCATCTCAGCCTCTTCTTTCGCTCAAAAAAGGTGAATTCGGAGCAGGAAAATTTCTGTAAGCATTTCCATTCTCCCTTCATTTATGCACTCCTCTAATGTTGCTCCTATTTCTGTTGAAATCTACAATATACGGAATTTTGAGTTGTTTTGTAACTGGGTCTTGTTCATTCTCACTTCTTTAGCAGATAGGTACTCAAAATTTTGAGTGATGAGCTGGGATCTTGCTAATTTTACTCATGTTTACATGTTCCCCACAAAACCCAATTCTTGTTATTGAGCCCTAATTGCTAATTTTGCAACTGTTCATACAATATTTAGCAATGGGGATCGTTCCTGTAGCTCTGAACGTTGCTGCAGTTAGCTTGTTCATGATCTTCACACTCACATCCTCATACCAAATGTACCAATCTACGCCAATTTCTTCATCGCTAGAAGAAGAAGAAGACCCTTCTATGATCCATACCTATGCTCGATTCTCCGAGGTGGAGAAAGCCTGTAAACCAATCCTTTCATCGGCATCCAACATCAGGTTTGATGTTAATAGAATTACTTCATTCAAACCAGAGCTTTCCTTCGACAAAGGAGACTGGAGACAAGACTCTGGCGATGCTCCTTTGATGCCATTTAATGGCAGTGATCCCAACCCTATCTACCTTTCGAGCTTTCAGCTCACTCATGTTGATGTAATGCCCCATTCACAAATTTCCATCAATGTTAGTGGTTCATTAGGTCTAGGGATTTCTAGGAATGGCACCGCTCCCGATTTAGTTCATTATCTCTTCCCTGAATTCCGAATTTGGCCTGGGAGCTCTGAGCTTAGAATTTTATTTGAGGGAGTCTATGTTGAATCTGAGGAAAATGGTGGTGAGAGAGTTCTATGTTTGCTTGGAAACGCAATGCTCCCTTCTCGCGATGAGGATTCTAAAGATCCATGGCCGTGGGTGAAGGAATTGGGAAAGAACAATTTCCAGCCTTCTCTTTCACAAGATGATCAAATTTTGCTTGTTATTCGTTACCCGAAGACCTTCACACTTACCACTAGAGGCGTGAGTGGCGAGATGAGTAGTCTCAATGAGAGGTCTAGTACCAAGTTCTTCGATAAGCTCCATTTCTCTTCTCAATTGGGTGTATATACAAACTATGAGTTTGGTTCTGCAAAGATCGTCGCAAAGGCTTGTAGCCCTTACCCTTATCGAGACAATATCGTTGATGGTGATACCCAGTCTGAGATTTATAAAGGGGTTGGATTGTGTGGCATTCTTGAACAGTTTGTCACTGGAGAAGTCTTCAATGTTTTGCCCAACTGGAACTGTAATTCCACCGATGAATATTGCAGCAAGTTGGGGCCTTTTGCATCTGAGAGAGAGATTAAAGCAACAGATGGAGGGTTTGCTAATGTTGGGCTGATTATGCAAGATATGAGGTGTGAACCGAGGAGGAGTGGACCAAGAAATATAAGCTCCGCTAGGGTTTCTGCTGTGTTCAGAGCCATTCCTCCATGGGAGAGTCAGTTCTTGGCATCACAAAGAACAGGGCTTAGCAATATGACTCTTTCGGCAGAAGGAATATGGGTTTCTTCAGCTGGCCAGCTTTGTATGGTTGGTTGCCTTGGGCTCGGCGATGCAAAATGCAACTCTCGAATATGTTTATATATTCCATCATCCTTCTCTATAAACCAAAGAAATATCATATTTGGAAAAATTTCACACATCAGCAACACGCTGAATGAATCACACTACCCTTTGTCATTCGAAAGGTCAGTGCATCCTATGCAACTGTGGAATAAGTATGGTGGTATTTCACCTCTTAGTACGTACAAGTACTCAAAGATAAAGCTTGCTGGTGCTTTTCTAGAGAGGAGTGAGCCCTTCGATTTCGCGAGTACCATCAAGAAATCTCTTCTTAGTTATCCGAAGATGGGGGGAGATAGCGATGAATTAGTCAACCTCTCAAATCTCTCAGATGATCTCACACTTCATGTTCCTGCAGTTCCTGATCCATTACCAAATGAACGAACGGTGAAGCCATTTTTACAGCTGGAATTACTCTCTCTTGGTTCATTATTTGGGCGTTATTGGGCATACCACAACGAATCAATTTCACCCGTATCTGTTCAATCTCCTTCTAAGGATACATCTACCGAGAGGCAACTACTTCTCAATGTGTCGGCAGAGCTCACACTCTCTGGAGAGCCTTACAAGAATGTGTCACTTCTGTACCTTGAGGGCTTATATAATCCAGTTGATGGAAGAATGTATTTAATTGGTTGCAGAGATGTTCGGGCCTCTTGGAAAATTCTCTTTGAGAGCATGGATCTCGAAGATGGACTTGATTGTTTGATTGAAGTGAAGATAGAGTATCCACCGACAACTGCACGATGGCTCATGAATCCTACAGCAAAGGTATTGATCACCAGCCGAAGGACCGAGGATGATCCTCTCCATTTCAGCCAAATTAAGCTCCAGACATTGCCAATTCTGTACAGGGAACAGAGGGAAGATATACTCTCTAGGAGGGGAGTAGAGGGTTTTCTTCGTATTCTTACATTGTCACTGGTGATTGCTTGCATATTGAGCCAATTGTTCTATGTAAGAGTAAACACGGGCTTAATCCCTTTTATATCTCTCGTCATGCTTGGCGTTCAAGCTCTAGGCTACAGCATTCCGTTGATCACCGGAGCTGAGGCCCTCTTTGCAAGAATTTCATCTGAGCCTTATGAGACTCCATCCTATGAGCTTGAGAAGAATCAGTGGTTTGAGGTTGTGGACTATATTGTAAAGATAATGGTACTAATTGCATTTCTTCTCACACTGAGGCTTGGCCAAAAAGTATGGAAATCTCGTATCAGATTACTCACTCGCAGTCCATTAGAACCATGGCGCGTACCAAATGATAAAAGAATACTTCTCATTAGCTTTGTTATTCATCTTATTGGGTTTTCAGTGGTTATTATTGTTCACGGTGTTAATACCTCTAAGAGACCGATAAAGCCAGCAGCATACATTGATTCAAGAGGAAATAGCCATAAACTACATGAATGGGGAATGCAACTTGAGGAATATGTTGGCCTTGTTCAAGATTTTTTTCTCCTTCCTCAGATCATTGGTAACTTTTTATGGCAGATTGACGGTAAACCTCTTCGAAAAGCCTATTATTTTGGAATCACGATAGTTAGAATTCTTCCACATGTTTATGATTACATCAGAGCTCCAGATTTCAATCCTTACTTCTCAGAACAGTATGAGTTTGTGAACCCGAGCCTGGATTTCTACTCAATGTTTGGAGATATCGCTATTCCAGTGACTGCCATTGTGTTTGCTGCTATTGTATATGTTCAGCAGAGATGGAACTATCAGAAACTTAGCGAGAATTTGAGAGTTGGGCAGAAGAAACTTTTGCCTTTAGGTTCTAGGGTTTATGAGAGGCTACCCTCAGTGTCATTTGAAGCAGAGCTCGTCTCTGGTGTGAGCGAAACTTCAACACATGATACTTTGGAGAAAAATGAAGAGTAATGGCTTCTTATGTGAGGTTACATTTCCCTGATTTGTTCTTGGAAATGTTTCTTACATCTAGTAATATGGTTGTATTTCGTATTTTTCTGTTGATGAGGTGTAGCGTTCGAGTTTTTGAATAAACACAGTATTCACACAATTACTATCTTAAATTTTCCAAATTCATTACTGACTCAAGTCAAGATCATATTGTTTCGTACAGAGCACATATCAAATTGCTTCAGAGCTAACAAGTTATCATTGAACTATGTTATAGAAATGAGGAACTTTCATCTTATTTATCTCTTACATATATTTATATGATAGAGTTAAATCAAGTGAAAGCTGCTCTTCTTCCAACTCTGGTTGCACTTCTATCTCATAGCTCAGTGAAGCCTCCTTCAAGCTTCTCTTGTCTCCATTCTCGCTTGTTTCTTCAAAGGAGTTCAACTTCTGTTCCCAGAAAAAGAAAAGCTGCGTCTTTGAGATCTCTATAAGACCATAAAAATAGGGTTAATTGCACATAGACCCTGCAGCATTGCTTTTTGGAACTTACAACTCCTGTAGTTTCGTTGTTCCAGATAGAACCCTGGGTTAAATTTAGCGGACATTTCCCTGAATGAAATTAGTGAACCTATCTCAGGGTAAAAGTGCTAATAAAAACTTAAGCCGGGATCTATCTGCGACAATAAAATTACAGGGTTCAGTAAGTTCAAAACAACAGTACCACAGGGGGGCTATGTTCAATTAACCCTAAAAAAATATGAACAGAAAATGAAGGACATATGTCCGTACCTTGCGAGAGACAGAGCCATCTTCTTCAACCTGATACCCTGCCTGCTCACATAGAGCAATGAGGATGTCATTTCGGTCCGGGTGCTTCGGGAGGCGAAACCCTCCTTGCGCACGGAGCCCGGAGTAAATTTTGTTGGCGATCCTCCGGCGACGCTGCTCCCGGAGCCTGTTGGCCTCCCTTTCCCTGTCCGACGGTCGACGCCTCGATATCGATATTACACCACCTTTGCCTTTCCTTCTCACTACCCAATCTCCTTTGGTGAGCTTGATGCATCCCTTTCTCTTAACCGTCACATTTCTCTCCATCTCCGTAGGGTGTCTCCACACTTTGATATCGTTTACCAACGCATGTATGTACATATAGATGAGAGGCATGCACGCAGGGGTTAATTGCAGATGCACCCTGAACTTCACATTTCTTTTCCCCTTTTATCCAATTATTCGATATTAATATCAACACTGATAAGAAAATAAGGGTCTCTCTGCAACACTAACATAGAGATAACTTTTGTTTTTGGGATCAGAGAATCAAAGCGGCTAAAAGTTTAGGGTACCAAGCGGAAACTCCTAGAGTACAAAGGGGGGGTATCTGCAATTAAGCCTAAATAAAATTGAGGGCTCGGTGTGCTTGTCTTCATCTTTCCACAAACTGAAAACTAAATATTCTCTATCAACAGCATAGTTGGAGCAGGGTTTGATGGCTTTCATCATCAGCTTTTGGCAGCGTCTTCAGCAAGTAAAGACCCTACACTTCACTAGAAAAATATATAGGTGAAGCTTACCTGGATTGCTCGGTGCTAGATTTGGCGAAAAGGGCCGTCTCTGAATCCAGAGAGAGCATAAACTTGGAAGATTTGGAGGCGCACAGCCAATCATTTGCATGATGATTTCTGTTTTCATTCGTTTGACTCTTCCTACACGTCATATTCTATATAAACCACTCTCTTTCGTCGTCCTCGTGTACCCTGATGTAATAATCTAATTAAGGTATGTAGGTAGGCATCAAATTTTCTTTACAATGCGAAGTTGGATTCTTTCGTCTTACAGCCATTTTGGTCATACTATGGGTAACTAATTATAAGCAAGCTCAAGTCTTATTCTCAATGGAATTTAAAAATAAAAATAAAAAATAAAAAAAATAAAAAAAGGAGAAAAAAAGAAGAAGAAAAAACTGTCTCTAACCCAATGTCCATTGTTAATTTTTCTTCTAAATTAAAAGGTATAAGACATTAAAAAAAAAAACTCCTACAGTGTTAACAAATCCCTTAAATTTGCTGATAGACCCTCGTACTCCTAATGCTGCAGATAGAGTCATAGACCCTGTTAGTCCCACGTTAAATACTGAGCTTCATAAACTGATCTACTTATGACAAACTTGCATGATGATCATTAATATAACTAATTTAAATGGGAAAACTGAAGGAGTTGATTATCAGGGGTTCTATCTGCAACAATAGAAGTACAGGGAGCCTATCTGCAATTTGGTCGACAATGCAAGGGGCCGCAATTAACTCTGGAAACACATGCCATTTAAACAGGGTTAAAGCAATGTTATCAGTGATCGTTGACTCTTTCCTTCAGGATCCATGAAACTTATGAACTAATTAGCTTTCAGAGACCATTACAAGAACCATAGAATAATTTATGTATTCAAGGGAAAAAATATAAGATAAACAATTACTAAATCACTGCTGTTACTTACATAAACACAGCCAAAGACCCTCGTCCAATACAGAACCAATGACGAAACGTGCAGCCAGGGCTTATCGATGATAGATATTTTGCTCATAAGTTTTCTTTACAAAAGCATGAAAAAAAAAGACTATGCAATCAAGAGAATTGAGAAATAAATTTTAAAAAAAAAAAGAAAAGAAGTGTACAATGATGGTCCTATGAAGAACAACACCCAGATTTCTTAGTTGCATCATTCGAATCATCCTGTAAAATTACTGCTCTACCGCTCCCCAAAGATGACTCGTTCTTCTTGACTTCTTGAGACAGGAAGACTTTTCTGCTCAATATGTCGTAAATCTCTTTTACAACAGTTTGAAAGGCAGCTCTGACATTGTAGGAGTCGAGAGCGGAGGTCTCCATGAAAAAGAGGCCTTGGGCCTCGGCCAAAGCCTTGCCCTCAGCAGTGGTCACCTCTCTATCATTTGCAAGATCTGTCTTGTTACCCACGAGAATTGTCACCACATTCATGTCGGAATGAGCTGTTATAGAATATGAAGAGGAAGGTTAAATAGTAAACAAGAGTTTATCATGAGTACTTCTGTAGAGAAACTTTATCCTGCACTTACAATCAAAATTGGGTTAAATGCGGCTAAACCCCTGTACTATCACCCAATTGTTGCGAATAGACCCCATATACTATTGCACAATTGTGGTTGACCCCTGCGTGATTTTTTTGACTCGTTTTCCCTCAGGAGTCATCAAAAAAAAAAGGACACTTAGTGTTCTATCTGCAATAATAAAACTACAGAGCCACAATTGAGTGATAGTACATAGTATCTATTAGCAATTAACTCATCAAAATTTCATAGTTTAAATTGGCAATTGCCATATTTCATGCGTTTGATATCATTGTTCTGATCCCATCTCCTAATCAAAATTGGGTCCTATATGGAGTATGTCTCGAAGTCAAGCAAGCTACATGAAGTAATTAATTAAGAAGGCCATAGCTGCCAAGCTGACTTCAAACCTGAAAGAATTAAGGGTGAATTTCACAAAACTGCATAAACTTTGGGGTGTTAGCACAAAACAACCATAAACATTTTTATTAGAGAAAATTATCATGAACTCGTGCATCGTACTTGTTTGGGACAATTTTCTCTTCTGTACTTTATATATTTTACATAATATTACCTTATGACCTTTACGCGTTGGTAGATTTAAATAAGGATAATATAGACCTTTTATTCAAGACCTTCTGTTAGTGACAATTGCAAATAGTTCATGGTATTTTCTACAGTTTTGAAAAAGTTCATAAAGGTTTCTCTCATAAAAAAGGTTTATGGTAACTTTGCTGCAACCCCCCCCCCCCTCCAACGCGCACAAAAAGGGTAGCCCAATGCACGAGGCTCCCACCATTGTGGGCTCTGGGGAGGGTCAGATGTACACAGCCTTACCCCCGCATGCGAAGAGACTATTTCAAGGATTTGAACCCATGACATCCAGGTCACAATTCAACAACCTTATTTAAGTAAAATACCGAACCAGACCTAAGAATAAGCAGCATGATACTAATAACTGTTTTGTGATCAATTCAGGCGCATGCATGTTTACAACATAAGATGAAGAGGCATGCAAAATCAAATTCCATATTCATTGGTAATCAGCGCTCAAGTAATTCTAATATTAACTCGCAGGAAAAATAGTATATGTGATCCTTACAAACCTCTACAAAGGGGAAGTGAAACTGACAGGAAAAAAATAAAAATAAATGAAATGAGGAAAGAACAACTAGCAATAAGCAGCGTATACTAATTCCAAATTCATAGATGATTGTTGTGTGACCAATTCAGATACATGCATGTGTACATGGATAAATATGTATGGCATATGCAGAGATAGTTCTTGATTTGGATTGTTCCACAAAATAGGGACACATCTTGATCATTTCAAAGGCACTCATCGATGAGCTCATCAGGAACATCCTATACCTACTTTTCATTTCTTTAATGAATTGATCAACCACAGAGAAACTACTCCGAAACAGCAATAAAAATTATGCATCACATTTGCTTTAAAATTAAATGGGCTAGTTGCGGGTAGAGCCTCTGTACTATCAACCAGTTGTGGATAGATTCCCTGTAGTTCAATTGGTGCATGCAGATAGACCCCCTATACTATTTGCCCAAATGTGGATACTGGATAGACTCCCTGAGTGAATGTTATTTGACTTTATAAAAGAGTAAAAAGAGTTAACTCCGGAGGTCTATCCGCACCAATAGCATCACAGGGATCTATCATCAATTAGATGATAGTACGGGGGGTCTATCCACTATTAACCCACAAAACTTACCAGTAGCATGAGAAATGTACGAACAGGCTTTAACATATAAACTTACTGTGCAATTCATTAAGCCATCGGCTTACGCTCTCAAAGGTCTGTCGTCTGCTGATGTCATAAACAAGGAGAGCTCCAACAGCGCCTCGGTAATACGCTGATGTCACGGCTCTGAAGCGCTCCTGACCTGCAGTATCCCATATCTGAGCTTTGATCTCCTTCCCATCAATGACCATCTTCTGAGTTTGAAACTCAACTCCTATAGTGGACTTAGAATTTGGATAGAATTCATCCCGAGCAAATCTAGCAAGTAGATTTGATTTTCCCACAGCAGAATCACCAATCATAACAATTTTAAAAAGATAATCCTGGCTCTGTTCTTCTTCACCATCAAATGCCATCCTTAGGCCCTCTTAATAGCTCCTCCTCGTCCAGCTCTCTCTAGAAAAGCATAGCTAACACTTCTAAAATATAAACAAGGACAGAGGTCAGGAGTAAATAAGCAGACACAAGAGGTTAGATGAAACTTAATTCTGAATAATAGAGCTAATTAATTTTGGTATCCACCTTGAAATTGAAAGCACAATGTGAAGCTAGCAACTGAGCTACTTCCATCAAGAGCAACATTTGAGAATTACTGACGTAACCTCTACTTTGGTTTTACTAAATAAATGGATTTTTGAAGTACAAAAGAGGCAGAAAAAGCATCTACCAACAATATAAATCAACAGTAGTAGATGAACACTTAAATAACAGCAAATCTTACTAAAATGATTGATATTAGTAAAACTTGAAACACAACATCTCAAAAAGCCTCAGTCAGTGGTCCCCATTGATACTTCTACTTGTCTGGAATACTTCACAAATAAGAGATAGACTAGAAGCATAAAAAGGGCCATTTGCAACTAATATGAACTGATGATATTTTTTATAAAAATTAAGACAACTAGTTACCAATAAAGCCTTTTCACTAAAATACACGGTTATCGTCTTCAGCTACTCTCAATTGAAAGCTAAAAAATCTTGAGAATCCAAGGAATCAACCTGGCTCTGTCTGCATGAAGCAAAAAAGACTCGAAGGATAGATTAAACCAGTGCAAATTCATTTATATACTTATTTTCACACAAAAGATGACCATTTAAAAATTATTGCAACAGAACAAATCAATTACCGCTCCAATAAAAGCAAAAGTTAGTGTTCCTAAATGAATTCATGTGCACAGTTGTATTGGCTAATTTCTCTATCCTTATGTTATCATCTGCAGCAAGTGACCAAAATGGAACTGAACTTGTCAACAAAAGGATGGCAGGCTTTGTGTGAGATGTTCCCTCTACTACAGTGGCGGATCCAGAATTTTTAGAAAGTTGTCACTACATAATTAGCAATTAAAAAACTGAGACAATTGATCCCATCAGTTTTCATATTTAAAAAAAAATAATTGCATCAGTAGTAACACTATCAAATATATTTTTTAAAATATATATCACTAGTAATGAGTTCTCTGGTTATGAACTTGAGTTTGGGCATTTCTCGAATAACCCCCTTAACTTTCAAATTACACAAACACAAAATCCTCCTTAAATTTTGAGGTTCTCTGAAAATTCCCTTCAACTTTCAACATCTTTCACAAAAAAATCCTCAACGGTGTTAAACTGCAATTTTCACGTGGGTGGATAAAATTAAGCAAGGAGATAACTTTGCTCACGAAATTGTGAACCTGTAGGGGTTTCTTTTTTAACCTTTAAGGTTAAAAAAAATCCGAAGCTAAAGGAGGTTTACTGAGAATTTCAAAAGTTAAAGAGGGACTTTGTGACATGTTAAAAGTTAAGGGAGTTATTTGAGAAACCCCCAAACTTATAGGGGTTCTTGGTCCTCCTTGACCAAAGTGGGGTCACCTGACCCCACTTTGGTACCGCCTATGCTCTACTGCCTGTATTATCTGCAATGTTTGAACTCACAGTGTTAGACTTGTCAATTCGATGGGGGTACAAGAGCATATCATGTCTCCACCCTCACTTCCTCTCTTATCAGATCTTTGCTCAAGAAGATTTAATTTCCTTGAGCGACAGAACTTTGCTCACACTCCAAAAGTAAACCTAATTCAAAGGAACCTTACTTCAGGTAACCTAATTCAAAGGAACCTTACTTCAGGTTTGAGCCTGACCAGAGCAGCCTACCAATGAACATGGGATTGCTGGGCCTGGGCTGGATGCACTAGCTAACTTTATCCCACATAGATCCAACAGACATTGGCATGCTTAAGTACTGTACAATACTTTTGGGCCTTTAGCCCTTTTACAAGTAAGATTGCCAACTACTCAGTCTTGAAGTGAAAATTTTCACATTATGAATACAAGAATACAAAGATAAAGAAAACAAAAAAGTTGATGTAATAGTGAATTTGTCTATACATGGACACCCGTATCAATTGATCCTAGTATCCAGGTAAAGGGGTCTGGAAAAAGATAGTACCCGTGTATCTGAACTGAGAACTAGTATTATTGTTATAAGCTGGTACAGAAACTAAGTTTGTTTTGCAACTTCGTTTAGGAATGAGCCATGTATAGCATGGCCAAATAGCAGACCATAATGTTCTTTTATATTAAGAATTTTGAACCCTTAACTTTAGTGATGCAGATAAGTTGATGCCATTAACAAGGATAAGATCAAGTGCAAAACATGCCATCAGCAAGCTTAAAAAAGTGTTATAGAACAAGATATGACTAACTGCTCAGGATTAGCAAAACATAGTTCATAATGGCGCAATGCCTCTTTTTTTTTAAGAATAATCCCCATTTTCAATAGGTAGGCTTCAATGCTTTAATTTGTCTTTTCGCATTATTTTACAAGCATGAGCTAAGTTGCTTTTAGAGTGCTTCTGGCTTATTTACCAGAAAGTGCTAATGATATTGAAGGAAAATGTAGAGTAGTTATAAAACCAACAATACTTTATGAATCGTAAAGTCGGGCAATTAAAAGACAACATGTGCAAAAAATTGAGTGTAGCAAAATGAGAATATTGCAAATTTACGATGACCTTGTGGATCTACACAAAAGGCTAGGTAAAGAAATGAGTGCATTAATAGGAGATTAAAGATTGCTCCTATTGAGAAAAAAATGAGAAAGAATCAATTAAGATAATTTGATCATGTAAAGTGGAGGCCACTAAATGCATTAACAACTACTGTTGAAAGACTAGATGTAGACCTAAAATAACTTAGCGGGAAGCTCATAACAAAAATGGAATGAAATAATAGGATTCATTTAGCCAACCCAAAAAGTTCGGATAAATGCTTTGTTATTGTTGCATAAGGTAAGCTGCTTGATTATATAATTATTTTATGTTCAAAGTTCGAGGACATTGATTTTCCCAACTGGATAAATTTGATAAATGATGAGAAAGAAAGAAATTGAGTATTACATTTCTCATGCCAATTTTGTCATTATGATCATCGTGATTTCCCTTAGACTAAATCGTTCTCCTCTCGTTTTCCATTTCACTACAAGATGTCTTTTCCTTGTTATTGTAGTTTTTCATGCTATGTTCGTATGTAGTTATGTTCCATAACTAGTGTTCATCCCACATACAATATATGACAGATTTAACATAGTTAAGTGTGGAAAAACACATGGCAATTTTCATTAAATCTTGGTACACTTTCAGCTGATAGAGCAACTCCAACCGAACTTGATAAAGAACCAAAGTAATCCAAATACAATTATGAGTGACCTATAAGAATACACAAATCACAGTTAAAAGAGAATCAAGGGATACAATTATGACTGACCTATAATAAGACTCAAAGCAAAGCTAACAAGGCATTGAGCAATACAATTATAGTTGATCCATAACGGTCCTCTAATCAAAGCTAAGAAGGCATCAAATAGCCTCAATTTTTTTTTAAGTTACACCAATAGGTCTCTGTTAGTGTTTTCCGTTAAACTCCCTCCCCCGCTCCCTCCTCACTTCCCTATAGAGCACCCAAATCCCTTCCTCTTCCCCTCCGAATAAGTTTAGTCTTAGAACTATACACTTCAAATTATTAGTAAGCTTTTTGATAATTTCACGATTTAAATATGAAAAAAGATGGCAACTTTCTTCACGCGTCAATTTTTTCCACCGCATCAATTACGTCCATCTATAATATGTATATACATTATCCATTACGACACTCCGATGTTTACTAAACGTCCCTGGTATCCACCATCTGATATGAAAATTTTCTGTCTAACATGTCCCCCAACATCCAACATTTAGAGCACTGTTGTGTCTATCCATTATGTTTTTGGAAGTAATCAACCTAGTGATTGTCAATGATTGATCATTCTTCAACTTAGCAAAGAAAACAAAAGGACAGTAAAAAGTTTGCCTGAATTACTTGAACACAGCAAGATTGCCAACAGCAACTCTTGTGCTAATCGACCCAGAAGAAATAATCAGCCAAAATTTTAAGAACTCTCCCTAACAGTAAAGCCCAATTTAGTACCCAGAACCAAAATATCCTCGCAACAAACCCAATCCAAAACATTGAAGAAGAACAAAGAATGCAAGTCTTTTTCGTTAGTCTCACCAACAGCTTATTCAATTAGGAATTCGGTTGAATGTGAATCCAGCATAAATCTCAAAAGAAATCTAACTCGAAATTCAAATCAAAACTATGGAGCAGCAGATCTACAGATCGAAACAAAGCTTGAACAGATCTAGCGATATACAGGAGAAATTGACGATGAAATCGAAAAGAGAAACCCTAAAAAACTCACCTTTGGCTTCTGGATTTGGGAATGGAAGCCTGACGAGAAGAGAGAGAGAGAGAGAGCGACCGAGCTCTGGCTTCTGGATTCTTTTCTTTTGTTCAGAGCTTGTGAGCTGGGATTTTTTTTTTTTTTTTTTTTTTGGGTCTCTTCGACTCTCTTCTGTTTCTATTTTTTCTTTTACGTTTCGAAACAGAAAGGAATATGAGTGCTTTTCTGAAATATTTTCTTTAGTACTATAATATATACATATGTTCCTATTCAAATATTTAATTTATTACATTAATGACGTAAAACTGAAAAATAAATGATTCTAAAATTCTAAGATGAACATGATCTAAATCGTATGCATACTACTATAATATATACATATGTTCCTATTCAAATATTTAATTTATTACATTAATGACGTAAAACTGAAAAATAAATGATTCTAAAATTCTAAGATGAACATGATCTAAATCGTATGCATACTACTAAATTAGTTTCAACTATTCATCTTATTTTTTACTGTTTCAAAATGGAAAAGTTTAGTTTATGACATTATCTCTGATATATTAACCAATATAGTATATTATAAAGTTTTCGTATGATATTTGCTAACATAAGAAATGAAAAATTGGTGGTCATGCAACTGTGAGATAACATGACAAAATTTTAGCAGCAAAACTTGAATATGTTCATAATTAGTCGCGGAGCCGCATGTTCCGCAGTGTGGGCAAATATGCCCAGTCAAATTTCATTTTGCAATATACTGCTCATATGTATGGCATTTATCATTGAGTCCTAGGACAATAATTGCCCCCACTTGATGTCTAGTACATGGCTATTATAATTGATTTACAATTTAATTCCTTTATAGTCCATCTATAGTTTTAAATAATTTATGCGTATTATTATCATGATATGTATTTAAATAGAGGATCATATTATTTATAATTGAGTTTTTATTATTGCAATAGACTTTTAATAAGGCCCATTTAGTTAACATCCAATATCCATTAATTCAACATACCTCTTATGCTAACTCTCTCTAATAAAATTCCTATCACTTTCCCATCACCTAAGAGAAAAATTAAAAAGGGAAAAAGACGATGTGATTAGAAGAGAACTAGGATGATCTCGGTGAAAATAAGGTAAAATATCTTAGACTTTATATATTCTAAATATTTTGCATAAGGTTCCATTAGAAAAAAATCACATAAGATAAAATCTTGTCAAGAACAATTAGAAAATAATCTTTGTTTATGTTGGAATTAATGTATTAATAAATTTATTTTAGTGTATTTAAATTTTATTGATCAATAATTTATTGCCCCACTATCTTCTGTGTCCTGGCTCCGCCCCTGTTCATAACTTTGATAACGATAATAATGAAGACAATGGTGATGATAAATGTTGAGAAGTCAAGCCCTCTCGAAATGCAGACAACTATTGCTCCGACGATCGAACATTCTATTTTTACAAAAAGAGTGCTGGTATGGATTTGATCTCGTCAAAAGACTATTTGACACTCAAGTCAATAATTAATAGGTACTAATCTCATATGAAAGACTTGAGCATAAGAGAAGATATATCTAGGATTGAGAGCTTTATAGATGGGGGTGATGAAAGTTGTTTGGCTCCCAATTATTTGGTTGTATTAATCCCCATAGTTTTTACAATGATGACAGGACCCTCAGTACTAACAAAGCGATGTGATAATCATGCAAACATGTAAATGCAAACGATTTGATTTGAATTTTATGGTATCATGTAAACGCTGATGGGGAGGGCAAGAGGGAGGTAGTTTTTTTTTTTGGTGGGTGGGTGGGGTGGGGGGGCACTAGATTATCCTAACAGTGCCCATGTAAAACTTTCGTTTATTATATTTAATATAAACTGAAAAATAAATGAATAATTTTAAATTACAAAATTATCTAACCTATAGATGTGTGTATGAATCATTCGGCCACATGCTTAACATTCATCTTATTTTTCCCGATGAAATAATTTAATTATCATTGTTCACCTGGTTAGGATTTTGTAGAGAATAAGAAAGTTAATTGCTACTTGCTTGAATTTTAAGTTCAGTGATAAAACATAACAAGTTCATGTTTGTACGTCGGCCAAACAAATTAAAACATGTCATTGAATAGACTCAGCCCATGGGCCATCTTTTCTAGGAAAGATATACATATGTTTTATACAGTTCAATTCATAAATTATCCTTCTTATAGAAGTAGCTTTCATTGGTCAATATTATCATTCATTTTTTTAAATATTTTATTTAAATCTTAATTTATTATAATCATAATTATATTCTATCATAATTCCACATGAAATTACCTATAGTTCAACAATTAAAAAAAGATTAATAAATTACATGGAATATTACAACTATAACAAAGAACCCAAAAAGTTTCAAAAATTGCACAAAGAACTCTCAGATGTTCAAAATTACACAAAACACCCTCACATAGCAAAACTTAAAATAACAAACATGAAATCTAAAATTTAACATCATCCTCCAAAGAATTTTTAATTTGCAATTAAAACTCTTAATATTTTAAAAATTGTAAAAACACCCTTAAAAGTTTAAATTATAAAAAACCCTCAAAACTTGCGAACAATATAGATGAATTCTAGGGATCACCATCAAGCTTGAATATAGATCACTCCTTCCCCATAGTAAAAAGCTCTTTGCCTCATCAATTAAACCTTAAAGATGATATAGAAAAACAATACCATCTGAACACCAATGAGTTTAAATGATAACAAAAAAGTAAAGAAATAATAAGTAGCTAACATACTATAATACATGAATTATCGTCAACAAACTAAAAACTTTCAAAATTGCACAAAATGCCCTCAATAATTCGAAATTACACAAAACATCCTAATTTTTTAAAATTAAAACAACAAACATAAAGTTAGTATTAGCCCTCTAAAGTTTAAAATTTACAATTAGCACCCTCAAAGTTTTAAAATCATAGAAATGCCCTCAAAAGATCAAAAGTACAAAAAAAACACAATGAAATTTAAAAAATATATTGACAAATTAAAATTTAATATCATTGCCTAAATAAAAGTAACTGTATATAGTTTTACTCATAAGTTGGAGTATCAAAAAAGAAGTAGTGTTAATTGATAGAAAACTAAATCACTTAAAAATAATAAAAGACTATAATATAATAGCTTAGCATTAATTGATTATATTTTATAAACAATTATTCTCTGATGCTAATGATATTCATTGGTTTAAAAAAAAATTCTTTGATGTTAATAATATTCACATGGTAAAAAAATACAATGAATTATGTATGAAGAAACTATTAAAAAGTTCAGAGATATCCTTCAAAAAGATCTAGTTGTTTTCATTTTAAATAAAAAAGTGAACATGAATCTCTTGAATTGATATTAATAAGACACATATCTATCAAAGAAGTACTAATTGATTTTCTATTGAAGAAGATAATTAAACAATTTTGTTCCAATCAAAGAAGTATTTTTCATAGAAGATACAAGAAATATTAGTAAGTACTTATAAAATTTCATATTTTATTTTTCAAATACTGAAGGAATCATAAACTTATTATAAAATTACATTCAAATGATCTTGCAATAGCAACTAACGTGAACTTGTTGATCAACAATATTACGAGATATAACAAACCAGACAAGAGCGCATAAAATTAACAAAAGGTATACACATGATACTTACTTAACAAGCCAGATAAAAGGTGATAAATTACTATAGTGGACAAAATATATACAAATGATACTTACTTATCATAGCTTAAGAAAAAAATTAAAATCGATATTATTTTCTTTTTACTATAGAGTGGCATGGCTCTATGTGTGACTTTATTTGGGAACATGTCTATGAAAAAAGATTAATTCTTTATGACACGGACAAAGATAAGCCTATAATAGCATTATTTGATTTCATGATCCCTAAATATGAATGTAATATATTTCATCATAAAAATTATTATTAAAGGCCATTAAACATAAAATTTACCTTATATCCATCTCAAATCTGCAAAGGAGATGAGCACGTCATGGAAAATTGGATGTGTATATATATATATATATATATATGATATAGTATAGTATATAGTATATATAGTATATATATATGATATATATTATATATATATATATGAGAAAAATGGTGTATGCCTTGTAGTGAGATGACATATTTTCCTCGACTCATTGCCAATTTTGAGGCCCCACATTCACATGGGTTTGGAACGTGGTTCGGGAATGAGATGAAGTGGATGCGGAATGAGACAACTCCAACTACCAAGCATACCCATGTTATTTATATATATATATATATGATATATTATATATATATATATATTATATATAATGATATATTAATGAGGTATCCTTGTCATCAGGCAGCGGGATTTCCTCATTGACGCCTCTAAAAAATAAAATTCACATGATTGAGCCGACATTGTGGATTATGCGTTCGCTTGAACTTGATCTACATGATTCTAAAACCCCAACCACCAAGGTTTTGGTGAACCCGTCGTCGTTTTTGACCCTTCATCCACTCGTATTTATAATCTTTAACGGTTTTTGACATGAATAGAACTTTTCACATGCTCGATGGAGGGTCAAACGACGACGGATTCACCTACACTTGGTGTGTTAGGGTTTTAAAATATGTAGATCAAGTTCACGGAGCGGATCATCCATAATATCACTCAATCATGCTTGATTTTAGAGGCGTTCAAGGAGGTATAATCCCCTCTATTGACAAGGATTACTGTCATTAATCTCATATATATATATATATATATATATATATATATATTATATATTATACTATATATATATAATTATAGATATATATGATATATATTATATGATATATATATATATATACTATATATATATATAATAACGGAAAAGTGAATCTTGAAAGGGTGGACCCTAGCCCTCCCACTAAGGACGCGGCCTAAACATCACATCATTTCCCTAATGATTTTTTTACGATCCGCTCCGTGATTAACTTGCATCTACATGCCTTCTTAACTCAAACACACTAATTTTTGGGTTGAACCCCATCATGTTTTGCATCATTCGTCCTGAGTCGTCCAAAAGTTCTACTATTCATTCGAAATCCCGTTAAAATTTACGCGGGGATGATGCAAGGGTCAACGATTGACGGGTTCATCGCCAAAATTAGTTGTGTTTGAGTTTAAGAAGCTGCTAGATCAAATTCAACGGAGCGGATCTGTAAAAAATATTAAGAGAATAATGTGTATTTTAGGCCGGCGATCCTTACGGTTGCGCGAGCCTAGGGTGTCACCTTTAGATTCACATTTTCCCATATAGTAGTATATGATATATATATATATATATATATATATACTGTAATAATATATATAGGTATATTATAATATATATATAGTTATATATATATATGAGCGAATATGGGTATGCTTGGCTATCAAGCACAAATTTTATGCGTTGGTTCAGTGAGGTGGGATAATCCCCTCACTCATTTCAAGATGGGGGACCACAGTTCACATGCTGTTTGAGGAGTGCATGCGGGATATTACAATCATTTGAATGAGGTGAAGGGGATTATGCCACCTTCACTACCAGCATAACTTTTTGTGGTGCTTTGGTACCAGCATACCATATATATATATATATATATATAATATATATATATATATATATACTATATATATATAATATATATATATATATCATATATATATATATATCATATATCATATATATATCATATATATATATATATAGAGAAGGAGAGGAGTGATGCATTCGAGCATCGAGAGTGAGGATGGAGAGGAGATTAATGGGTATCCTTGTCATATGAGGGGATTTTTCCTCCTTGTCGCCCTATGTGGCACAATCCTCACCATCCTTCAATGAACAGTAGGCACAAATCTCCCACAACTCACACACACTTCTCGTACTTATATAGGGATTGGTGGGGATGTGCCCTTACTACGTAGTGCGGTTGCGTCAAAGAGAAAATCCCCTTCCTATGACGAAGAGATACCCATTAATTAATTCTCTTAATATCTATATGATACTATATATAGTTATATTATATACTATATATATATATATATATATATACTTATATATATATTATATATAATATAATGATTATAATATATATATATAATATAGTATGTATATATATATATGATTATATATATATATATTACATATTATAGTAAGACTTCCTATCAACTTAAGTTATATCCACCAAACTTTCTATCCACTCATTTCATTAATAATAAAAAACATATTCATATCATGCAAGGATCCCCTTAGCCAATGTATGGAGGTGGCTAAAAAGTTGTTGGATAAACTTTTTATGCTATCCACTTAAGTTTAACACATAGTTTTGCGTACTTATATATATATAGTATATATACTATATATATAATATTTATATATATATATGTGGTTGTGTGTGGTGTGTGTGTGTGTGGTGTGTGTGTGTTGTGTTTGGTGTATATATATATATATATTTAGTATATATATATATATATATATATAATTATATATGATATATATATATATATATATATATCATAGAGAGAGATCGAGAGAGAGGAGAGGAGATGAAACTGGTGTATGAGCTTGCCCCCAGCCTCTCCGTTTTCGTGCGCCTGCCAGGTGGTTTTTCGGAAAAAACCCCCTTCATTATCCCTTCCGCCCTGACCTTCTCTCTCTCTCTCATCAAATCTCTATCTTCTCCCCAAATCTCTCTCAAATCTGAGCATGAAAAAACCGAAGATCCATTCCCCCCGTCCTCGCCCCAAATCGAAGCCGCCGCGAGGGATCTCCGCTCCAAGCCCTCTTTGATTCCCCTCTGAGCCGCTCTCAAATCTGCAGCGAGTTCTCCGCCGCGAGTCCCCTCTGAGCCGCCGCCTTTTGAGAGCCTCCAGCCCCCCGTTCTGTGTGCGCCACCACCAGCCCCCCTTCCCTCCTTCTCATCTCTTCCGCGAGATCGAGCCGACCAAGCCGCCGTGAGTTCCATCTTGATCCCTCTCTCGAGCCGACCAAGCCGCCGCGAGATCTCCCCTCCCCCCGTCCTCCTCCCAAATCAACAACCGCGAGATCGAGCCGCCAACCCCAGCCCCGATTTCCCTGTCAGGTAAAATTTCAGCTTATCCCTCTTAATCCCTCTCTAGATTGACCTAGTTAATTAAGAAAAAAATCAACAAACATAGAGGAGGACGGTGATAAAACTGGTTTCTGCTTGCTTATAGACTTTGTTTACTATTTTTAAAATTTCATTTGAGGTTAGGAGTTTCTTTTGGGTTTATCTGTGTGCTTGCAGGGGTTTAAAATTTCATTTGAGGTCAACTTTGTTTTTGAGGTTAGGAGTTTCTGCTGTGAATTTGTTGTTGAATTAATTGCGTTGAAATTCTATTTGTGATGGTCTAGCAAGTGATGATTGTGGATTTGAAAGGGTTTGATTATATTAATCCTACTTTGGGGAATTATTAGTGACAGCCAGTTCATGATCTATTTCTTATGCTATCTAGTTGAGTATCCTAATTATGCTATCTAGTTGATAAATGCAACCGATAAAGGGTGTAGCCTGCTTGTTTACATCTATTTCTTACACTGTGTAAGATCTGTTTGTAGGGATTTAAAGTGATTTTTGGTGATGTAATAATTTTTGGTGATGCACTAATTTTTTTACCTCCAAAATGATAAATGCAACCTCTGGAGTGTTTGATTTCTGAAACCTACATGTTATACAGTCCAGGCCTGTTTTGTACTTGCAACTAAATCTATGGATGCAATTGGAATGCACCAACTCGAGAACCATGAAGTTTATATTTTTTCATGAAAGTTCATAACACATAATTTTTGCCTTGGTACAATTATATGATTAATTTGTCATATGATTTGCAGCTAAACGAAAATATGTATGGATTCTTGAGCTCCACATGCATGGATTTGTTCATGTAAGTATGTCGGAATTTGTTCCCTTTTTGCGACGGTCATATGGTAGCCGCATTAATGTTCAATTTAGTTTTCCGAGATAATATATAGCATTACCCTCCGCTTAGATATCACAACTTATTAAGAGGGGCATATTGTAGCAATTTAGCTTTGTTAAATTTCCTAAATTGCTTCCATTTTCTGTTTCGCTTTCAAGCATATAATAATTGGTTCCATGCATGAGTCAACATATAACATAGAACAATCTAATTATCTTTTATTTATTTTCTACTCCTGTGTAACCAGACTTTATGAATCATTTCAGGTGGCAGTTTAGCTTTCACATGCACGTGGGTGGTTCGAGCAATTGTGGCAATTTGAAAAAAATCCAAGCATGAAGTCTGAATGTATCAACAATGAGTTTTGTTGTAACTATTTCTATTTTGAAACAAGAAAATGTCTCTAATTTGTGAGAGTTATTGGATGTATTATATTATGGTCGATACATTTGTGCTGCATATGTGTTTATCATTTGCTACATTTGTGCTGATGTATTCAGGCAATCTTAGCTACATTTGAACTGTGCCTGTATTTGATCAAAGAACTGGTTTATAAGTCAGCTGTCATATATTTTGGCCATTTGATTTCGTTTCATGCATTTTCTGCAGATGAAAGCTTGGGCAAAGGCTTATGAGCTGATAAGTTCTTGAACTGTGCCTGCATTTGATCAAAGAACTGGTTTTATAAGTCAGCTGTCATATATTTTGGCCATTTGATTTCGTTTCATGCATTTTCGGCAGATGAAAGCTTGGGCAAAGGCTTATGATATCAACAGCTCAAAAGATCGCACCATGAGCTCTTTGTCTATAATATCTCTAGTTGCTCCAAAAATTCTTTGTCTTATTAACTTCTTTTGATGATCTTCGTTAGAGAATTTAAAACCTTTGGCATACATAATTAATCACTGAAGAGTCTTATTAGAACTACTGGTCAAGTTAAGACATGGACATGCTCTATCTAGTTATGTCAATGGATGATTATTGTAAAACGTTTTAGTCCAAAGAGTGTAATGTATTTCGAAATCTGTTTAGAATTCCACTCGAATCAGCTCTTTTTTTCCTTGTTATTTCTCTTTCATCTCAACACGTGGTGTTTGTACAAAGACTTGTTGTTAAAACTGAAGCCTAACAACTTAATAATGTGGGATGTAACTGAAAGGCAAGCACAAAGTATCAAGACAGTAATTCAGATAATTAGGACATATCAAAAGTAGTGGTAAGAATTTGAAGCTTCTTGAGCATAAAGTCCTTATTGTGATTCTCCACCATGGCCAAATCACTCTTACATTAGTAAGCAAAATGAAATATCACTCTTACATACTGCTAACATTATTATTTACAAATCCAATAATACGTTCTCATACCCTACTTAGCACAATTAATCCAATAAAAATACCAACTAAAAGAGCAAATATAATAAGCTTCAACAAATCCATAATATCAATCTCAATCTTTCTCTTTTCCTGCACTTCTCCACTTGACACGGCTCTTGAAACTTGCGGTGTCGCGCTCCACTGCTTCATCTAAACAAGCTCTGCGTTTGAACCTTCAAACTCCTCTTCATCAGATACCCATTTGAAGAATCCACAATTACTTACTTTCCAATTAGCGTATCCAAAAAACAATCGACCAGGGTTCGTCTTAGTTCCAGATCTGGAGAGTATAGCCCTCCTTCCACAATGACACAACAGTACATGACGATTACTTGAAGATGACTCCATGATCCACGGTTTCAGATACAAAAGTTTGCATATTCATAGAAATTGAAAAATAATAATTAGCAAAATAATAAAAACACACTCAGATACAAAAGCTCACTTGTGATCCTCTAAATATCAACGTGTTGAACATAACTATTGAAGTCAAACATGTTTCCAGTGCTACAGATTAGACCACATTCTTCAAAGTGTTGAACATAACTGTTGAACATAACTATTGAACATAACTGTTGAACATAACTATTGAATATCAACGTGATCCTCTAAAAACACACTCAGATACATATAGCATGAGAAATTAGACCACATTCTTCAAAGCAAACTGCATTATTAAGTCAAACACTTCAAAGCAAACATGTCCAGAATTTCAGACCTTTTATCTCTTATGAGAAATTGGAGTCTGTTTCAGGTGATCACTGGATATTTACTTGCGGGCTCCCTCATCGGACCTGGAGGTTTGAACTTTGTCAGTGAAATGGTGCAAGTAAGGTGCTTTTATTATTAAATTTTCAGCATCTGTAGCATGGTTATGTGCTCCTTACATTATCATCTTATAGATCAGAAATTCAGAAATCTCTTTTAAGAATTCATAGGTAACTTGATATTTCATAACATATTTATTTAGAATGCGGAAGCTTGCTGCTTTATCGTATCCAGTTGCTATATCTTAAACAAAAAAAAATTCCGATGTGCCTTACCTGTGTTGCTTTATTCAGTTAAAACAGCTTCATTGTCAAGCTTTTATCTCTTAATCAATAAGCTGCTTTATCTGTGTCTTACCTGTCCTTAGCATGTCTTTCTTTCCCAATTTTTTTTTGCAGGTTGAAACAGTTGCACAGTTTGGTGTAATATTTCTTCTTTTTGCATTGGGTCTGGAATTCTCTACAACAAAGGTTAACTATTTGTTTTTAAGCTATAATTTAGCATTGTTTCCACATATACCTTTGTAGTTCATCTGGTAAATTTTGACTCTTAATTTCTTAACATTGAGTCTTCAACTTCGAGTTGTTCGTACTGTTGCTGTTCTCGGGGGTCTACTCCAAAATTTTCTATTCATGTGCTTATGTGGCATAATTGCATCGGTATGTTAAAGGTTCTAATCAGGAAGTTTTGCTTTTCTATTCATGTGCTTATGTGGCATAATTGCATCGGTATGTTAAAGGTTCTAATCAGGAAGTTTTGCTGTACTGCTTAGTTTCTCATTTAATGAAGAGCATCTAATAATTTAAATTAGTTGAAAATATCAAATAAAAATCAGTTGAAATTTTAAACCCCTGCAGAAACTCCTAACCTCAAAAACAAAGTTGACCTCAAATGAAATTTTAAACCCCTGCAAGCACACAGATAAACCCAAAAGAAACTCCTAACCTCAAATGAAATTTTAAAAATAGTAAACAAAGTCTATAAGCAAGCAGAAATCAGTTTTATCACCGTCCTCCTCTATGTTTGTTGATTTTTTCTTAATTAACTAGGTCAATCTAGAGAGGGATTAAGAGGGATAAGTTGAAATTTTACCTGACAGGGAAATCGGGGCTGGGGTTGGCGGCTCGATCTCGGGGTTGTTGATTTGGGAGGAGGACGGGGGGAGGGGAGATCTCGCTGCGGCTTGGTCGGCTCGAGAGAGGGATCAAGATGGAACTCACGGCGGCTTGGTCGGCTCGATCTCGCGGAAGAGATGAGAAGGAGGGAAGGGGGGCTGGTGGTGGCGCACACAGAACGGGGGGCTGGAGGCTCTCAAAAGGCGGCGGCTCAGAGGGGACTCGCGGCGGAGAACTCGCTGCAGATTTGAGAGCGGCTCAGAGGGGAATCAAAGAGGGCTTGGAGCGGAGATCCCTCGCGGCGGCTTCGATTTGGGGCGAGGACGGGGGGAATGGATCTTCGGTTTTTTCG
>NC_033794.1:85926238-85944979 GCF_001876935.1 Asparagus officinalis | reverse complement strand
TCGACCGGGCCGGTCGACCGATTTCTGATATTTTCCAGAAAACAGGTTTTTGACCAACTTGAAATATTTGCAAGATATTCATTTGACCTCTGAAAATTCTGAAACTTTGTAAAATGTTTTTAATACTAAAAACAAACTGTTTGGAAAAAGAATTTTGCAGATAGGTACTCATACTTGTGAAAAATAGTGTTTTGTGAAAAAACGCTTAAAAGACACAAGTCTAAAAACGTGTGTATGATTCCCAATAGCTTCAAGTAAACTCAGTAACTCTTTGCCTACATTCTAGCACTAGAGAGAAAAATAAAAGAAAGCTAATATCCTCATATAAAGAGCAATATACTTGAGCTTTGATATAGCTTGAATCGGATGAAGCTTTTGATTGAATTTGTCGTTCTTGAAATAATGTTGCTTCATCTCTTGGCCTCCTCCTCCTTTGGATATCTTCGTTGTAGCGTATATTCCATCCATCCTCCGTTAATGGCACTAACGAGCTTGACAAATGATTTTACTATATTTACACTCAATAAGCCATTAGTACCGATAATGGTGGTTGTAAGAACATCATCAAAACATGAGGGCTAACAGAATGATTGATCTTACTCAATAAAAAATAAAACAGAAAGAATAAAAGATAATATTTTCTGAATATTTTACAAAATAGCCTAAATTTTTGAGTAAAATTAGGAATATTTTAAAGAGATTTTCATGAAATTTTTAGTATTTTTATATACTTATTTTGTGCATATTTTTATTATATAAAATGATACTAGAGTTAGCATTAATATTTAGTTTATTGTTTTTAATGTAGTCTATTAATGATTAGGGATAAAATACATATTCTCTTTTGTACCATTTTAGCCACTTCTAATAAATCATCTAGGCTTATTGGTTTTAATTATTCATATTGCTTTTATAATGCTTTTTTTCTAGTTTTTTTACTTTTGCAATACTATATTTCCTTAGGTAAGGCTTAGTTTCTTATTGATATAAATAATATGAATATTCAAATTGGCTTCACATTGGTTTCGTGTTAATTCAATTATCAAAATGAAACTTTAAGTTGTGTGTGTTTGGGGTGAAAGTTGATATTTTCATTGATGTATTCATCACAACTTCAATCGTTACAATGAAAACAAAACAAAAAAGATAGTCTTTTATAAGACTCTTACATAATGAAAAATAAAAAATTACAACTCTCGTCAAAACAAACACAATGAGCGTTTATCACCCGCTGTTTGCGTAGGATCTTTGCCGGGGACATTAATATCCGTGGACTACCAAGCGATCAGATTGATCCAGAGTTTTGTTGATTCGCAAAGGAATTAAGAAACTGAAGCAATTATCGCAGTAACAGCGAGATAACCACTCTTCTCGAGATCGTAGCTAGATACGATCTCAAGGAAAGGAACCGGGCTATGGATCTGACGAACTCTCCTTCTTTATGACGAAGAACTAGGTCTGATCTTCTCCTCCTCTCTGAAATTCATGCTCCTCAGACTCTGATTCAGCAGGGCTTCACCAAGGCTCGAAAATCCAGATCTGTGTAAATGAAGGCCCTAGGGCTGTATTTATATGCTTCGGGACCTCCGTTTTCGAATAAGAACAGTCGATTCACTCTTATTCTTAGTTATAACCACTTTATCACGTTCTAGGATAACATTAGATCCGTTGGAACAAATCCAGACGGTTAACGGTCGAAAAACGGCTCAAAATAACGTTTTTGGGTCTGCGGACACCCGCGGTGTCTCTGCCAAGGCCGAGACACTCTTATGCCAGTAATTACTTCTCTTTTTTCTACTAATAAAGTAATTAATCAATTAAATCGAGCACTTGTAACGCGCAAGGACCTCGTGGTTGTCCTCTAGGCGATTTTTTTTTCTTTTTCTCTTGGATTTATTTCTTGCCTGGTATAATGTATGCTTCCTCATAGCAGAAAGGTTTGACGTGTTTCAACAAAAAGGGGGAAAGATGCGAGTGATAAAATTTGTGTTTGACATCGTGTTCTAAATTTATTTTGGATTCTAATTTCTCTTTGAGTAATAAAAGATTTTTAACCATCCTCATTTTTCTGTTTAAAAAAAATGACTTTTTTTATAAATGTAAGAAGTATGAACCTCTTTAATAATTGCGTCGTGATAAATTTGTGTTTGCCATCATGTTCCAAATTTATTGAGGATTCTGATTTTCATATAAGTAATAGCGATTTTTAACCATCGTAATTTTCTGTTGTAAAAATATAACCTATATTAACTATTTTAATAAATGTTGTGCTTTTATCTATAGATTTCTTCTACAAAAAAAATTTTGTGCTTATATTTGATAGATTAGTGGTCCGTTTCATATTGTCTCCATTGAGGCCTCTTTATTAGATCAAACGTCTTAATCATGAATGCCACCGTTCAAATTTTCTCATGAAAGGGATAATAAATTTTCAAACGTCTTAATCTTGAATTAAGCTTTTATGACCTAGATAGTGATATTCATCATCTTCTCTCTATCTCGAGTCGCGTGCCGTGGGCAATTTTTAACGCTTACAGATACCCCCTCCAAAGTGTTCCAGTCTCGTTTCTTTTATAGAAGAGCCTAAAATATTTTGGATGTGATCGGTCCAACCTTTAGTCGGTGAGAAAGGACCTGTAGTTGGCTTCGATTCTTGACTTCTTCGATTTTTGGTCAATTTAATATTTTGACGAATAACTAAAATTTCTCTAGCGCTGCGTTTATCGTCTGGCCGTCGTCGAAATCTCGAATCGACATTGGTGAGTTGGTTTAGGCTCGTGTCATTGAGTTGACTTTCAACTATCTCCGTCGCAATGCGTTGATCGGTATTGACTCAGAACTACGTGTTGACCGGCGTTGACCTAAGGCTAGGCGTTGACCAGTGTTGACCTTAGGGTTTCGCATCGATTGACGTTGACTTTTATCGCAACGCGTTGACTGGCGTTGACCTAGGGCTAGGCGTTGACCTTAGAGTTTCACATCGATCAGTGTCAACTTTCATCACAACGCATTGACTGGCGTTGACCTAGGGCTACGCATCGATCGGCATTAACCTTAGGGTTTCGCATCGACCAATGTTGACTTTCATCGCAACGCATTAACCTAGGATTACATGTTGACTGGCATTGGCCTTAGGGTTTCGCATCGATCGACGTTGACTTTCATCGCAACGCGTTGACTGATGTTGACATAGGGTTATGCATTGACCGTCGTTGACCTTAGGGTTTCACATCGATCGACGTTGACTTTCATCACAATGCGTTGACTGGCGTTGACCTAGGGCTACGCATTGACCGGTGTTGACCTTAGGGTTTTGTGTTGGCTGGCGTTGACTTTCATCATAACACGTTGATTGGCGTTGGTCTATGGCTACGCGTTGACCGATGTTGACCTTAGGGTTTTGCATTGATCAGCGTTGACTTTCATCACAACGCGTTAATCGGCATTGACCTTAGGGTTTCGCATCGATCGGTGTTGACTTTCATCGCAACACGTTAATCGACGTTGACCTAGTGTTACGCGTTGACTAGTGTTGATCTTAGGGTTTCGCATCGATCGGCGTTGACTTTCATCACAATGCGTTGACTGGTGTTGGCCTAGGGCTACGCGTTGACCGGCGTTGACCTTAGAGTTTTGCGTCGATCGGCGTTGACTTTCATCGTAATGCGTTGACTGGCGTTGACCTAGGACTACACATTGACTGGTGCTGACCTTAGGGTTTCGCATCGACTGACATTGACTTTCATTGTAACGTGTTGATGTAGACGGTAAAAAATACCTCTATAGGCTTACGGGAAATTCGCCTACGAGGAGAGCTCGCACGCTCAACTCTCTGGCACGGGCCTAAGTCGCGTAGACGTCAGATATGCTCGATTCTAGGTTCGCCTGACGATCGGCTCGCCAGCACGAGTGAAGATCGATCAGGATGGCGGAAGTTCGCCCTTCACCCAACTCGCCTGCCCGAGTTCAGGATCGAATCCGCCAGCAATCTCAAGACCGTCAGTACAGCTGGGTGTCCACTACCCCACGTGCTGAGATGGGCCTTCCCATCTCTCTCGACCCGAAGGGAGAGAGCACAGTACCCCAGGACCGTCAAACGGCCGCTCGCAGTGCGCACAGCGCGAAGGACTGGACAGGTGTCGAGTCAACCTGAGCATTCATAAATGCGACTCACCTCGGCTGTCTAAGCCAAGAGCTGGATCCACCGGCACTCAGCAAGCTGGCTAGACCCACTCGAGTACTGTGCACCTACTTCGCCGCCTCTCCTGACCGGAAGGGAAAAAGCACCGTACTCAAAGCATGCCGGGCGGTCACGCACAGTACGAGTGATCGGACAAACACTTCATCGATCTGCGAACTCATAAATGCGGTTCATTAATGCTGGTCAAATCCACTCGGATAGCAGTCGTTCGTTGCCTCATATACAAGAATGAGACTTCCCATCGTAGGTGACAGGACATAAAGCACAATCCCTGGAATGACCATTCATGGTATCGAGGAGCAGCTAGACGTCTCTGAAGAAGATGTGGTCACATCCCACAATTCAAGGAGGAGTCAAGCTGTCCTTCTTCCATTTAAAAGCCCCTTCCAGCACACTGGAGGAGAGGTCGAAAAACTTAGAGAAAAGAGTTGAGACCAAGCTGTTAGCAGATTCTTGCATTACAGCACCACCGCCTAGTTCCGAGCTCCGATCGCCGACGAACTAAGCAGACCCGAACTCTATTAACCCGAGCTTCTACTGCGTACTGAAGCTCCCCATCAACCTCATTCGAACGGTCCAAGGGAAGCAGACTCGACACGAGCATCGAGCGAAGCATCCTGTAGCCACCTAAAGTCCCCACACAAAACAAAGAGGGCTTTCCCTCTGCTTCTGTTGTAATCATTTGATTTGTTAGTTTGTAATAAGCCTTCTTACTAATACAAACGAACACTCCCCGTTCTCGGGAAATCAAATATTCACCCTACAGTTGACTGGAGTTGACCTAGGGCTACACGTTGACCGGCATTGGCATTAGGGTTTTGTATTGACCGGTGTTGACTTTCATCGTAACACATTGACTAGCATTGACATAGGGTTATGCATTAATCGGCGTTGACCTTCATCGCAACGCGTTGACTGGCATTGACCTAGGGTTATGCGTTGATCGGCGTTGACTTTCATCACAACGTGTTGACTAGCGTTGACCTAGGGCTACGCGTTAACCAGCATTGACCTTAGGGTTTCATGTTGATCGGTGTTGACTGGTGTTGAACTTTATCGGAACAACCAACAACGAGCAAAAATAGGCGAAAAATCCTCATAAAGGCACATGAGGGCCTTGGCCCGAGACACTGGGAATGTCTCGGCCTTGGCCGAGACACCTCCCCCCCTTTTTTTTTGACTTGTGTTTTTTTTGTTGTACTTTCACTTCCCCCCTTTTGCTCCAAAATTCAATTTGAAGTCCTTTCCCCCTAAAACTCCTCCTTCTTCTTCCTCTTACCCAAACTCTTCCTCCAAATCCATTATTTCTTTTCTTCAAGAACTCTTAACCCATTCAAACTCTTGCCTTTAAAACCCTAAACCCCTCCATGGATTTTCATATTTCTCTTCTTCATTGGCCGAAAATTTTCTCTCTCCAAGGCTAGGGTTTGTAGAATCTCCAAATTCAAGACTTGGTTCTTGAGTTGGGTAAGTTTCTTTTTCATTCCTCTATGTTGTACACTTGATTTTGATCTAAAAGTTTATGGTTTGGATGTAAAGATTGAAACTTTACTCTTGTAGTGTGGGTATGTAATCAAGAATTCATGAATTTGTATGCAAAAATTATAGCTTTTTGCTCTCATGAATTAGGTTTTGTGAAAAAGATTGAATCTTGAAGGTGAGTTTTGAATATGGCCGAAATTTGTAGGGGTTTTCATGCACTTGAGGCCGAAATTCTTGGGGGACTTTTATGCACTTGAGGCCGAAATTCTTGGGAGGCTTTTATGCAAACATTGGCCGAAATCTTTAAGGGGATGTTATGCAAGAGGACTAAAATTTTGGGGCTTGGATTGTATGCCAATTTGTCCGAATTTTTGAGGGGTGCTTCATGCAAAAAGATCAAAAATTATTGAAGGGTTTATTTGCAAAAGGTGGCTAAAAATTGTTGAGGGGCTTATTTGTAAAATTGGCCAAAATTTTGATGCCGAGGATGATGGGTTTTCCTTCTTCGATCATGGCCAAATTTAAATGTGTTCATGGCTAAATTTGAGCCTTGAGCATGGGGGGTATTTGGGTATTTCACCACAACGTTGATCATGAGGGTTTTAAGGGGCTGTTTGGTTCGTTTTTTAACTCGGTGAAAAAGTTTTACACCGCCTCCACATCAGATTTTTCGTGGCAACGTAGGATATAAGCTTTTCATCGGTTTTTTCTCATCTTTGGTTCGCTAGGGTTGAAGAAGGGAAACTCGGTGAAAATCGCCGCCACGTCAAATTTTTTCTCTCCCCCAATTCCTTCCATAACATCATGAAATCGACGAAACTACAGCCACGTCGGCTTTTTGCCATATAAACAAAAGTTTTTTCCTTTTTTTTCATGCGAACCAAACACAAGAAAAATAAATACATTGATTTCCTATCTTTTTTTTGTGTGAACCAAAGAGAAACAATCTATTTCTTGGAAAAGTTTAAAAAACTCAAAACTTGTGTTTTTGTACATGGAAATGCATTTCCCTATATCTAGGAAACGAACGAAACAGCCCCTAAGGGAGTGTTTGGTTTGCTAAAAACAAGAAGGAAATCAAAGAAATTGAGATGAGATGAGATGAGTTGTCATCTTATTATAGGATGATGTGGGTGATTTTTTAAGAAAACTTGTTTTGATGTTGTTTGTTGGCTAAAAAAAAGGAAATAAATTATAAGAAACATATTTCTTGTAATATGTTATTTTCTTTTGTTTGGTTCATTCTTAAAAATAAGAAAATAGATAAGATGAGATGAGATGTCATTATATTATTGGATGATATGACCCACACTTAAGGAAATTATTTTCCTAGCTTTTTTGGAGGAAATTGTTAGAAATAAAATGTTAATGAGATGAGATGAGTTGTCACCATCTTATTGGATGATGTGAGTGATTTGAAATGATGAGATGAGATGAGTTGAGTGATGTTGTGGATGAAAATAATATTTTATTAGATGTGGTGGATGAGTTGTTGGATAAAAATAATATTTTATTAGATGTGATGGATGTGGTAGATGAGTTGTTGGATAAAAATAATATTTTATTAGATGTGATGGATGAGTTGTTGGATAAAAATAATATTTTATTAGATGTTGTGGGTGAGTTTTAGAGATGAAAATAGATGAAATTGTACTTTTTGAGTTTTCTTGGTTTTCATTTCTATTTCTTGGTGTTTTAGGAAATAACCAAACTGGCCCTGAACAACTTCGAAGACAAGAAAAGATAAAAAAAAGGTTTTTTTATATAATCAATTATACTAGCATTATTGCACGTGTAACTGCACAAGCAGTCAATATTAAAACTTAATTATTCTAACTTTTTATAAAAAAATGATGACTGTAGTACTCTAAATTATCATAAATATGTCAAAGATATTTTTATGACATTTGTTCATTTAATATGAGATACTTATTTGAAACTGGATATGCCATATATTTCAATTTGAGTAATATAATAATTTACCTTGATATATCTCATATTTTATTTTTAACTAAGTATTTAGATATACACTTTTAATAATATTTATATTTGAATATATTAAAATTTTAATTGTTTTTTGTTGTATTTATATACATGGAGAATAACTTTACATTTCATATTTATATCTTTTTATAATATATAACATACTTAATATTCAATTAGTAAGCTCTAGGTTATGTTTTAGAAAATTCTAGAAATAAAGAAAGAGAAAAAAGGAAGGAGGAAAAATTGTGTGAAGAAAATTTTTCATGTCCTTCAAACTTTTCTTGTTGAGTTTGTGATGACTCAAATTAGTTGAGAAGCAGGATTGAGTTTGGACTTTAATTAGGATTAGCTATACTATTCTAATTAGGATTAGATTGATTGAATTAATTGAATTGGGAAATCCAATTAGGATTCAAGTTAGAGTTCTAATAGGATTAAGAAAAATCAATCTCTATATATATTGTATCAATCCATAGGTTTAAAAACAAGAAAAAAGAGAGATCTATATTCCACCATTGTTAGGCCTGTGTAGTTTTAACCTCTTGTGATATCTTCTCAAAAGAAATAAGATCTTTCTCTTTCTCCTCGTGGACGTACACGGATCGTCTTGATCACGTGGAACTATGTTAAATCTTATTGTTTGTTGTTTGTCTTGATTGCTTGTTGTTGATTGTTTAAGTTTTATCTTCCGCGGCTTGCATACTCCAACAATCGGTATCAGATCTACTATGGCGACAAAGACGTCAACTATCAAGTTTGAGGTGAAGAAATTTGATGAAAAGTCAAATTTTCTCTTGTGGAAGATGCGTGTCACGACGTTACTTGTGAAGGAATGGGTCCATCGATCCCTAGATGGTTTTGAGAAGAAGCCATCCATTTTGGATGAAGATGAGTGAAAAGACATGGATATCCGTACAAAGGCTATGATTATCATGTGCTTGCCAGATGAGGTGCTCTACAACGTTATTAACAAGAGCACGACTGCGGTTATATGGTGTAAGTTGGAAAGCTTGTATATGATGAAGAGTTTGTCAAATAAACTCTTCAAGAAGAAGAAGCTCTATGAACTTCGGATGAAGGAGGATACGCCTATTCTGCAACACTTGAACATCTTCAATAGGATTATTGGCGTTTTTTTGACTCTTGAGGTGAAGCTAGAAGAAGAAGACCAAGCTCTTCTGTTGATGTGTTCGCTTCCACCCAGTTACAATGACTTGGTGATTACCATCATGTATGGGAAGGAGACTTTGGAGTTGGAGGATGTCATCTCAGTGCTTCAGAAAAATGAACTCATCAGGAAGACGGACACCAAGGAGGAATCTTCAGGTCTAGTGGCCAATGTAAAGAAAGGGAAGTCGAAGAGCAAGGAGCCGGTCAAGGCTCAAGAAAATTTTAGTTTTGTCGTCTGTTTTTGGTGCTAACAACCAGGTCACTTCAAGAAAGATTGCAAGTCGTACAAGGAGTACTTGAAGAAACAAGATGGCGGGATTGACAGCACTAAGGGTTAGGATAACCATGCTAGTGTTGTAGAAGATCTCTCTGACGTACTGACTATGGAGTCAGGTACGAGCAAGTATACAGATGCTTGGTTACTTGATTCAGGATGCACATATCACATGTGCCTAAGGAGGGAGTGGTTTAATACTTACAGGCCTGTTTCTGGAGGATCGGTTCTCATGGGGAACGATATAGTGTGTCAGATTGTTGGCATTGGGAATGTCAAGATGAAGATGCACAATAGACAGGAAAGGACTATCTCCAATGTTCGGTATGTTTCAGACTTAAAGAAAAATCTTCTTTTGCTGGGATCTCTTAAGGCTCAAGGGTGCAAGTTCAGTAGTGAAGGTGGAGCTATCACATTATTCAGGGTCTCTACTACTATTCTGAAAGGAGAGCGCACGAGGAACTTGTACTGATACAGGTGTATCTTCTCTTTGGAACTTAGCGATCCTCATGAGAGCTTGAGGATAGATGATTCTCATGGTAACTTGAGAATAGAGGTGTAAAAAAATATAGTAGAACACAGGTTGAAGCGTGGAACAAGACGACGAATCGAAAAATCGAAGCATCCAATTTTTAGCCCGTGAGTCGACTCATAACAGTCATGAGTCGACTTATCAGGTTGAGTTGACTCATGCCTGTCATAAGTCGACTCATGAAACTCAACCGTTTTGTCAAAAGTCTCTGATCAGTCGACTCATCACTGTATGAGTCGACCCATATGTTATGAGTCGATTCATATGTGCACATGAGTCGACTCATCGAAGGATTCGTGTTTCGTTTGGGTTTCTGTTTGCATGAATTCCTATAGGGTTTAGGCTTGGTTATTTACCACTTTGCCATCCACGTTGTTACACCTATATAAGGGATTATTTTAGGTTTTCTAAAATGAGATGTAATCAAAGAGAGATTCTAATCAAGAGAGATTAGGGTTTAAAGAGAATTGAGAGTTTGTCCTCGATTCTAGTGAGATTGTGAGAGAATGATTGTAATCTTTTCATACTCATAATCTAGAGAGGGTGTTTTCCTTCGGCACTACTGACTTGTTCTTGTGTTTCTATCATCCTCTTCTCAACCCACCTTTAATAATTCTGTGATCAAAAGTGATCGCACGGCGACTCGTATCAAGTAGGTATCAGAACGATCAGATCCTGTGAAGGGGGCATCCTGTGTATGGCCCTGACTCGATCGCAATACAAGAAGCTAGGTAAGATCCTTATTTCATTGGAAGGAGTCCAAAAATTATGAAAGAAGAAGATGACTGAAGAAGATAGTTCGGCAAGGCTAGATGCATTGGAGAAACAGATGGAGACAATGGGTTCGACCCTCGTGTAACTCGTTAATCTTGTCCAAGACAAAAGACATAAGGAGGAATCTTCTTCGAAAGGCAAGAAGAAACTTGTAGAGTCCGATGGAGAAGGCGATGATTCTGATACAGATGAGGAGGCCCGTATTGTTAAGTCTGTTTCACACCAAGGGGATGAGGGTTCTTACCAGAATTTGAAGATAGACTTCAAAGTGGAGATTTTTGTTTATGACGGGAGTGTCAACGTCAAGAGGCTTGATGATTGGATCGAGCGGATGGAGACCTATTTCACACTCTACGGATATTCATCTAAGGAGAAGCTCGTGTTCATGACTTTGAAGCTTTCGGGGCATGCATTGACATGGTGGAAATTCTATTGTAAGCAGGAGAAGAAGGCGGTGTCGTGGAACAAGTTTAAGGAACTACTTAGAAAGTAATTCTATCGGTAGGGTTCCTCGAAGAGCATTGGTACAAGTGGTACGGCTTGCGCCAAAGATTTAATCAGACCGTTCAAGAGTACACGATGGAGTTCCAGCAGTAGGCGATGGTTCTAAACATCACGACTGACAAATACTCCATCTTTATGAAGTACATGATGGGTCTGAACGAATATATCCGGAAGGAGATGAAGCTATTCACAGTCGAGTCTATTGCAGAAGTAAGCGTGAAAGCTATAGCCATTGAGGGCAAGCAAAAGAAGAGCAACGAGACAAAAGGAGATGTAAAACAAACAGGAGGTGAGTCTAGTGGTTCCAAATATAAGGAGGAGAAGAAGGATGATTCAGGGAGAGCAGAACTGATATGTAGTCACTGCGAGAAGATAGGACATATCATTGATCGATGCTGGGAGAAGTATCCTCATCTGAAGCTAAAGGGGTTGAAGAATAAAGAGGAGAAAAATGCATACATGATAGCACAGGGTCCGAAAGAAGTTCCTGGGATGACAGAGCCCAATAGTAGTCTCAATCTTATGGCAGGAAAACAAGCCGCGAAAGAGGACGAAGACCCCCAGAGTAGCTCTTTGTGCTGAAGTTGCAAGTGAAAACCAGTTTGATTGATGTCATTGTTAATCCACGCAGCAAAAATAATTTGATATTCGAGACCTTGGTTTAGAAGCTAGGTCTGAAGACAGTCAAGCATCCGAAACCCTATCCATTGGGGTGGATTCAGAAGGAGACGAGACTAAGTATAGTTGATCAATACACTGTCAGATTTGTGCTTCACAGGTCATATATTGACGAGGTCACGTACGATGTCGTTTCATTGGATGTTTGTCAGGTTATACTGGGCAATCCGTACTTGTGGGATAGATACGCGGTCTACAAAAGGTGAGCTCAGAAGTACACATTCACCAAGGATGGTGAAAAATTCATATTTCGTTCGGTATCTCTTCCGAGGGAGGCAAACTTGGCAACGATGATGTGAGCGAAGAGGCTAGTGAATACAAGCAAGAAGTTTGTCTCGCTGTGCATTAGACTTCATGACGAGCCATCGAAAAGGAGTTACATATTAGAGTGGAAGACGACCGACTATGATGAGGCAAGGAAAGAAGGAGTCGTTTCTCATTGGACGTCAAGGTCAGGTTCCTAGCAAGGCTAAGTAGTTCAACAGGGAAGGAGGAGCTTGCGAGTTTCCTCAGCTGAAGTTCTAACTTGAATGGGACTTCAAGTTCCTAAATGGAGGGACCCATGATACGGGTATATCTTCTCTTCGGAACTTAGCGATCCTCATGAGAACTTGAGGATAGATGATTCTCATAGTAACTTGAGAATAGAGGTGTAAAACAACATAGTGGAATGTAGGTTGAAGTGTGGAATAAGATGACGAATCGAAGAATCGAAGCATCCAGTTTTCAGCCCGTGAGTCGACTCATAACATTCATTAGTCGACTCATCGGGTTGAGTCGACTCATGCCTGTCATAAGTCGACTCATGAAACTCAGCCGTTTTGTCAAAAGTCTTTGACCAGTCGACTCATCACCGTATGAGTCAACCCATATGTCATGAGTCAACTCATATGTGCACATGAGTCGACTCATCGAAGGATTCCTGGTTTGTTTGGGTTTCTGTGTGCACGAATTCCTGTGGGATTTAGGCTTGGTTATTTACCACTTGCCATCCACGTTATTACACCTATATAAGGGATTGTTTTAGGGTTTCTAAAAGGAGATGTAATCAAAGAGAGATTCTAATCAAGAGAGATTAGAGTTTAGAGAGAATTGAGAGTTTGTTCTCGATTCTAGTGAGATTGTGAGAGAGAGATTATAATCTTTTCATACTCATAATCTAGAGAGGGTATTTTCCCTCACCACTACTAAATTGTTCTTATGTTTCTGTCATCCTCTTCTCAACCCACTTTTGATAATTCCGTAATCAAAGGTGCTCGCATGGCGACTCGTATCATATACAAACTGGTAGGCAGCGTCATTGAGGGCGAGGTTTCAATTATAGCAGAGAAGACTGATCGATCGATACTTTGGCACATGCGTCTAGGACACATGAGTGAAAGGAGTCTGCAAGTACTCCACGAAAAGGGTGTGCTTTTATAAATAAATTAGTGCAAACTTGACTTTTGTAAGTATTGTGTTATGGGAAGCGACGCAGAGTATCTTTCTCTACTTTGCAGCATAAGTTTTAAGGGGTTGCTTGATCTTGTCCACACTGATGTGTGGGGGCCCTCACCGAAAGCATCCACTGGGGTTGAGAGGTATTATGTTACCTTCATTGATGATTTATCCAGGAAGCTTTGGGTCTATTTCTTGAGGTAGAAGTCTAAGGTTTTTCAGAGGTTTAAGGAGTGGAAGGCATTGGTGGAAAATTAGAAGGGGTTGAAATTGAAAATCTTAAGGTCAGATAATAGCAGTGAGTAAATCTCCGGGAAATTCAAAGAGTACTTGACTAATGAAGGCATCCAACATTAGTTAAGTGTGCCAGGATGACCAGAACAAAACAGAGTAGTTAAACGCATGAATAGGACACTGATGGAAAGAGCATGCAGTCTCTTGCTACAAGCAGACATGTCCGAAGGTTTTTAGGTGAAAGCGGTAAACCATGTGTGTTATTTGATTAACAGGTCACCATCTACAGCTATTGATCTTTAGATCCCAGAGGAGATATAGCAAGGAGAATCAGTGGACTACTCGACTTTACACATATTTGGTTGTCCAGCGTATAGTCTTGTAGACAGTCAAAAGAGAAACAAGCTGGAGTCCAATTCGAGACAGTGTGTCTTTATAGGATTCACTTCTGGAGTCAAAGGGTACCGGTTATGGGATCCTGAGACTCACAATGCCTTTACCAATAAAGATGTGCTTTTTGATGAAGACGCTATCATGCGGGCATATTCGAAGATAGAAGACAAGGCGCAAGGTGGAGCTCCAGATGCTTCTACAGATTCTCGGGTATAGGAGGTGGTGTTTTTGGAAAGCCCTGCAAGTCTTAGTGGGCCTACCGATGAGACTCCAATCGGTAATGGAGACAGAGCTACTACACAGGAGGAGCAGCCAATAGCGTAGATACGCTTGAGCTGTACAGTGGTGCCACCTACTAGATATGGTTGGGAAGACGATGATCACGTATCTTTTTCTTTATTCACAGAAGCTGGAGACCCATGTAGCTATAGAGAGGCCATTGAAGCGGATGATCGTGACAAGTGGATTACCACCATGGAGCTGAAGATGGAGTCTTTGGAGAAGAATCAGATGTGTGTTCTGGTTAATCTTTCAAGAGGCTCAAAAGCGATTGGTTGCAAGTGGATTTTTCGGAAGAAAGATGGTGAGCAATTCAAGGAAATGTTGGTTGCCAAGGGATATGCTCAGAAGGAAGGAGTGGACTACAATGATATTTTTTCTCTCATAGTCAAACATACATCCATTCGTTTATTGTTGGCTATTGTTGCACAGTATGATTTGGTGTTGGAGAAGATGGACATTAAAATAACATTTCTGTACGGAGAATTGGAGGAGCAAATTTACATGAAGTACCCTGAGGGATATCTCTTCAAAGGTGAAGAAGACACGGTTTGTCTTCTTAAGAGGTCTTTGTACGGGCTCAAACAATCTCTGAGGCAATGGTATAAGCACTTTGACTCATTCATGATCAATGTCGACTTCAATCGATGTGATTATGATGATTGTGTCTATTACAAGCAGACTGGGCATCCAACATATTTGCTGTTATATGTGGATGGTATGCTGATAGATGCAAAGGAAAGGGCACAAATCGAGGAAGTCAGGCAGTTGCTAAAGATGGTGTTCGACATGAAGGATATAGGAGCAACCAGGAAGAACTTAGGTATGGAGATCTCACGAGATAGGGTTTTTGGCAAACTTTGGCTGTCCCAAGAGAATTATATTCTCAAGGTGTTGAAAAGCTTCAACATGGATGAAGCACGATCACTTCAAATTATCCTCTGAGCAGTGTCCACAAACAGTTGAGGTGCAGGAAAAAAACTATCTCGAATACCATATGTGAGTACGGTGGGATCGCTGATGTATGCTATGGTTTACACTAGGCTTGACTTAGCCTATGCAGTAAGTTCAGTAAGTCGATTCATTTCAAATCCATGAAATCAGCATTGGGAGGCGGTGAATTGGATTCTGCGTTATCTACGAGGGACTACAAAGGTGGCCCTATTGTTTCAGTCTTTGCGGGATAAGGGGTCTAAGAAACTGCAGGATACATTGATGCAGATTACGCAGGCGACCTTGATCAGCGAAGGTCAATGACGGGGTATGTATTCATAGTTTCTAACTATGCTATTAGTTAGGGCTGGGCATATTCAGGTCGGTTCGGTTTTATGCCCAATCCGCATCTAATCCGAACTTTTCGGATTCTCAAAACTCTCATCTAGATCCAGATTTTTTCCCCTTCATCCGAATATTCGGCCCAACCAAAATTCGGTTCGGTTCGGTTCGGTTTCGGTTTTGAATTTGCAAAGAAATCTATCCAAAGACTTCTGTTGTGAATTTGCAAGCTGGGCAATATCCTCATGATGAGGTTCCTGAGCTCGCCAACAAAGCTTTATTAGACTGGTTATCATCTTTAGAATAAAGTTTTGAGTTGATACAATTACGCAGAGAACTGATGTTTTAAAGATGTTGTTCATATAATACAACATGCTTATCTCTTGTAAGTATCATGTACATAACACATTTTGTGATTGATTTGAATCTTATGTAATTCTCAAGATCTATTCTGCGGAATTCTTAACTAAAGTTTTAGTTTATTTAATTACACGGGGGAGTGATGTTTTGTATGATATTGTTCATATAATGTAGCATATGCATCTTTTGTAAGTGCATCATGTGCATAACAAATTTTCTGGATTGATTTGAATCTTTACTTAGTTCTCAAGGATATTTTTCTATGGTATTGTTATACTCATTGCTTGAAACTACTCCTTGCGCCGTTTGAATCTATTGGATGATAACAAGAAAAGTTTTGAGGTATAAGTTTAGGCTCTAAACCGCCCAACAGAATTCAGGTCGGTTTTTTTGGGTGGTTCAGGGGTTCAAACCGGATCCAAACCGATTTAATTCGGTTCCGGTGGTTTAGAGACTTCTTCTCATCCATTTAATTCGGTTTGGTTAACCGGTCCATTTTTTCGGGCAATTTTTTCGGTTGAACCGGTTTTTTCGGTTTTTGCCCACCCCTACTATTAGTTGGAAGGCTGAGTTACAGGAAACTGTGGTTCTTTCAACGACTGAGGCGGAGTACATGGCTGCATTTGAGGCATCGAAGGAAGATCTGTGGTTGCCGGGTTTGGTCAGGATGTTTGAAATCATGCAGAATTCAGTACCTATTCATTGTGACAGTCAGAGTGTGATTCATCTTGCGAAGAATAAGAGGTATCACAAGCGGACGAAGCACATTAACATCAGGTATTATAAATATCTGAGAGTGGATTGATAGGGAAAAAGTGATCGAATTGGTGAAGATTAGTACAAAGAAGAATCCGACAGATATGATGACAAAGGCCATTCCAATGGAGAAGTTCAAAGCATCTCTGGACTTAATCCACGTTCTTCAGAAGTAACTTTGGAGAAATACTCTTGGGAGGGAGTTGTATAAAGAGGGGTTGATTTTAGAAAATATTCGCGAAAGATTGATTCAACGTGATGTCAGTCAAGGTGGAGATTGTTGAGTCCGTGATGACTGAAATCAGTTGAGATGCATGATTGAGTTTGAACTCTAATTAGAATTAGTTATACTATCCTAATTAGGATTGGATTGAAGGAATTAATTGAATTGAGAAATTCAATCAGGATTCAAGTTATAGTTCTAATAGGATTGAGCAAAATCAATCTCTATATATATTGTACCAATCAATGGGTTAAAAAACAAGAAAAAAAAATAGATATATATTCCACCATTGTTAGAGGTGTGTAGTTTTAACCTCTTGTAATCTCTTCTCAAAAGAAATAAGATCTTCCCCTTTCTCCCCGTGGACGTACACGGATCATCTTAATCGCGTAGAACGACATTAAATCTTGTTGTTTGCTGTTTGTCTTGATTGCTTGGTAGATTTGGGTTTCTTGATTGTTTAAGTTTTATCTTCCGCGGCTTGCATACTCCAATATTTCTACCCTTACTAGGTTTTTAATATAGTAGTGTAGATGATTGGAGAACAAGAAAATGAACTTGGATTTCATCACAAGTAGACAATGAAATGCCAGAGTCTCAATTTTATCATAACATGCTGCATGTCATGGGCTGATGTAGACCTTTTTATTTTCTCCATGTAGGGATCAGAATAGCCGACCATATACACAACGGAAAAGGTAGACAAAGTCTTAATTTGTTGGGGTTTGTACTTTAATGTGTTAATTATTTAATTAAAAGATAGATTTATATTCTCATAGCAAAATTCTTCTTTTTTTTTTTTGGGGGGGGGGGGCGGGGGATTAGCAGTAACCAAAATAAGTCAGAAACGAATCCTCACATCTAAAGAAACAGATTGCAATTTATCCACGTTAGTATTTATCTTTGCTCTTATATATATATATATATATATATATATATATATATATATTAATATATATATATATATATAATTATATTATATATATATATATATATATATATAATATATTATATATAATATATATATATAATATATATATATAATATATTATATATTATTATATATTAGTTTGTATTTTGTTATGGTATTTTCAATCACCTAAGTGCGGCCCTTTTTCCAGCAACTGATGGGTGTACTTCTGCATGCAATGCTCCAATCAAATTGGCGGTCGAGACCAACAAGAGGGTCCCAACTCAGCTGACTCGTCGAGTGGACATTCCTTTATGTCAACTCGAAAGGTTTTACTAGTCGACCCTCTTGTCGAAGATGACTCATAGCGAGCTCACTCAATTAGCTATTTGACGTCTCCCGGTGACGACTCGAAAGACATTACTTCTCAGCCAAGCTAAAGGACATCGGCCTCGAGATGCCACCATTAACAATGTTGACTTTGTAGTTAATGCTTGACAGATGCCATCATGCCTCTAGCCCTGATAGTCTTCATGACTCATCGGACCACGTCAGCACTGTCATGCCTCTGATCGCTTCCCATTCAATGCTGAGGTGATCTCTTCTCCAGTCGTCGGCCGACACCTGTAAAGCAGGAACTGAATCAACCATCAGCTCACACTTCGCCACCGCCCTCCTTTGCCCGGCCGAAGTGACCAATCTACCATTATACTATCAGTATAAATAGAGGTACTATTCTAACATAGAGAGGGGTCTAGATTTTGGATTCGAATCTAAACTCTCTGATCTGTAAATTATACTGTACACACTCAAGAACTCTCAAAGTTCTTCACGTTCCCCACTCAAGCTCACCAGCTGACTTGATCGTTAGGGGAACCACAGGGGAACCAGTCCCCATCCTCTCATGTGTTTTTATATGTGCAGACTTTTCAACAACTCAATTCAGAACCAGATATAAAGTCGGGGAAGGAAGCGACCCCTCATCAAGCTTTAACCCCATCCAACCACGAATACAATTGACTGTGTGATCACTTAACATCAATAGTTTGGCGCCCACCATGGGGCCTCTTTCTTTTTTAAGAAAACATGCCGGGTTCTGAGTATGGGTCCAATCAGCCTCACCCTTTAGAACCACACTAGAGCTATGTTACTCGAGCTCAGCTTGAAGAAATAGCTCAGAAGCTTTCTCAATCTCTCTAAAAACAATTTGCTACCCTTACTAGTGAACTTCTCAGCCGACTTCCACAGTCACAGCAAGCTACTTCAGCTCTCC
>NC_033794.1:85893125-85926219 GCF_001876935.1 Asparagus officinalis | reverse complement strand
AGACTTACCCTCCTTCTAGGGCATAGCAAGTAGTCCCACCCCGGACTCCTCATGTTGTTGCCAAGTAGTCAGGGGATCGCGTCGAGCACGCGCCCCCATCACCTCATTGATCCGTTCGCACTGACGAGCCTCGCCGACATCGCCACCATCATTAAGAGATCACTGATGAGAGTCCTAGTCCATGTCACCTAGGAGATCGCACCAGAGGAGTGGTCTCTAAGACTCTCCTCCATCATCGTGCCTCTCCAACTCCCTTGACTACCATTGGAGCCTCTGGCTACAACCACAGGGGGCTGGAGGTTAAGAACCCACGGAGTACAATTGCTATGTTTGTACTCATGGCTAGCTTGTAGACAAATGGGTTGGCCGACTCACTTGTCAAGAAGTCAATCACCAACTATGAGTAGTTGATGGCCAAAGCTCACGGATATATGAACATGGAAGAAAACCTGAGCCTATAAGGTGACAACCAGGGGCACAGAGACCTTTGTAGCTTCAGCTCCAGCAGCACCAGCTATACCAGCCACCCCGTCGACTCCAGTAGCAGCACCAGTGGTGGTATCCCAGCCACCCCGTCAACTCCAGTAGCAGCACCAGTGGTGGCACTGACACCATAGTCTGCTAGAGGCCCCCCTTGCTAGCTAGGAGTTGCCAAGAAACCATCTGAGAGTCAACTCCCATTCCAATCGGTACAACATGAGGGACCGACAAAGGGACCAACCATCAAGACCAGCTCTCATAGTCCTTAATACCTCCCTCTCAATAGCTCTTACCAAGGTTCAGAAGGAGGGACACCTCAATGAGTCTACTCCTAAGATGACGTTAAATCCTAAGAATCATAACATGAGGCAATTTTACCATTACCTCAAGGATCACGGCTATATAATCAATGATTGTCGAATTCTTAAGAAGGATATCGAGGACTTGATCGAGAGAGGGTACTTGAAGAACCTAATCTCTCGACGGGACCACAGGGAAGCTGACGCAACCAAGGTAGATAGGAGATCCCGCTCGTGGTCGCCTCGTCCTCGACCACGCCAAGATAGCTGACCCCTAAAGCCTAGTCATAAAAGGGTCATAACATGATCAGTAGCGGTCCCACTGCTGGAGGGTTGTCCAAAAACAATGCATGGAAGAGATACGCCAAGAGGGCGTTACGGGTCGACCAAAGCGAGAAGAGGACGAAGGTGGAGGAGCCTATATCTTTTGGGGACGCTGACCTGCAAGGCGTTGAAACGCCTCATGACGAACCCATTGTCATCACAGTGGGGATCGATGACTACCAGTTAAAGTGGATCATGGTCAACACAGGGAGATCGGTGGACATCTTGTATGTCGACGCCTTCAACTAGATAGGTATCGACAAGGCTCGCATGCTCCCGTGTAGAAGACCCCTCATCGAATTCACCAGCCACTCTCTTTTACCAGAAGTGATGATTACTCTCTTCCTAACAATCAGAGAGTACCCAAGGCAAGCCACCATCCAAGTCCAGTTCCTAATGATGAATCTCAAGTCAGCACACAATGTCATCTTAGGCCTAACCGTCCTTCTTCTTCTGCTGGACGTTCCTTCAACTTATCACTAGATGATGAAGTTCCCAACTCCTAGTAGAGTCAGAGTCATCAGGAGAAACCAGGGAGAGGACAGATCATGTTACCTTCTCTTGACCAAGGGTAAGGACGTGCAAGACGTCATGCCCATTGAGAAAGCCCGCCTCCAGTTAGAAAAAGCAATAGAGCGGTAGAGTACGACACCAGTGGAAGAGCTTCAGGAGATACCAATCCACCAAGAAGGATCAAAGACGGTTAAGATTGGGTCCAATCTAGTTGTTGAGCCTTTGTGAGGAGCCTTGACCGAGTTCCTACTGGATAATACCGATGTGTTCGCCTGGGGACCCGAAGACATGCCGGATTGCTTAACATTCTAATTTTTAACATTCGAAGCAGAATGTTAATTCGATTCTATTGATTTTTCTGCTTTCAGATTTATATAAAATATAGTGTTCTAACTTTTGAGATTTAAAGCAAACTATGATTTTTATTTTTGTTTTTTATTAAAGACTTTGAAATTGGAGAAATGACAAGGTGTTTGTCTCATTGCAGTGTAAACGCATACTTCACCAGCAACACCTTGAAAGCTAGCTTATATCGGGCATGGCTCTTGATTACTATTCTAACTTTTGAGACTTAAATCAAATTTTTTTTTTGAACTGAAAAATAGGGTGAGGTACCCTGCTCATATTAAGGAAACTGAAATAAAAGTCTGATACAACCGAAACCAAATAACTTAGGGGAAATTACGAAGTGAGAATGAGCTAATAATGAGCAAACCTTGTCGTCACCTGCCAAGCCGTCAAACCAAGTAATATTCACCAAGACAATGATATATAATAGACAAATAGAGTCTGATACTGCAAAATCCTAACAATAAATAAATAAACAGTACAAGCCAAAAGAAGACAACCAAAAGGTGAGGCCACAAGTATACAACGACCACCATTAACTAGTACTCTTTGGGAAGTTGTCATCGATATCCCTTGCTACATTTTCCTTGGCTATATCCTACAGCTTTAGATTGTGAGCTGCCTTTCGAAGCCGCCTTGCAAGCCTATCATCTTCAGCCCCTGTCCAAAACATGGTATATCTAGCGATATTAGAAGCAATATGAGAGGGATTATCTTGAAAATCTCTAAATATCAGGTTATTTCTGCAGTTTCACATTCCCCAGCAGTAGCACGGTAACATGTACTTCCATATAGCTTTTATGTCTGAGCTGAAGTTGGGGTCTCTGTAAACAAGAGTCAAAGCCTCCATGGTAAGAGTCCAACTTACCTCAGGGACATGAGGAAGGAGAGAAGGCCAAACTGAACCTATAAATAGGCAGTGGATAAACAAGTGATCTTGAGTTTCTGTTACTAGGTTGCAATGTGGGCAGCGAGGGTCACCCTGCCAACCCTTAGTGACTAAATTAGCCCTAGTATTAAGCTTATTGTTGCTTATAATCCAAAACAGAGTCTTGACCTTCAAAGGAATACATGATTTCAAATGAACTTATAAAGCTAAAATTTTATCCCTCCAAAAATGATGGTGGAGTAAAAAAGATTTGATAGTGAATGAACCAGAGGGGTGGAAAGGCCACCAGAGGCTGACTGGTTCAGGGAATCTAGCAATCGAGTGACCCTTTAGATGGATCAAGAGGTTGCCAATATCTCTTCTCTCTTCGTTAGTGATACCTCTTCTGAGGATGGGGTGCCATTGCCACAGAGAGTGATGTAAATGTCCTTGGGACCGAACATTACTGAGATTGGAGAAAGCAAGCTGGAAGGCTTTAGGAAATAGACTACTTAGAGAATTAGCATTAGACCATCTATCTATCCAAAATCTACAAGATTTTCCATCTCCAACATGCTATCTAACCAATCTGAAGAAGGAAGTGTGGATAGAGTGTACATCGTGGATGAATTTAGTGTTAGTTTAGGTGTAGATCCCAACCTTAGTGCAGGCGAGGTTTCGACGAAGGGTTGCAGGTGAGCTCGAGCATTGAGCAGGCGACCTCGATGAGGTTAGGTGAGCTCGAGCAGGCGAGGTCGTGGTGGACGAACGTGGGCNGTGGGCGAGTCAGGCGAGCTCGAGGAACTCTACGCAGGCGAGCTCGAGGAACTTCCGCAAGCGAGCTTAAGCGTGATTAGGTGAGGTTGAGCGAGGGCGCCCGTAGGCGAGGTCACCGCGACAGCCTGCCGATAGATAGCCCTAGGGTTTCCCTATAAAAGGGAAACCCAAAGCTCAAGAAGCTGGCGCTGCTTCTTCTCTCTCTCTCTTTCTCTCACGCGTTTTTCCATCTGGCGGTAGCTCTCTCTCTCCTCTCTCATGATCTCTCTCTTTTTCTCATTCAGCTCATAAGATTTTGAGGAAGGGAATTAAATAAAAGAGAGAATTTAAGAGAGAGGGAATTAGTATTTTAGAAGGGGATTTTATTACTGTAGCTACAGTGATAATTAGCATTTATTGAGAGATCTCAAGTTTGAGATTTGCTCTTGCTTTGTAATTTCTTGTTGATTAATAAGAAATTAATTGTGTGGCTCCCGAGGACATAGGTGTTTGGGTCGAAAATTATTTTCTTTATTGTGATTGAATCTATTACAACTTCAGACGTTACAATAAACTCAACAAAAAGTTAGACTTTTTATAAGACTTTTACACAATGAAAATAACTAATTACAATATCTTTCAAACAACACACAGATCCTATTTATTAGTCTCTGTTTGCGTGGGATCTTTGTCATTGCCAGGGACGTTGATATTCGTGGACCGTCTACGAATTGGATCCGGTTAACAGAATGATTAATCAGAGCTTCTACTTCACAAAGGAAGTATTCGCTGAAGTACTGATATCGACCAAGCAAAATCAGTACTCTTCTCGAGATTAAGACCAAGCCTAATCTCAAGGAAAGGTGGAAACGGGCTTCAGATCATTCGAAAGACTCCTTCTTTATACCTAAGTTCTTCAGGATCTCGCTAGCCCTTGTTGAAATTTATGGCTCGTGGCTCTGAAGTTCGGCAGCACCTCCTCGTCTTGATAATAATTCGACCCATGAGATTGGGGGGCCTAGGCTTGTATTTATAGGGCATCGGATGCGGTATTTGGATAAGAATGAGAGATTTGACCATATCTTCAGTCAATAATGATCTAATCATATTTAAGGATAATATCCAAGCAGTTGAAATATCTGAAACGAACAAATCCCGAGAAAACAGTAAAAAAAACCGTCAAAAACACATCCTGGGGGTTTCTAGCACGCGGCAGGTCACGGTGACCCGCGCGACCGCGGGTCACAAAGTGGTGACCCGCGCGATCGTGGGTCACCAAGTTGTGACCCGCGCGACCACGGGTCACCTCGAGATTTAGCCATTTTTAGCTTTCCCGGACTTTGTATGTTTTGCCGTTTTGTGTATTTGATCGTCTTATTGACTTGTACGCTTCGTTAACTTATTTCATACACTCGTTAGCATCTTTATGGTACTTGGAGCTGATCGACAAGCACGGTGGATACTTAGAGATGACCGACAAGCGTGCAAGTATCTATCTCCGACTAGCGTGCAGGCTACTCGGATAATCCTTCTTGACTCGGATGATAACGTTCATCATCTTCTCTTCGTCTCGAGCTACGTACGAGAACCTATAGGTATTTTTAGACACCTACAGATACCCCTTCTAAAGTATTTCAGACTCATTCTTTTATAGAAAAGTCTGGAATGTTTTGGATAAGACAAGCCATGTCTTCAATCTATTCAGTATTTCGTTGAGGAGATTGCTTAAAAGGACCTGGGAATTACCTCAATTCTTGACTTCTTCAGCCTTTAGTCTATTCAATATTTTTTCGAATAGATGAAGTTCTTGCGGTATTGTGTTTATCGTCTGACCATGGTTGAAATTTTGAACTAAAATTAGTGTGTAAGTTTCTGAACTTAGCTCGTGTCATCGAGTTAATGTTGAACTTGATCATCTTTGTCGAGAATTGGTATCTGAATGTGATTGAACTCCCTGGAATCATCCTTTAACTTAAAATTTTTCCTTAGCCTCATTTTGGTGACATTATCAATGCGTTGATCGGTATTGACCTTTACTGTAACACGTTGTCCGGTGTTGACCTTTGTTGTAACGCGTTGACCGACATTAACACAGTTTATGCTTTTAGGTTTGCTGGAATCTACATAGTTTAAGCTCTTAAGGCATTGGAGCATGGCGGTCCTAAATTTCAGGCTGCAGAACAAACTATTAAAGTTGTTTCGTCTGCAGGTATGGATCTTATCCTGAAGTTATTGGATGCTTAAGTCATGAGACCAACTAATAAAACTGATGCGTTAGTGACTTTCGCATATATAGGATTTTTAGCAAACCCTCAGCCATCAACGAATTTGACGAGCCTTTATCGACTACCATTTGAGTCGGACTAGCATACAGATTGTTCAAGTCTATTCCGCATATAACGTTGTGCCAAGAGAGTTAAGTCTCTTAGTGCTGCGATATTGAATACGTAGACTTCGTCTTTCTCATGTGAAAAGACTAAACGATAACGCGTGTTAGGCGTAAACTTTAGGATTTTTGGCAAACCCTCGGTCTTCAATGGGTTTGATATGTCTTTACCGATTACCGTTTGAATCGGGCTAGCATTTAAATTGTTTAAACCCGTTTTCACATGTAACGTTGTGCTAAGAGAGTTAACTCTCTTAGTGCTACGATATTGAATACGTAGATTTCATCTTTCTTACGGGAATAGACTACCCAGTAACGCGTGTTAGGCGCTGACTTATTCCTTCTTAGGATTCGAGATAAAAGTCCACAGACTTGGATTCTGATATCTTTTTTACTCGGCGAAAGACTAAACCGACAATGCGTGTTAGGCATAGGCTTATCTCTATTTAGGAGTCGAGATAAAGTTTCCCGCGCGTGTAAGGTGTGAATTTTGGTGTTATTAATAACAACCTTCCACAATGTTGCATATGTAGGCTTTTGTTCTTTTTACGATCAAGAACTAATCGGCAACACGTGTTAAGCGCTAACTTATTCTTACTTAGGCTTTGGGATAAAATTCCCCATACTTGAATTCTGGTGCCTTTTTTACTCGACGAAAGACTAAACCGACAACGCGTGTTAGGCGTTGACTTATCCCTACTTAGGATTTGGGATAAAATTCCCCGCACGTGTGAAGCACGGTTTTAGAGTTAAAGGATGGTGTCTTCTCTTAGGGCAAAGACAAACCCGATACTGAAAATGAAGAATTTTATATTCTATCTCCAGTTACAAAGGAAACTCAAAGTGAGATTTTCACTTCAAGAATCCGGGAAGGTGAAACTAAGAGTGGGATCTCCACTCTGAGAATCAAAAAGATTCAGATAATCCTAACTATCAGAGGTTGCATTGGAGCATGGCGGTCCTAAATTTCAGGCTGCAGAACAAACTATTAAAGTTGTTTCGTCTGCAGGTATGGATCTTATCCTGAAGTTATTGGATGCTTAAGTCATGAGACCAACTAATAAAACTGATGCGTTAGTGACTTTCGCATATATAGGATTTTTAGCAAACCCTCAGCCATCAACGAATTTGACGAGCCTTTATCGACTACCATTTGAGTCGGACTAGCATACAGATTGTTCAAGTCTATTCCGCATATAACGTTGTGCCAAGAGAGTTAAGTCTCTTAGTGCTGCGATATTGAATACGTAGACTTCGTCTTTCTCATGTGAAAAGACTAAACGATAACGCGTGTTAGGCGTAAACTTTAGGATTTTTGGCAAACCCTCGGTCTTCAATGGGTTTGATATGTCTTTACCGATTACCGTTTGAATCGGGCTAGCATTTAAATTGTTTAAACCCGTTTTCACATGTAACGTTGTGCTAAGAGAGTTAACTCTCTTAGTGCTACGATATTGAATACGTAGATTTCATCTTTCTTACGGGAATAGACTACCCAGTAACGCGTGTTAGGCGCTGACTTATTCCTTCTTAGGATTCGAGATAAAAGTCCACAGACTTGGATTCTGATATCTTTTTTACTCGGCGAAAGACTAAACCGACAATGCGTGTTAGGCATAGGCTTATCTCTATTTAGGAGTCGAGATAAAGTTTCCCGCGCGTGTAAGGTGTGAATTTTGGTGTTATTAATAACAACCTTCCACAATGTTGCATATGTAGGCTTTTGTTCTTTTTACGATCAAGAACTAATCGGCAACACGTGTTAAGCGCTAACTTATTCTTACTTAGGCTTTGGGATAAAATTCCCCATACTTGAATTCTGGTGCCTTTTTTACTCGACGAAAGACTAAACCGACAACGCGTGTTAGGCGTTGACTTATCCCTACTTAGGATTTGGGATAAAATTCCCCGCACGTGTGAAGCACGGTTTTAGAGTTAAAGGATGGTGTCTTCTCTTAGGGCAAAGACAAACCCGATACTGAAAATGAAGAATTTTATATTCTATCTCCAGTTACAAAGGAAACTCAAAGTGAGATTTTCACTTCAAGAATCCGGGAAGGTGAAACTAAGAGTGGGATCTCCACTCTGAGAATCAAAAAGATTCAGATAATCCTAACTATCAGAGGTTACGACACATCAACCTTCGTAGGAAGGCTGTCGGTTCCCACTGTGGTTGCCAGCGTGTTTGGGTCGAAAATTGGTTTCTTCATTATGATTGAATCTATCACAACTTCAGGCGTTACAATAAACTCAACAAAAAGTTAGTCTTTTTATAAGACTTTTACAAAATAGAAATAACTGATTACATTCTCTTTCAAATAACACATAGATCCTATTTATTAGTCTCTATTTGCGTTGGATCTTTGCCTGTGCCTGGGACGTTGATATCCGTGGACCGCCTACTAATCGGATCCGGTTAACAGAATGATTAATCAGAGCTCTAATTTCACAAAGGAAGTATTCGCTAAAATACTGATATCGACCAAGCGAAATTAGTACTCTTCTCGAGATTAAGACCAAACCTAATCTCAAGGAAAGGTGGAAACGGGCTTCAGATCATTCGAAAGACTCCTTCTTTATGCCAAAGTTCACCGGAATCTCGCTAGCCCTTACTAAAATTCATGGCTCTTGGCTTTGAAGTTCGGCAGCACCTCCTCGTCTTTATAATAATTCGCCCCCTGAGAATGGGAGCACTAGGCTTGTATTTATAGGGCATCGGATACGGTATTTGGATAAGAATGAGAGATTTGGCCATATCTTTAGTCAATAACGACCTAACCATATTTAAGGATGATATCCAAGCAGTTGAGATACTCTGGAACGAACAAATCTCGAGAAAACAGTAAAAAAACCCGTCAAAAACACGTCCTAGAGGGTTTCTGGCACGACAGGTCACAGTGACCCGCGCGACGGCGGGTCACCAAGTGGTGACCCGCGCGACCACAGGTCACCTCTTGGTGACCCGCGCGACCGTGGGTCACCTTGAGACTTAGCCATTTTTGGCTTTTCCGAACTTTGTATTTTCTGTCGTTTTACGTATTTGATTGTCTTATTGACTTGTATGCTTCGTTAACTTATTTCATATGCTCGTTAGCTTCTTTACAGCACTTGGAGCTGACCAACAAGTGTGGCGGGCACTTGGAGCTGACCGACAAGCGTGCGGACCAACAGCTCTGATAAGCATGTAGGCCACTCGGATAATCCTTCTTGACTCGGATGATGACGTTCATCGTCTTCTCTTTGTTTCGATCTGCGTGCGGGAACCTATGTGCATTTTTAGATGCCTATAGTAGGTAGTTACTGAAGCTCGTTAAATCTTTGTGTACTTTTCTATACCGTGTTTCTGCTGTTTTAGGGGTTTTGCGTAGCCCCTACGGATAATTCCTAACAACTGGTATCAAAGCGTGAAACGATCTAGAGGAAGTCAGATTCAAGTGGGAGCTATGACCATGGATGAAGGAAAAGTGAGACTTGAGAAGTTTGATGGAACAAATTTTGGATTCTGGAAAATGCAGATAGAGGATTATCTGTATCAGAAAAATCTGTATCAACCACTATCGGGGAAAAAGCCGCAGTCTATGAAGGAGGATGAGTGGAACCTTCTACTAGATAGACAAGCCCTCGGAGTTATCAGATTGACGTTGACTCACAATATTGCGTTCAACATAGCGAAGGAGAAGACCACGGTGGGTCTTATGCCAGCACTCTCAAATATGTATGAGAAGCCATCAGCCACAAATAAAGTTCATTTGATACGACGGTTATTCAATCTGAGAATGGCTGAAGGTGCTTCAATAGCACAACACCTCAATAAACTCAACACGGTCATAACCCAATTGAGTTTAGTTGAAATTGAGTTGATGAGGAAGTTCGAGCATTGATACTTTTGTCTTCCCTACCAGAAAGCTAGAACGTTACAGTCACGGTTGTGAGTAGCTCATCGGGAAGCAACAAGTTAAAGTTCGATGACGTTCGTGATTTGGTTCTCTGTGAGGAGATCGGACGGAGAGAGTCAGGTGAAGCTACAACCTCTTCAGTATTGCATACAGAGTCAAGAGGTAAAAATTCAACCAGAGAGAACAGACGAGGCAAATCAAACTACAAAGGTAGATCAAAGGACATGAGGTCCAAGTCAAGGAATCCAAGCAACATCTCGAAGGCTATCGAGTACTGGAATTATGGAAAGACCAGGCATTACAATAATCTGTGCAAGAGTGCACAGAAGGAGAAGGAGGCGAATGCAGAGGTGAATGTCATTTCCACTTTAGGAGGAGACGACGTATTGATATGCTCTTTGGAGAGCAAATAGGAATCTTAGGTGTTAGATTCAGGAGCATCGTTCCATACCACTTCCCAGATAGAATTCTTTGAGAAGTATGTCCCCAGAAATCTTAGATACGTATACCTTGGTGATGATCAACCATGTGCTATTGTGGGCAAAGGTGTAGTGAGAATTAAGTTAAATGGGTCAATATGGGAGCTGAAGGATGTAAGGCATATTTTTGACCTGAGAAAGAACTTAATATTCGTAGACCAGTTGGCTAGCGAAGGATACATTACGACCTTCCGTGGAGATAATTAGAAAATCTCAAAGGGTGAAATGATTATTGCCCGAGACAAGAAGATTAGTACCTTGTATATGACAGCAGGTGCACGTTGTTTGATCTCAGTTGCAGCAGGTAATGAGACTTCAAAGCTATGCTACTAGAGACTCGGTCATATGAGTGAGAAGGGGATGAAGATCATACGCACAAAGGGAAAACTCCCAGGTTTACAATCAGTGGAGTTGGATATGTGTGAAGAATGCATAATTGGAATGCAGAAGAGAGTCAGCTTTCAGACAAGTGGCAGAACACCTAGGAAAGAGAAACTAGAGCTCATTGTTGGCCTTCTTGTTTTGATGATGATTAACAAATAATTTATGACTAATGTTGTTTGTCTAGTGCTTGTGGTTTTCTATTTATTGTAGACAAACAATCTAGTTGGAGGTTAGATGGAATTGCGTGCCATAACGATCATATCAAATGAAGGTTGGAGGAATAGTTGAGTGAAGCAATGCAATTCAATTTGAAGATCTAAGTTCAAGCTTCATCCCCAAGTTTACCAAGAAGAGCTTATTGAAGATCAAGATCATAGCTGTTAGACCCTAGAGGGGGGGGGGGGGGGGTTTGGGGGGGGGGTGATTAGGGTCTTATGCTAATCTAATCCGATTAAATGCCAATTAAAATTAATTAATACGTTATCCTAGCAAGTATAAAATACAACAAGATATGTGAGCTAGGATAAACAATATGAACAAGGGATATATCCTAGCAATGAGATATACTATGAGTTATATGCAAGGATATGAAACTAAGGGTGATATAAACATAAATAAGATAAACAAGATAGTGGATAATATGAACTAAGAGTAAATGACAATGGCGATATAAGATATGAGCATGAATATAAATGAACGCCAAAGCACACTCAAACACACTATATGATCACGGAGTTCGGACCTTCCGTCCTACGTCTCCGCTCCCCACTCCCGGGGAGAAATCCACTAACACAATCCGGTTTGGAAGACGGAACTTCTTCTACACACTCGGTTTTCTAGCTAACCGAAAACTCTACAACTCACACTCTTACAATCACACTCTACACCCACTAAGTGTTGGACCTAGCCGTGTCTCCCTCAAGTGCTCGGTTACAACCTCTCCCTAGGCACGTCAACCGACGCCACTCCTCTTGGGACGATCCCCGACTCTCACCACACACTCCTCACTCGGTGTACAAGTGTATTACAAAGTGATTCTCACAATAAGCACAATATAACAAATGATTGTTCTCAACTATGGATGAGAACTCAATTAAGCACAACTCAAAGTTACAATCTCTCACCACCCAACTATACTATGTATGTAAATACTAAAAGCTCAATGTGGGTGTGTGTAACAATGAGTAAAATGAAATCTAACTCAAATAGCAAACTAGCAATAATAAGAATATGAAAATCAATAATGAAATTGCTAGAGAAAAGAGTTAGAAAACTTCTCTATAAACACAAAGAGAGGATGAGAAGAGCTGAATGCTGGCAAAGACACCAAAGGATGATCTCCACTTGCTCTTTGTGAAATTGAATTCACTAAACGTCAAACCTCTCTTGTCTTAAAAGAATCTTCTTAAACCACAACTAAAACAAGCACTAAACAAGTTAAACTCTTGTAAAACTATTTTAAAACATTCTCTTGTTAATTGAAAGCTAAAACAGCAAAGGGGTACTTTATATCCACTCCAAAAACTCAGTCCAAAAACTCAAAATAGAGAAACGCAAAAGGCCCCAGAAAAACCAGCTCAGAAATAGGGCATTGAAGTCTAACGGCTCTAGTTGTGGTGCGACGTTCCTGTCCCGAGAAATTCGTCACGGTCGACGCAGACTGAGAGCAAAACACGAGGGAAAACAAATTCTGGACCTGCGCGGTTCGAGTTGATTGTAGCCCGGTTGCGGTCTTTTACGCGATGGAGGTTTTTCGGTCCGACCCGGCACCGGTGCGACAGGCCGAGCAGACGTGCGCTCTGTCGCCCCAGTGAACATATAAACTCAGGTTCGGGATCGACCCGGAGATGCGGTCGACCCGAATAGCCTGATACTTCATGAAAAAAGAACAGTTTTGAAAGCTATACATCTGATTGTTGAAAGCACTGTTACAAAATAACTCAAATAAATTCGCCAAAAAAATGGTAAAACTTTGGGGAACTGATTCGTAGGACATCGATAATAACCCATGCTAACAACGTGACTGGTTTTAAAAAACGCTGGACTTCCAATGAAATATCATCATTTTTGGGGGGCAAATATGTTTAAAAACATGAAAACCTGAAAAGTTGATATTTGTGATATTTGGATATTTTGACTTAAACGAACCATTTTGAAAACCTTATGAAATAAAGATCTGTATAGGACTTCGAATAAAAAGATATAGAGTGATGGTTGTATATGCACAAGATCTGATACACCTAGAACAATACAATATGTTCATAAAATTGCATATTCTATGGGCAATATACTTCAAAAACACTAAATATGACTTCATTCTGTAATATACAGCTTATTAAAAGGGGGGTGAAATCATGATATACGGATATAAACCATGAAACAAAAATAGATCTTTCGCAATTCATTCATTTGTTTCATAGTAAAACTGAAAACTTACAGACGCAAAACATATATGTAGTATATAGATAAACTATAATTATACAAAAACCAAAACGTGTATGTGTGTATATGATTGAAGCTGTAAACGTAACTAAGCACACATAATATAAATTCTCCCTAAAACTAAATTACGCGCGGAAAGCAATGGATCTTGATGCATTTCAATTAAGCTGATCTTGGTAAATCTCACGGATGAAGCTTGGAACTGTGGATCTTGAACTTTGAATTACAGTTGGCTTAACTCCATAAATCTGCGCAACCCTCCATTGATATATCGTTACAGGCTGCGATTCCATCCATCCTCCACAACGTTGTTTTGTCTACCTAAGCACACACATAGAGGGAATGCACAAACCGTGAAGACAAATAACATTGAAGTCAAGTAAATATTTGTTTAAAGCATCATCAAAACAACGAAGGCCCAACAACTAGCTTGGGTATATTTAAGTTTAGGTTTATATTATGTGTGTTGGTACTGGTTAAGCTGCAATTATATACACATATATTTTATTAGTTTCTTTGTATATATATATATATAATAGTATTATATATACGTAGTCCATATATACTATTATATATATATAATAATATATATATAATATATTATATATATATAGTTATATATATATATATATATATATACACAAGTTTTGGTTTTATGGTTTTCTAGTTTTAATATGAAACAATTGAATACAATTGAAAATATATTTCTTGTTTCATACTTATATGCATATATATGATTTCTTCAATATAAATTTTATTTAGTTCAATGAAATCATATTTATTGTTTTTGAAAAGTTTGCAAAATATATAATTTTGTGAAAATATTATATTCTTAGTTTTTGAACTTAACAATAATCATATACATCTTTTATTAAGTCTACAAAATCATTTTGTAATGTTTTAAAACATGGTTAAGCTAAAATGTCAAAACTCATGTGTTTATATTTTTATATTTTGGACTATTTTGTAAAATGATGATATTTTTTATTTGGGAGATCCTTTGTAAAAACTAATTTTTGTAACATGTATATTATGAGTCGACCCATCAGGTTGAGTCGACTCATGCCTGTCATAAGTCGACTCATAAACTGTGCTGGGAAATAAGTTTTGTTTCTGCTAAGTCGACCCATGACTTCATAAGTCGACCCATGCATGATAAGTTGACTCATGATTTATGATTTTTAGGAGTCGACCCATAAGTTGGTTTTTAGCCTGTAACGGCTAATTATAAGTCGACTCATGAACAATACCGAGTCGACTCATAACACTGTAACGGCTATATTTCCAGACTGTACTGTTTTTGGATTTTTGGTCTTTTTACCTAGTTTTCTCTTGGCTTTGGGGTTCCTATAAATACCCCCACATATCCTCAGTTTCAAATAATCCAAGAAATGTTTTAAACAAATTTAACAAGGGTTTTAAAGTTTGTTTAGTGTGTTTTAAAAGAGTTTAATCCAAGAAATGTTTTAAACAAATTTAACAAGGGTTTTAAAGTTTGTTTAGTGTGTTTTAAAAGAGTTTGTTTGTGAAGAAGTTTCTTACAAGTGGAGGAGATCATCTACATTGTTTGAAGCTTCATTTTAATCCATCTCTCCATCTTGTTTTTCAGAGAAGACATCTACATTGTTTGAAGCTTCATTTTAATCCATCTCTCCATCTTGTTTTTCAGAGAAGAATTTCTAAACACAATATTAGTTTTGTATTAATTATTCGTTGTTTATCATTTTCATCAAGCTAGGGTTTACATTGAGTTTATGATTAATTTTCTCATTGCTTACACACACAACCATTGAGCTTGTTGTATTTGCATACATTATATAATTGGGTTGTGGGGAGTTGTAACACACACAACCATTGAGCTTGTTGTATTTGCATACATTATATAATTGGGTTGTGGGGAGTTGTAACAATTGAGAGTAAGCTTAATTGAGTTTCATTTATTATAGAGAACAAGTTTGTATTTATGAGCCTTAATTGTGTAGATCACTTTGTAATATACTTATACACCGAGAGGAGTGTGTGGTGAGAGACGGGGTCGTCCCAAGAGGAGTGCAGTAGGTGGTAATACCTAAAGAGAGGTTATAATTCCTAACATTTGAGGGAGACACTAACCAGAGACTAACACTTAAGAGGGTATAAAGTAAGATTGCAAGAGTGTGAGATTGTAAAGTGAGATTGCTAAGACCCTAATCACCCCCCTCTAGGGTCTAACATTTGGTATCAGAGCTTGGTGCTTTTTGATTTAAGGACTAATCGCCTTGAGTTAAAGATCCAAGTTATCTTATTTTTGAGCTAATCTAGTTTTGTGATTTTATTATTATCTTGCTTGCACATATATATACATTATAGATATGCATGGTGCACCTAGTTTAGGTTATGCCATTAATGTTGCTCCTTGTTTGGATAATTTTCCTTATGCCCAATGGTGTGTTAGATTTAAGCTATTTGTTGGATCTAAATATTCTGATTTATGGGAAATTATAGATGATACTTATATTGTGCCCACTACAGAGAAATCTAAGTGGAATAAAAATGATCATCGAATGTTTACAATGAATAATATTTTGTTAGAATTTTTGCTAAATGCTTCTGATTCATCTATGTCTAACAAGTTTGTTCATTTTGATAGTGCTTACAATTTATGAAAATTCATAGAAGCATATCAAAGCAACTTGGAAGAAATCCGACACAGTTTGGAGGATTCTTCTTCAAGTGATATTGGAGCTTCATCATGCACACAGTCACCGGGCGTTAGCCCTAGTGTGGTATGCAGTTCCGAACCCGATAATGATTTATCTAGTGATGAACTTGCTTGTGCTAGTAAAAAATTATTGCATGCCTATAACAAATTATATAAAGATTTTATTAATTTGAAAAGCAAGCATGTTAATTTAGAATCCGATCATGAGAAGCTAGTGTCCAAATTTGATGTCATTACAAAAGAAAATACTATGCTTAAAGAAAACAATGACTTGTTAAATTTGGAAAATAAAAAATTGACCTCATCTATTTCTAGCTTATCTCATAAAAAAGATAATACCATATTAGAAGTAGAGAACATAAAAATTCTACTGCTTCTTTTATAAATGACTATTTATGTTCGACTTCTAATGTTAACACATATGTGCCAAATGATGAGTTGAACGTTGTTAAAAATCGCATTTCGTCCTTAGACTCAACTCTTAATACATGCATTAATAATCATAAGAAGCTTAAGGATATGTGTGCTAAGTCTAAGTCAAAATCATCCACTCATTATGCACACATATATAGTAAAGTTTACAAGTACTCTATTTGTGACCGTAAAGACCATCTAGCTAAATTTTGCTATGATACACACAAATATAAGAATTCTAATGCCTCTTGTGCATCTCATGTAGCTTCTTCATCTTGTACACTTACACATTCACATGTTCATTCTCACAAAGTTCATCATAAGCATGCTAGTGTGTTCAAGTGTGATCACTGTGGTCATTTTGGTCATTTGACCAAGTTTTGCTTTGATTTAAAAAAGAACTCAAATTTACCAAATGCTTCTAGTAGACCACGTATTTTAAATATAATGTTTGTGGTAGGTTTGGACATCTTGTAAAATTTTGTTATGATATGTAAAAAGCTTCTAAGTTGCAATATGTTCCAAATAGACCATTGTTTAAGAATGTTTCTTATTTGCAAAATAATTTTAAAAGACAATCTTTATTTGCAAACGATTCCCGTGCATGAGCTAATGGTCCACAAAAATAAATGGATAATTTTTCATTGCACAAATTGCAATCGGAAGGATCATTTGAGTGATTATTATTTTGACCGTGTTAGTGCACCACATGTGCCCAAACGGGTTCATAATCCTAGGGCTTTGAGCTTAAATAATAGGGGTCATGTCCCTAAATCTTTTAGTACCAAGAATTCTTAGGTACCAAAACAAATTGGATTTTTAAACTAAATATTTTAGTGTTTTTCTTTTTTCTTTTCTTGGTTTTGAAAATTATACTTTAAATTTTTGAACATGAAAACAATTCTTTTTATTAATCAAATTCTTTTGTTTTCATGATTATTGGTTTTGTTTTGATAAGAGGTTTGTGTTTATATAACCCTCCGGATTTTTTGGGTGTTTATTCCCAAATCTTGTTTACCGAGTACTAAAAGTCCTTATACGGGTTGGAACAAGCTTAAGAGCTTGATATATTGTTACCTCTCTTGCATTTTATCAAAAATTTTGTTTTGATTCGTTACTTTGAATTCATTATATAGCCCAAATAGACGATTCATATTTCAAATATGCTTTATAATGTATTCTATGAGTGGTTTGATTAAGTCCTACTGGTTCTTTATGTGGTTTGATCAAGGTTTACAAAAAAAAATTCTTTTATTGATCAAACATCATTTTTAGGCTTAAATCTTGATTTATGATTTCATTAATTAATTTATTTTCATCTGAAAACATTTTGCATAATTTTTATGTTCCTTTTCTTTTGATTTCATAAATCTATTTTTATACATGATTATTATGTTTATATTTTGAGACACATTATTTTAATGGTACATCCATATGTGTTCTCATTATCTTGTAGTATGTGAGTGATATTTAGCATATTCATCTATGCTTGCTCACATATGATTGCTTTAGCCTTCATTTCATACATTCATTAAGACATTTTGATAGGATGAGCAATCCCTATATATCTTTTTTTGTTATACTCACCCATGCTTATTTGTAGGGGGAGCTTTCACTCTTTTCATTCTTTTTGTTTTCCCCTTTTTAATGTTGTCAAAGGGAGAGAAATATTATGAGTATAACCTTTCTTATTTATATGCATGATATATTCTAATTTATATATTCACTTCTTTCATGCATATATATCTCTTTTGTAAATTATTTATCATCATCAAAAATAGGGAGATTGTTGGTCTTCTTGTTTTGATGATGTTTAAAAAATAATTTACGACTAATGTTGTTTGTCTAGTGTTTGTGATTTTCTATTTATTACAGACAAACAACGAGTTGGAGGTTGGATAAAATTACGCCATAACGATCATAGCAAATGGAGGTTGGAGGAATAGTGGAGTGAAGCAATATAATTTAATTTAAAGATCTAAGTTCAAGCTTCATCCGCAAGTTTACCAAGAAGAGCTTATTGAAGATCAAGATCATAGTTTGGGTATATTTAGTTTAGGTTTATATTATGTGTGTTGGTACTTTAATTTAAGCTCAATTATATACACACACATTTTATTAGTTTCTTTGTATATACATATAGTTACACAAGTTTTGGTTTTATGGTTTTCTAGTTTTAATATGAAACAATTGAATACAATTGAAAATATTTCTTGTTTCATACTTATATGCATATATGATTTCTTCAATATCAATTTTATTTAGTTCAATGAAATCATATTTATTATTTTTGAAAAGCTTGCAAAATATGTAATTTTGTGAAAATATTATATTCTTAGTTTTTGGACTTAACAATAATCATATACATCTTTTATTAAATCTATAAAATCATTTTGTAATGTTTCAAAACATGGTTAAGCTAAAATGTCAAAACTCATGTGTTTAAAACATGGTTAAGCTAAAATGTCAAAACTCATGTGTTTACATTTTTATGTTTTGGACTATTTTACAAAATAATGATATTTTAGCTAAAATGTCAAAACTCATGTGTTTACATTTTTATGTTTTGGACTATTTTACAAAATAATGATATTTTTTATTTGGAAAATCCTTTGTAAAAACCAGTTTTTGTAATATGTATATTATGAGTCAACCCATCAGGTTAAGTCGACTCATGCCTGTCATAAGTCGACTCATAAACTGTGTTGGAAAATAAGTTTTGTTTCTGCTAAGTCGACCCATGACTTCATTTGGGAGGTCCTTTGTAAAAACTAATTTTTGTAACATGTATATTATCATGTTTACAATAATTTCCCAAAGTTTTATATTTTTCTGATTTTATTTGCTATTTTTAAAAAAGGTTTGAAAATCAAATTTCTGTTTAAAACAGACAGTGTGCATGTCTTGAGTCGACACATGAACAGTATTGAGTCGACTCATAAACTGTTGCATAGTTTACATTTTGTTTCTTACAAGTCGACTCACAACATCATGAGTCGACCCATCAGGTTGAGTCGACTCATGTTTGTCATAAGTCGACTCATAAACTGTGCTGGAAAATAAGTTTTGTTTCTGCTGAGTCAACCCATTACTTCATAAGTCGACCCATGCATGATAAGTTGACTCATGATTTTTATGAGTCGACCCATAAGTTAGTTTTTAGCCTGTAACGACTACTTATGAGTCGACTCATGAATAGTACCGAGTCGACTCATAACACTATAACGGCTATATTTTCAGACTGTACTGTTTTGAGGTTTTTGGTCTTTTTGCCTTGTTTTCTCTTGGCTTTGGGGTTCCTATAAATACTCTCACATATCCTCAGTTCCAAATAATCTAAGAAATGTTTTAAATAAGTTTAACAAGGGTTTTAAAGTTTGTTTAGTGTGTTTTAAAAGAGTTTGTTTGTGAAGAAGTTTCTTACAAGTGGATGGGATCATCTATATTGTTTGAAGCTTCATTTTAATCCATCTCTCTATTTTGTTTTTCAGAGAAGAATTTCTAAACTCAATACTAGCTTTGTATTAATTATTTTTTGTTTATCATTTTCATCAAGCTAGGGTTTACATTGAGTTTATGATTAATTTTCTCATTGCTTACACACACAACCATTGAGCTTGTTGTATTTGCATGCATTGTATAATTAGGTTGTGGGAAGTTGTAACAATTGAGAGTGAGCTTAATTGAGTTCTCATCTATTATAGAGAACAAATTTGTATTTGTGAGCCTTAATTGCGTAGATCACTTTGTAATACACTTGTACACCGAGAGGAGTATGTGGTGAGAGACGGGATCATCCCAAGAGGAGTGCAGTAGGTGGTAATGCCTAGAGAGAGATTGTAATTCCTAACACTTGAGGGAGACATGGACTAGAGACCAACACTTAAGAGGGGTGTAAAGTAGGATTGCAAGAGTGTGAGATTGTAAAGTTTTTGGTTAGCTGGAAAACCGAGTGTGAGGTGTAAACGTTATTTGGGTGAGCGTAGAAAACCCGATTGTGATAGTGGATTTCTCCCCGGGAGTGGGGAACGAAGACGTAGGACGGAAGGTCCGAACTTCGTGATCATATTGTGTGTTTGTATTGTTTATATTACCCTATCACAATTGTATCTTTAGTTTAGATTATTTACCCTTGTGTTGTTTATATATCTTTGCATATATTTCACCATATAGGATATATCTCTTTGTTCATATTGCATATTCTTGCTCATAACATATTGTATATCTATCTTGCAAGAATAATTTATTAATAAGTTTTAATTAGTATAAAATCAGATTAGATTAGCATAAGACCCTAATCACCCCCCTCTAGGGTCTAACACTCGTTCACTCGGATATTTAGGGACCAACCACCACCGCATCCATTGGTGGGAAACACTACTTCGTGACTTTTATCGATGATCACTCTCGGAAAGTATAGGTCTACTTTCTGAAGCATAAGTCAGATGTATTTGAGGCTTTTAGGAAATGGAAAGCTATGCTCGAGAATGAAACCGGTCTGAGAATAAAGAAGCTCATGATTGACAATGGCGGTGAGTATGAAGACACCAGATTCAAGAAGTTCTGTTATGAGCACGGGATCAGAATGGAGAGAACTATGCTCGACACGCCTCATCAAAATGGTGTAGCTGAGCAGATGAACAGAACGTTGACAGAGAGAGCCAGAAGCATCCGTACACAGTCAGGTCTACCGAAGCAATTATGGGCAGAAGTGGTCAACACAGCAGCTTACTTGATCAACCGAGGTCCATCGGTTCCATTAGAGTACAAAATACCAGAGGTATGGTGCGAAAAGGAGGTAATACTCTCATATCTTAAAGTTTTCCGTTGTGTAGCTTACATGCATATTAGTGATCAATGTAGGAATAAGGTTGATCCCAAGTCAAAGAAATACACTTTCATTGGCTATGGTGAAGATGAGTTCGGCTACCATATTTGGGACAATAAAAACAAGAAAGTGATCCGCAGTAGAGATATGATATTCAATGAGAAGGTGATGGCACAAGACAGATGACTCAGAGAGCGAGTCAATATTTATAGATGCAGATGATGTCCCGAGTAACCTCTCAGAAGAACCCAATGCATAAGGTCATCAGCCAGAAGAGCATGTTGAACAGAATAGTGCGCAGGAGCCCGACGCACCAGCTCCGACATTAAGAAGATCTTCTCAGCCTCCTATACCCAATAGGAGATATATGAACTATCTATTGCTGACAGATGGAGGGGAGCCTGAAAGTTATGATGAAGCTTGTCAGGGTGGAGATGCGAGCAAGTGGGAGCTTTCCATGAAAGATGAGATGAAGTCTCTCATCTCAAACCAGACATGTGAACTAGATGAGTTGCCCATTAGGAAAAAATCACTCCATAACAAATAGGTGTACCGGGTGAAAGAGGAGCAGGATGGCTCCAGAAGATATAAAGCCCAGTTAGTTATCAAAGGATTCTAACAAAAGGAAGGAATTGACTACACCGACAATTTTGCTCCCGTGATGAAGCTTAATACTATCAGGATAGTGATGAGTATTATAGCAATTGAAGATCTTCATCTCAAGAAGTTGGACATGAAGAAGATGTTTCTTCATGGAGATCTAGAAGAGGAGATATACATGCACCAGTCAGAAGGTTTCTTAGAAGAAAAGAAGAAGAACCTGGTGTGCAGACTCAAGAAGAGCTTGTATGGCCTGAAACAACCCCAAGGTAGTAGTACAGAAAGTTTGACGGCTTCATGCACAAGGAAGGTTTCTAGAAGTGAAACGTCGATCACTGTTGCTACTTCAAAATATATCAGTCCAGTTATATCATCTTACTGTTGTATGTTGATGATATGTTAGTTGCAGGTGCAGATATGGAGGATATGAGGAGTTTGAAGCAGCAGTTGTCAAAAGAGTTTGACATGAAGGATTTAGGTCCAGCAAAGAAGATTCTTGGAATGCAAATCACGAGATATAAGAAGAGAAGTATCTTAAAGTTATATCAGACAGAGTACATCAACCGTATTTTGCAAAGATTCAATATGGGCGACGCCAAGCTAGTGAGCACACCCTTGACTAGCTATTTCTGCCTATCAAAGGATCAGTCTCCTCAGTCAGATGAAGAGAAAGAGAGTACGACTAAGGTTCTTTGCGCCTCAGCCATTGGAAGCTTGATGTACGCAATAGTCTGTACGAGACCAAACATTGGCCATGCAATAGGAGTGGTCAGCCGGTTCATGTTGAATCCAGAAAAAGCTCATTGGGAAGCGGTCAAGTGGATTCTGAGATATCTACGAGGCACCACACATAAGTGTTTGTACTTTGGTAAGGGAGAGGTGGAAGTGTAAGGTTACATAGATACAGACTTTGAAGGTGAAGTCGATCACCAAAGAAGCATCACCGACTATGTATTCACTGTCTAAACTATAGCTGTTAGTTGGATGTCACATATACAGAAGATTATTACTCTATCCACTACAGAAGCTGAGTATATAGCGGTGACTGAAGCCAGTAAAAAGATGATATGGCTTCAGGGTTTATTAACAGAGCTAGGATTCAATCAGGAGAGGAATGTTTTGCACAGTGATAGTCAGAGTGCAATACACTTGGCTAAGAATTCCGTATTTCATTTTAGAACGAAGTGTTAGCCCTTATGTTTTGATGATGTTCTTACAACCACCATTATCGGTACTAATGGCTTATTGAGTATAAATGTAGTAAAATCATTTGTCAAGCTCGTTAGTGCCATTAACGGAGGATGGACGGAATATATGCTACAACGAAGATATCCAAAGGAGGAGGAGGCCAAGAGATGAAGCAACATCATTTCAAGAACGACAAATTCGATCAAAAGCTTCATCCGATTCAAGCTATATCAAAGCTCAAGTATATTGCTCTCTATATGAGGATATTAGCTTTCTTTTGTTTTTCTCTCTAGTGCTAGAATGTAGGCAAAGAGTTACTGAGTTTACTTAAAGCTATTGGGAATCACACACACGTTTTTAGACTTGTGTTTTTTAAGCGTTTTTCACAAAACACTATTTTTCACAAGTATGAGTACCTATCTGCAAAATTCTTTTTCCAAACAGTTTGTTTTTAGTATTAAAAACATTTTACAAAGTTTCAGAATTTTCAGAGGTCAAATGAATATTTTGGAAATATTTCAACTTGGTCAAATAACCTGATTTCAGAATATGTCAGAAATCGGTCGACCGGTCCGGTCGACCGATCCGATGACCTTTCTTCACTATGTCTCCAGAGTGTTGTCGGTCGATCGATACGGTCGACCGAATTTCTCAACCCTTAATCGGTCGACCGTGCCGGTCGACCGATGAGTCTCTGGATGTTTTGTCAAAACTCCTTAGCTGCTGGCGGTCGACCGATTTTTTCGGTCGGTCGACCGAAGGTATTTTTCGGTCGACCGATATTTTCTTCGGTCAACCGATTTTTGCCTCTGTTCAGCCGCGACTTTTTTAAAACGGTCGTTTGCCTCGAACCCTGTGCTTTCACTTGTTAGTGATTGGCACAGTCTGTGATGAGGGTCTGAAGAAGAGATTATTATCTCATTTGGGTAGATTTGTTTTTGTTTTAAAATGATTTAAACTTTCCTATAAAATCCCCAGACCTCTTCTTCTTCCTCTAAGCCCTAACGTTTGAAAACCAGAGAGCTTTTTCTGTTTCCTGAGAAAATTTTCAAAACTCTGTTTTTCTTTCTGTTTCAAGTGTGTTTCACTTCCCAGCTTCAGTACTCTTCTCTTTGCTATAGGGGCTTGTGTAAAGAGAGGTTCTTGCTTGTTTTTTCTTCTGCTGCTGTGTGGTTGAGATCTGTGGAGATCTACTGTGAGGGAGTGTGATCTGTGAGATCAAACTGTGTAGTGAGAGAGAGATCTTGTGGGATCGCTGTGTAGACGAAGTTCCGGCTTCCAAACCGGATGTGTTAGTGGATTTCTCCTCGAGAGTGGGGAGCGGGGACGTAGGTCAGCGGGCCGAACCTCGTTAACACATCGCGCGTCAAGGATAACGATTCCTAACTCTATCTCTTTCTATTTGATTGCACTTCTGTTTTGTGGTTTGCTTGTGCTGAGTTTTAAATTGCATATTAGAGCCTCTTGACCCTAATCACCCCCCCTCTAGGGTCCAACAATTGGTATCAGAGCTTGGTCTCTATATCAGTTTTTGGTTTAACAACCTTAGAGAAAAGATCTAATGGAGGCCTCTTTGAATATGCATATGCTAGAAGGACAATCCACAACTAGACCACCTCTCTTCACCGGCACTAATTTTGCTTATTGGAAGGCTAGGATGAGAATTTACCTTCGTTGCATAGACCTTGACATTCTAGAGCTCATAGAAGAGAAATATGAAGAAAAGTCCAAAGTCGGGAACATGACCGATGGAGAAAGGCACCTAGCTAATCTCAACGCTAAGGCTATGAACGCCTTAATTTGTGGTCTTTCCCCTAATGAATATAATAGAGTTTCCACGTGTGCAACCGCATACGAAATTTGGGTAAAATTATGTGTCACACATGAAGGAATTCCCAAGTTAAGGAATCTAAGATTAGTGGACTTATGCATGATTATGAGCTATTTAAAATGCTTCCAAATGAATCCATTGATGCTATGTTTTCTCGTTTTACTAATATCATCAATGAATTACATGGTCTAGATAAGCAATTATCCATTCAAGAGATGAATTACAAGATACTTCGCTCCTTGACTCCGACATGGGAACCCAAGGCTACGGCCATTGAGGAAGCTCATGACCTCACTACCTTAGCTCTTGATAGCCTCATCGGAAAGCTCAAAGTGCATGAGAAGAAGCTCAAGGGGAAGGAAAAGGAGGAAGTGTCATCACGCGAAGTTGAGGAGCCGTCACTAAAATTGAAGACCATAGCTCTCAAGGGAGCTAGTGACAACTCATCTTCATCGTCAGAGAGTGAAGTTGATTTTTCTAGAGAAGTGGCTCATCTCTCTAGAAGAATCTCTAGACTTATCAAAATGAACAAAAAATTTAATCCCCGATCTAACAACAAGTTTTCATCTCGTGTAGGAAAATGCTTTGAATGCAACGAACCGGGTCACATCGCTAAGGATTGCCCCAAGCTCAAGGAAAAGTACATGAAGTACAAAAAGAAGAAGCCTATGTATGCCGGATGGGAAGAATCCGAACCAAGTGACTCGGATAGTGATGAAGAAGGAGCCAAATTTGCTCTTCATGACCCAAATGTTTGTTTCATGGTAAATGAACAAGAGGTAATATCCGAGGCCGAAAGTGAATCTTTCTATATGCAATGTGACATAGCTATGGCATTAGAAGAGTTGAACTTTGAATTTAAAAGAATGTCTAAAGAATACTCTTCTTTTAAAAAATTGCATACCTCTTGTGATATTAAGCTAGAGCAACTAACAACCTCTCTTGCTCTAAAAGATGAATTGCTAGGAGATCTCGATTTCGAGAACAAGCAATTAAGATCAAAGATTGAAAAATTAGAAATTGAGGGTTGTAGAACTAGACCCACTCATGCTTATGACAACTACAATCACCATGGTAGAAATAGGTTTCATAGTTCCAACATTCGTACATACAAAAGAAATTTTATATGCACCTATTATATGAGACATGGACACATTTCTACTCATTGTAGAATAAAAGACAATGAAGATTTTTATGGTTTGATATGGGTACCAAAAGGTACCAACACTACTAACCACCAAGGACCCAAGACATGGGTACCTAAAGCTACTACACCTTCATCTTCTTCTTTTGTAGGGAACGTCACGGCAACGACGTAAGGAGATGTGGTACCTTGATAGTGGTTGCTCACATCATATGACGGGCAACAAAGAGTTATTTGCAACCCTATCAAGGATTGAAGGAGGCAATGTCTCCTTCGGTGGTGGTGAGAAAGGTAAAATCATTGGTATCGGGTCTATTGGTAAGAAACCCTCACCCACAATTGAAGATGTTTATTTAGTAAGTGGTTTGAATCATAATCTTCTTAGCATTAGCCAATTAAGTGATAAAGGTTTTGATATTTCCTTTAAACCGGATAAATGCATCATTAGTATGGATGGAAATATTGTTTTTATTGCAAATCGCAAGTCTAATGTTTATATTTTTGAGATGAATGAGTTAGTTAATCAAGATGTGAAGTGTCTTGCGGCTATTGATGAAAACCCTTGGATTTGGCACAAGAGACTTGGACATGCAAATATGGAGTTAATATCAAAATTGTCTAAGAAGAATCTTGTGAAAGGGCTACCTAACTTACACTTCATAAAAGATACAATTTGTGAGGATTGTGCCAAAGGTAAACAAACGAAATCTTCTTTCAAATCCATTCATGAGGTATCAACTTCTAAACCTTTGCAATTACTTCATCTTGATTTATTTGGTCCTATGCGTGTTACCTCTCTTGGAGGCAAACACTATGTTTTTGTGATTATTGATGATTTTTCTCGTTTTACATGGACAATATTTCTTGCTAAGAAAAATGATTGTTTTGAAGAATTTGCAAATCATGTTAAAAGAATTGAAAATGAAAAAGATTTGAAAGTTGTTAAGATAAGAAGTGATCATGGTGGTGAATTTCAAAATGAATTTTTCTATGATTTTTGTGCTCATCATGGTATAACTCATATGTTTTCCGCTCCTAGAACACCACAACAAAATGGTGTTGTTGAACGGAAAAATCGCACCATACAAGAGATGGCACGTACTATGTTAAATTCTTTTGATTTACCAAAATACTTTTGGGCGGAAGCCGTCAATACGGCTTGCCATGTTTTAAATCGTGTTTTGATTAGACCAAGGCTTAAGAAAACCCCTTATGAACTTTATCATGGAAAAACTCCTTTCATTGGTTATTTTCGTGTTTTTGGTTGCAAATGTTTTATCTTAAATACAAAAGATCACCATGATAAATTTGATTCCAAAATTGATGTTGGTATTTTCTTGGGTTATGCACCTCGAAGTAAGGCTTATAGGGTCTTCAATAAACGAAGCCTCGTTGTTGAAGAGTCTATAAACGTTACTTTTGATGAGACTAATGTTGGCTCTCAAGTTGTGTTGCCTAGGAAAGATGATGATGATGATATTGAGGGAGGATTGGACTTGTTGCAAATCAATGACACTCCCTCTATAGAAGCTCAAAAGGATGTAGATTGCACAAATGCTCAAGATCAAGTTGAACAACCTAAAGCTTGGAAATTCACATCAAACCACCCAAAGGAACAAATCATTGGGAGCCCTTCAAAAGGAGTTATAACTCGCTCAAAAGCCTTGAGTGAATGTGGTAATGTTGCATTTCTATCTCAACTAGAACCTAAAAAGGTTAATGATGCTTTAAATGATGAGTTTTGGGTTTTGGCTATGCATGAAGAATTAAACAATTTTCAAAGAAATGAAGTTTGGAAGTTAGTTCCTAGACCTAACAATGCTAGTGTAATTGGTACAAAATGGGTTTTTAGAAACAAACTTGATGAACATGGCATTGTAACTAGAAATAAAGCACGTTTGGTTGCCCAAGGATACAATCAAGAGGAGGGCATAGACTATGATGAAACCTTTGCACCGGTTGCAAGGTTGGAATCTATTAGGATGTTTTTGGCATTTGCTAGTTTTAAAAATTTCAAACTATTTCAAATGGATGTCAAAAGTGCTTTCTTAAATGGTTTTATAGAAGAGGAAGTGTATGTTGAGCAACCCCCCGGTTTTATAGATCATGCTTTTCCTAATCATGTTTACCGGGTACAAAAAGCTTTATATGGGTTGAAACAAGCTCCTAGGGCTTGGTATGCTCGCCTCTCTAGTTTTCTTGTTGAAAATGGTTTTTCAAAAGGATCTATTGATAACACACTTTTTGTGAGAAAAAGGAAAAATGATTTCATTTTAGTTCAAATATATGTGGATGACATTATTTTTGGTGCTACTAATGAATCCTTGTGCAAGGAATTTTCTAAAGTTATGCAGGATCACTTTGAGATGAGTATGATGGGAGAGCTTACATTCTTTCTCGGGCTCCAAGTCAAGCAAACTAAGGATGGGATCTTCATTTCACAAAGCAAGTATGCGAAGGAATTGGTGAAGAAATTTAAGTTGGAGAATTCTAAGCATGCGCCTACTCCCATGAGTACTAGTGTTAAGCTTGATGCGGATGAGAGTGGTGAAGATGTGGACCAAAAACTATACCGAGGTATGATAGGTAGTCTTCTTTATCTCACCGCTAGTAGACCCGACATCATGTTTAGTGTATGTGCATGTGCACGTCGCCATCTTTTGTTTGTTGGAAATTTGTAGTAAAAAGACAATGAAAGAAAATTTGACTTGTATTCCTCTCAAAATCAATTACAATTTGGATTCCGATTACAAAAGAGAGGAGAATGAATTTGATTCTCCCCTTTGTTTAATTCTGGGTTCTTCACGGTGGCGATGAGATGCCTCCCTCGAATGCTCGCGTCGAGTTTGCTTCTCGTTGACGATCCGAACGTCTTGATTCACTGGAACGTGATTTTCTCCTCACGATTTGACGCTGTGGAGAACTTGCGTGGCAAGTTTGAAAATAACTCTTAACGAGTTGATAACTCTGAACGAGTTTTAGAAGAACTTGCAGAGCAAGTTTTGAACTCTGATCGAGTTGATAACTCTGACGAGTTTTAGAAGAACTTGCAGAGCAAGTTTTGAACTCTGATCGAGTTGATAACTCTGAACGAGTTTTAGGAGAAATTGCAGAGCAAGTTTTGAACTCTGATCGAGTTGATACCTCTGACGAGTTTTAGAAGAACTTGCAGATGACGAGTTTTAACTCTTGAAAAAGAGTTGATTTGAACCGAAAGTTCGGTTAATAAGCCAAGGAAGAAGTTCCTGTTGCTGGTCTCCCAAAACTCCAACAATTCAAGCCGAGAGTCAAAAAGCCAAAAGCCTTCTCTCCCAAGCCAAAATCCCATCCAAAGTTTTCGAAGATCTCTCCTTTTTTCCTCCCCCAAGAAAAGGATCTCCGAGCCAGGGGAAGACGGTTTTGAAACCGTACTGTTAGTGTTTTGAACGAGTCAAAACGCTGAAAACAGCGTTCTGGGCCTTAACTCTGCGTCTTATTGATGAGACGCAGAGTTAGGCACTTGCTGGGAGTTGAAAACGCAAGGTTCGCTTGCGTTTGGACCTTAACTCTGCGTCTTAAAGATGAGACGCAGAGTTAGGCGTTCGCTAGGAGTCGAAACGCACAGGCCACATTTGGGCTTATGAGACGCAGAGTTAGGCACTTGCTGGGAGTTGAAAACGCAAGGTTCGCTTGCGTTTGGACCTTAACTCCGCGTCTTAAAGATGAGACACAGAGTTAGGCGTTCGCTAGGAGTCGAAACGCACAGGCCACATTTGGGCTTTAACTCTGCATCCAAGACTTAGGACGCAGAGTTAAATCTCTATTGGAGATTTGAAACGCACAGGCCGCATGCGTTCTGAAATTGGAAACGCACAGGTCACTGGTGCGTTGAGGATCAACTCTGCGTTCAGAGTTTGGGATGCAGTCGAGTCTGTCGAAGAACGCACATTACGTGTGCGTTTCGTGATTTAACTCTGCGTTACAGAGTTCGACACCTGCTAAGGAACGCACACTTGTCTGCGTTTTACGATTCAACTCTGCGTTACAGAGTTCGACGCCTGTTTAAGGAACGCACACTTGTCTGCGTTTTGAACTTGAAAAACGCAGAAGTGAATTTCTGTGTTTGAGAGAGATTGTTGGCTTATAACCTCATCCATTATAACATTGCAAAGGCCATTGCTTATTGATCTTTGCCTGTTATAAAATATGAGAGTCGTCAGATTGTAACTCCCGATGTTGATTGTGAATGCTGTTGAATTGGGGCCTTCATTAGTTGTTGTGAAGGTCGTCAGATTGTAACCTTCTACGTGAAAGTCCTCAAATTGTAGCCTTCTGGAAGTCGTCAGATTGTAACTTCCATCATCGGTGTTTGATGGGGGATCAACTATCTATTGTGATTTTTAGACAGCCTACAGAACCCCCTCCAAAGTTTTCGAAAGTTCGCGGTTGACTGGGACGAATTTTCGGAATACTTTGGATCTCAACTCTGATCTTGGAGCTGTTGATTCCTTGTCACAAAGGAGTTGTTCTCCGTACTCGCTTCGAAGGCAGCTTGGTTGAACGGATTTTCCATGCAGAACCTGTGTGAAGGTATGTGCCATAATCCTGCTTCTGGAATGTGGGGGTGGACCCTGCATTTTGAACTTGAGATGCGGGTTTCACCGTTGCATGTTGAATTTGGAACACAGGTGTGACCTCGGCGTTTGGTTTTTTGCATCGCGGGTCAACATTTTGACTTAAGACATGGAAGTGGCTTCCGTGCATTTTTGACTAAGTCTTTGAGACTTGTCTTTGGCGCATCTGTTTTAAGTCTCGACTCACATCTATTAAGCTGATGGGCCTGCAAATGTGCGTAGGATTTTTGGCAAACCCTCAGCCATCAACGGATTTGATAAGCCTTTACCGATTACCGTTTGAGTCGGGCTAGCATGTGAATTATCTAGGTCCGTTCCACATGTAACGTTGTGCTAAGAGAATGAACTCTCTTAGTCTTGATGCTATGATTTTGAATACATAGACTTTGTCATTTTGACGGGAAAAGACTAACCGGCAACGCGTGTTAGGCGTAGACTTATCTCTTATTAGGGATCGAGATAAAGTCCCCCATGCGTGTGAGGCATGGATTTTGATGTCGATCGAGATAAAGTCCCCCATGCGTGTGAGGCATGGATTTTGATGTCCTTTTCACGGTAAAAGACTAACCCGCAACGCGTGTTAGGCGTAGACTTATCTCTATTTAGGGATCAAGATAAAGTCCCCCATGCGTGTGAGACATGGATTTTGATGTCCTTTTCACGGTAAAAGACTAACCGGCAACGTGTGTTAGACATTGACTTATCCCTACTTAGGATTCAGGATAAAATTCCCCATGCGTGTAAGGCATGGATAAGTGGATTTTTGTCAGAGGTGTAGTGTTAACGTGACAAGAAAGATATTGCTATGGGAGCAATTTTGAGGACTTATCGCTCTATTGGAGAGAGTCGATAAGTGGATTTTTGTCAGAGGTGTAGTGTTAACGTGACAAGAAGAATATTGCTATGGAAGCAATTTTGAGGACTTATCGCTCTATTGAAGAGAGTCGATAAGTGGATTTTTGTCAGAGGTGTAGTGTTAACGTGACAAGAAGAATATTGCTATGGAAGCAATTTTGAGGACTTATCGCTCTATTGAAGAGAGTCGATAAGTGGATTTTTTGTCAGAGGTGTAGTGTTAACGTGACAAGAAGAATATTGCTATGGAAGCAATTTTGAGGACTTATCGCTCTATTGGAGAGAGTCGATAAGTGGATTTTTGTCAGAGGTGTAGTGTTAACGTGACAAGAAAGATATTGCTATGGAAGCAATTTTGAGAACTTATCGCTCTATTGGAAAGAGTCGATAAGTTGATTTTTGTCAGAGGTGTAGTGTTAACTTGACGAGAAGGATATTGCTATGGAAGCAATTTTGAGAACTTATCGCTCTATTGGAGAGAGTCGATAAGTGGATTTTTGTCAGAGGTGTGGTGTTAACTTGACAAAATTTTGTGTTGCGATTGGAGCAACTTTGGGGACTTATCATCCTATTGACGAGGTTTGATAAGTGGATTTTGTCAGAGGTGTAATGTTAACGTGACAAATTAGGAATGATGCAAACTGAATGCATACTCTGTGGGGATGATGATCGTCAGAAGTGTAATGTTAACTTGACGATGTGAAAGATTCGTTACTCTTAATCCAATGGATTCCAAGTAACCAACCCCCAGTCTTGATGAAGACTTAGCAGGGGAAGAAAAAGAGGTAGACAAGGCATATCACCTAGTGGGGCACTATCCATGAAGTCGGAATAGAGGCACATCACCAAGTAGGCCATTATCTGATGAGTTTAACTATCAGAGGTAATTGTTAACGTGATAGTTGTTGGACCCGCCATCCTACTGAAGAGGATTGACTTCAGTGGCCGTAGTATCCTTCCCTTCTGACTGGGAAGAGTGAGCCTGGTCCGGTTGCTCAGGAGAAGATTGGGCTTGGTCTGATTACTCGGGCTTTGTTCTTCAGCTTTGATCCTGGCAATGATTTTTTGAGCCTGCTCGCCTTGAGAGATTAGTTGTCTCCAAGAACGGCATTCTGCAACTCCTATTCGGGCTAGGAGGTCGGTTTGCAAGTTGTGTCGACAGGTCTCTACTAAGGTAGATTGTGTCATACCTGACGAACACCGGAGAGCCATGGATCGGAACCTTTTGACATAGGCTTTGACGGACTCCCTCTTCTTCTGCTTAGTAGCAAGAAGGGTATGGATGGAGCCTTCTGTATCCTCTTCAAAGAATCTTGACAGGAAGAGTCTCTCTAGATCCGCCCATTTTTGGATACAGCCCGCAGGCAGTTTCCTGAACCATTCAAAGGCAATTCCCTTGAGGGTGCCAATGAACAATCGAGCCAGTATGGCATTGTTTGATATTACATTTCCAGTCTGTGACTTGAAATGATAGATATGTTGGTTCGGTGATCCTGTGCCGTCAAAAACTTGTAGCGTCGGGACTTCAAATTTTGGAGGATAAGGGGCTGCATCCCATTCGGTAGGATAAGGTCTGATAACTCCCTCATCTTGGAGCTCGCTTCTGTTAGCAATGGCTTTGAGGCGGGCTTCCAATTCTTCCATTTTGGCAGACTGAAGATTTTTCTCGTTCTCTGTCTCTCTTCCTTCATCAGAGGAAGATTCCAGGTTGTGGGCTTCTTGGTCAGAAGCCACATCATCAACCA
>NC_033794.1:85875203-85892125 GCF_001876935.1 Asparagus officinalis | reverse complement strand
CGCGTGCAGCTGGGAACCGGGATCATTTTGCAGATAAAGATTTTCCTTTTAAAATTAATTTTGCAAACGTGAGAAATTATTAACAGATGGTTATCTTGGAACATAATTGCAATATTAGAAGGCTTTTTGTATATCAAAGCGCAAAATTTAGCACAAGATGTCGCAAACCCTATCACAAAACACTCACACTTTAAACTTTTGTGGTCTTTCTAACAGATTCAAGTTTGGCAAAAGTGGAACGTCTTTTTTCACACATTCATAGCAAACTCTTTGGGCCAGATGGCAAACGGGACCACGAGATGATCACACCGGCTTAACCACCGTTAGGCCGAGTGCTACTCCATTCCTGCTGCACAAAAATGAGTTGTCACTTTATGAGATCAGTTCGCGATGAAGTGGCATTGTGAATCCCCGTACTGTAATGGCGGAAGTGTAATGTACCAAGACTAATGAAAACAGAAGGTTGATCTTACTAATGAGGCCATGCACAGAGGGCATTGCTTAGATAATCTTAGGTTGTGAGTCTGATGGTGTGTATTGCATCATTAACTAAAAAAACTTAGTTAACAAGGCTAAACAGTTTACAATGAGCACTTTGGATCACCACGGCGCCGACCGCAAATGTTGTAGTGAGGGGTCGTTAGTTGAGCTTAGATATGCAACACTTATAGTTGTGCCTATACATGTTGTGCATAAGGTGAGTGGATGATCTTGAGTTTAGGCACCAGTATTCCATAAGCTTCTTTATGATTTATGTAATGCATATTCTCAAATGTTGAATTCTAAAGATGAAATGGCCACTATATTTTTACATCAAGATTCAAATCTTCATTTTTAGGCCACATATGCATTTTTTAGAAGTAGACATTAAATAGTCATTTATAAAAGAGCTGTTGATTAGTTTGCTGGTATGTTCTTTACTTCTCGTACATGACATTATCTCTTTTCATGAGTTAACAACTCCAGCAACGTTTCTTTGAACGTTAAAAGGAACATGTTCTCCAATTTTAATTGTTTCATTGTTTTCTTTTAGGATCACATGTTTCATTAGAAAATTCAAACTTAGTGCTAAACAACTCAGGATGATCGGATTTCAAATTTCCATGGCGGCTTTTGTAAATTAATGAAAGATCAGTTTTTGCAATTTGTTAAAGCACATGTGTGGTAGAGTGTAATTTCTCCACTGAGCACAAGCAAGTTCATCATTAGGTAAATCATTTATGTTTCAAACTCGCAACCTCACTAGGGGCTATCGCCTCAGTGGCGGTGTGCCATGATGCCCCTTTTGATTTGAAGCTGGGATCTGTCCAAAGCGTGTCGGATCGACCTCCATCTCCTTTGATGCGCTCTATGATTTCCATATGGATACGCAGCTTATCAAAAGAACAAGTTGTTAGACATAAATGAATCAATGCATTTAATAAAAATTCTCAACAAAGCTTGTTCATAAAGACATCTTTTGTATCATGTTTCTCCACTTGATTTTCTCAAGCGCGGCGCCACAATATAAGCACAATCAATGATTTTTCCATAAATTGATATTTTTAGATTTGAACAGAATATTTTGAATCTAACACCATGAGGCATTAAGAAATGCATTGAATTTAGGAGCAATACTTTAGTCATGCCTAAAACAAGATTGCATATTCATATCATAATTTGTAAAAAATGTCTTTGCACAGCAAGATACAATGCAATCAAAACAAGATTAGCACAAAAGAATACTTTGGATCTCTTTTAACTCAAAGGTGATTTAGGACCCTTTAAATCATAAGAGCCACAAGCTCTATGATACCCACTTGTTAAATAGACCTTGGGGGGGGTGTGATTAGGGTCTTTGCTAATACGTAATCCGGATGTAAGAATGTCCCACATTAAAAGCGTGCATAAAGTAGTTTTTCCGAGCAAGTATTGCGAAGAAATGTGGCAACCAACGGGTTATAATATGACAAGTAGGATAAGCAATTAACAGAATGATATATCCTTAGCAAGAGTATAGTTGAATATATGCAAGGGATTATTGAACATAACGCTAAGTTGAAACAAGTAAACAAATTCTGTAACACAATGTGATTAGTGCGGTAATATGGACTTTGAGCAATATCAGACAAAAGTAGGATTTATATATAGAATAGAAACAAGAATAAGCAACTACCACTGCATCACACACACGTTATGATCAGGAATGTGTGACTCTTTCCTATGTATGCAGCTTCACACCATCCGTGGGAGAATTCCACTATTCACAACCGGTTTCTACGTTCTCCAAATCTGTAACCATGCTTATTACACTCTCATCTGTAGTATCGTGTTTCAACGTCACCGATTCAACGTCATTCCTCACAATCAGGTTCTAGTTCACCGAACTTCACAATACACTCGGTTTCTAGCTCACCGAAACCTAACAATCTCACAATGCTAACAATATAAATTGTTCTCTATATGGGATGGAAACACAATAAAGGCCCACACTCAATGTACACTCTCATCAACCGCTAATACTTTATGAATGCAAATACAATAAGGCTCAATGAGAGGTTAGGTGTGTGTAAAACTAATGTAGGTGTAAATCAATATACAAAACATAGAATCTTTCAATTAAATCGTTGAGATTTAGAAATTATAAACAAATAATCAAATAGCCTTAGAAAATTGAGTTTTAGATATTCTTCTACTGAAATAACAAGATTGGAGAGTGATGGAGATTTGAGCATTCTCAAACAAGAAGGAATTTGAATCTCCTCAACTAAATCGTCTGTGAAACACTTCTTCATAAACCAAACACACACTACACACGTAACCCCCTTGTTTAAAAACTCCTTTAACTTGTTTTTTAAAACATTTCTTGAGTTACCTTTTAGGGTATGAGGGCATGGGGTTAATTTATACTTTAAGGCGCTCAATGAAACAAAGCCCCCCAACAACAGAAATTGTCCCAATAAAACACCCCCAAACAGTTAAAAATTAACCAAAAATGAGCAGAACTAATGCTGTTTCATTTTTGTGTTCATGTAACATTAGCAACGGTATGTATCTCGGATCTACAGCTACTTTCAACTCGGGCGACCGTACGGTCGAGCGCGGATTACTGTGTTAGGCAGTGCGCAGTGGTGTTTTGTAAAATCAATTCTAAGAATAAGTAAAAATGAACTCCAAAATTATTGAAACTTTTGTGATGAAGAGAAATTCTGTAGGAAATTTATTTAGTAAAGTGTCAGAGACATAAATTTCTGAAAAAAGTCTATTCCAGTTTTGAGATAAATCTATATGTTTGGCACACTAAATATTCCTCTTTCTGAAAGTCTGCTTGATCACGATTTTGTAAAATCAATTGAGGCACAAGTAAATAACTCCCCAAAATTGGTGGATAAAATTTCATTGGGGTGTTAAACGTTTTAAACATGTAGGTAAACATGTCCCAGGAGAGAAAGATTTTACTAAATCATCAAACTTCCATTTGAGAAACGCATCAGTTTTGTAAAACAATGAGCACGTGACTGTGCTCCCGAACCCGAAAACCGTGAATTTGTTTTTAATATTCCATTTAACATACACCAAAGTCAGATTCCCCTAAAACTGTGATGTGAAAACTTTGAGAAATTTGAATCAAATCAATTGATTTTCTGCATGCATAATAGTATACTCTCTAAAACAAAGTAATTTTATCATTAATTTTACATATTCCAATTGGTGATGAGAATCTCATTATTTTGCAAAAGTGTTCAAGACATTTGAGAAACCCAAAAACCATCATGTATATATATAAAATATATATATTACATAGAAACCAATAACGTGTGTGTTATTATGATAGTTGAGGTTCATTTACTATTTTACATTAAAGGTACTTCTACGATCAGTAATATTCAAATCCAAACATAGTAATTATTCCTCAAAGACTTGATCTTGAAACTCCATGTATTGTAGCTCAAGTTCGTGGCTACCATGCGGATGAAGCTTGAACTTGAGTCTTTACTGATGAAATTGCCACTGTTGCTTCACTCCACAATTCCGTCCAACGCTCCCCATCTTGATATCGTCGTGGTGACCGCAATCCATCATCTCCACTAACGAGGTTGTTTTAAATCTACCAATAATATACCGAGAACACCAAATACTAGACAAACAACATTAGTGGTAAATTGTTTGTTAAACATCATCAAAACAAGAAGGCCAACATTAGCCAATGTGATGACCGCTTCGTGGTAAGGGAACAAATCTTCATGCCTGACCTCGAATTCCCCTTTTAGCTGGTTGATGACGAGCTTCGAGTCGCCATACGCTTCTAGGTGTTTTACCCCCAGCTTTTTGGCTAGGTCAAGACCAATTAGTAAAGCATTGTACTCGACTACATTGTTAGAGCATGACTTCGTCAGAGAGAAGGCTCGAGGTAACACATGATTTTGTGGAGAAACAAAGACTACGCCCACCCCAGCGACAATTGTAGCTTTAGGGCCTGTTCTTGATGCGTAGTCGAAGAATAATTGCCACACTTGTTCTTTCGAGATCACATTAACTTCGCATGTCTCGTCCGGCATATCTTGGTATAAATCAACCATTCCCACCAAGGTGTGGTTGGCGTGGAGATCGTAGATAGCTTGACCTTTTATCACCTTTTGTGGCTTAAAATATATGTCATACTGGGACAACAATAATGCCCATCTTGCGAGTTGTCAATTCAATGCGCCGGATTGCCTCATGAATACCCATATTGGATTAACTTTGGAGATGACGTATATGGTCTGCCCAACCAAATAATATCACATCTTTTGGATTGCGAAAACCAAGGCCAAACATTCCTTTTTGATGGGTGGATAGAACTGCTCAGCTCCTTTAAAAGTCCTTTTAAGATAGTAAATGGCTTGCTCATGGCCATTATCATCATCTTACGCTAGAAGTCCTCCCAGGGTATGCTCTGTAGCTCAGATACATACTAGGAATGGCTTCCCCGATTTTGGTGCAACCAATACGGGCGGACAAGATAGATAAAGTTTGATCTCCTCAAATGCCTTATGGCAGGACTCATCCCAAATGAATGATACGCCTTTCTTCATGAGTTTCGAGAATGACTGACATCTGCCGAAAAAGTTAGCAATAAACCTGTGAATGTAAGACAAACATCCTTGTAGACCGCACAACTCTTTAAGATTTTGAGGATGTGGAAGCTCTTGGATGGCTTTGACTTTGTCCAGGTCGAGGTGGATTCCGTTAGCTATGACCACAAATCCAAGAAATTTTCCACTAGCCATTCCCATGAAGGATTTGGTTGGGTTCATCCTTAGCTGGTGTGATCACATTAGGTTGAACATTAACTTCAAGTCATGAAGATGATCACCTTTGCTACGGCTATTAACCACTAAGTCATTGATGTAGCACTCCACTGTCTTCCGTAAGTGTTCACGAAAAATATTGTCATAGCGCGCTGATATGTGGCGCCAGCGTTCCTTAGTCTGAAGGGCATTACCACATAATAGTATATCCCTGAAGGTGTTCTGAAGGAAGTATTCTTCTCATACTCGGGGTACATCTTGATCTGGTTGTGCCCTGAGAATCTATCCATGAACGACATTCTTTCAAACCCGCACGTATTGTCAATGATGATGTTCGTAATGGGTAAAGGGAAATCTTCTTTCGGATACACCAAGTTCAAGTCACGGAAGTCGATGCAAACTCGGACCTTCCCATTCTTTTTTAGAACCGTAATGATATTAGCCACCCAATCCGGCTGTTGCTTGACAGGCTTGGTGCCTGGTTTAATGTTAAGGTAGTGCATGGCTACCTGAAGATGAAGGCCGGGATTGTCCTCGTAGTTCTAGGTGAAGACATCAATATACTCACGTACGAGAGCAATGAGATCATCCTTTTCTTTGGGTGACATGCTTTCACTTATGAATATTTAAGGCAGAGGGATGACTCCCTCTTCGTACTTCAATGCCAAGTGATTAAAAAGAAGAAAAGAGTCAAAGAGCTCGAAGGGATAGGTGAGAAGTTGTCCAGCAAGCATCAAAATGCCACTTACGCTGAGCAGACCAATCAGGTTTTGATCGAATCTTATATGGCTACTCTTGTTGAGATCCAAGCTAAGCTGGCAGCAGTGGAAATTGACCTAAGGGCAGTAGTAGAGGTGCAGTAGATGCTGGCAACCAAGCAGGAGGAACAACAGACATCAGATTAGGTTGAGCTCAATGAATTAGAGAAGCTGGAGAGTACCATGAGGAGCATGGTGATGTCTTCTAACAAGGAGCTGTGTAAGAAGGCGTTAGAAGAAGTTGAAGCGGAGCACCGAAGATCATTGGATGAACTCGTGGAAGAACTCCGCAACGTCGTCCGATTCTCCTGAGCTCAATTTATGTAATCTAACTCTTGTTGTAGTAGCTTCTCATCAATAAGATTATCATTTTGACCATTATCATTTTTTATAACCATAACTTAGGATTTTTGACATACCCTTAGCTATCAACGGACTTGACGTGTCTTTACCGACTATCGTTTGAGTCGGACTAGCCATACCTTTTCCCTTAGCATGATAAGTTATTGAGGATTTTCTCTTAGTTTTAATGCTAAGATTTTTCCTCTATCCTTAGCCATTCAAGGTGTTGGATTAAGTGTTTGAGTATGATTTCAACAGTTAAGTTGTAATCAAGTTTGGTTGTGCCGTTCAGTGTAACAGATCAACCTGAAGATTTGGAGGAAATTGAATATCAGAGATAAATGTTTACATGATTGTATTTTGTGGATCTGTCATCCTATTAAAGAGGATTGGAAGGAGAGTTTTGAGGATGGTAAGGAATGAAATTTTCACCTCAGTTGACCTCGTTGGAGTTAGAAGAATTTTAAATGACTTTAATAATGCCAAAGGTCTCGTTCCGCGATATTGTTAAGGTCAAGTATCATTGTCACATCGGTGGTGTTCGAATCTGCATCATTGCTGAGATTTAGAATGATTTCTTTTCCTTCCACATAAGCATAATAGTCCTGGTCGATCGTGAAGACCTTTGCAAGGGAGCAGACTGTATATAAGAAGCCTATGGGTAGTACTTCTTCAGAAACTTGTCGTTAATAGGCATCATGATCTTATCACCATCTTGATTGATTAGGCAATATGTTCCATTTGAGTAGACCGTTTCTACTATAAATGGTCCTTCCCATTTTGGTTCGAACTTGCATTTCTTTTTAGAGTTCAAAACCATTGGACGTCGGACGGTGAGAACCAAGTCACCTTCCTTGAAAAAGTGGTGTCTGACTTTCTTGTCAAACACCTTGGAGATTCGAGCGAGCCTGGTAAAGCTCGATATGCTGTTGAGCTTGTAGTCGCTTTTCGTCTAGCGCTTCAAGTTCTTCAAGACGTCAGCGATGACTTTCTTCCGTTGTCATACCGATCACAAGTGCTATTCGAAGGGATGGAATTTGAACTTCCAATGACAATACAGCTTCACATACATATACCAAGGAGTATGGCATAACACCTGTTAGTGTATGAACCGTCATGCTATACGCTTATAAACTTTGACCCAATTTCTCATTACAGTCTCGTTTGGTTGTGGAGACCAACTTGGTGAGATATAAACTTTGACCCAATTTCTCATTACAGTCTCGTTTGGTTGTGGAGACCAACTTGGTGAGAATTTTGATGATGGTCTTATTGAAAGCTTCTTTGGTTGTGGAGACCAACTTGGTGAGAATTTTGATGATGGTCTTATTGAAAGCTTCTACTTGTCCATTCGCATCAGGATTATAAACTGGTAATGCCAAGTTTCTGATTCTGAACTTATCGTAGAATCGTGTGAAGGCTTTGCTGACAAACTGGGGTCCATTGTCATGGATGATGTGTCTTGGGACACCGTATCTGTATATGATGTGATGTTTAATGAACTTGACCACATCACTTGTTATGACTTCTCTCAATGGAATTACTTTAGCCCATTTGGAAAAGTAGTCGGTTATCACTAGGATGAAGTGATGTCCTTTTGTAGAAAGTAGGGAAATTGAGCCGATAATGTCCATACCCTATGTTTCAAATGGCCATGAAGTGGCCGAAGGATGCAGATGCTCCAGCGGCTGATGTATGTAGTTAGCATGTATTTGGCATGCGTGACATCATTTAGTATAGGCAATGACGTCACTGATCATCTTTGGCCAATAGTAGCCAAGTCTACACAGTCGGTCCCATAGTTTTGGTTTGGACTGGTGAGCTCCACTGATGCCATCATGGGCTTCTTTAAGGGCTTCTTCTGCTTCTTTGTTAGACAAACAACGAAGCAACAATCTGTCATATGACTTCCTGTACAAGGTTTGCAACAGGGAATCGTAATAGAATCTTAGTGCCTGTCTGCGGACGAATTCACTTTCTTTCACGTCTTCGAGTAGTAAACCGTATAAGACATAATCGATGATCGAGAATCATCAATCTCTGGGTTCAAACACATTGGGCTCCTCATCGACTGTATTGATTTGCAATGCATATTTTGGTCGGAATAGTTGCTTGTTGGCTACAGTGATTCATTGTGTAGTTCCCTCAGGTACAGCTTGTGTAGCTGTGAGTGATGCCAAGGTATCGGCATATGTATTCTTGAGGCGAGACACATAGTCAATGTAGACACCTTCAAAAGAATTAGCCAATGTGATGACCGCTTCGTGGTAAGGGACCAGATCTTCATGCCTGACCTCAAATTCCCCTTTTAGCTGGTTGATGACGAGCTTCGAGTCGCCATACGCTTCTAGGTGTTTTACCCCCAGCTAATTCCCCTTTTAGCTGGTTGATGACGAGCTTCGAGTCGCCATACGCTTCTAGGTGTTTTACCCCCAGCTTTTTGGCTAGGTCAAGACCAATTAGTAATCTTCGAGTCGCCATACGCTTCTAGGTGTTTTACCCCCAGCTTTTTGGCTAGGTCAAGACCAATTAGTAATGCATTGTACTCGACTACATTATTAGAGCATGACTTCGTCAGAGAGAGGGCTCGAGGTAACACATGGTTTTGCGGAGAAACTATGACTACGCCCACTCCAATGACAATTGTAGCTTTAGGGCCTGTTCTTGATGTGTAGTCGAAGAATAATTGCTACACTTGTTCTTTCGAGATCAAATTGACTTCGCATGTCTCGTCCGGCGTATCTTGGTATAAATAAACCATTCCCACCAAGGTGTGGTTGGCATGGAGATCGTAGATAGCTTGACCTTTTATCACCTTTTTTGGCTTGAAATATATGTCATACTGGGACAACAACAATGCTCATCTTGTGAGTTGTCAATTCAATGCGTCGGATTGCCTCATGAATACCCATATTGGATTAACTTTGGAGATGACATATATGGTCTGCCCGGCCAAATAATATCACATCTTTTGGATTGCGAAGACCAAGGCCAAACATTCCTTTTTGATGGGTGGATAGAACTGCTCAGCTCCTGCTAAAGTCCTTTTAAGATAGTAAATGGCTTTCTCATGGCCATTATCATCATCTTGCGCTAGAAGTCCTCCCAGGGCATGCTCCGTAGCTCAGACACATACTAGGAATGGCTTCCCCGATTTTGGTGCAACCAATACGGGCGGACTAGATAGATAAAGTTTGATCTCCTCATATGCCTTATGGCAGGACTCATCCCAAATGAATGATACGCCTTTCTTCATGAGTTTCGAGAATGGCAGACATCTGCCGTACAAGTTAGCAATAAACCTGTGAATGTAAGACAAACTTCCTTGTAGACAGCGCAACTCTTTAAGATTTTGAGGAGGTGGAAGCTCTTGGATGGCTTTGACTTTGTCCAGGTCGAGGTGGATTCCGTTAGCTGTGACCACAAATCCAAGAAATTTTCCACTAGCCATTCCCATGAAGGATTTGGTTGGGTTCATCCTTAGCTGGTGTGATCACATTAGGTTGAACATTAACTTCAAGTCATGAAGATGATCACCTTTGCTACGGCTATTAACCACTAAGTCATTGATGTAGCACTCCACTGTCTTCCGTAAGTGTTCACGAAAAATATTGTCATAGCGCGCTGATATGTGGCGCCAGCGTTCCTTAGTCTGAAGGGCATTACCACATAATAGTATATCCCTGAAGGTGTTCTGAAGGAAGTATTCTTCTCATACTCGGGGTACATCTTGATCTGGTTGTGCCCTGAGAATCTATCCATGAACGACATTCTTTCAAACCCGCACGTATTGTCAATGATGATGTTCGTAATGGGTAAAGGGAAATCTTCTTTCGGATACACCAAGTTCAAGTCACGGAAGTCGATGCAAACTCGGACCTTCCCATTCTTTTTTAGAACCGTAATGATATTAGCCACCCAATCCGGCTGTTGCTTGACAGGCTTGGTGCCTGGTTTAATGTTAAGGTAGTGCATGGCTACCTGAAGATGAAGGCCGGGATTGTCCTCGTAGTTCTAGGTGAAGACATCAATATACTCACGTACGAGAGCAATGAGATCATCCTTTTCTTTGGGTGACATGCTTTCACTTATGAATATTTAAGGCAGAGGGATGACTCCCTCTTCGTACTTCAATGCCAAGTGATTAAAAAGAAGAAAAGAGTTGAAGAGCTCGAAGGGATAGGTGAGAAGTTGTCCAACGACCGTCAAAAGGCCACTTACGCTGAGCATACCAATCAGGTTTTGATCGAATCTTATATGGCTACTCTTGTTGAGATCCAAGCTAAGCTGGAAGCAGCGGAAAATAACCTAAGGGCAGTAGTAGAGGTGCAGCAGATGATGGCAACCAAGCAGGAGGAACAACATACATCACATTAGGTTGAGCTCAACGAATTAGAGAAGCTGGAGAGTACCATGAGGAGCATGGTGATGTTTTCTAACAAGGAGCTGTGTAAGAAGGCGTTAGAAGAAGTTGAAGTGGAGCACCGAAGATCATTGGATGAACTCGTGGAAGAACTCCGCAACGTCGTCTGATTCTCCTGAGCTCAATTTATGTAATCTAACTCTTGTTGTAGTAGCTTCTCATCAATAAGATTATCATTTTGAACATTATCATTTTTTATAACCATAACTTAGGATTTTTGACAAACCCTCAGCTATCAACGGACTTGACGTGTCTTTACCGACTATCGTTTGAGTCGGACTAGCCATACTTTTTCCCTTAGCATGATAAGTTGTTGAGGAGTTTCTCTTAGTTTTAATGCTAAGATTTCTCCTCTATCCTTAGCCATTCAAGGTGTTGGATTAAGTGTTTGAGTATGATTTCAACAGTTAAGTTGTAATCAAGTTTGGTTGTGTCGTTCAGTGTAACAGATCAACCTGAAGATTTGGAGGAAATTGAGTATCAGAGGTAATTGTTTACATGATAGTATTTTGTGGATCCGTCATCTTAATAAAGAGGATTGGTAGGAGAGTTTTGAGGATGGTAAGGAATGAAATTTTCACCTCAGTTGACCTCGTTGGAGTTAGAAGAATTTTAAATGACTTTAATAATGCCAAAGGTCTCATTCCGCGAAATTGTTAAGGTCAAGTATCATTGTCACATCCGTGGTGTTCGTACCTGCATCATTGTTGAGATTTGGAATTATTTCTTTTCCTTCCACATGAGCATAATAGTCCTGGTCGATCGTGAAGACCTTTGCAAGGGAGCAGACTGTATATAAGAAGCCTATGGGTAGTACTTCATAGAAACTTGTTGTTAATAGGCATCATGATCTTATCACCATCTTGATTGATTAGGCAATATGTTCTATTTGAGTAGACCGTTTCTACTATAAATGGTCCTTCCCATTTTGGTTCAAACTTGCCTTTCTTTTTGGGGTTCAAAACCATTGGACGTCGGACGGTAAGAACCAAGTCACCTTCCTTGAAAATGTGGTGTATGACTTTCTTATCAAACACCTTGGAGATTCGAGCCTGGTAAATCTCGATATGCTGTTGAGCTTGTAGTCTCTTTTCGTCTAGCGTTTCAAGTTCTTCAAGACGTCAGCGATGACTTTCTTCCGTTGTCATACCGATCACAAGTGCTATTCAAAGGGATGGAATTTGAACTTAAAATGGCAATACAACTTCACATACATATACCAAGGAGTATGGCATAACACCTGTTGGTGTATGAACCGTCATGCGATACGCTTATAAACTTTGACCCAATTTCTCATTACAGTCTCGTTTGGTTGTGGAGACCAACTTGGTGAGAATTTTGTTGATGGTCTTATTGAAAGCTTCCACTTGTCCATTCGCATCAGGATTATAAGCTGGTAATGCCAAGTTTTTGATTCTGAACTTATCGCAGAATCGTGTGAAGGCTTGGCTGACAAACTGGGGTCCGTTGTCATGGATGATGATTCTGAACTTATCGCAGAATCGTGTGAAGGCTTGGCTGACAAACTGGGGTCCGTTGTCATGGATGATGTGTCTTGGGATACCGTATCTGTATATGATGTGATGTTTAATGAACTTGCCCACATCACTTGTTATGTCTTCTCTTAATGGAATTACTTCAGCTCATTTGAAAAAGTTGTTGGTTATCGCTAGGATGAAGCGATGTCCTTTTGTAGAAGGTAGGGAAATTGGGCCGATAATGTCCATACCCCTTGTTTCAAATGGCCATGAAGTGGCCGAAGGATGCAGATGCTCCGGCGGCTGATGTATGTAGTTAGCATGTATTTGGCATGAGTGACATCATTTAGCATAGGCAACAACGTCACTGATCATCTTTGGCCAGTAGTAACCATGTCTACACAGTCGGTCCCATAGTTTTGGTTCTAACTGGTGAGCTCCACAGATGCCATCATGGGCTTCTTTAAGGGTTTCTTCTGCTTCTTTGTTAGACAAACAGTGATGCAACAATCTGTCGTATGACTTCCTGTACAAGGTTTGCAATAGGGAATCATAATAGAATCTTAGCGCCTGTCTGCGGACGAATTCTCTTTCTTTAACGTCTTCGAGTAGTAAACCGTATAATACATAATCGATGATCGAGAATCATCAATCTCTGGGTTCGAACGCATGGGCTCCTCATCGACTTTATTGATTTGCAATGCATATTTTGGTCGGAATAGTTACTTGCCGGCTACAGTGATTCCTTGAGTAGTTCCCTCGGGTATAGCTTGTGTAGCTGTGAGTGATGTCAAGGTATCGGCATATGTATTCTTGAGGCGAGACACATAATCAATGTAGACACCTTCAAAAGAATTAGCCAATGTGATGACCGCTTCGTGGTAAGGGACCAGATCTTCATGCCTGACCTCGAATTCCCCTTTTAGCTGGTTGATGATGAGCTTCGAGTCGCCATACGCTTCTAGGTGTTTTACCCCCAGCTTTTTGGCTAGGTCAATACCAATTAGTAATGCATTGTACTCGACTATATTGTTAGAGCATGACTTCGTCAGTGAGAATGCTCGAGGTAACACATGGTTTTGTGGAGAAACTAAGACTACGTCCACTCCAGCGACAATTGTAGATCGAAGAATAATTGCCACACTTGTTCTTGTTGTGTAGTCGAAGAATAATTGCCACACTTGTTCTTTGGAGATCACATTGACTTCGCATGTCTCATCCGGCATATCTTGGTATCAATCAACCATTCCCACCAAGGTGTGGTTTGCGTGGAGATCGTAGATAGCTTGACCTTTTATCACCTTTTGTGGCTTGAAATATATGTCATACTGGGACAACAACAATGCCCATCTTGCGAGTTGTCAATTCAATGCGCCGGGTTGCCTCATGAATACCCATATTGGATTAACTTTGGAGATGACGTATATGGTCTGCCCGACCAAATAGTATCACATCTTTTGGATTGCGAAGACCAAGGCCAAACATTCCTTTTTGATGGGTGGATAGAACTGCTCTGCTCCTGTTACAGTCCTTTTAAGATAGGAAATGGCTTGCTCATGGCCATTATCATCATCTTGCGCTAGAAGTCCTCCCAGGGTATGCTCCATAGCTCAGACACATACCAGGAATAGCTTCCCCGATTTTGGTGCAGCTAATACGGGCGGACTAGATAGATAAAGTTTGATCTCCTTAAATGCCTTATGGCAGGACTCATCCCAAATGAATGATACGCCTTTTTTCATGAGTTTCGAGAATGGCTGACATCTGCCGAACAAGTTAGCAATAAACCTGTGAATGTAAGACAAACGTCCTTGTAGACCGCGCAACTCTTTAAGATTTTGAGGAGGTGGAAGCTCTTGGATGGCTTTGACTTTGTCCATGTCGAGGTGGATTCCGTTAGCTGTGACCACAAATCTAAGAAATTTTCCACTAGCCATTCTCATGAAGGATTTGGTTGTGTTCATCCTTAGCTGGTGTGATCACATTAGGTTGAACATTACCTTCAAGTCATGAAGATGATCTTAACCACTAAGTCATTGATGTAGCACTCCACTGTCTTCCGCAAGTGTTCCCAAAAAATAGTGGTCATAGCGCGCTGATATGTGGCCCCAGCGTTCCTTAGTCTGAAGGGCATTACCACATAATAGTATATCCCTGAAGGTGTTCTGAAGGAAGTATGCTTCTCATACTCGGGGTACATCTTGATCTGGTTGTTACCTGAGAATCTATCCATGAACGACATTCTTTCAAACCCGCACGTATTGTCAATAATGATGTTCGTAATGGGTAAAGGGAAATCATCTTTTGGATACACCAAGTTCAAGTCACGGAAGTCGATGCAAACTCAGACCTTCCCATTCTTTTTTAGAACCATAATGATATTAGCCACCCAATCCGGGTGTTGTTCTTCTCGGATATACCCCGAATCAATGTGCTTTTTGACTTTGGTTTCGATTGCCTCCATTATCTGTTGACAGAATTGCCATTGCTGTTGCTTGATAGGCTTGGTGCCTGGTTTAATGTTAAGGTAGTGCATGGCCACCTGAAGATGAAGGTCGGGCATGTCCTCGTAGTTCCAGGCGAAGACATCAATATACTCATGTACGAGAGCAATGAGATCTTCCTTTTCTTAGGGTGACATGCTATCACTTATGAATATGGGCTTCATATTAGATTCATCTCCCATGTTCACCTGAATTACTTTGTCATCGGTAGGGGGCTCGCTCTATTCGAAGTGGGTTTCCCACTGCTTGCGGAGTTGCTAACTCAATGGATTCTCGAATAGGGGTAATTGATCATCCTCTCGAGTTTCACTTGGTTGAGCTAAGGTCATGTTAGCCATAAGTCCCTTGAACACGGTTCCTGTACTAGTGATCAAATCCCAGTAGATTGATTTTGTAGAAGAGCTAATGGAGTAACCATCCGACTCTTCTCTAGCTTCGAAACATTGCATTGGTAGCGGAGATACGTATCCCTATCCCCTGCAAGTCCTGTCATAATATTTGTCAGGTTTCTTTTTTGGGACAAAGGGGGTAAGTGGAGCATGTTGGCCTTTTCTAAAATTTAGACTTCCTGCACGGGAAAAGGCATATCTCATTTTCTCCATTATACGGCGTGTTGTTGGCCTAAAATGTGAGAATTGAGGGATTCCTTCTTCTTCATTGGATTCATCCCAAAGAGTTCATAGTGGACCCTTAGTTTGCCCGAAGATAATATCTTCTTGGTCATTTTTTTCTAGCGGGATCCACAAAGATAGCCTGTGAAGATTCGATGCGTCACTGGCTAAATGCGAAGGATGAGTGAATCGGCATGTGTAATGCTGACTCAGCATATAATCGTGACAAAGGGTCTGGTGATATGTTGGCGCTTGTACCTGATATGTCAGAGTTAGATTCAACACATGAAAAGTAAGCTAAATCCTCATTATTATTGAAGATAACTTCACCGTCATCATCAGCGGTATCATTTGCATCGAAGCTTTCTAAGCTAATTACGATGGGATCAATGTCGTTAAAGATAAAGCCCTATTCATATTCAGGCTCAATATCAGCCTCGTTACCACTGCCAAGGTCCTCAACTAGTGGTGCGTCGGTCGGCACACCATCTAGGTAGTGGATAGAATCAGTAAAATAATTCTCCACCCCTTGAATGGTTTCTTTTCCGTGACCAATGTTTTAACCTCGCTGTGTTCATCCACGTACTTCATGCACTGATGTAGAGTAGATAGAACGATCAAATTATTGTGGATCTATGGTCAGCCCAATAGCAAGTTATAGGATGTCTCTGCATCGATAACATAGTAGGTGACATCCATCTTCAAGTCCCCCATCTGGCATTTGTGTTTGATTTTTGCCAAGAGGATGGGTGTTAGAGGCGTTGAAGCCATAGATGGTAGTTCTCATTGCTGATAGATGGTGAAGAGGGACCCCGAGATGATTAATGAGCCTCAAAGGTATAATGCTCAGGGGGGAACTAGGGTCGACCTGGATTTGGTCCACCCGAACGGAGCCAACGTATCCTATGAAGTATAAAGGTCTATCATGCTTCAGGTTCTTCACAAACATGTCCTCTAAGGAGAACAGCATATGGGGCATCCATCCTCTAAAGACTTGATGGCATTGAGGGCATGTTTTTGTTATTTTCTCTTTTGAACTCGGTGGAATATGAGCAAGAAACACCTCGTTGTCCGCCAATGCTTCACGCAGAGCTTCCTTGTTGATCAGGATAAATGTAGGAGCTCGAACAATGTGATTCTTGCTGCGATGTTGGCTAGCTGGGCTAACACATCAAATCAAAAGGGACCCTTTGAGCTTTCAGGAATTTCCTCCTGAGCACCTTATTGGAATGGAGCTCTTTTTCCTTCAGATCACTGGCGGGTAATTGTGCCTTCTTCGTTGCTCTCCCCATTAGCTTTGGCGAGGTGTCTCTCGTCGTAGGGTATTTCATCAAATATTCCTCCTCGCCACGGGTTCCTGATGTCTGAACAGGTTGTGTGGTGAACGCTGGCTGTTCATCACCAGAACTACTGAGGGAAGTAGTTTCAACCCCCTCATCTGGGATGGCAAAAACAACATTGCAGGACTTCATCTTGGACTTTAACTTCTTCAAACTTGTCGATGCCCACTGTTCATCTACCAATAGGTCAGGACGG
>NC_033794.1:85857190-85875193 GCF_001876935.1 Asparagus officinalis | reverse complement strand
AGGGAACCATACCCTTCTCCTTTTGTTGGTGAGGATCGAGATTCACTACCCTACTCTCTGCTTGTGGGATCGGTTTCACACCATTTTGGACTAGAAGCTCCGGGAAGCCTGTGAACCGCAAGGAGACCATGTTTGCAGACGTCTTCTTCTATTTGAATTGAAGGGTCATGACGCATGTGTCCAACAAAGCTTGGATTTTGTCCTTCAGGGTATAACACGCTTTTGTCGGGTGATGGACCATCCTATTGTACATGTAGTAATTAGGATCATCCATCCTTGAAGCCTCCTCAGGTCGCTTCAATTCTAGGAGCTTGATTTTCTTCATCTTGATTATGGACTTGAGATTTGGGACGACTTGTTCATCTTTGAAGTCATACTGCTTCTGGAAGTGGTTATCCTAAGAATTACCCTTCTGCTTCGATGAGGGTTTGGACGAGGAAGTGGTTTCCACTGCTAGAGTGTCCTTCCCCTTTGAATAGGTTTAAGGGGTAAAGTTGCCTTGGTTACCCCCTCTTCTAGGGCGAGACTCACGTGGTTCTTCAACATCTAACCTCTTGAGTATGCTCTCGACTTGTTCTCCTACCAGATCAAGTTTTACCATGAACGAGCTTTAACAGCACTCATCTTGGATAATATGTTGATGGAAAGGTTGTTTCAGTACATTTCGATGATAGTGGCCTCTGAGACCTGATCACGGGAATGTAGTGATCAGTTTCTAAATCTCTTAACAAAGTCATTAACGGACTCTGTCTTCTTTTGCTTCTCAACTAGCAGAGTGGCCATAAATACTTCTGTGTCATCATCGAAGAATCTGGCCATGAAGAGCCTCTCTATGTCCTTCCAACAATTGATGGACCCGGGCTCTAATCTGCGGAACCATTAAAAAGAAACCCCATTGAGGGTATCGATGAACAGTCGAACCATAATGGGATCATTCCCCACTATGTGCCTAGTTTATGCCTGTAAGTAGTAGATATGTTGGGTAGCAGAGCCTATGCCATCGAACTACAGAAGGTTGCGTGGCTTGAACTTTGGAGGATAAGGAACGACATCCCATTTAGTAGGGTACGGTCTAGTCACCTCCAATTCTTTAAACATTCCTTGAAGCTTCAAAGCATCAAGTTGCTTCTGAAAGTCATCCAGGTTTTGGTCTCGCTCTTTCTTGCGAGGATTGGATTCGGCTTCTGATGATTCGGAATAAGCGTTGGGAGTTTCTTCATCATCACCCCTTGTATTAGTATCTTGTTGGTTTGGGCGGCTAGATCCCTTGGCTTTCAGGTGAAGGTCATTGATATCCTGATCCCGAATCTTCGCCGAAGCCATTCTTCTTTTCTTCTTCTCCTTTTTCTTGAGGAGTTTGTCTATCGTCTCCCTCATGAGCTTGATAGTATCCTGATATTGGAGAAGAGTGACTTGCTGCTCCTCTAGTATTTTCACCAAGTCCTCTGCATTTCTGGCCATATGAGCATTCACAAGTTCACTTTGATCAGTGCTAGATGCTTGGGAAGTGGCAATGGATGAGTTGTTAGGCTCCTCATCAACATCGTCAGAGATGTTCGCTAAACATCGGTAATCCAACGGAGTTATCGAGCCAGTACAGGTGCGGGTATGTTGAAAAATGCCCTCCTCCTCAATAAGCAACCCCTTCAGCCCCGGAGAGCACTCGGGATCAGAGGAGTCAGAAGAGTCAGCTGGGCCGTTGGCTTTGACCCTGCTAGCCATATTGACTGTAACTTTCGCAGGTTCATTTTTGGAAGTTTGTCTCTAGGGTTGAAAGCGCCTTCTTCTAGATGACGGGGCTTTCAGTAGTTCAGATAACCATTCAAAAACAGAGGACCTCGGTGATGGCCCTCCACATTGGCATTTGGCAAGAACTGTGGAAATGAGCTTCTCACAGCTGCAACAAGATTATTTGGCTAATACTACATTTACGAACCAAATAATCACGTAGATCAACAATAGGACCACCCCCTGTTAACTTCGAGAATCTGTAATTGCATGCACAAGAATTCTTAAGTGTTAGACATTGATGAGCCTGGGTGGGGCGAACCTCGTCATTCCCATGCTTGACATGAGGTTTGTCAGTTGGGCGAACGTCACGAGCTTTAACCTTTGGGCAAACCTGGCTCGGGAGATGCACTTGTCGTCTTAGTCGAACCTCAACTTGGCCACTTGGATGCAATCTAATAGTAGGGCGAGCTATGTGTTAGAAGCGAGGTTTGTTATTTTAACGGGCCTTGGTTTTACTAGCCTCAATAGCGGGGCAAACTTGGATAGGGAGACGCACTTGTCATCTTGGACAAGCCTTGGGTTGAAGATGAGGTTCGTCATCTGGGCACACTTGGATGCACGAGCGGTGATGACTAACTTTGTACTGTGGGCGAGGTTCATCATTTTGACACACCTTAGATGGATGTGTCTCGACTACCTTGCAAGACTTAGCCATGTCGTCTCGTGGCTGATAATTGAAGACATCCAGAGAGACTAAGGCGCAGGCGTCACGATGAGCCTGATTTTGGCATCAACGACGTCTTGCCCTCTTTGATAGCAGGTTAGCAGCGGGCTCCACTGTAGTTAAAGTTTGATTGGGTTGCTTGACAACCAATTGCTTAGCCTGACAGATAGTTCTCAGAGCCTTGACAGTCAGAGGCATGGTTTTCTCCTCAAGACGAACTCGTGTTGAGTTGTCAGAAGCTGAATTGGCTAGAGTCTCATGAGAGACTTTGCGACACTTGCATTCATTGGTGGGACTTGGAGTACGGGAGGAGAGGAGCTCCTCATACTTGGATTGATCAAACTCGATGACGAGAGTTTCAACATCAGTTCCCATGGCGATCTTGTTCGACTACGGCACAATCATTTCTTTTAAGAAAAATGATATCTCCCACTGTGATCGCCATCTTTTGTAGGATCCCGAAAAAGGAAAAATAACTGATTCTCTAACTGCTTGAGTTGTGAAAAGAGATTCTATCACCTGGTAAGAATCTTTTTACAGTCGTTCTTCTTCAAGTACAGAAGACAAGAAGATTGATTTGGCTTATCCTTTGTTTAACGTGGGTTTTGTGCGGCGATGAGATGCCTCGCTCGATATTCGCGTCGAGCTTACTTCTAGTTGATGATCGGAGCAAGATTGCTTCAATTCGAGGAGAAAGTTAGCCTCTTTTGAGTGCTTGAATTGCTCATGACTACTGTTAGCCTTTAATACTCGTGCATCTACTTTTTAGATCACAAGAATCAAGGTTCGGATCTCCAATAGAGCGTCTCCTAGTTTGAGTGCTCGCTCTGCCAAAATTATGTTGGCCTCTTTATAACTGTTCAAGGCTATTTATAGGCCTTTAGCGTGTAATTGACGCGCTGATCATGGGATTGAGGAGCATAACTGACTCCTTAAATTTAGCCCACGTGGGCTGACTGGGTCTTCAACTGTTAGCATTGAGCCTCACTTGATGAGACGAGCCTTAATGCGTAGTGAGGTTCATCTGACAAGGTGAGTTTCTCTATATGGCGAGCTTTATCTTTTGATGGTCGAGTCCAACTACGTGGCAAGCCTCGTGGACTTCATTTGATGAACTTCGTATTCTGAAAAAGCTTTGTCTTCACTAACAAGCCTCATTTTCCAAAGGCGCTTCATCTCTTGAAGGATAAGGTGTTGAGAGCCTTGTTTCTAGGCGAACTTCGTCTTTAATGAAGAACCTCGTTCCTGGACGAACTTTGTCTCAAATGATGAGGTTCGTCTTCTAAGGGGTGAGGCACTGCTTGACGGGGTTCGTCTGTGGATGAACTTCACCTCTTGAACGGGCTTCATTTCCTAGAGGAATTTTGTCCCCTGTGATCAGCTTTGAACCTCGTCTCCAATGACAAGCCTCATCTTCAATGACGAGCTTTGTTGGTTGAGACGAGTTTTGTTATTGTGATGATTATCGTCATGCTTGTAGTAAGGTTTGACCCTACTCTATTTCTTGCCATTTTTAGTGCCTATACACCAAGCTGCATGTGCATAATAATCCTGCATTTGGATTCTCGACGTAGAGCTAGTTATATTCAAATCGACAAGCAAATCGACAAGGAAAGTATGACTCAATATAGCACTTAGTTCCAGTCTAGCAATGAGATGGGCTGGCATGATGTGGACTATCCAGTTAAGTACCCGCTGGAAAAGCAGGTAAATCCCTTGGTGCCTAGACTATCCTCAAATTCATCTCTAGGATTAGTACCATCGATCTCAGGAAAACAATAGTAGAAGTGATAATGATCTTTCTTTTGAAGGTTCCGACAGATCCTCACAAGGTAGTTGATGATCCATTTTGAGCGCTCATATTTTTGAGGTAATAAGACACCATCTCCACTTGGAGCAGTAGCTAACATCAAAAGAAGAGCAGTGTGAGTTATACCATACCACTATAGATGTGTACGGTAACTCCACTCTAGGGTTTGGGAGCCGATCTCTCAGACTATTATCCTCTTGGTCCAAATACTCAATACCCAGTTGCCCTAGCCTGTGATGTATAACACTTACCATTGCCGAAAGTAGGGCCAACCTATACCTTATGGCGGCGAGCATCACTATAGGGAATAAAACCTCAATGGAAATTTGGTCTTTTAGCTTAACTGTGAAAACTTTCGAATTTATCCCTCGTGTGGACCTACATTCATCTAATTTGGCAGTATGAACATCTAACCCACATTAAAAATTTGGGTCTCAGCTTTAGTCTCTGCTGTTACATAGATTGAATCAGTATTTCCCTTCTTACTAACATTGGGGAATAAATACTCAGCCTAAGGGATGCAAGTAATAGTAGAGTCATGTCCAGCATCTGTAACAACCCACTGGCAAATAAGAAAGTGACATACCAATTTACCGAACACTTCTCTGAGATGGACATTCTAATTAAAACTATCCAACTCTACGTTGGTAGAGAAGAATTCTTCATATGAACAATCTCCCATCAGCAATCACGACACTTCAAACATTTCGTGCAAAGCAATCTCGATTTCGCCTACTGGAGACAAGAAAGTGTTACTGTCAACATTACACATCTCCAAAATACTATATAATTCTAAGCCATATTATGAGGCTCTCACTGCAGAATAGAGCTCCAATCTTCTCAAGCTCTCCTCAAAGGTAACAAGAGCCTAATCCACTAAACGGTTCTAAAATTGGGTATCTGTCGATCTTATCCAAACGGGGATTCTGGTATCCCCATCAGGGTACTATGCATCGATCTTAGCAAGTTCATTTCTGAATATATTTGGAAATACATGAACTTCATTAACAGGGGTATCCTCTTGAACGTAGTTGGGATACATACCAATAATGTTAACCTTGAAGAGTCTTTCTTCACAGAATCCACCGTCATACTTTAAAGAGCCCACCTTCACACTATCTTTCTTGTTGGTGAGGGTGTAGCACATTAGTCAAGACACGACAAGATATTGTGAGTGCATAAAAGACACATGACACTCCATCGCTAGTAGATAGTAGTGACGATCGCCCTTGGAATAATACTAGTGCTCCTTCACCTAGTTAAACATAGACGTGCCATTGGGATTACTATCCCCAAACAAAAAGTGAGGCTTCCTCAATTTGTCCTCATTGGGAATGGAAAGCTTAGTGTCAGTAATAATCTCCCAACTAAATCACCTTAATTCGTTCTTAGCTACTACCCTTTAGGTACAGAGGGAAGTGTTCATCAAAAGCACGCCTCACTTTGGAGTCACGACTCCTATCATGCCTGAAGTGGTTGTAATTGTTGAAAGGCTCTTTCAATAAAAAAAATTGCACAAAAAGTTACAAAAAATATGTTTGGAGACAAAGACTGAATGGAATGAACTAAGTCTTTGTACTCAGATGCTAAGCTCGCCAAGATAACCATGGGTGAAGCTTGCTCATAAGTGAAAGTCATCACAGCACTAGCATTTCAGCTAAGTGTTGACAAGATGAGCAAACTCCATGCTAATGGCTTAATTTTAGCACTACAATCAGATCCACTCAAAAAATTATGTGGATTAGACTCTCAAACCTCATTCAGACAAAGATCACTCAAATTAGATTGGCGAACTTCTCTCAAGTGAAGGTCGCTCAACTAAAATACAACCTTGCCCAAACGAAGTTCACCCAAAAGCCAAATAGGCTAACAATAATAAGTTTTGCTTGTGAAGTGAAGCTCACCACATTAAGCACCATTGATGGCTACTGATAGAGCTTCATTGCCCTTAAAAAATTCATCAATGAGACCTTGAGCGGCTATAAAAATCATACCCTTCACAGCAAACAAACTTTAAGTGCCCGAAGGCACTATTTGAAGTTCCATTGGGCTATGTTTTTGTAGATCAGAAGATCACCATTGTTGTTCGGTGAGGCGTATCATTAGTTCTTGGCCGACGAGGCCTTTGATAATCACATTTTATTATAGTTTTATACCCTCATTATCTATTTTATATGAATATGTATACCACTAATAATTGTTTTTATCTTAAATTTTAGGTTAATGAAGAAATAATGAATAAAAGCCCAAAAGTCCCCAACGTTCTCATTTTGTAACATTTTATTGAAGCCCAAAATCAAGCCGAGTAGCCTATAGAAGTCGAAGAAAATAAAAAATCTAATATGAAAAGAAATCATATTAAAGATGGTTGGCCGCAAAGAAATAGCAATATCTCCCAATCCAGAAGGAAAAATTTAACATATAATATATTAAAATCACCTATCTCGATGAGACGAAGCCGTCTGTGAAGTTAGAATTTGGATACAATGGGTATCAATGGGGGAATCGATGCTAGCATCGATACTAGCATCGATACCGACACCTATGCAGTTTTCCTGTAGCGAGATTAATGGCTGATTTTAAGTGGCTTAGGGCTCAAGTCTAATCCAAAGGCTCTCATTCATTGTTGTAGGCTATAAATAGGGGTAGAGAGTGAGGGGTTGAGGGTGTGAAAAATTTTATAACTCCATTTGGATAGGAGGGTTACTCTTAATTGAAAAGACCTTCCAAAATTGTAACTTTTTGTTACAATTAATAAAAGAATTTTTTCACCTCTTCATATTTTTCTTTTCTTTTCTTTATTTGATGATGAAGATGAAGATGGAGATGAAGATGAAGATCAAGATGGAGGTTTGCTTTCGCCTTGAGGCTAGAACCTTCTCGGGATGTAAATTTCCTCTTTATTAATATTTTTATCTTTTTTAATCTTTAAAAAATTTATTTGCTAAATATTACACATGTGATGATGACAAGCGGGCAACAAGCTGCACTGCTAATCCTTTCTAAATTGCAAAACCCTACCTATGAAACACGTACTCAGCGGACCCTGCTGTCGCCACATTCTTATTGATGAATTTTTGTACCCTCCTGAGGAACTCCACCGCATCAGCTGTAAGGAAACCAAATGTATCGAAAGCGAACAGAATGAAGCTGTGGTGGTTGTCCTTGCAAGCTTAATCATGTTTGCCCACATTTGCCTCTGCTACTCTATCCGCTGCATGCCCAACCTTGAACTCCCCAATACCAAACCCCACCAACGGAGACAACCCTGTGAGATCAACACAAGCTTGCTTCCCCCGTTCCAACTGTAGACAAGAACGTCCGCTGGCCTTAGAGAAGATCTAGCCTCTCCAGGAGGAGTGAGGAAGTTAACCGGGGCTTCCTTCTTTGATGGGATCCTTGCTCTTTGTAGGATATCATACAAGACATCTCTGACTAAGTTGTCCCTTTACTTGACCCCCGGCTGCTTCTGACAGTGGATGGCATGCTTTCCAAAAGCATCCATCTGCGTTCTACGACAAACTAGGCACACTATCCCCTCTACGAACAAAGGAACCAACAACCTGTACCTGAGGATGGCCTGGTACTCCCCCGAAGTCATACGCTGTCCCAATCCTTTAATAGGCATGGCCAACAAGAAATCCTGGGCGTGCTTTGCCCGCAGGCACTCAACAATCGCAACCTACCTCTCTGAAGGGCCAAACTCTGTCGATAGATCTCTACAAATGCCGCCATAAAAGATGTCTGCCAAGTAATGCATTGGTTTTGGGGGGACAGACCCTTTAGTAATGATTTGAAGAAGGTCAACCTCAGGTAGCTTGGCTTGAAGAAAGGCCCGGGCGGAAGTAAAATGCCCACCTAAAGAAACCTCACCACAACCTTTCAAAATGTGGTCTTGGAGCTCGATTGAGTGAATGCGAGAGGCCACAAAAGAAAACTGTATGACATCAGCCGCTGCATAGACCCCCAACCCGCCCGCCTTGATAGGTAAAGAGGTTAGCCTCCATTGGAGATCCCCGAAGCCTGGGCCTTCGGATGTGACAATGCTCTCGAAAGACCTCCGAAGCGTAATATCAAACTGAGTCACCACATGAGAAAAGAGCTATGGCGGACAAGTTCTCAAGATGAAATACAACTTGGACAAAGCCGCACAAGTCCTCAAAAGGATGAGATCGCACTGTGGATCCCTAAGTTGGTCCAACGCTTCCATTAACTAAGTTGCCTTTGCCACCCTCTTCGCTGCTAACCCACCAACAAACCCCTCATCCATGTTAACTGATCCACCTAAAAGCCTTACTCCATCACGAGGCTGACTGATATCCAAGGGAAAAAGACCCTCCAATAAACTCCTAGGATCCGGTGAGGGCCAGAATAATTCAGTTTTGGTGACATTAAGGTCCAACCCGAGCCTTGGGCCTTCAGTCTCGATCACCTTATATGCTTAGCAATCTCCAAAGTATCCCCGACCAAGGACCCATCGTCCAAGTACCAAGCATGAAGAGCCCTACACTCGAAGAATCAACGGGTGAAGCATGAGCGCGAACAATAGAGGCCCTAACGGATCCCCCTACTGGATCCCCCGAGCAGACCAAATAAAATCCACCCCCAAATATAGGCTAGCGGGTTGCACATATAGAAATTCTACCCACGGAGAGATCGCCGAACACTTAAGGCCCACCTCCCGCAACATACTACTCTTCTTGACCAAGTTAAATGCATTTCAAAAGTCAACTAAAATCATGGTGAGCAAGTCCTGCGCATGGTGGACATCAATGAACCTATTAACCGCATGAAAAACTTCTTATGCCCCTCGTGAGACTCCCACCCCAAACTAAAAATCTCCCAAATAACTCGCCATGTCCTTCCCCACCTTCATCATGGCCACTTTAGAGACGAGACGTCTCAAAATGGTACCTACCACAATCGGCCTTATGCCCCCATCACTCTTCAACAATGGAGTGAGGGGAGCACTAGCAATATACTCCGCCAAGGAGGCCGGACAACGCCCTTGCAACCGCAAATTAACCACTTGAGTGAGAGCTGTGAGAAGGTCGTTAGCAATAGTGGACTCTGGACCACAAAGTGCATCTACCAAGTGCTGGGCTCGAAGGCCATCACGGCCACAAGAGGTCCCCATAGGGAAGGACCGTATGCAATGGAGAACCTCCCCGCAGTCCACTAAGAGCGGCTCTTGGTCATACCCAAAAGCTGGTAACACCGGAGGATGTGCCGAAGGGTGCTTGTCCTCAAGGGACTGACGCATCTGCGGGGTGTCTGGTGCAACTCCCGAGGATGTGAGGACCTTCACGGCTGCTGAATAGCTCCCGTTCGATATCTTCCTCAAACACTATTTAACATTGTTAGCAGTTGGGCGAGCACCAGGGTCGTCAAGTCAGGTAGAGGGGGGGGTGAAGGGAGCACTCTGAACATGGTGTCAAGGAGTTTTTGGGAGCCTCCAACCTCACCCTAGATGGATAATGCCTCCAAGATATGTCGCTGTTGAAGAGCCTTTTTGTTGCCTGACCTCGAACTCTTGCGATCATGGGTTTTAATAACCCTTAAACTGCAACACGGCAAGATCAAAAGCCATATTCAAGCATCACAAGATCACGGGTTAGAGGAAACCCCAAAGAGAGAGGCTTTTAGGGCAACCGAGAACGCCAACCTACAAGATGGGGGAACACTTTTAACCGTTCGAAAACCCTAATTAAACACCCTTTCAACTGTACTACTGTTGAGCTTATAATGTTGTAGACCCAAGGAGGGGATATGGGACACATAGTCGAGGATAGGAGGGGCGCAAGGCCGAGTGATACCCACAATGGCACACCCCCATTGCCCTCGTCATCCTCTGAAGGTGGTGGAACAGACAGTCCCTTGACATGCTTACAATGTTTACTTAGAGCACGGATCCTCAAGCATGTACCACACATCCATTGCCCCATAGTGTTAGACCCTAGAGGGGGGTGATTAGGGTCTTATGCTAATCTAATCCGATTAAATGCCAATTAATATATTAACAAGTTATATTCTTGCAAGATAGATATACAAAGAGTTAAGTGCAAGAATATGCAATATACACAAGGTGATATATCCTAGCAAAGAGGTATACTATATGATATATGAAAGGATATATAAACTAACACAAGGGTAAGCAATATGAACTAGATAGTGGATCATATAAATAATGAGCTAATGACAATGGTGACAAGAATTATAAACACAAGTATAAATAAACGCCAAAGCACACTCAAACACAAGATATGATCACGGAGTTCGGACCTTCCGTCCTACGTCTCCGCTCCCCACTCCCGGGGAGAAATCCACTATCACAACCAGGTTTTCTACGTTCACCCAAATAACGTTTACACCTCACAGTATCGGTTTTTAACGCTCACCGATCAACGTCACTCCTCACAATCGGTTTTCTAGTTCACCGAAAACTTCACAACACACTCGGTTTCTAGCTCACCGAAAACCTAACAATCTCACAATGTAACAAATATAAATTGTTCTCTAATATGGATGAGAACACAATAAAAGCCTACACTCAATGTTACAACTCTCACAACCCTAATATATTATGAATGCAAATACAATAAGCTCAAGTGGGTGTGTGTAAACAATGAGTGAAATCAAAATCAAAACTAAACTCAATTAAAATCTAGCATATAGAAATTATAAACAGAATAATTAATAGCTAGAAATGAGTTTAGAAAACTTCTCAATATATCAAGAGTTGGAGGGAGAATAGTTGAATGCCAAAACACCAATAGATGATCTCCTCAAGCTCTTGTAGAATTGAATCACAAAACCGAAACACTCAAATGCTTAAAAGCTTTTTAAACAAACTTAAACCAAACATAAACCCTTGTTAAAACTTTCTTAAAATTGTTTTAAAACTCTCATTAGTTGGTTGGAGAGCTGAAGGAAATGAGGTATTTATACCCTCTCAAAACTCAGCCAAAAACCCAAGCAAAAAGATAAAAACAGCCCTAAGGCAACAGTCAAAAAACTAGTCGTTAGAAGCTGAAAACAACATCGTCGGTCGACCGGAAAATTCATCGGTCGACCGAAAATTTTCATCAGTCGACCGCACCGGTCGACCGACAGACTCTCTGTCGCATGGTGAGAAATGAACCAATGATCGGTCGACCGGTACGGTCGACCGGAAACTGATATTCCAGGTTCTGAAAACTATTTATCTGATTTTAAAACACTGTTTAAAAATATCAAATAAATTCCAAAAAATGTAAAACTTTGGGGAATGATTGTAGACATGATAATAAACATGCTACAATGACTGGTTTCGAAAAAGGACTTCCCAAATGAAAAATATCATCATTTTGCAAGATAGTCCAAAACACGAAAATGTAAACATGTGAATTTTGATATTTTGGCTAAACCAACTTTTGAAACTTTACAAAATGATTTTATAGACTTGAAGAAAGATGTAAACTATTGTTATGAAGTCTATAAACAATGAATGTAGTATTTTATCAAAATACACATATAATGCACTAAAACATGATTTCATTTAACTAACTAAAATTGATATTGATGAAATCATATATATGCATATGAGTATGAAACAAAAATATGTTTTCTAAGCGCAATCCATCCATCCTCCAACAACGTTGTTTGTCTATAATAAATAAGAAAACACAAATACTAGACAAACAACATTAGTGGTAAATTGTTTGTTAAACATCATCAAAACAAGAAGGCCAACACATAACACGTAGGGTGGCCTCAAAAGCATTGAAAATGGTGATGTCACGGTCTAAAAGCCCCTTGCATTCTTACAATGTCACGGCCTAAAAGCCCCTTGCATGAAAATGGTGATGTCCCTCATCATGCTTACAATGTTTATATTTTTGCTTTATTTTCTTGTTAAATAGCCAAGAGGCTAGAACCCTCTTGCCTTAGATTTATTTTCATGCTTATAGAGTAGATTTACTTTCATTTTCTCGCATTTAATCTTGCAATTTATTTTGTAGTTTAGATTTTTATTTTCTTTCACTATTCACCTTGAGGCTAGAACCCTCTTGGGATTAGTTTTTATTTTGTTTAATTTTTATTTTTTTTGATTCGCATTGAGGCTAGAACCATCTAGGGAATTGCATTTTCTTTTGATGTGGAATTAATACTCGTAGGATTCTAGAAATTGCATGAAACTAGCTTTATTTCTTTTATAATTTGTTAATCATTCTATTATGCTTAAAATGTTCATGTTTAGGATATTCAACTACAGAACTAATTGGTAGAAGGAATTCTAGAATTACTACTTAGTTGTTATTCTTTTCATGAGTAATAATTTTATTTGGATGATAATTTGATAGGTTATACTTTCCTTGAGTGTTTGATAATCTATGCTTAATAAATCTTAAGTAGAATACGATAAAAAAAGAATGATTCACATTTTATAAGTGAGATTAGCTAGTTGGTTCAATTCTAGATTCCACATATCTTTAATTGAATCCTCCATCTTTTACTTTCTTGTTTTTTTCCTTTAATTCTTGATTTTTCTTTTATCGGTCTTGATTTTATTCCCTTCATCTTTCTTTCTTTCTTTTTTGATTACATTGTTTCTTTTTATCACATCCAATCTTTATCTATCCATTCCCAATCTCATTTTATGCTTATTCACACACAATCACTCTCTCTATCTCTCCATAATCACATTCATCGCTCCTAATTGTCACTCACACAACATAAGAACCGATTCTAATTATTTCTTACAAACACCTTCCTCGTGGGATCGATAACTTTTTTTACTATAACTTGATTGGTTGTGCACTTGTAAATTTTGGATATCATTTATGCCCCGTCAGCCTTCTAGCAACACCTCTTCTTCTTAAGATTGCATGACAATGGGCCATTAGAGATTGGTCTTGACATTATTAGTGGATTTTGAGAAAATTAGGGTTTTGAGAAAACTAGCATTTTGAAAATCAATATGAAGAAGAAAGGAGATAAACAATTATATTAATAGGTTGACCCCAAATTTCACTAAAGATTTCACCCTAATCTTCACCGTGAATCTAACCCTAAACTTTGCTAAAGATTCTCACCTTGAACTTCACTGAGAATCTCGCTCTGAACAATCTTCGCCATAATTTCAAGCATTGAAATCAAGGATTCAACTTTTAAATCCTTATAGCGAGCCTCGCCCAATAGACTTTCTAAGTGTTGCGTAACAGAACCGTTAAGCTTCGCTTAATTGACTTATTAAGTTCACCCAGTAGACTATTACTCAGTTTAAGTGAGTGAACTTCGCCGCAATCAGTTGGGTGCTGAAGTGAACTTCGCCGAAATGATATGGTAAATTTCACCAAGTCTTCAAATTGAGAAAACTCTAACCCAGTCTGTTTAAGACTCTACCTTGCAAACTTCATTTTGACTCTCGCCGACATAAGAAAGCATGAGCTTTGCTTCTAACACAACGACCCCATGGAGAGTTTAAGTCCACTGCAAACATAAAGTTCATATAGATCAAACATATAAATAGACAATTTTTGAAAAAAAATTATTTTTATTGATCGAAGACTTTACTACATAAAGACGATATTCAGACTATCTAGTTATAGGGATGATGGGTATTTACTACTATTTGTTACTATCCTATACTCCTAACTGTGGACAACTTAACAACTGAGGAACATAAATAAGTTGCACCAAGTTATAGAGTCCCTATTCCTCCGATCTCACAGAGCATTGGGAGTTAAGTTTCTCTTTATGTAGAAAAAACACCTCCTATTACTCCTCCATAGGCCTTATGCCAGGAGATGAGAAAAAGCTAGTAAACAAGAAGTGCCCTCCATGCTCTAAACTAGAACATAGCAAAAGGAATAAGTACTTCTTGCAAATAAAATATGACATCGGACTTGGGATAGCCAAATGATGTCTGATTACATTTTAGGTTCAAATTTGTGAGGCATAATCACTGTTAGAGCCCTTGTTTGTGGAGCTCCAATGATATTTCTTAAACTACCATCTCAGTCGTCGAACGGTCTTATGCGGGACATGGCACTCAAAACTCCAAGCATCTCTGTCATGACTCAACTCGCGCCAAGCCTTTGACTGATTCTCAACATTCTGCTCATGCTTGGCCTTCTCAGCCGATAACAAGTCCACCAGTCAGCTGAGTATGTGGAGTTCATTTGCTTGATTGGCCCCTGCTTGGGCACTCTTCTGTTGAAATCATCTTATTTCAAATCCTCTATTGAGGAGCATCTCCGATCTAAAAAATGAAGACTTAAATATGGAGGAGATCGAGATGAAGAATTCAAAAGGAAATATGCTATTTATAGCCTTTCACAAATCCAAACTTTTAAAAAATCACATCTTTTAAGATTTGATTGGACCGGACAAAGAGGCTAAATCTTAGCCAAAAACCTGATCAAATTTATAGCTAATCTTATCAATCCTTGACCAAGAGATCTCAGTCGCAGATCACTATGCGAATCCAAGGGCCTAATCTCAAGGGCTATCACTAGCTAGCGAATATTGCTAGCTTATTGATGAACTTCGCCAACACAGTTCAAAGTAAGACGTATCTCATTGATACCCGGAATCACCCAAACTTCGCTGATTTCTCAACTTCACCCTAATATTAGGGCAGGAAAATTTCATTTCAAACACAAAATTGGATGAGTACAAGCATCATTACGACTTCAACACAAGTTAACACAAGTACAAGCATACTATTCACACAAATGAATAGATTCTGAGTCAAGTGGATCATTGTGATGCCCCTGGTTTCACACAAGACTACAGTCCAAGATGAACCAAAGAATGTCAAATCTACCATGCACCCACATTATGCAATAACATGTTTCACCATCACAGTAATATCTCTTTAGTGGAATCAATAATAAACAAGTGTAGGTACAAAGCAGATAGAATAAGATAGTAATGCAGTGGACATGATAAAGGAAATAAGATATCCAAATAAACATTATCATGTTCCAACTGAATAAAAGAGAGTATAACCGATAAACTAAAACAAATGTGAAGTATCTCAATACATAGAGTCAAATGAAATAGTACTAAAGTACCCAGCCTTTAGAAAATGAAATACAACTCTAAATGTCTGAACATAATCAATAAACTACTGTGGCTTATTATAAATAACTACTAATAATATATGACAGATGCTAAGTTGAAAGTCTGTCAACCTGCAACTCTCCGGATGCCTGGATCGCTTCCTGAAAAGAGGGGAAATAACGAGTGTCAAAGCGCTAGCGAGATCATCTCCACCGCCCCTAGGGGGAGGGGGTTATAAGTATATATAAAAATACAAGTTAGTACATATAGCTATAAAACCATCTATCTTGAACTAAACGAAAGTTGATATTTAGAAATCCACAACACAAGAATGGATACGTCGAGCGAAATAATCTAAACAAGGAAACCCTCATGTATATACATTGTATCTCAAATTGTGAATCGCTAAATACCAACTCCAAATCCAATGAGAAAAACAACAAATAAAAGAAAATACATATCCAAACCTCAACCAATACAAGTCATGTCAAATCCTCACACTACCCTCAAGTAGTGGCACAATCACAAGAATAACATCCCGATCAAAGAGAAACTCACATAAAATATTCCATGTATGGCAACCTCAGTCCTATACCCTACTCTTGAGGTAAATATCATGGGAGCATGAATACAATATGTGTAATAATCTATCAGAAACAATGATGTTTTTGTAAGGCACTCACAATATCCTGTGATGTCACTACCTTACTCAATCGCCCGGCGGAATGTAGGCATATCAGCCCAATCCGGAATGATGTATCATAGAGTGTAGTTTGCCACGGTCTCATTGTAGCATACTAACTAACCTCACTCTGAGTGTAGTCTCCCATGGTCTCATTGTAGGATACAATCTAACCCCACTCAAGCATCCACAATATGATGAAATGCAAAATGCGTCGTTCTCTATCATAACAAATGCGAAGCTTAGATTACGTACCTTTAAACGCTCATGCGTACTCAAATCAAATCCACATACTCTTGTATACATCACGTGTATCTCGGTGTGTGACTCGTACTTTGTACGTACGATCGAAACAAACATGATAAACAAAAACTTTCAAGCCAGCAATATATCGGTCGGCCGAATTATGCTACCGGTCGATTGGTCCGTCGTCATGCACAATGTGCCCATGCACAACACAGCAGGGATCGGTCAACTGACTCCTTTGCTTCGATCGACCGACCCGAGCAGAAAAGGAAGTGAATATTAGGTTCAGGTTTTGATTTATGAATCATCAAATTGATATTTTTACATGAAAACACATATAATTAAATTTGCTTAAAGTGATTAGGGTTCAATTAACTACATGAAACTCAAATAATATATACAAGTGGATTATATTAACCCTAACATAGTCATGTTCTTAAGAATCATCATGAAAACCATAAATCTCGACAAAGTCTCATGTTAAAATTTATTTCAGGTCTTAAATCCAATCAGAGAATTCGTTTATAACTTTCTAAATCCAAAAGATCGAATCTTTATATCATATAATTATACTTAAACTAGGTTTTAATGTCCAACAAATCCAAGTAAAATCAAATAAAAACCAAATAAAACAGGGGTTGAGTTTGGAGGAGATGAAACTAACCTCAAAACGTGCTAGACTCCCCAAATACGCAAGAAACAAGATCCTCCTTCGTCAAATGCCAAGAATCTCGTCCTCTTCTAGGATTTAGCTTCAGAAAACTCTCAAAATTCACCAAAATAAGATCTAGGGTTTTGAGGTGAGAGGGTGGCTATTTATTCACGTGAAAGATGGAGGAAAAACAGAGAAATATCATATATATATATATATATATATACGCAAACGGGCTGAACCAAAATGAAACAGACTCGAAACCAAAACCTACACAGAATCAGGCACCCTATAAATCAACTTATAGGCAAGCATAAGTTGACTAATAGGCAAGAATAAGTCGACTTATAGGCAAGCATAAGTTGTCTTACCTGAGGCATTTTCCAGCCTATAGATTTTGCATGTGTGTGCATGTTTAACACTTGTATGCTCTCATATATACACTTAATTGATCTTAAATCAATTACTATCACACTCATTCATCAATAAATGATATTTATCATAATAAAAACTTATTTAATATTATTTTCCATAATATTTCAAAATTTTATGGGCTTTTACAATCATGATGGACACCGAAGGTTCAACGGACATTCTATTCACAAACACCTTCAACCAAATGTGGATTGATAGATTAGAGGGGAACATTCATCGAGCCCTTTGGTGTAGATCGTTAGAGTATATCCTACCCAAGCCAATGTTTAACTTAGAACTAAGAAGTGAACACACATGGACTAAACACTCCAATGGGCCCAAAATCGAGCCCACAATAGGCTATGGTGAAGCTCGCTCAAACAAGCATGAGAATATCACTGCACATCCCATTTTGCTTAGCCCAAACAAGTCAAAAGTGAACCACATGAAGTTCGCCGTTTGCTATGAATGAACTTCACCAGCAACTATCCATGTGTACCATGTCATCCATGATTCAAAAGCAATGGCTCACCCACATCCAAGGGACCCTCACCCAAATACTTTCAGCGAGCTTTGCCAAACTAGCGAACTTCACCAATCAACTGTTTGAGAACTATTTTTAAGGGGAGAACCACTCCCTCACTATCTCTACTTTAATGGCCACTTAACACAAACTTATAGCTTAAAGGCTATTA
>NC_033794.1:85846547-85857180 GCF_001876935.1 Asparagus officinalis | reverse complement strand
CTCTCTCTCTCTCTCTCTCTCTCTCTCTCTCTCTCTCTCTCTCTCTCTCTCTCTCTCTCTCTCTGTCAACTTATAAGAGGAGGAGGAGATTATTCATTCGACACAAACAGGGAGAGGCGGTAAGAAAGAGATCATCAATGAAGAGATCGAACTACCTATACACGCGCGACTTTTCTCTGTTTCTCTTTAATATTCATCTCTAAGAGAAGACTAAGCTATCTTTCAAACAACTGAATCAGAGAGCAACACCAAGAGACTCATCATTTTAGTCAGACTATCAATAGAGTATAAGACCGATGCTCCATTGACACTTAGCAAAGGACCCAGTCAAAATAAAATTTTCTTATTTCTCTTTTTATTGTAATCTATGTCAATTGTAATAGAAAAGACCCAAAGCATTTGGTAGGTTTCCCAAGGCACTTGGTTTGACTGGAGGGATTGATCACACTACCCATGGTAGTTGGTGCTTATTATCACCAATCCACGATTTGTATCCAGTTCATTGTGATAGACATTAAGTCGGTTTATAATTTTATCCTCAAGAGAACTTTCCTGATTGACCTTCAAGATGTTCCCTCCACCTATTAACAAATGGTAAAAGTTTCAACTTCCAAAGGAGTTAGCCTTGTGTGGAGTAATCAACGAGAGGCCAAATCATGCTATTTGCTTTTTATGAAAGATAAAGAAATCTTAGATACTCTTCCAATTGAGAAGTCATAAGCTTGTCTTAAAAAAGATAAGTAAAGGGAATGAACCATTTCAATGGAAGAACTAGAAGAAATCCATCTCAGCCTAGAAAAAAATCAGAAAGGTTAAAGTCAGGTCGAAGCTGACTGAGCTCCATTAAGGAGCAATTATTATGTTTCCTCACACCAACATGGATGTTTTTTCCTTGGAGACCTTAGGATATGCCAGGAATCACCCTAGAAGTGGTTGCTCATGAGCTATCTATCGACCAACATAGCAAGCTGATTTGATAAAAGAAAAGGCATATCGGGTCAGAGAGACAACAAGTGGCTATAGATGAAGTCAATTGATTTTTAAAAGCCAGTTTTATTTGAGAAGTTGAATACTCAAAATGGCTTGCAAATGTGGTGCAAGTAAAAAAAGCTAGCAGAAAATGGAGAATGTACATCGATTATAAAGACCTCAACAAAGCATACCCTGAGTATAGCTACCCCATCCCACGGATTGACTAACTGGTTGATGAGAGTGCCAACTATGAAATGCTTAGCTCCATGGACACTTTCTTAGGTTATAACCATATAAAGATGACAGTATGCGATAAAGAGAAACAAACCTCTTTCATCACATCTTAGTCTACTTATTGTTATAAGGTGATGCCCCTTGGCCTCAAGAATGCAGGAGCGACCTAGCAAAGATTAAATAACAACATCTTTAAAGATCAATCTAGTCTCAATGTGAAGACATATATAGATGACATGTTAGTGAAGCCCAAACAGACCGACTCCCACATTGCAAATCTTGAAAAATCTTTCTTCATCCTCTGTTGGTATTAGATGAAGCTTAACCTTACGAAGCGTGCCTTTGGGGAACAATCGGGTAGATTACTTAGATTCATGATAACTCAATGAGGAATTGAGATCAATTCAGAGAAGATAACTACCATTAAGGAGATGCTTGATCCTCGCACAGTGAAGGACATCTATAAATTAAATTGAAGGATAGCAGCCTTAAGCCGTTTTCTCTCCAAGTCGATTGAAAGAAGCATTCCCTTCTTCAAAGTCCTCAGAGGGGGCCAAAGGACCAAGAGGTGACATCCAGTAGATCAAAAATTCATATATGAACTTTGGGATTGATCGGAGGCTACGCGTTGACCGACGTTGACCTAGGGCTACGCATTGACCGGCGCTGACCTTAGGATTTTGTATTGATCCGAATTAACAAAGTTTATACTCGTACGTTTACTGGAGTCTATACAGTTTAAGCTCTTAAGGTGTTGGGGCGTGACGGTCCCAACTGTTGGAGCTGTAGGACCAACTATTAAAGCTGATTCATCTGCATGTATGGATCTTATTTTGAAGTTGTCGGATGCACAAGTCACGACACCAACTAATGAAGCTGGTACATCAATGACTCTCACATGTATAGGATTTTTGACAAACCCTCAGTCATCATCGGGTTTGATGAGCCTTTACCGACTACCGTTTGAGTCGAACTAGCATGCAGATTATTTAAGTCTGTTCTGTATGTAACGTTGTGCTAAAAGAGTTAACTCTTTTAGTGCTACGATATTAAATATATAGACTTCATCTTTCTTACAGGAATAGACTATCTAGCAATGCATGTTAGGCGCTGACTTATCCCTTCTTAGGATTCGGGATAAAAGTCCCCAGACTTGGATTCTGTTATCTTTTTTACTCGGTAAAAGCCTAAACTGGCAACGTGTATTAGGCATAGGCTTATCTCTATTTAAGAGTCGAGATAAAGTTTCCCGTGCGTGTAAGGTACGGATTTTGGCGTTATTAATAACGGCCTGCCACAATGTCGAATATGTGGGCTTTTGTCCTTTTTACGGTAAAGGACTAACCGGTAATGCGTGTTAGGCACTGACTTATCCCTACTTAGGCTTCGTGATAAAATTCCCCAGATTTTGATTCTGGTGTCTTCTTCACTCGGTGAAAGACTAAATCGATAACGCGTGTTAGGCGTTGACTTATCCCTACTTAGGCTTCGGGATAAAATTCCCCATGCGTGTAAGACACGGATTATGGTGTTATTAATAACAACCTGTCATAATGTTGAATATGTGGCCTTTTGTCCTTTTTATGGTCAAGGACAACCGGCAACGCGTGTTAGGCGCTGACTTATCCCTACTTAGGCTTCAGGATAAAATTCCCCAGATTTAGATTCAGGTGTCTTCTTCACTTGGTGAAAGACTAAACCGGCAACGCGTGTTAGGCGTTGACTTATCCCTACTTAGGCTTCGGGATAAAATTCCCCAGATTTGGATTCTGACATCTTCTTCACTCGGTGAAAGACTAAACCGATAACACGTGTTCGGTGTTGATTTATCCCTACTTAGGCTTCAGGATAAAATTCCCTGTGCGTGTGAAGCACGGATTTTAGAGTTGAAGGATGGTGTCTTCCTTATGGCAAAGACGAACTCGATACTACAAAGAAAAAATTTTATATTTTATCTCCAGTTACAAAGGAAACTCAAAGTGGGATTTCCACTTCAAGAATCCGGAAAGGTGAAACTAAGAGTAGGATTTCCGCTCTGAGAATCAAAAAGATTTGAATAATCCTAACTATCGGAAGGTTTGATTACTGAACTAAAGGTGAATTTCTCATTTATCGAGAGTGAATTGTGGCTTTTGCCCTAACTATGGGAAGGTTTGACCATGTGGGAGTTTGAGGCGACCCTAACTGTAGGAAGGTTTGATCACTCGATTTGAAAGTGAACCCACTGTTAATAGAATATAAAATTTCAAGAACTATGTCCGAACTTTAACAATGGGAATGTTGAGTACACAGACGCATCAGAAGTTTGAGTGGATTAGACCAGAAAGAAATTTAGTGGTCCCACTGTTAATTGATTTAATCAGTGAGAGATTTTGAGGTGGAGAACTATAAATCATCAAGCACTCCATAATTACACCGTGGGAGTTTCGTGAGGGAAGATTGATCCAACAAAGTGATCGAATCTCGTCTCAGCAAAAGGGTGCTTGGAAGATTACAGAAGGAGTTGGTGAAATTGATCCCGGAAGTGGGATGCATTTCACCCTTGAAAACATTCAGAGTCCGAGTGGGAGTTTCTCATTTGTCCCCGTTTATAGTAACCAGGTTATCCTTAAGAATAGCAGGCACGACACTCTCCAGGAACTTCCCGTTATATGAGTTATCCACCCCTAGCTTTCTTTACAAAACTGGGTCAGATGAGGAATACATTGTATTAAGCTGAATGGTTAGGTTATCCTTAAGAATATCACATACGATATTCTTCCAAGAAATTACCGTTAAAATTAGGAAATAGTTTAGACTCGTATACCTGTTGGAGTATGCAGGGAGCAGTTTATCCTCATGCACCTATTGGAGGATTGAGAAGTAGTTTATACTCGTATACTCTTCAGAGTGTGCATTCGGCTTAATTTAGCGTTATGATGCCAGCTTTAACCAAGGTTTGGATGCTATTTTTGAGAGCAAAGCAAGCCTTTGTAGGATGAAGGATTCTCCTGTGGTACGCACAGTACTTTGGATCCGTAGTATTGTCAGTTTCCTCCTGATTTGTGATAGGTGGTAGCTTGATCTTGTTGTTCCAAGGAGAGATTCGAAAATGGCTAGAACGTCTTCGTCCTTGAAGGAGTACTCTTTTTGGAGTCTCAGATCCGAAGTCTTTTATTATCTTCGGGGTTGTTGTTGTGATATCTAATTAACATCAACAACTGCTGCAGGTGCCTTCTCCTTACCACGGGAGACGAAGCTTGAGTTCGGAGGGTTAGCCGTCGGTTGGCTTCTTTTGGTTTTTTTCCTTCTGAGGAAGTGGTCGGCTTGCTCTTCGCGCACCTTCAACTCTTTCCAAGTCTTGGATGGTGCTACTCCTATAACTTCCAAGATATCAATGGACATGTTATTATGACAGGTCTGGAGGATGAAGTCCTTTATGACTGGATCTCGACAATTCATCGTCTTATTTCGGAAGCGCTTGATGAAGTCGTTGACCGTCTCTTCATCTTCCTATTTCTCCTCAAAGAGTGTCCTGATGGATACCTCGGCATCGTCATCAAAGAAATTATCGAGGAATGAGCTTTCCATATCATCGCAACCGTTGATGCTTCCAGGCTTTAGACGATGGTACCAATCGAAGGCAGGCCCGCGAAGGGTGCTAACGAATGACCGAACCATCAAAGGCTCATTGCCAGAGATCACTCCTAAGTGGGACTTGAAATAAATCAAGTGTTGAGTGAGGGAGCCCTTCCCGTTGAACGGCGTGAAGTTGATCAGGTTGAACTTCACTGAATATGGGATCGACTCCCACTCTCTTGGATAGGGACACAGAATATCGATCTTCTTCACCTCTTAAGCAGACATCAGAGCGTTGATTTTGCTCTCGAGGTCTTTCATCTTTTCGTCCTCATCTGTATCATGATTTGGACGATTTATGAGAAGAACAATGCGGCCACCCCCGGCATTGTCAACTTTAGTGGGACCACCCCTAGCATTGTTGTCTTTGGTAGGGCCACCCCCAGCATTTTGGTTAGCCTGAGGGTTGTCTTCATCGAGGTGTTCGTCCATATCTGAATCGCTACCTGCTTGGTAAGCAATGTTGCGACGGCTGGATTCACCAAGTTGATTGGACGGAACCCAAATCTATTGGTCATGCTCTTCCTTCATCCGCATCATGGCCATTTCCAATTCGAACTTGAAGTTCTCTTTTTTCTTAGCCAAAGCATCCTCGATGATTTTGGCAATTTGCTCGGTGTTGATCATAAGTGCGTCGTGGGATTGTCTTGGGCTAGATATCGTATTGTCAGAAGTGATTGTAGAGTTGGCATCTAATGCTTTATCATCCGAGGATAATCCCCTTTATATTCTCTGATAATCCCTTTGTATAATGGTTCCCAATGGCAACCGGGTTAGATGATGTGATATGAGCGGGTCAGAACTAGAAGGTCGAGTTGACTTTCCTCTATCAGCCATGTTAATTGTGACTTTTGGAAGTTCATCATCTTGAACGGCTGATTGTTTCTTAAGAAAACGTCTTGGTTTAGTATTTGATGCTTCAGAGGAAAGCCTTTGGAATATCGAGACCCTTTGTGGAGCGGTCTTAGGGCAGCTACACACTGATAATACTGCCCTGATAATTTTGGTGCATGGACATTAAAAGTCCATCTCCCGGGTATTTCTCTTTTGAGATCGGATCGTACCCCTAGCCCGATAGTACAACTCATCGGCATGATGACCGGAGTAATCTATCGTGCGTTGACATAATTTCTTAGGTATAACGTCATCGTCTGACGAACACGTTTCCTTCTTAGGGCTTGCTACCTTGTTGGTGTTCTCAAGAGTCACACGTTTGGAGCCACGCTTTCGTGAGCGTGGGACCTCAACGAGATCTTGAATAATGACTCGCACTCTGAGGCAGTCAGTTACAGGAGTTTTCCCGTTATAAGAAGGCTCTGACTTGTTGCGAGGGTGTGTGCGACCCCCAGCTCGATGAGTCGCTCGGGGTTCATTCACTGGGCCCAAACATTCTTCGATCGGAACTTTGCCTCGATCCTCATGCAAAGGAGCTAGGCGATCCACCCTCCTCATCTTGAAACGGGATAAATCCACGCTACCGTGGGGCTCCACCGAAGGTGCGTGATTCATCAATACAGGAATAAGGACTGTCAGAGACTCAAAAGGGGCCACGGGAGGAGAACCGAATGCAAAATGAAACGAATTGGTTCGGGTCAAGCACGAACCACCATTTGGTGGCTCGACCTTGGCCGAGTCGCCATTTGGTGGCTCGGTTCTGGCTGAGCCACCATTTGGTGGCTCGGTTTTGGCCAAGCTACCAGATGGTGGTTTTCTTTTTTTGATGATTTTGGGCGCCATTTCGGACTTTGGTGTAAGCGTCTAAAAATGGCTATAGGTGTCCGCATGTAGCTCGAGGCAAAGAGAAGACGATGAACATCATCATCCGAGTCAAGAAGGATTATTCGATTGGCCGCTGTGCACATCAATCAGCTCGCGCACGTTAGTCAACACGTGCACGTCAGTCAAGGTGCGCTCGTCAGTCAGCTCGCCCACGTTAATCCGCACGTCAATCAGCTCGCACGCGTCGGTCAACTCAAAGTGACCGAACGTACTTGTTAGGCGGCTCCAAGTGCCCGCCGTCCTTGTCAGGTGGCTCCAAGTGCCTGGAGGGCTTGTCAGGCAGCTCCAAGTGCCTGGCGGGCTTGTCAGGCAACTCCAAGTGCCCGCCACGTTGTTGGTCAGATTCAAAGTGCCTGACGTGCTTGTCGGTCAGATCCAAAGTGCCCGACGTGCATGTCGGTCGGTTCCAAGTGTCGTAAAGAAGCTAATGAGCGCATGAAGCAAGTTAGCAAATTGTACAAGTCAACAAGATGATCAAATACGCAAAACGATAGAAAATACAAGTTCCAGAAAGTCGGGAAAACAACGAAAAATTCAGCAAAAGACCAATCCCCCGTGCCAGCGCGGGTCAATCCGTCGACCCGTGCCGACCCGCGCCCGCGGGGGTTCGGACCGTGCCGACCCGCCGCCTACGGGTCAGCAACGCACATCACGCAGATCCGAGCACCAAACGTGTGTTTTGACGATTTTGAGCGGTTTTCTTAGGATTTATCGGTTCCAGGGGCTCCCAACTGACTTGATATCATCCATAAACATGGTTAGGCCATTATTGACTGAAGATATGACCAAATCCATCATTCTTATCCGAAACCCCTCCAACCGAAGCCTATAAATATAGGCCTAGGGGTTCATTTCACGAGGTGACCATCAAGAGGGCGAAATGCTACCGAATTAGAGAGTGGAGCCACGAATTTACAGCAAGAGTTAGCTGATCTTAGCGAGTTCCCATGCATAAAGAGTGGAGTTCGAGAGATCTAAGACATGTACCCTATTCCTCCGGATTTAAGCTTAGTCTTAATCTCGAGAAGAGCCGTAATCTCGCTTGGTCGAGATTATTGCTATAGCGGATACTTCCTTCGTGAAGTAGGAGCTTTGATTCCATAATCTGTCAACCAGATCTACCGCGACGGTCCATGGATATCAACATCCCCGGCACATGCAAAGATCCCACTCAAGCAGCGGGTGATAAACGTCCGTTGCGCTGTTTGACAAGAGTTGTACTTTTTATATTTTCATTGTGTAAGGAGATCTTATAAAAAGATCGACATTTTCTTGTTTATTTGAGTTTATTGTAACGACCAAAGTTATAATAGATTTGATGGCAATGAAAACATCAACTTTTGACCCAAACAAGCTAGCGACCATAGTGGGAGCCAATAGCTTCGCTGCTGAAGCTATCGTGCCACAACCTCAGATCTGCATCCCAATTGAAGAAGTGGTCGAGTACGAGTTCAACCAAGCTAAGTTCGAGGAATAACTGTCATCCTCTTCCAGATCCTCCGCCTCTCGCAAGCACAGGAAGATCAATGCCCCCGTTACTGTAATGGCTGCACCTCGCAACACCCCTCTGGCCTCTAATGAAGTCGGAGTTACAGATCTGAACTCCTCCTCAATCAAGGAGTTGAGTACTGAAGGCGCGCCTACTTTATCGAAAAGTGCCCACCAAAGGCAGCACCAACGCCTCGCGTACCAATTCACCAAGGCTTTAGAGCCTGTAGACGTGATCCATTATGAAGCGGATCTGAAATTCAAGGAGCGTCGAGCGTCCCAACAGCGGATGAATGACCAACCCTTCAAGTCCTCAACGAATGAATGGATCCAAGTTAAAAGGACTTGTTTGACCCTTGAGGAACGTATCCAAAAGTACCGCGCACTGCTGGCGCACATGCGAATTCTTGTGCAAAAGACATAAAAGATGCAGAAGAAGGACATAGCCAAGAAACAACCAAGGCTGCATCAAACTTGGAGGCCAAAGTCCAAGACGGCGTCCGAAAAGATCAAAAATTGCGGGTCACTTCAATCTGACCCTCCAAGCCGTGGGTCACTTCAATCTGACCCTCCCAGCCGCGAAGTCACTTAAATCTGACCCTCCAAGCCGCGGGTCACTCCAATCTAACCCTCCCAGCCACGGGTCACTTCAATCTGACCCTCCAAGCCACGGGTCACTCCAATCTGACCGTCCCAGACATGGGTCACTTCAATCTGACCCTTCAAGTCATGGGTCACTTTAATCTGACCCTCCAAACTGTAGGTCACTCAAGTCTGACCCGCGCCAGGACCAAGATAGGAGACACTTTGCACCCGTTTTTCTGATTCCGTCGAGTCTCGCTCCTGCTATGATTGGTCCAATACTTCCATGGAAGCCTCACGGTAGTGTAGACTTGTTCAAAAGCAAGAAGCCAATGGTGGATTGTCTGGGTCCTTTGCACAAAGATCGAGTCAAAGTTTTGATCAAAGAGCGCTTGGGTCCGGTGACAGAACCCCAAGCAACTACTCAAGCTGGGGGTCACACACGCCCTCGCAACAAGTCAGAGCCTTTCTATAATGGGAAAACTCCTGTAACTGGCCGCCTCGGACTACAAGTTAGTATCCAAGAGCCTGTTAAGGTCACACGTTCATGAAAGCGTGGCTCTAAACGTGTAACTCTTGAGAACGCCATCAAGGCAGCAGGTCCTCAGAAGAAAACGTATTCGTCAGATGATGACGTTATACCTGAGGAGTCATGCCAACACACGATAGGTTGCTCCGATCTTCGGACCGATGAGTTGTACTATCGGGCTGGGGGTACGAGCAGACCTCGAAAAAGAGATTCCCGAGAGATGGACTTTCATCATCCGTGTACCAGGATAATCAGGGCAGTGTTATTAGCATGTAGCTGCCCCAAAATCGCCTCACAGAGGGTCTCGGTATTTGAGAGGATCTCTAACAGAATGACTAAGTCCAGACCGAAATGCTTCCATAAGAAACGATCAACCGAACTTCTAGAAGTCACTGTTAATATGGCCGATAAGGGAAAATTGACTCGACCTTCTAGCTCCGACCCCCTTGTATCGCATCGTCTGACTCGACTACGCGTAGGGACCACTAGACATAGGGACTATTAGAGAATGTAGTGGGCATTATCCTCGGATGATGAAGCATCAGATGCTAACTCTGCAGTCGCTTCTGACAATACGGTGTCCAGCCCAGGATAATCCCGTGAGGCGTTCACGACCAACACCGAACAAATAGCCAAAATCATCGAGGATGCCTTGACTAAGAAAAAAGATAACTTTACGTTCGAAATGGAAATGGCTATGCTGTGGATGAGGGAAGAACATGACCAACAGATTCGAGCCTTATCGAATCAGATAGGTGAATCCAGTCGTCGCAATAATGTTAGCCAAGCAACTAGAAATTCAGATGTGGATGAATACATCAATCCTGATGGCCCTCCCATTGACCAAAATGTTTGGGGTGGCCCCACTGAGAAAAATGATGCCGGGGTGGTCCTACTGAGAATAACAACACCGGGGTGGTCCCACCAATGATGACAACACTGGGGTGGCCCTATTGTTCCTCCTCAAAATCGACCAAGGAATGATACGAGTGAGGATGAAAAGATGAAAGATCTCGAGAGCAAAATCAACGCTCTGATGTCTGCTCGAGAGGTAAAAAGGACCGGCATTCCACGTCCTTACCCAAGAGAGTGGGATTCGATACCGTATCCGGCAAAGTTCAACCTGATCAACTTCACGCCATTTGATGGAAAGGGTTCCCCCACTCAGCATCTAATCTACTTCAAGTCTCACTTGGGTGTGATTTCTGGGAATGAATCCCTGATGGTCCAGTCATTCGTCGGCACCCTTCACGGGCCCACATTCGATTGGTACCGCCGTCTCAAGCCTAGAAGTATCAACAACTAGGAAGACCTGGAGAGCCTGTTCCTCGCTCACTTCTTTGATGATGATGCCGAGGTGTCAATCAGGACACTCTTTGATGAGAAACAGGAAGACGATGAGACGGTCGAAGACTTCCTCAAGCGCTTTTA
>NC_033794.1:85845376-85846395 GCF_001876935.1 Asparagus officinalis | reverse complement strand
GGGACTCGCCGCCGCCAGAGGAGGAGGAGGACAAGTACTCTTCGTACTTGGCCTGATCGAACTCAATTTCTAGGGACTCCACGGTCGTCCCGACAGCAACCTCATCAAATTGAGCCACCACCATTTCGTTCGATGAAACAGCTTCTCCCACTGTGGTAGCTATCTTCTGTATAGTGTAAATTTGATTTCCCGAAAACAGGGAGTTTTGTTTGTATTAATAAGAAAGCTTATTAGAAACTAATAATCAAATGGTTACAACAGAAGCAGAGGGAATGCCCTCTTTGTTTTGTGTGGGGACTTTAGGTGGCTATAGGACGCTTCGCTCGATGCTCGGGTCGAGTCTGCTTCCCTTGGACCGTTCGATCGAGGTTGCTGGAGAGCTTCAGTTCGCAGTAGAAGCTCGAATCGATGGGGTTCGGGTCTGCTTAGTTCGCCGGCGATCAGAGCTCAGAACTAAGCAGTGATGCTGTAATGCAAGGATCTGCTAACAGTTTGGTCTCAATTACTTTTCTCCAAGTTTTGCGACCTCTCCTCCAGTGTGCTGGAAGGGGCTTTTAAATGGAAGAAGGACAGCTTGACTTATCCTTGAATTATGGGATGTGACCATACGTGGTTCGGGGACGTCCTGCTGTTCTTCGTACTGCCAGCGGTCCTTCGAAGTGCTGTACTCTGTATCACGTTTTGTAAGAGTGGGAAAGCCCCTCCTCGTATGCGTGACAGCGGCTGTCAGATGCTTGCGTGGATCTGACCAACCACCGAGCGCCGGCGGCTCTCGTCCCCTCATTTGGGACAACTGAGGTGAGCCGTATTTATGAGGGTGCAGGCTGTTTTGACACCTGTCTGCTCATTCATACCGTAGGCGGCTTGTTCGGCGGGCCTGGAGTGCCGTGCCTTCTCTCTTCAGGTCAGGAGAGGCGGGAAAGCGTGTTCCTGGTACTCGAGTGGGTTTGAACAGTTCGCCGAACGCCGGCGGATTCGTCTCCCGACTTAGATAGCCGATGTGAGTCGCATTTATAACT
>NC_033794.1:85837194-85844170 GCF_001876935.1 Asparagus officinalis | reverse complement strand
ATGTGCAGTAAAGGCTGCGGGGTTGAAAGAGTTCGAATCTCGCGAGTTCGACGGCGATCCGGGCCCGTGAAACTGAGAGAATATGCTAGGCAGTGCAAAAGTTATGCAAAGAGCATTGTCGTCGACCGTCGGTTTGGGAGTCGCGAGAGCTGGTGGTATCACTAACTAGATTGAATAATGCAATTAACTTATGTTGTCAACGCTCTTCTGTAGCCGGGCGAGATTTCTTAAATAGAGGAGAGATGGCGTGGCCACTGCTATGAATGCTATGGGCGATGTGAGCCATGTCCTGGTTGAGAGTACGTCTTATCAGTTTGTCCTTCTGCAATATGAAATGGTCATTCGAGGGATTGTGATTTATTGTCATATGCAAGCATAGGAATGGGGAAGCCGGCCTCCTCGTAAGCATGTGAGCAACAGGCTGTCAAGATTACTACACCGAAGTGGGTCTGACCAACACACCGAGAGCGCGAGCACGGTGCCGTCTCAGCGCCCTTTTGCTTGGACAAAGTGAGGTGCGGTCGCATTTATGAGGGTGCAGGTTGATTTGGCGTTTGTCTAACGCACCTTGTAGCTGTGGGCCGGCTATTTCGGCGGGCGCTGGAGCACACGGTTCTTCTCTCTGCGTCGAGAGAGGTGAAAAGGCTGGTTCGCTGGTACTGGCGAGTGTGGCTTTTGGACAGCTGCGCCGGGTGCTGTGGATGCTGGCTCTTGACTCAGACAGCCGAGGTGAGTGGCCGCTTGACGGTCTTAGGGGTACTGTGCCCCTCTCCCGTTGATTTGTGGGATTTGAGCGCACTGATGTAACTGTTGCCGCATACTCCAAGTGGGCTAGTTGACAGTGAGGGCTGGCGAGTCCTGCAGCTTGGGTCTGCAAGAGCGAGCTTGGGACTGGCAGGAGCAGACTTTCAGGTCCTGCAGGCGAGCTTGCAGGCGAGCTGAGTGCCTGCAGCAAGCTTGTGCTGCACGGCAGACTGCGGTCTGGGCAGGGCCGAGGCTCGAGTGTGCAGGCGAGCTTGTGAGCTGGCAGGCAAACTTGGGTCTGCAGATCGAGCTTGCAGGCGAAGCTGGGTGCTGCAGCGAGCTGCCAGAGAAGTGTGCAGGCAGACTTGGGTCTTGAATCCGTGCAGGCGAAATTGCGAGCCGCAGGCGAGCATCTTGAGGCATGGATGCGAAAATAGGCGTAATTTTAAATCGTAAGTCGGAATTGGAAGCGAATTAATATATGAAAATCGGGGTCGCTATCCGACGAGATGGAGGCCATCCAAACGCAAGGCCAAAGGCTTCGGTTCACATTGCCTTCGTTTGCCATAATTCGCTTCCGGGTTTTGGGAGATATCTGTGTTTTCCCGCTTTTATCAGTGTTTTCCACCGCTTTTTTTCTATTTCGCCAGAGGTTTAAAGCAGTTTTGTTTTGAAGAATGATAAGGATTTAAAGGTAATTTTATTGGCCTACAAAAGCCCGCCTCCAAAGTTTTTAGAACGTGGCTGAATCGCAGGCCGGCATGGGGTCTGGAACACTTTGGATATGAAAGAAGCCTGTAAAGGATCGCCTGCTTCACATAAATCCTTGAAGCACAAAGAGCGGGTGTCTACTCCTTCTCACTCCTTATCCGAGTCATCTAGAGGATCATCATCTTCGGGCCATAACCCAAGAGACAAGAGGTTTGATGACCTCCAAAGTCAACTCGATGCATTGAAGCTCCAGGAGCATGCGAACAAGCTGGGGGTTGTCAAACCGTATCCAATTGAATGAGATGCGGTCTCCTACCCGGCAAAGTTCGAGCCGCTGGACCTCCTGCAGTTCAATGGAAAGGGTTCTCCTACCCATCACATCTACTACTTCCAGGCGCAAACTGGACACATAGTGGGAAACGATCCCATTATGACTCGACTGTTCATTGGTACCCTCAAGGGGGTCGCTTTTGAATGGTTTCGCAGATTGGAGCCTGGGTCCATCACCTGCTGGAAGGACATGGAAAGGCTCTTCGTGGCCAGATTCTTCGACGATAACACAGAAGTATCTATGGCCACCCTGCTAACTGTGAAGCAGAGGAAGACAGAGTCTGTAAGCAACTTTGTCAAGAGATTCAGAAACCGATCGTTGCATTCCCGCGATAGAGTTTCCGAGGCCATGCTCATCGAGATGTGCTGGAACAATCTCTCCATCAGCGTTCTGTCCAATATGGGCACTGTTGAAGCTCTCTCGTGGAAAGACTTACTTCGCCAAGCAGAACAAGTCGAGAGCATGCTCAAGCATATGGGTGACGAAGACCCGCATGAATTTCGAGGGGATGATGACCAAGATGCCTTGGTAGTGGAGACCATTCCCTCATATCCTCCAAATTTCCCCCGTTGATCCTCTTCAACAGGACGGCGGGCCCACATAGTCGCTCTAATCGCGACAATCTTGTCAAGTTAACACTACACCTCTGACAATCTCCCGTCGATCCTCTTCAATAGGACGACGGGCCTACAAAGCTATCACGTTAACAATCACCTCTGATAGTTCTTCGACACTCCAACTGGTGCATGAGTTTAAACTGCTCCCTTAACACTCCGACAAGTACACGAGTATAAACTGCTTCTTCTGATCCTCCAACTGGTATAAGAGGTTAAACTATTCCCCACACTTCCACTTCTTGAGCCAGGTTCCCAGTACGGGCGAACCGCTCAAATCAGGCGAGCCTAACAGTTTAGGCGAGCCCATCTTCTTGAGCCAGGTTCCCAGTTATGGCGAACCGCTCAAAACATGCGATCCTGATAGTTTAGGCGAGCTCCGCTTCTTGAGCCAGGTTTCCGGTTATGGCGAACCGCTCAAAACAGGAGAGCCTAACAGTTTAGGCGAGCTCATCTCTTTGAGCCAGGTTCCTAGTTTCGGCGAACCACTCAAATCAGGCGAGCCAAACGGTTTAGGCGAGCCCCACTTCTTGAGCCAGGTTTCCATTTATGGTGAAGGCGAGACTAGCAGTTCAGGCGGGCTGCATCAAACTCCCACTTGGTCAAACCTTCAGATAGTTAGGACTAAAGCCACAATCCCTCGCCAATCCTCTTCAATAGGATGGTGGGACCCCCACTATCATGTTAACGGTCACCTCTGACGAATCAACTTACCAGTCCTCTTTAATAGGATGGTAGGTCCATAGAGTTGCTCAAATCGCAATAAACTCCCACTGTCATGTTAACACTACACCTCTGACAAAATCAACTTACCAATCCTCTTCAAAAGGATGGTAGGTCCTCAAAGTCGCTCCGATCGCAGCAATTCCTATCATGTTAACGATTACCTCTGATAGCCGACACCGTCATTCCCGCAAATGACGTTGTCCGATCAGTCGTCATACTCATACGTCCCTGAACGATTTGATTCTCCCAGCACCGTCTTTCCCATAAAAGGCGTTGTTGTTTGATAGTGGCCTACTATGCGATGTGCTGCTATTTCAGGGTTCGTCTTTGCCCCAAGAGAAGACAAATCAGGGTTCATCTTTATCTTTGCCCTAAGAGAAGATAAGCTTCCCCCCTTTACTCCAACGGGTATACGAGTATAAACCGTTCCCTTTACTCCAACTGGTATACGAGTATAAACTGCCCCCTTATACTCCAACGGGTATACGAGTATAAACTGTTCCCTTTACTCCAACTGGTATACGAGTATAAACTGCCCCCTTATACTCCTACTGGTGCAAGAGTATAAACTGCTCCTTTCCTCCAACCGGTGCACGAGGCTAAACTGCTCCTTCACTCCAACTAGTGCATGAGTCTAAACTGCTCCTACTCTCCGACTGGTATACGAGGTTAAACTGCTCCCTACTCTCTTAATCCAAACACCTCGAAAGGCTAAGGATAGAGGAGAAATTTTAGCATTGAGCCTAAGAGAAACTCCTCGACAACTTACCATGCTAAGGACAAGAGCATGGCTAGTCCAACTCAAACGGCAGTTGGTAAAGACAAATCAAGTCCGTTAATAGCTGAGGGTTTGCTCAAAATCCTAGAAGGCAATCATCAGCTGCGAGTGAAGAGATCAACTTCACCGAGATCGTTGGAGGGCTCCTCACTCCATCTGAGCAGGGATCACTTTACAGGTCTTCATATCCAAAGTGTTCCAGACCCCATGCGGCCTAATTCAGGTCTAAAAACTTTGGAGGGGGTTTTGTAGGCAATAAAAATTACCTTTAAATCCTTATCAGAGAAGTTCAAAACAAAACTGTTAAAACCTCGTCCGAAATAGCAAAAAGGGGGAAAACACTGATAAAAGGGGGAAAACGCAGATATCTCCCAAACCGTAAGGAATTTGGCAAAACGAAGGAAGTGAACCGAAGCCTTTGGCTTGGTTCGGATGGCTCCATCTCGTCGAGATAGGCGATTTTCATATATAATTCGTCCAATTCCGACTTACGATTTAAAAGTTACGGCCTATTCTTCGATCCATGCTCAAGAGCTCGCCTGCGGCTCGAATTTCGCCTGCACGATCAAGACCCAAGTCTGCCTGCAGTCCCAAACTCGCCTGCAGACTCAGCTCGCCTGCAAGCTCGCCTGTAGACCCAAGTCTGCCTGCAGTCCTAAGCTCGCCTGCAGACCCAAGCTGCAGACTCGCCAGCTCACTGTCAACTGCCCACTTGGAGTATGGGAACAGTTACATCAGTGGTCAAATCCCACAAATCAAGGGAGAGGGCACAATACTCCAGGCCCGTCAGATGGCCGTCCACAGTACGAATGAGCGGACAGGCGCCGAAACAGCCTGCACCCTCATAAATGCGGCTCACCTCAGTTGTCCAGGTGAAGGGACGAGAGCCGCCAACGCTCGGTGGTTGGTCAGATCCACGCAAGCATCTGACAGCCGTTGTCACGCATACGAGGAGGGGCTTTCCCACTCCTATGTAGCGTGATGCAGAGCACAGCTCTTCGAATGAGAGCCACCGGCGCTCGGTGTTTGGTCAGACCCACTCGAGTATCTGACAGCCGTTGTCACATGTACGAGGAGGGGCTTTCCCATTCCTATGTGATATGACATAAATCACAATCCCTCGAATGACCATTCATATTGCAGAAGGACGATAAGACGTCTCTCAACAGTACATGGTCACATCCCATGATTCAAGGAGCGGCCACGCCATCTCTCCTCTATTTAAGAATCTCGACCGGCTACAGGAAAGAGGTTGACACATAGTTAATTGATTAATTCAATCAGTTAGTGGAACCACCAGCTCTCGACTCCCAACCGAGTCGACGACAAGCTCTTTGCATAACTTTTGCACTGTAGCATATTCTCCTAGTTTCAGGCCCTGATCGCCGTCGAACTCGGAGATTCGAACTCTATCAACCCGAGCCTTTACTGCATACTGAAGCTCGCCAGCAACTTCGATCGGATTGTCCAAGGGAAGCAGACTCGGCACGAGCACCGAGCGAAGCGTCCTATCGCCACCGAAGAACCCACGTTAAACAAAGAGGGCATTCCCTCTGCTTCTGTTGTAAACATTTGATTTGTTAGTTTGTAATAAGCTTTCTTATAAATACAAACGAAACTCCTTTCTTCGGAAGAATCAAATTTTCACCCTACAGGATGCACATTACTTTGAAAATATTTTTCGTTACAAGACCAGAATAAACAATACAGGCCCTAGCTCTAATAATTCAGATCCTAGTTCTAATCAAGGTTAATCAGAAGAATCTAAAATCGATCGGGTAATGAGGTCCTGCAACTAGCAATCAGACTAATCATCCAAGTAACGAGGTCATACTACTAGCCATTGTATAACAGGTCACTGATCACATCTCACACAGAGTCAACGCTCATGTTATCGGATAACTGACTGTTCACAAATCCTCTACGTGCATCTAATCCCGCTACGCATGTGGCCTAGAGGACTGCACGCAATCCGTTTCTGCCTGGTCCGAACTTCAAACAGAACTCGGGTGACGAAATAAATTCCCACTGACCAAAGTGATGTACACACTTCACTTTAGCCCTACAAACCAACCCCGGTGGCGACACCAACCACGGGAGCGAGACTGGAAGATACATCAACAGTCTTATCCGACCACATGAACATTAACTTCCCCATCCCAGCTCTCTTGTTTTTCTAAGCTAACATATACACAAGTTTCTAAGTCTTAAACAGGACACACCAGGCCACACTAGTCATAAATTTCTAACGGTTCTCAAGCATAACAAAGAGTAATAAATACAACTAATCATATACAACAAGATCATAGCATATCACATAATTAAAATTAAGAAACATAAATCATGAAAAATTCATAATAATCCTTTTTTTCTAAAATAAATCCTTTAAAATTATTTATAAATGTTCTAAAATAATTCCTTTTATAAAACTTTCTTAAATTATTGAAATTATTCTAAATTGATACTTATTCTAAAATAAATTCTTTTAAATTATTTATAATTATTCTAAAATAATTCTTTTGTCAAATAAATTCTATTAATTTATTATAATTACTCTAAAAGTATTTTTCACCAAAATAGTAATTATCTTAAATTGATTATTTTGTCATTAAATTCTTTAAAATCATAAATTAATCTAAAATAATTTTATTTATTTTATTTTTATAGTATCTATTATCATAATATTATTTTTAATATCATTCGTCAAATAAATCCGTGCAGGTCATTACAGTATATGTATTACAACATGAATGATCATACGTTATTGTCCACAGTCCGTTACGTCCACAACAGATCTATATGTTATAGTTCTCAGTTCAATATGTTCACGACAGTTCTTAACGAGTAATTATTCGGGTAACGAGTTCGTATGCATAATTAATCTGTGATCAATCTAAAATTGTACTGAGTAAGAATAAGGATCTTGCAAGCAACTAATTAATTCAGAGCGGATCTAAGAATTGAATGACAAGTCAAGAGAGTATCAGGATCTTGCCTCAGTTCGTTGAACGTATCGACGTTGACACGCGAGTCCGCGGGTCTGAAGAGCGTCGGTCAGAGGAAGAGGGAGCT
>NC_033794.1:85802119-85836194 GCF_001876935.1 Asparagus officinalis | reverse complement strand
CGAAAAGTTGTAACTCAAGATGACAATTATCTCATTAATGAAGAAAGCTACGGTTTTTCCCGCGAACAGGCATGGGCCGAGCCACCCTGAGGTGGCTCGGTTTCGGCCGAGCCCCTCAGGGTGTTTGGGTTCCGTCGTTTTGTCCGGTCTCGTGGTTGATTCGGACTCTGATTTATTGATCTAATTTGGCAGTAGATCCGATTCCTGATTTGGCAGTAAATCCACTTTTGAGTTCGAGTCCGAAACTGATTTTGATTCGATCGTGATTCGTCCGAGTCTGCCCTTGGTTGGATGACTCGTTGACTCTTCGAACCCTTGTCTTGATTCCGCATGCGAGTGGATTTATTCCGTTGTTTGCGTGCGATTCGTTAACCTCGTCGCCTCGTTGGTTCGTCGGTTTGTGCCGAGCTGTGCTAAGGGACCTATAAGCAATTTTATATGCCTACAGATACCCCCTCCAAAGTATTTCAGCCTCGTTCTTTTATAGAAGAGTCTGGAATACTTTGGATATGATTGTCCCAACCTTCAGTCGGTGTAACGGAACCTTGGAATGGCTTCTGTTCTTAAATCCTTCAATTCTCTAGGCTATTCGGTGCTTTGTCGAATGTCTGTAAGAATTCCAGTGCTGCATTAATTGTCTGACCATTGTCGGAATTTTAAACTTGAAGTCGATTCCTGATTTTCTAATCTTTAGCTGACCATCGATTGTTGGCGTCGAGTTTTTATTTGCGACGCGTTGTCCGGCGTAGTTTTATTGAGTTATCCTTAAGAATATTTAGAAAAATATTCTCCAGGAACTTCTCAACCAAAATTAGGGAACAGTTTATACTCATATACCTTATTGGAGTATTTTCTGTGCCCAAATGAGCTGAACCGGCTTGATAATGAGCCAAAAAAGCAGTAATTAGGCTCAAAAAAAATTTTGATCCTCCCGAATATGTGGGAGAGGCAAGAATAAACCAAGGACTGAACCCTCGGTCGATTTGAAGTCGTTTCGATGCTCGATTCAGCTTTAATTTGGATTCTGGTTCAAATCAGGTCTGGTCCGGTTCAACTTGATCTGGTCCGGTTCAACTAGGCTTGGTTCAACATTATAAAAGAGGGTTCTTTTTCCTCCCCTTTTCCTCCTCTAGGGCCGGCCACCCCTATGCCCTAATTTTTGCTTTTCTCTTCCTTCTTGCATCCTTTCTCCCTCAAAATTTCATAAATACCCTAGATCCATCCTTCCTTTGGATCTTAGACTGAAAAATCCCTCAAAAATCTCCAAATAAAAATTTCTCTCAGGCCCCTCGAGCACGTGGTCTGAGCCTCTTTCAAGATTTGATTTTTGTCGGATCTTCGAGCTTTCCCTCAGGTAAATCCTCTATAAATTTAGCATATTTCCTGCTTAATTTAATTTATGAACTTATGGGATCGCATGTGAGGGTTAGGATTATGATTTGGCGCCTCGAGCTCCTCTTTCAGGGGGTAGAATTGCAATAAAAAGAGGAACTTTTTTTTTCTGGATCTAATCCCTTAATTTATTTTGCAGGTCACCATGTCTCGTACTGCGAGGGGTCAATCCTCTACCGCGTCGGCTGATGGCGCGCCTCCCTCTCATGCCGGTGAGCTATTTTTTTGAAATTTACAAATTAGTCCATTTTTTCTTGGAAATTTGCAAATTGGTCCTTTTTACTCCACGTTGTGTTTTGTTTGGTCAAAACCATACCTCAAAATAAAGGGGGCGTTTTGACGCTGTATTGTGTCTTATATGGCAGGGATATATTGTCGATATACCCTATCTTATGAATGCACAATATGGCCAAATCGTCTCACCCTTTATAAGGCAATGAATTTATCTTAGTGCGTAATGTGGCCAAATCATCTCACCCCTTTATAAGGCAATGAATCTATCTTACCCATTCGTAAGATGAGTTCAATTTCCTTTTATAACTGGAATTAACAAACGTTTCATTGCTTGTTTTCAGTTGAGCATCCTTCCGGAGCCTTTTCATCTCATGCGGTGAACGGACGTCGTGGGGATGCTTTATCTTCGATTTCCACCAGGCAGGCTATCGGTCCACTTCCCCGGTTGAGTCCCGAAATCATCCTAATATCCGACGATGAAGGGGAAGAGGATCCCATTGCTGCAATTATGTCTGACCAAGAATCTGTCTTCCTGGTCTCCGAATCCTTGCAGGACATCCTCCAAAAAGTAGAGAAGGTTATACAACAAACGCTCACCGCCATTAGTTCTGGGCGGGGAAGATCTTATGATTTGCTCCCTTTCATAGCAGATAGTCTTAAAGACATTCAGCATGTAGGTGGCATCCGGCTAGCTGGACGATGTGAGATAAGGTTGACCTGCTTAGAGGAACTCATATATCTTTTGGAAGAGCTAGTAGACTTCGACCCGCATGATGAGGCCACGCCGCTTATGATCGATGCTCAGACTCAGAGGGTGCGAGAGCGTAAAGCCCGAGCGAAACGCATATCGGAGCAAGAAGTCATCGTTGCGAACTTGTACGAACGGCAACGTCGTCTGCAGAGTAAGATGGATGCTTATAACAACATTGCTGATAGGACGGGGATCAGGACTGTCCAAGGGGAGAGGACTCTAAAAGATTTTGAGCTCGAGAGCGCCAGGGTTCAAAATGTTTATAGAGGAGAGCTGGAGATCCTTCACGCGTTGCGCCGAGAAGACGTAACTGCCGACGCTGCCGCCATTCTTGCTTATACCAAGCTTCAGAAGGAAGAAGAGGAGAGGGTTCGAGTGGAACACGCCGAGAAACTTGCCGCTGTTAAGGCTAAGATTGCTTCCTTCAGTTTGTTAGATCTGATTTGAGATGTTTCCTTGTATCTGCACTTGGTTTGATTTTATTTGCTGAATGTTTTGACTTTTGATCTTTTTAGTGGAACTGGTTTTTATCTTTATCTTTATTATGATTCCTCATTCTGTTTGAAATGATTGACCATAATACTTTTAGGATTTTTGGCAAACCCTCAGCCATTAACGGGTTTGATAAGCCTTTACCGATTACCGTTTGAATCGGGCTAGCATGCGGATTGTCTAAACCCGTTCCGCATGTAACGTTGTGCTAAGAGAGTGAATTCTCTGAGACTTTGTGCTATGATGTCGAATACATAGACTTCGCCATTGTTACGGGAATAGGCTACCCGGCGACACGTGTTAGGTGTTGACTTTAGGATTTTTGGCTAACCCCCAGCCATCAACGGATTTGATTAGCCTTTACCGACTACCGTTTGAGTCGGGCTAGCATGCGGATTGTCTAAATCTGTTCTGCATGTCACGTTGTGCTAAGAGAGTGAATTCTCTGAGACTTTCGTGCTATGATGTTGAATACATAGACTTTACCATTCGTTACGGGAATAGGTTACCCGGCGACACGTGTTAGGTGTTGACTTCAGGATTTTTGGCGAACCCCCAGCCCTCAACGGATTTAATTAGCCTTTACCGACTACGTTTGAGTCGGGATAGCATGCGGATTGTCTAGATCCGTTCCGCATGTGACGTTGTGCTAAGAGAGTTAACGCTCTTAGTGCTACGATATTGAATACGTAGACTTCGTCTTTCTCACGGGAATAGACTACCCAGCAACGCGTGTTAGGCGTTGACTTTAGGATTTTTGGCTAACCCCCAGCCTTCAACGGGTTTGATAAGCCTTTACCGACTACCGTTTGAATCGGGCTAGCATGCGAATTGTCTAGATCCGTTTCGCATGTAACGTTGTGCTGAGAGAGTGAATTCTCTCGGACTTTGCTGCTACGACTTCGAATACGTAGACTTCGCCATTGTTATGGGAATAGGCTGCCCAGCAACGTGTTTTAGACGCTGACTTATCCCTACTTAGGCTTCAGGATAAAATACCCCAGAATCAAACTCTGGTGTCTTTTTCTACGGAGAAAGACTAAACCGGCGACGCGTGTTAGGCATCGACATATCCTTTCTTAGGGTTCAGGATGAAATTCCCCATGCGTGTGAGGCATGGATTTTGGTGTTATTAATAACCACCTGCCACAATGTTGAATATGTGAACGGGTGTTCTTTTTAACGGTTAAGAACTAACCGGCAGCACGGGTTAAGCGCAGACTTATCCTGGCTTAGGTTTCAGGATAGAATACCCCAGAATTGAACTCTGGTGTCTTTTTCTACGGAAAAAGACTAAGTCGGCAGCGCGTGTTAGGCGCAGACTTATCCCTGCTTAGGATTCAGGATAATCTTCCTAGGATGAATCCTAGATTGATAAATTTTGAAAAAGATCAATACGGGAAAGGAAGAATTTTATATTCTATTTCCCGGTCTTCTTTTAGGGTGAAGGCAAACCCGAAAACAAGGAAGGAAGAATTTTATATTCTATTCCTTGATTCTGGAAAGGAAGAATTTTATATTCTATTTCCAATGCAAAAGAAACTAGAAGTGGGATCTCCACTCATTTAGATAAACTTGCCTTTTATAGGATTAGTTATCTAAACTGAAAAAAGAGTTCTTCGTTTATCGAAGTGAAACCTCAACTTCGGTTATAGCCATGAGAGGGCTTAACCAAAGAGAAGAAGAAGGGAGTTCTTTCGTTTATCGAAAGGGGACTCCGAAATGAAAGTGGACCTCTTGTTCATGGGAAGAGTCAAGAGGGCCAGAAAGACTTTTTTGGTGGACCCACTGTCAATTGAAATTGATTAGTGAGGGATTTTGGTGGTGAAAAAAAAAATTGGGTTATCCTCTAGAATATTAAATGTAATATTCTTCGAGGAACTTCTTGGTGAATGGGTTATCCTGAATATACTAGGGATAGTACTTTTTCAGAAACTTCCCATTTATTGGCATTAATTGCCTGGTACCTTCCTGAGTAATCAGGCGATATGCACCGTTTGAGTAGACTGTGTCTATCACAAACGGTCCTTCCCATTTGGGTTCGAATTTACCTTTCTTCTTGGAATTGAGGATTATCGGTCGGCGGGCAGCGAGGACCAGATCTCCTTCCTTGAAGCTTTTTTGTCGGACTCTTTTGTTGAAAGCCCGAGATATTCTGGCTTGATAGAACTCGATGTGTTGTTGAGCCTCCAAGCGCTTTTCATCCAACCTCTCGAGTTCTTCGAGACGCTTTTGATGCTGTTCCTCTGTCGTCATCTCCGTCGCGAGGGCGATCCGAAGGGATGGGATTTGGATCTCCAATGGTAGCACAGCTTCACATCCGTATACTAACGAATACGGGGTGGCCCCTGTAGGTGTGCGTATGGTGGTGCGATAAGCCCAGAGTGCTTCACCGAGTTTATCGTCCCAGTCTCGTTTATTGGTCTTCACAAGCTTTGATAAAATCTTAATGATCGTCTTGTTAAAAGCCTCAGCTAGTCCGTTTGCGGCGGGATAATAAGCTGTTGATGAAACATCTTCGATTTTAAACTTGTCACAAAATCTGATGAAGGCGTTGCTTATGAACTGCGGACCGTTATCATGAATGATCCGTCTTGGCACGCCGTGTCGGTATATGACATGATGCTTGATGAAATTGATGACGTTGTTCGTCTTCACTTCTCTAAGTAGAATTGCTTCAGCCCACTTTGAGAAGTAATCTGTGATTGCGAGGATGAATCGATCACCTTTGACTGAAGGGGGAAAAATAGGACCAACAATGTCCATACCCCATGTCTCGAACGGCCAAGACGTGGTTGACGTGTGTAACTGCTCTGGCGGCTGATGCATATAATTTGCATGTATCTGACAAGCGTGACATTCTCGTGCATATTCGATTGCATCTCGAACCATCGTTGGCCAGAAATATCCCATTCTCCTGATGCGATCATATAGTTTAGGGCCAGGCTGATGCGCACCACATTCTCCTTCGTGCGCTTCCTTAAGAACTTCTTCTGCCTCTTCGTTCGAAAGGCATCGGAGTAATAAACCATCGTACCCTCTACGGTATAACGTATGGGTCTCGGCATTATAGAAGAATCTTGGTGCTCTTCGGCGGATTGATTCTCTTTCTTTTACATCCTCTGGCAAAATACCATATTGGACGTAATCAATGATAGGAAAACGCCAATCTCGGGACTCAGACCCAATTTGAGTTGAATTCACTTCCTTGGCATTTATGTCTCCATCATTTTCTTCTTTAATATCCATATTGTATATGGGTATGCAGAGCTGATGTGTCCTTACTGTAACTAATAGCTCGGTTTCGGGAGGCTGCGCGAGTGATACCGCTAGTGCTGCCAGCGCATCCGCATAAGCGTTCTGAAGACGGGGGATGTATTCAATATAGAATTCTTCAAAAGAATCTGCCATTTTAATGGCCTCCTGGTGGTACGGTATCAGGTCTTGGTTCCTGACTTCATACTTTCCACGGACTTGGTTGACTATCAATTGAGAATCCCCAAAAGCTTCGAGATATTCGACCCCCAGCTCTTTGGCGAAACTGAGTCCAATGAGAAGCGCGTTGTACTCGGCTACGTTATTGGAACATGGACTAGTCAGTGAATAAGCTCGAGGCATCACATGCTTCCCCGGGGATATTAGGATAACCCCAACCCTGGAGGAAACTGTAGAACCTCCCGGGGTTATTACCCTATTAACTGCCCTTGAAGCACCATCGAAATATAATTGCCATACTTGTTGGTGCGACGTAGTGTTAACTTTGTGGGTTTCGTCCGGCAAGTCATCATATACTTCTGCCGTATCTGTGGTCGGGTTTGCCGCCAAAAGATCGCGAATCGCTTGTCCTTTGATTGACTTCTGTTGTTTGAAGTGCAAATCATATTGGGACAAGAGAAGGGCCCATTTTGCTAACCGCCAATTCATAGAGGCTGGTTGCGTCATAAACACTCGTACTGGGTTAACATTGGAAATGACGTAAATCGTCTGTCCAACCAAGTAATGCCGCATCTTCTGCATCGCGAATACCAATGCGAGGCATTCTTTCTCTATCATCGGATATCGAGACTCGGTACCTATCAAGGTCCGGCTTAGGTAATAAACTGTCTGTTCGTGACCGTTATCATCGTCTTGTGCTAGTAAAGCACTTATCGAGTGGTTCATCGCCTTGATGTAAATCAAGAACGGTTTACCCGATTTTGGTGTAACGAGAACAGGAGGATTCGCCAGATACGTTTTGATATCTTTGAATGCTTTTTGGCAGGCGTCGTCCCAAATTCCCAGAAAGATTTGAGATGAACTGCCGGATGTAAGCTAACCGCCCTTGCAATCCTCTGAGCTCTCTTAGATTTCTAGGAGGTTGTAGTTCGTGTATCGCCTTTACTTTGTCAGGATCAATATGTATACCTTTAGTGGTGACGACGAATCCAAGGAATTTTCCGCTGGACATTCCGAGGAAGGATTTAGTAGGGTTCATCTTCAACTGATGATTTCGCATGAGATCGAATATCGTCTTCAAGTCCTTGATGTGATCTTCTTTGTTGCGGCTTTTTACAACCAAATCATCAACGTAGCACTGAACTGTTTTCCTGAGATGTTCTTGGAAAATTCTAGTCATCGCTCGTTGATACGTGGCGCCTGCATTCTTTAGTCCGAAAGGCATCACGGTGTAGCAAAAGACACCGAGGGGCGTTCTGAACGCTGTATGCTTCTCGTCATCTGGGTGCATCTTGATTTGGTTATATCCCGAAAACCCAACCATGAAAGACATTCTCTCAAATCCGCATGTATTGTCAATAATAACATCCGTGATCGGGAGAGGAAAGTCGTCTTTTGGACATGCCGTATTCAGGTCCCTGAAGTCAATGCAAATCCTGATTTTACCGTTCTTTTACAACCAAATCATCAACGTAGCACTCGACTGTTTTCCTGATTCGATCAATTTCTTAACCTCTGCCTCGATGGCTTCCATTATCTGCGGACGAAACCGTCTTTGCTGTTGCTTGACAGGTTTGGCATCCGGCTTGATATCGAGGCGGTGCATTGCCACATTGGGGTCGAGTCCTGGCATATCTTCATAGTTCCAAGCGAAGACGTCAATATACTCCCTGATGAGAGCAATTAACTCCTCCTTCTCATTTGAGGGAAGACTATCGCTGATGAATATCGGCTTTGGGTTGATCTCGTCGCCCATGTTAACTTGGATTATTTTATCCTCAGTGGGGGGTTCTCTCTGTTCGAACCTATCACCATACTGCATATTCAGATGATGAACCCACGGGTCTTCCCATGTTGGCATTTGATCATCGTCCTCCATTGTAGACGGATCAGCTGTAGCCATGTTTACCATTAGGGCTTTGAATGCCTCCCCTAGACTTGTGTCGGAACCCCCAGCTGAAGAATCAGAAGAGTATCCGTTCTTAGTTTTGTTAGCAATTTGATCAATAATTTGCCAACCACATTCATCATCAGATGAGGAAACATAGCCTAAGCCTCGCCCGTATTTATAATGATCCTCAGGTTTCCCTTTTGGTACATATACCGCTTTGGCTGGAGTACGAGGACCTCGATCGAAGTATAGACCTTCTCCGAGTGTGAAATCGTACCCCTGCTTTTCCATGAGCTTGCGTGCTTCTGGACTATACTTAGATAAATGCCGACCAGGTTTATCATCATCTTCATCTTCGCTTAGGAAATGATCTGGTAATGGAGAGCTTTTTCCTTTACCGTAAATCACTTCTTTTGTGCCTCTTATTTTGTTTGGGATGATCATGGTTGTTCCAAAAGAATGCTGGAGGCGTTCCTTTGTTACATAGGATGATCGAAGCGGCATATACAAATCGGTATTATTGTACAATTCTGTTATCACATCATCAAGAGACAGGGAGTACTCTAAATTATTGTTTATTTCATTAGCGGCAAGTTACCAGTTACAACTGCCATCTGACGATTGATCATCATCAAGATCGATTACAAAGGGTACAATGTCATTTAAAACAAAACCACCATCGTAATCGAATCCGGCTTCGGAATCAGCTTCTCCTCCGCTGTCCGTGCCCTGGACTGATGGTTCTGTATCGGATTCGTTACCATAAAGGAGAGAATCAGTGAAATAATTCTCAAACCCTTTAAATGGTTGTTTATCCGCGACCACCGTCCTGACCCTTCCATCAGTGTCGACATATTTCAGACACTGATGTAGGGTGGAGGGAACTATAACATTACTATGGATCCAAGGCCGACCCAGTAGTAAGTTATATGATGTCTCAGCATCAATCACATAACACGTGACTTCCGTCTTCAAATCACCCATTTGGCACTTTATCCGGATCTTTCCCAAAGGCCTTGACCCGCTGGTGTTAAATCCGTAAATGACTGTGCCCGTAGACGCCAATTTACTGACTGGAATGCCAAGGCTGTGCATAAGGCGAAGCGGCATAATACTCACAGCGGAACCCGGATCCACTTGGATTCGGTTGACTTCGCTGGAGCCAATGTATCCGATGAAGTATAGCGGTCGATCGTGGTTCGAATTCTTCGTCTGCATGTCCTCTTTGCTGAAAGTAATGCAGGGAAGGTTCTTAGTCGCTATATTGCAATGTTGACTCAACAGTTTCGGTTCTTCAGGCACTTGCTTGACTTGAGGCAGGAACACCTCTGAGTTGGCCAAAGCTTCTTGCAAGGCCTCCCTGGTTTCCTTGGACAGTCGCAGCAATTCATATAGCGTTATTCGTGCTGGAATATTGGCTAGTTGAGCCATTATATCGAAGACTTGCGGGGTCTTCGAGCTTTCCGGTTTGTCTTTCCCAATCGGGCGACTGAAACGAGACTGCTTCGGATTCTGCACCTCCTGGGGATTTTTCTCTTTCGGTTTATTCCCCGGCTGTCGTCGAGCCTCTTCGCCTGGTGTAGGACTTGTAATCACTCCCATCTCCGTGAGAGTTTTAGCTGGTCCCCGTTTACTCACCCCCTGCTCACTAGGTGGTGGATAGTTGTAGTGATATTCATTTCCGCTCCGGGTCGCAAAAACTTCTTGTTCTTCTTCGGAGAGCGGGAAAGCTAGGATTCTTTCGTCATCTTCCCCTGGGATAGCAGAGACTCCGCAGCAAGACTTTCCTTTCCCTTTAGACTTCTTCTTGGATGACGACCTGGCCCATTGTTCATCTTCAATCAGATCAGGGTGAACCCAGAGGATTTCGCCGTTTGGGGCTGTGTGTGGCACTAGCCCTTTTTGGCACTGTCCATGTGGGTCATCATTCACCGTCTTCATTCCCACCTTGGTGACGCGTTTCGGTTCAAACCATGTTGTGGGCACCGATCCAAAGCTGATTGACACTGCATTTGGCCCCACATTCTTGGCAGGTTTTGGGGTTATGACGCCTACATCAATTGGCGCTTGGATCTTGTCCTTGAGGTGGTAGCACGACTTGGTAGGGTGATGGACCGCTCTATGGTATGCACAGTACTTCGGATCCGTCACTTTGTTAGCCCCTTCTTAATCCATGATCGCTGGCAGTTGAATTTTGTTGTTCTCCAACAAGTACTTGAAGATGCCGGGAACTTCGTCATCTTTGAAGGAGTACACTTTGGGAAATCTTGGCTCTGAAAACTTCTGTTTCTGAGGCCGTTGTTGCCATTGTGACTGCGATTGTTGTGGCACTCGTTGCTGCTGCTGCTGTTGCTGAGGTTGCAATTGAAAGGTTTGAATAGCATCAACTGCATTAGCATGTGCCTTACCTTTCCCCCTTGGGTTGAAATTCTGTGCTGGAGCATTTGTCGCTTGTTGGCCTCTCTCCGCCTTCTTTCTTCTGAGGAATCGCTCGGCCTGCTCTCCTCGGACCTTCAGATCCTTCCATGTCTTGGACGGTGCTGTCCCCATTGCTTCCAACACGTCCAGCGCGAGGTTGTTGTGGCAAGTTTAGAGAATGAATTCCTCGGTGATCGGGTCCCGGCAGTTCATCGCCTTGTTCCGGAACCTCTTGACGAAGGTGTCCACCAATTCCCCGTCTTTCTGTTTCTCGTCCAGCAACGATCCGATGGATATCTCTGTGTCGTCGTCGAAGAAGTTGGCGAGGAACTTGGTCTCCATGTCGTCCCAGCTATTTATACCAATCGAAGGTGGCTCCGCGAAGAGTGCCGACGAATGACCGCACCATCAGAGGCTCATTACCGGAGATTACTCCCAGGTGTGATTTGAAGTAAATCAAATGCTGAGTGGGTGAACCCATCCCATTAAACGGCGTGAAGTTAATTAGATTGAACTTCGTCGGATATGGGATTGATTCCCACTCTCTTGGGTATGGACAAGGAATGCCTGTCTTTTTTGTCTCTTGAGCGGAAATCAATGTGTTGATTTTGCTCTCGAGATTTTTAATTTTCAAGTTTTCACCTGAGTCTGTGTTGACATTCTCGTTACCACCCCCTGCATTGACGGGAGGATTATTGGCATTATGCGTCTCATTCGCATTTGTGTCCTCATCTTCCAGATTAACCGGGTTACGACGACTTGGTTCGCCCTGCTGGTTCGTCAATGCTTGGATTTGATGGTCATGCATTTCTCTCATGTTTTGCATGGCCATCTGCATTTCGAACTTGAAGGTTTCCTGTTGCTTAGCTAAGGCGTCTTCAAGCATTTTGGCCACTTGCTCCGCACTTATCATAAGTGCCTCGCGGGGTTGTCCCTCGCTGGATACCGTATTGTCTGATGTAACCGCGGAGCCAGCATCAGATTCTTCATCTTCTGAAGGGAGTCTTGTCCGAACCCTACCATAGGTTGCTCGCTTGATGGTTCCGGACTGCAGACGGGTTCTAGGCCGGGATGCTTTCAGAATTGACTCGAGATTATCTCACGCCGATGTCCCTCTGCTGGTCATGTTGGTGGTGACCCTCGGAAATTCTCCCTCTTTAACCACCATTCTTCTTCGTCGGAATCACCTAGGCTTTGGTTTTGGCGTTTCGGTACTAAGTCTTTCGAAAACCGAAACTCGTTCAGGGACCGCCTTGATGCAGCTGCATTCAGACAATACTGCCTGAATGAGTTTGGAACAGGGGCACTGAGTTTCCTGTTCTCGGGGACTCCTTTTCCTGGTTTTATTCGTACCCCCAGCACGATAGTACAACTCGTCTGCTTGACGATCTGAGTAACCTATCGTGTGTTGGCACGACTTCTCAGGTATAACACTATCGTCATCAGACAATAATGTTTCCTTCTGAGGGGGAATTGCTTTCTTAGGGCTTTCGAAAGTCACGCGCCTCGAAACGTGCCTTTTTGAGCGTGAGTTCTCGGCAGGCTCCTGGACTTCAACGCGCAAGTTGGTGCGCGTAGCTGCCCTGGTTTCTTCGTTATGTTGGAGGTGACGACGACCCCCAGCATGCTGCGTCGTCCGAGGCTTCTTCATCGGGCCCAAACGATCTTGAACAGGAGCTTTGCCTCTCTCGTCGGGAATCGGACCGAGGCGCTCCAAAACTGGCTTCTTCTTTCGGGATGACTCTGCATGATCTCCCATAGAAGCTATTGGGATAACCGGCGACTTTGGTTGGTTCACCGGAGGTTGAACTTTGGTTGGAGGCTGCTTCGGCCTCCACACTTGGCGGGTTGATGGCGGCTTCTTGACCACTCTTCCTTTCTTCAATTCCTCGGCCTTCTGCACGAGGATTTTTGCCTGCGCAAGCAATGCGCGGCGTTTGTGAATCCGCTCTTCGAGTGTCGAACGGTTCCGTTTGACCCGGATCCATTCGTTCGTCGGTGGCTTGGAGGAACCGCCATTCTTCAGTTGTTGAGGCTGTTTGCCTCTCCTATTCTTCAGATCCGCGTTGTAGCGGACTCCGTCCGTAGACTCCATCGCCTTAGCGAGTTGTCGCGCAAGGCGCTGACGTCGCCTCTGGCGGGCTCTCTTTGAGAGAGTCACAACACCCTCAACAGTAGAAGCGTTGACAAGAACAGGTTTGACCTCGTTGGAGGTCGGTGGAACTTCACCTGACGCAACTTTGGCGTCAGCTGGGGTGAGAGCGTACAGCGAGATCGGTGGATCCCACTATGGTCGCCAGATTGTTCGCGGTGAAAATTACCTTCATTGAATTCATTGTTATCTTGAATAACTGTTTTTCGGTTATAAAAGATCCGGTCTTTTTTAGATCCGGTTACAACGAAATCAAAGAAAAGAAAAAATTACAACTTTCTCCTTTAGAACAAATCGCGAGCTCCTGTTTTGCGGTCGCTCGCTTGTGTGGGTTCTTTGCCGACGTCGGGGTTAATCCGTGGACCACCGTGCAATCTAGATCCGGTCAGATCTACACGATTCGACGGGTATTATTTCGCGAAGGAAATAATAGCCGGGGGGGATTAGTTCACCAAGGAAATAATCGCCCTTAGTTATCGGGATCAAAGGCCAACTTTGATCCGGAGTGTGATCTCGTGTAGATCTCAGATCTGATCTTTACCTCTCTCGAACTCCTGCCTTTTGTGTCGTGGACGCTCGCCGAGAACCAGATCTGAATCTTCAAGTCCTCAAGTCTTCAAAACTCCAAGCTCGATTTTCAATTTGGCAGAGTAATAGCTCTCAAAGTTCCAACCTCCAAAAATGATCCACCCTTGGCCTATTTATAGGCACCCAGATCTGTGCCTAGGCACAGATCTGGGCTGAGGTGGCTCGGCCACAAGTGGCCGGCCACCCCTGGGTGGCTCGGCTCATGCTGAGCCACCCTGGGGTGGCTCGGTTTCGGCCGAGGAGCCACCCTGAAGTGGCTCGGTTTCGGCCGAGCCCCTCAGGGTGTTTAGGTTCCGTCGTTTTGTCCGGTCTCGTGGTTGATTGGGACTCTGATTTGTTGATCTAATTTGGCAGTAGATCCGATTCCTGATTTGGCAGTAAATCCACTTTTGAGTTCGAGTCCAAAACTGATTTTGATTCTATAGTGATTCGTCCGAGTCTGCCCTTGGTTGGATGACTCGTTGACTCTTCGAATACTTGGCTTGATTCCACACGCGAATGGATGTATTCCATTGCTTGCGTGCGATTCGTCAACCTCGTCGCCTCGTTGGTTCGTCGGTTTGTGCCGAGCTGAGCTAAGAGACCTATAAGCAATTTTATATGCCTACAATATATTGCGATCAAAACGTAACTCCCGATCAAGTAGCTTCATCACCGATTGATCGTCTCATTGACTTGTACGCTTCGTCGACTCACTTCATGCACTTGTCAACGTTAGATAATCCTCCTTGACTCAGATAATGGTGTTCATCATCTTCTCTTTATCTCGAGCTCCGTGTAGAAACCTATAGGCAATTTTTGATGCCTATAGATACCCCCTCCAAAGTGTTTCAGTCTCGTTTTTTTTATAAAAGAGCATGGAATACTTTGGATATGATAGGCCCAACCTTCAGTCGGTATAAAAGGACCTGCAATTGGCTTCCGTTCTTGACTTCTTCGATTTTGAGTCTATTCACTATTTTGTCGAATAACTAAAATTCTTTCGGCACTACGTTTATCGTCTGACCGTTATCGAAGTTTTAAATTAAAACTGGCGTATTGAGTTTTGATCGTAGCTCATGTCGTTGATTCGATATTGAAATGACTATCTTTTTTAGAGATTTGTATCTGAATTATGATTGAACTCCCTGGGATTATCCTTTGTATCAGAGTTGATCTGAGCCTTGTTTTGGTGAGATTTGATGACGTGTTGACTACGCGTTGACTAGCATTGAACGCGTTGACCGGCGTTAACATTCATCATAATGCATTGACCGGTGTTGACCTTCATCGCAATGTGTTGACCGACATTGATTTTGATTGTAACACGTTGACCTTCATGGCAACACATTAACCGATGTTGACTTTCATTGAAACACGTTGACCAGCATTGATCCAAGGCTATGCATTGACCAGTGTTGACCGTTGGCTACGCTTCAACTAGCATTGACCTTCATTACAACGTGTTGATCGGCGTTGACTTACGGCTACGTGTTGACCAGTATTGACCCTTGGCTACGCATTGATCGGCGTTGACCCAAGGCTACGCTTTGACTAGCGTTGACCTTCATTGCAACACGTTGACTGACGTTAACCCATTATTACAACGCGTTAATCGGCGTTAACCTTCATTGCAACGCGTTGACCGGCGTTGACCCAAGGCTACGCTTTGATTGCCATAAACACAGTTTATACTCATACGTCAACTGGAGTCTACACAGTTTAGGCTCTTAAGGCGTTGGAGCGAGGAGGACTAGTTTATACTCGTATATTCCTGGGAGTTTCGAAAATCAGTTTAACCTCATATACCCGTTGGAGGTTTAAGGAGATGCACTTCATACTCATATACTCATCAGAGTGTGAATACGGGCTTCGAATACGCCGTAATGCCTAATTACGGGCGAATATGAACCAAATACAGCATTTTAAATACGTAGGACCCTATTTTGGCTCGGGACAGAATTTGGAGCTCGGGACAAAATTTTGAACTCGGGACAGAATTCTAAACTCGGGAAAAAATTTTGAACTCAGGACAGAATTCTAAACTCGGGACAAAATCTTGAGCTCGAGACAGAATTCTGAACTCGGGAAAGAATCTTGAGCTCGGGACAGAATTCTAAACTCGGGATAGAATTTTGAGCTCGTGACAAAATTCTAAACTCGGGACAGTCTCGGCTTGGTTGAGACAGTCTCAGCCAAGCAAGAGAGAGAGGGGGTTCATGAGAGAGAAAAAGGAGAGAGAAAAAGAGGGGGGCCGGTCTAGGGTATGGGTTTAGGCTTTTGTACAAGAGGTAGGTGTACTTATTTTGTCCAAGGGACTTTTCCAACTTCCCTCCCCAAACCGTGAGTCCTCTTCCCCTCCTTCTTCTTTCTTTCTCAAACTCTCTTCCTCCTCAAACTCTTTCTTTTAGAACTCCTCCAAACCCACAACATCCAAACCCAAGCTTCTCCACTCCAAGGACTCTAAAAGCTTCAAACTCTTTGCCTTTAAATCCCCTCATATTTGGCCAAAAAGCATCCCCAAGATTTAGGGGTTTTAGCATTGGGTTCTTCTTCTTCTTCAAGCTTGAATTCTAGGTAATCTTCTCCACAACTTGTATGTTTAATTTTGTTTCAAGAACTCATGGGTTTAAATGTAAAGATTAGAACTTTGATTTGTAAGTTCATGAGTTTTGATATGGGTGTATCTTCTCTTTGGAACTTATCGATCCTTATGTGAGCTTGAGGAAGATGATTCTCATGGTAACTTGAGAATAGAGGTGTAAAATAACATAGTGGAACGTAGGTTGAAGTGTGGAATGAGACGGTGAATCGAAGAATCGAAGCATCCGATTTTTAGCCCGTGAGTCGACTCATACATGTATATGAGTCGACTCATCTGGTTGAGTCGACTCATACCTGTCATGAGTCGACTCACGAAACCCAACCGTTTTGTCAAAAGTTTCTGACGAGTCGACTCACCTCATCATGAGTCGACTCACTTGGCATGAATCGACTCATACATGTTTATGAGTCGACTCATGAACGGTTTCCTGGTTCGTTTGGGTTTCTGTTTGCATGAATTCTTGTGGGGTTTGGGCTTAGTTATTTACCACTTTGCCATTCACGTTGTTACACCTATATAAGGGATTGTTTTAGGGTTTTAAAACAAGGAGAAAGCAATCAAGAGAGATTAGATTGTATTTGAGAATTAAAAGAGATTGTCCTTCAATTCTAGTGAGATTGTGAGAGATTGTAAACTATTTTATTCTCATAATCTAAAGAAGGTATTTTCCTTCACCACCACTAAATTGTTCTTGTTATTTTCTTCTCAACCCACCTTTGATAATTCCGCGATCAAAGATGCTCGCACGGCGACTCGTATCAAGTTAGTATCAGAACGATCAGATCCTATGAAGGGGGCATTCTGTGTATGGTCCTGACTCGATCTTAATACAAGAAGCTAGGTGAGATCCTTATTTTATTAGAAGGAGTCTAGAAATTAAGGAAGAAGAAGATGACTAAAGGAGATAGTTTAGCGAGGCTAGATGCATTGGAGAAACAGATAGAGATAATGAGTTCGACTCTCACACGGTTCGTCAATATCTTCTAAGAAAAGGACAAAAAGGAGGAATCTTCTTCGAAAGGCAAGAAGAAACTTATGGAGTCCGATAGAGAAGGAAGAAAAGGACAAAAAGGAGGAATCTTCTTCGAAAGGCAAGAAGAAACTTATGGAGTCCGATAGAGAAGGCGAGGAATCTGATTCTGATAGGGAGGCCTTCGAAAGGCAAGAAGAAACTTATGGAGTCCGATAGAGAAGGCGAGGAATCTGATTCTGATAGGGAGGCCGAGATTGTCAAAACTATTCCGCATTAAGGGGGTAAGGGTTCTTACCAGAATTTGAAGATAGACTTTAAGGTAGAGATTCATGTTTATGATGGGAGTGTCAACGTCAAGAGGCTTGATGATTGAATCGAGCGGATGGAGACGTATTTTACCCTCTACGGATATTCATCCAAAGAGAAGCTTTTATTCACGACTTTGAAGCTTTTGGGGCATGCATTGATATGGTGAAAATCCTATTGCAAGCAAGAACAGAAGGTGGTGTGGTGGAACAAATTCAAGGAGCTACTGATGAAGCAATTCTACCCAGTAGGTTTCCTTGAGGAGCATTTGTATAAGTGGTACGGATTGCGCCAAAGGTTCAACCAGACCATTCAAGAATATACGACGGAGTTCCAGCAGTAGGCGATGGTTCTCAACATCACGATGGAGGAATATTCCATCTTTATGAAGTATATGGCGGGTCTGAATGAATATATATCCGAAAGAAGATGAAGTTGTTCACTGTCGAGTCCATGGCAGAAGCGAGTGTGAAGGCCATTGCCATTGAGGGTAGGCAAAAGAAGGGCAACGAAATGAAGGGAGACTCCAAACAGACGGGAGGCAAGTCTAGTGACTCTCAGCCTAAGGAAGAAAAGACGAAGGGTGATTCGGGGAAGGCATGATTGACATGCAATCACTGCAAATAGACAGGGCACATAGCTGATTGTTGCTGGGAGAAGTATCCTCATCTGAAGCCAAAAAGATTGAAGAAAAAGGAGGAGAAGAAGGCATATGTAGTAGCTCAGGGTCCGAAGGAAGTTCCCGGGATGACAAAACCCAATAGAAGTCTTAACCTTATGGCGGGGAAGAAGACCACGACTAAGGATGAAGACCCGAGAGAGCAGCTCTTTGTTTTGAAATTACAGGTCAAGACTAGTTTGGTTGATGTCATAGTGGATCCAGAGAGCTAGAAGAATTTAATATCTAAGGCCTTGGTTCAGAACCTAGGATTAAAGATGGTTAAACACCTCTCAGTCACCCCGTTCTGTTGCGGTGGCTCTCGAACTGTGAAGTGTCATCTAATGCCATGATCCCGGCAAAACTACAGAAACGGATCACTCTTGTACTCTCCACCGTTATCTGAACGTAGAGTCTTTACTTTTCTACCTGTCTGCAGCTCCACTTTTTTCTTCCACTCCACAAAAATATCCAGGACCTGATGTTTATGCTTCATAGGGTATATCTAATTCCTCCTAGAATAGTCATTAATGAAAGTGACAAAGTAGTTGGCCCCACCAAGAAATGTGTTCTTTGGAGGACCCCAAATATCTATGTGAATGTACTCCAATGTACCTCGGGTGTTGTGAACAGTAGTGCCAAACTTCACTCTAGTCTGTTGGCCTTCTTGTTTTGATGATGATTTACAAACAATTTACTACTAATATTGTTTGTCTAGTATTTGTACATTCCTATATTTTGTAGACAAACAATGTAGTTGGAGGATGGATGGAATAGCGCTTCAACGATCATATCCAAAGGAGGTTGGCGGAATGTCGGATTGAAGCCTATGCAATTCAAAGTTAAAGATCAAGTTAAGGCTTCATCCACATGTGTACCAAGTTGAGCTCAATGAAGATCAAGATCATTGCTTGGGTAACTTTAGTTTAGGTGTTATATTATGTGTGCTAAGTACGTTAAGCTCAATATAATATACACACACGTATATATATACATACATGGTTTTAGGTTTTCATGTTTTGGACATACTTGCAAAATACATGAGTTTTCACAAATAGAAATTCAATTTGAGAAATTCTTTTTCTAACATGTTTGTTTTCATGTTTATAAACATTTCGTAAAGTTTCATCAAGTTTGGAATTGATTTGTTATGTTTAATGGAATTTACAAAATCATGTTTTTCATTCGTGCATGTTCGTGCATGTTTTACAAAATAGATGAGTTTTAATAAATGAGAAGTGATATTCAAGAAATTCTTTCTTTGACATGTTTATATATATGTTTAGAAACTTTTCTCAAAATTTTACTATTTTTAGAGTTGATTTACTGTGCCCAATTGATTTTACAAAATCGTATATGTTAACAGTTTTTTAGAAACTGTAAATTTGTGTTCAAATATTTATTTCTCTCAACTGGGAAAAGCTTTTTCAGAATTTCTTTCTCTGACATGTTATTCTACATGTCTAGAACATTACCACAAAGTTTCATAATTTGTGGAGTTCATTTACTATTTTAAATTGATTTTACAAAATAGCTGCGCACTACTACAGTAATCCCGGTCGACCGGACCGGTCGACTGGAAATGTCTCTGGACGTTTCTCAGCTTTGCATATGCCTCTCGGTCCCGGTCGACCGGACCGGTCGACTGGAAATGTCTCTGGACGTTTCTCAGCTTTGCATATGCCTCTCGGTCGACCGTACCGGACCGTACCGGTCGACCGAAGTACTGTAGCAGCCGACCGTTGCTACAGTAATGGCTAGTTCTGTTTTTTGTTTATTTTAATGTTTTTGAGGTGTTTTTCTTGGTTTTTGGACTTGTTTCATGAGTCTATATATACCCCATGCCCTCATACTTCTAAGGGTACTCAAGAAATGTTTTAAACAAGTTTAAAGAGTTTTAAACAAGGGTTTAAGTGTGTTTTAGTGTTTGTTTGGTTTGAAGATTGTTTTTACAAGTGGAGGAGATCATCTTCTTGTTTGGGCTCCAATCTCCATCTCTCCATCTTGTCATCTATTGGAGAAGTTTTCTAAACTCTATCTAGCTTTACATTTGCTTAGTTATTTGATTATCATTCTTTAAAGCTAGTTTTTATATTGAGTTTAGATTTGATTATATTATCTCTTATTTACACACACCCACTTGAGCTTATTGTATTTGCATACATAGTATATTAGGGTTATGAGAGATTGTAACATTGAGTTTGTGCTTAATTGAGTTCTCATCTATTGTAGAGAACAAATTTATATTTGTTATATTGTGAGTGGTGTAAGGTTGTGACCGAGCACTTGAGGGAGACACGGCTAGGTCCAACACTTAGTGGGTGTAAAGTGGGATTACAATAGTGTGTTATTGTGAAGTTTTCGGTTAGCTAGAAAACCGAGTGTGAGGTGTAAACGTTATTCGGGTGAACGTAGAAACCGGTTGTGATAGTGGATTTCTCCCCGGGAGTGGGGAGCGGAGACGTAGGACGGAAGGTCCGAACTCCGTGATCATATTGTGTGTTTGAATGTGCTTTGGCGTTTATTCTTATTTATGCTCATTGCTCATTTCGCCATTGTCTCATTATTTATATGATCCACTATCTAGTTCATATTGTTTACCCCTTGTGTTAGTTTATATATCCTTGCATATATATATAATTCATCATATAGGATATATCTCATTGATGAACAAGCTTTTGTTAGAATATTTGCTTAATGCCTTTGACTCATCCTTTTCTAACAAATTTGTTCATTTTGATAGTGCTTACAATTTATGGAAATTCATAGAAGCACATCAAGGCAACTTGGAGGAAATCCGACGTAGTTTGGAGGATTGTTCTTCAAGTGAGTGTGGAGCATCATCATGCACACGGCCACTAGGCGATAGCCCTAGTGTGGTAAGCGATTCGGAATCCGATAGTGATATATCCATCAATGAACTCGCTTGTGCATATGATAGATTATCTCATGCCTATACTAAATTGCAAAATAATTTTATTGATCTTAAAAGCAAGCATATTAGTTTAAAATCCGATCATGAGTCGCTAGCTTCCAAACTTGATATTGTTGTTAAAGAGAATGCTATTTTAAAAGAAAACAATGAGTTATTAAGTTTGGAAAATAATAACATGTCTTCATCTATTGCTAGCTTAACTCATGGTAATAATGATGCCATGATAGAAGTAGAAACTATTAGAAATAAGTTTAATTCTTTTAGAAATGATCATGTTTCATCTACTTCTATTTCCAATGCTTGTATGCCTAAAAATGAGTTGGATCATGTTAAAGAACGCATATCATCTTTAGATTCAACCCTTAAAACATGTATTGTTAATCATGATAAGCTTATGAACATGTGTGCTAAGTCTCATGCTACTACACCTAAACATATCACACATCATGCACACATGTATAGCAAAATTTATAAGTGCTCTATTTGTGGTCGTAAAGGCCATTTATCTAAATTTTGCTATGATGCACAAAAATCTAAAAATAGTAATATCAATGCTTCTTGTGCATCTCATAAGGCTTCTTCATCACACACACATGTACATGCACACACTCATAAAGTTCATCACAAGCATGCTCATGTGTATAGATGTGATCATTGTGGTAGATTTGGTCATTTGGCCAAATTTTGTTTTGATTTAAAGAAAGTTTCACATTTGCAAAACAATTTTAAAAAACCATCCATGTTTGTGTTCCTCGTGCACATCCACATGGTCAACATAACCAAATGCATCCTCTTCATTGCACTTATTGCAATCGAATGGGTCATTTGCATAATTATTGCTATGACCGGACCTGTGCACTAAATGCGCCCAAATGGGTTCATAACCCAAGGGCTTTGAGCTTTATTGATAGGGGTCATGTCCCTAAACAATCCGGCACCAAGAATGCTTGGGTGCCAAAATAATTTTTAAACCAAGAATTTTTTAGTGTTTTTATTTTTCTCTTTCTTGGTTTTGAAAAATGCATTTTAAACTTTTATGAAAACAATTCCTTTTATTGGCTAAATTCTTTTGTTTTCATGATCATTGGTTTTGCTTTAATGAGAGATTTGTATTTATATAACCCTCCGGGTTTATTGGGTGTTTATTCCCAAATCATGTTTACCGGATGCTTAAATGATTATATGGGTTGGAACAAGCTCAATAGCTTGATATAATTGTTACCTCTCTTAAAAATTGTGCTTTGATTTGTTGCTTTTGAATTCATTATAATTCACTTATATGATGATATTTATGTGTTTGTGTTAATGGATCATCTATTCGTATTTTATAATGTATTCTATGAGTGGTTTGATCAAGTTATGTAAAGAAAATTTTTCTTTAATTGATCAAACATTGGTTCTTGAATATAAACTTTGATTTAAGATTTATTTTGGTTGATTTGTTTTTATTTGAAAACTTTTTGCATGATTCTCATGTTCCTCTTCTTTTGATTTCATAAATCTATTCTTTTATATGGTTTTTATATTTTTTTTTGTGTTAGTGAGACACTATTTTCATATTGACATTTTTATATGTGTTCTCATTATCTTCATGTATGTGGGTAAATTTTTAGCATATTCATGTATGCTTGCTCACATATATTTTGCCATGATCTTCATTGCATATATTCTATATGGCTTTTTGATAGGGGGAGCAATCCCTATATATATATTCTTTTTATACTCACCTATGCTTATTGATGTGTATAGATGTGTATAGATGTGATCATAAAGTTCATCACAAGCATGCTCATGTGTATAGATGTGATTATTGTGGTAGATGTGAACTAGAAAACCGAGTGTGAGGAGTGACGTTATTCGGTGAGCGTTGAAAACCGACACTGTGAGGTGTAAACGTTATTCGGGTGAGCGTAGAAAACCCGGTTGTGATAGTGGATTTCTCCCCGGGAGTGGGGAGCGGAGACGTAGGACGGAAGGTCCGAACTCCGTGATCATATTGTGTGTTTGAATGTGCTTTGGCGTTTATTCTTATTTATGCTCAATACTCATTTCGCTATTGTCTCATTATTTATATGATCCACTATTTAGTTCATATTGTTTACCCCTTGTGTTAGTTTATATATCCTTGCATATATATATAATTCATCATATAGGATATATCTCATTGTTTATATTGCATATTCTTGCACATAACTCTTTGTATATCTATCTTGCAAGAATATATTTATTAATTAGTTTTAATTGGTATTTAATCGGATTAGATTAGCATAAGACCCTAATCACCCCCCCTCTAGGGTCTAACATAGTCTTCTTTCCAAGTACACAATGCTCACACAGTTCCATCTTGTAGGTCTTAGCACCTTTCAATAGCCCCTGTTTAGCCAATGACTGTAGGGACTTATCTCCTGTGTGTCCAAGTCTCATGTACCATAAAGTGGTAGTGTCCTCCTCTGTAGTGATAGATGCTGCCAGACCCCCTATAACTGTCTTGCCCTTCAAGTAGTATAGGTTGTTTTCCCTGACACCTCGCATCACCATCATAGAGCCCTTCTTGACCTTCACTGTAGCATCCTCTAAGATCACTCGATATCCTGCTGCCTCCAAAGTCCCAAGAGAAATGATGTTCTTCGTCAACTGCGGCACGAACCTCACTTCCTTCAATTCCCTCACTACACCATCATGCATCCTGATCCGGACTGAACCAATACCACCAATAGGGCATACGTGATCATTACCCATAAGCACGACATCCCCTCTTTCCAGCTCCTCAAAGCTAGAAAACCACTCCCTCTTAGGGCAGATGTGATATGTAGCTCCCGAATCCATCATCCACTCCGTGGAATCCGCATAGCAAACCGACGGTAAAGCAGGGCATGAATAGCCTGAAGAATCTGAATCTGAATGCTCACCAATAGCTTTTGCAACATTCACTTCTGAAGCTTGTGCAGCTTTCCCCTTATTCTTTCCGGCTTTTTCTTTCCACTTTGGGCAGTCAATCTTCCAATGTCCTTCTTCTTTACAATGCCGATATTGATTTCTACCAACACTCTTATAGGCACTCCTATTCTTTGACTTTGAGCGCTTGAACTAGCGACGGTTTGGATATCGGTCTCGAACTGCTAATGCATCTCCCGATGCTTTCTCAGAGGGTTCACCATCACTCTTCCTCAACTCATAATTCACCAAAGCAGAGGTCACATCCTTATAGCTAACTGTAGTTCTTCCATTGATCATAGTGAGAACGAACGTACCATAATCATCTTCGGGCAACGAACACAGAAGTAGCATCGCCTTGTCTTCATCCTCAACTATAATATCAACATTGGCCATATCTGAAAGTAGCTTAGTGAAATTGTTGACATGCTCCCTGATGGAAACCCCTCTCTTCATCTTGAACTGGTAAAATCTCTTCTTCAAGTGAAGCCGATTCTCAATGCTCTTCGTAAGATATTTCTCATTGAGTGTTTCCCACATCTTCTTCGCCGACGTCTCGTTCATAACATCATAAATAAGATCCGGCATCAAGCATGACCTAATAACACCACAAGCTCTACTGTTCATCTTTCTCCAAACCTTATCCTCCAACTCAGCGGGTTTCTCTTTTAACTCAAGAGTCTCCTCCAAATTCTGTGCATCCAAAGCATCCATCACCTGACACCTCCACAATCCAAAATTGATCTTGCCATCGAACTTCGGAACATCAATCTTCGTGTTATTGATGCTCAGACTCTGTATCGCCTTTGTTAGAGACGAACCTGACGTGCTTGCATCTCCCATGTTGTCGATCTAGCTCTGATACCAATTGTTGTGCGCGGCGGAAGCTTTCTAGGGCAACACGAACAATAACTAGAACTAAACCACAAACAATATGCAAACCACAATCACAGCAAGAACACACAATTTACGTGGTTCGGCAAGTTGCCTACGTCCACGGGGCAAGGAGGGGGGAGTTCTTTCTACTAGAAATCAAGAGAATACAAATAGGGTTACAAATCTCTCAGACCAAACCCTAAAACAAAGCTCTAGATCTCTCAAAGCTCTCTCACAATTGGATGCAATGATTCTCTCTCTTTGGCTGCTCAAATTCGTCCAACCTCTACCCTAAACAAACAGGTTTAGGTATATATAGAACTTACAAAACGAATCGGGTCGAAAACCTGAAAGCCCAGCCCAAAACAGCGTCGGTCGACCGGACCGGTCGACCGCGATCAATTCCGGTCGACCGGCCCGGTCGACCGACCACCTTCCAGCAGAAACCCAAAAATCCAGAGAGCTCCTCGGTCGACCGCACCGGTCGACCGAAACACCTGCGGTCGACTGGCCCGGTCGACCGACCTCCTTTCTGTCGCACAGTAAGCTTTGTGCACGAATGCGGTCGACCGGACCGGTCGACCGCCGCCTGGTTTGCCTGATTCTTTTTCCTTTCATGCATATATCTTTTTTGTAAATTTTTTGTCATCATCAAAAAGGGGGAGATTGTTGGCCTTCTTGTTTTGATGATGTTTAACAAACAATTTATTACTAATGTTGTTTGTCTAGTGTTTGTGCATTCCTATGTTTTGTAGACAAACAACGTTGTTGGAGGATGGATGGAATAGCGCTTTAACGACGATATCAAATGGAGGTTGGCGGAATGTCGGGTTGAAGCCTTGCAATTCAAAGTTAAAGATCAAGTTCAAGCTTCATCCGCATGTGTACCAAGTTGAGCTACAATGAAGATCAAGATCAAGATTGGGTAATCTAGTTTAGATTTTATATTATGTGTGTTAAGTACCTTAAGCTCAATATCATATACACACACGTATTTGGTTTCTATGTATATATATAGTTATATATATACATGCATGGTTTTAGGTTTTCATGTTTTGGACATACTTGCAAAATACATGAGTTTTCACAAATGGAAATTCAATTTGAGAAATTCTTTTTCTAACATGTTTGTTTTCATGTTTACAAACATTTCTCAAAGTTTCATCAAGTTTGGAATTGATTTGTTATGTTTAATGGAATTTACAAAATCATGTTTTTCGTTCGTGCATGTTTTTACAAAACAGATAAGTTTTCATAAATAGGAAGTGATATTTAAGAAATTCTTTCTTTAACATATTTATCTACATGTTTAGAAATTTTTCTCAAAATTTTACTATTTTTGGAGTTGATTTACTGTGCCCAATTGATTTTACAAAATCGTATATGTTAACAGTTTTTCAGAAACTGTAAATTTGTGTTCAAATATTTATTTCTCTCAACTGGGAAAAGATTTTTCAGAAATTCTTTGTCTGACATGTTATTCTACATGTCTAGAACATTCTCACAAAATTTCATAATTTTTGGAGTTCATTTACTATTTTAAATTGATTTTACAAAGCAGCTGCGCACTGCTACAGTAATCCGGTCGACCGGACCGGTCGACCGGAAATGTCTCTGGACGTTGGTTACTGTAGCTAACGGCTATAATTCCCAGATTTTGATATATCCGTTTTTTTTGTCTTTTTGCTTGGTTTTCTTGGGTTTTTGGGCTTGTTTCATGAGCCTATATATACTCCATGCCCTCATACTTCTAAGGGTACTCAAGAAATGTTTTAAACAAGTTTAAAGAGTTTTAAACAAGGGTTTAAGTGTGTTTTAGTGTTTGTTTGGTTTGAAGATTGTTTTCACAAGTGGAGGAGATCATCTTCTTGTTTGGGCTCCAATCTCCATCTCTCCATCTTGTCATCTATTGGAGAAGTTTTCTAAACTCTATCTAGCTTTACATTTGCTTAGTTATTTGATTATCATTCTTTAAAGCTAGTTTTTATATTGAGTTTAGATTTGATTATATTATCTCATTGTTACACACACCCACTTGAGCTTATTGTATTTGCATACATAGTATATTAGGGTTGTGAGAGATTGTAACATTGAGTTGTGCTTTATTGTGTTCTCATCTATTGTAGAGAACAAATTTATATTTGTTACATTGTGAGTGGTGTAAGGTTTTCGGTGAGCTAGAAAACCGAGTGTGTTGTGAAGTTTTCGGTGAACTAGAAAACCGAGTGTGAGGAGTGAACGTTGTTCGGTGAGCGTTGAAAACCGACATAGTGTGGTTGTAAACGTTATTCGGGTGAGCGTAGAAAACCCGGTTGTGATAGTGGATTTCTCCCCGGGAGTGGGGAGCGGAGACGTAGGACGGAAGGTCCGAACTCCGTGATCATATTGTGTGTTTGAGTGTGCTTTGGCGTTTATTTATACTTATGTTTATATCTCTTGTCGCCATTGTCATTAGCTCATTATTTATATGATCCACTATCTATTTCATATTGTTTACCCCTTGTGTTTGTTTATATATCCTTGCATATATATTTTTCATCATATAGGATATATCTCATTGTTTATATTGCATATTCTTGCACATAACTCTTTGTATATCTATCTTGCAAGAATATATTTATTAATTAGTTTTAATTGGTATTTAATCGGATTAGATTAGCATAAGACCCTAATCACCCCCCCTCTAGGGTCTAACATAGTCTTCTTTCCAAGTACACAATGCTCACACAGTTCCATCTTGTAGGTCTTAGCACCTTTCAATAGCCCCTGTTTAGCCAATGACTGTAGGGACTTATCTCCTGTGTGTCCAAGTCTCATGTACCATAAAGTGGTAGTGTCCTCCTCTGTAGTGATAGATGCTGCCAGACCCCCTATAACTGTCTTGCCCTTCAAGTAGTATAGGTTGTTTTCCCTGACACCTCGCATCACCATCATAGAGCCCTTCTTGACCTTCACTGTAGCATCCTCTAAGATCACTCGATATCCTGCTGCCTCCAAAGTCCCAAGAGAAATGATGTTCTTCGTCAACTATGGCACGAACCTCACTTCCTTCAACTCCTTCACTACACCGTCATGCATCCTAATCCGGACTGAACCAATATCACCAATAGGGCATACGTAGTCATTACCCATAAGCACGACATCTCCTCTTTCTAGCTCCTCAAAGTTAGAAAACCACTCCCTCTTAGGACAGATGTGATATGTAGCTCCCGAATCCATCATCCACTCTGTGGAATCTGCATAGGAAACCGACGGTAATGCAGGGCATGAATAGCCTGAAGAATCTGAATCTGAATGCTCACCAATAGCTTTTGCAACATTCACTTCTGAAGGTTGTGCAGCTTTTTCCTTATTCTTCCCAGCTTTTTCTTTCCACTTTGGGCAGTCAATTTTCCAATGCCCTTCTTCTTTACAATGCCGATATTGATTTCTACCAACACTCTTATAGGCACTCCTATTCTTTGACTTTGAGCGCTTGAACTAGCGACGGTTTGGATATCGGTCTCGAACTGCTAATGCATCTCCCGATGCTTTCTCAGAGGGTTCACCATCACTCTTCCTCAACTCATAATTCACCAAAGCAGAGGTCACATCCTTATAGCTAACTGTAGTTCTTCCATTGATCATAGTAAGAACGAACGTACCATAATCATCCTCGGGCAACGAACATAAAAGTAATATCGCCTTGTCTTCATCCTCAACTATGATGTCCACATTGGTCATATCTGAAAGTAGTTTAGTGAAATTGTTGACATGCTCCCTGATGGAAACTCCTCTCTTCATCTTGAACTGGTAAAACCTCTTCTTCAAGTAAAGCCAATTCTCAATGCTCTTCGTAAGATACTTCTCATTGAGTGTTTTTCAAATCTTCTTCGCCGACGTCTCATTAATAACATCACAAATAAGATCCGGCGTCAAGCATAACCTAATAACACCACAAGATCTACTGTTCATCTTCCTCCAAACCTTGTCCTCCATATCAGCGGGTTTCTCTTTTAACTCAAGAGTCTCCTCTAAATTCTGTGCATCTAAGGTGTCCATCACCTGACACCTCCACAATCCGAAATTGATCTTGTCGTCGAATTTTGGAACATCAATCTTCGTGTTATTGATGCTCAGACTCTGTATCGCCTTCGTAAGAGACGAACCTGATGTGCTTGCATCTCCCATATTGTCGATCTAACTCTTCGAATAGGAATCTTCACCGAATCCTTCGAACAAGCCTGAAGCTCTGATACCAATTGTTGTGCGCGGCGAAAGCTTCAAGGAGCGACACGAACAATCCAAGAGATAAACCACAACCAATAAGCAAATCACAACCACAGCAAGAACAAACGATTTATGTGGTTTGGTAAGTTGCCTACGTCCAGGGGGCAAGGAGAGGGGAGTTCTTACTATTAGAAATCAAGAGAATACAAATAAAGTTACAAATCTCACCGATCAAACCCTAAAACAAAACTCTAGATCTCTCACAAATCTCCCACAAAAGACTACTCAAAATCATCATTGCTTAACCCTAATTAATCAGGTTTAGGGTTATATATCAACTCAGAAACGAACCGGGTCAAAAATCAAGCCCAGCCTAAAATCAGTCTGCGGTCGACCGCGCAGGTCTCGCGGTCGACGCGCGGCCGGTCGACCGGAGACAGGTCGACGACAAACGCGCGAGAGCAGAATTGATTACAGTTATGAGCGGCGGTCGCACCTGTGAGACGGGTCGACTAGATATCTCATCGCAGAGACCAAAAACCCTACAGGGTCCTCCCGTCAGTCAGCACGCGGTGTTTATACACGATCGACCGCCTCATGCTCGCTAGTTCCTAGGTGGCCTTTGTGCACGTTCGCGGACGACCGCGGCGGTCGACCGCCAGTTTGCCTGGCTGATTCTTCTGCTATTTTCTTGTACTCTCTCTCGCCATTTCTTCAAAAACGGCAAGGGATAAATCTACATGATCTAAAGTAGCTTACTTCTTTTTCTGTTACCTCAGATATTACAAGTAAAGATGCCAAAGTAATTGACAGTGCAGAGCCTAACTTATTCATCTCCACCTGGCAGGTTACCTATTTATCTATCTATTTGGCTGTCTTTCAATCTACATGCATGCTATTTATGTATGTATGTATCTATGATTCGAAGTATGTACGTTTATATATAGAGAGATGCATACGCATATAAGCCTATAATGTATATGTCACAAATCTATTTGCATGATCTTAAAATCTTGAATCACAATACAATCATGTGTTTATATGAACTCACTTCTAGAAGACACAGTAGTAGCGTAACCAAGAGATAAGAGGGTAAGGTAAACCAGCCAGCTAGGTTACCACTTTCTGATATTCACCAGCTTGTTAAACACGGTAGCAAATAAACCAAAAGAATAGACTAATATGGATCACTAATACCTGTATTATTTTAAAAGACATTTAATGTATATTTAAAAACTGATTTTAAGATGTTCAAATAATAATGAATATTCCCAAAATGTGGACACAACCACCACTTGCTAGCTTACGTTATTAGAAACTGATCAAAAGAACAGGCACATTAACGTGATTGCTTTCACGACTTCCGATAATAACAAAAAATTGTTGGAAAGTAGGCAGACTAATATGCAGTTAAAACAAAATTTTTTGACCGCCTACATCCTAAGATCTATACGTAGAAGAAGATCGAAGATAAATATTACCTGAAGCGTGCAGATAAATAACGAAGACTTGCGTACTCGTTGAGATGTTGTGCGGCAATTAAAGCGACACCTCTACTAGTATCCACATGAACTTGTTGGAACTCCGCACGCCAGTGTGCTAGCACTTTGAAGACGACGGCCTTTGGAGTTTCTCTCTCTCCCTCACGATTTCAGAAGCACGGTGGGATGATCAAAAAAGGTCCATCCCATGCCCTTTTTTATAGGGCTATGAGGTAGTTTCTCAAACCGTAAAGAGATCGGGATTCCAATCAGATGGTTTCTCAAAATATAATTTGTTCAAATCCAATCATATCTTTAAACCGTGTTTGATCATATCAATTTGATTACTAGGAGGTAGGTTCATTGAACTTGGTCAGTATTTCTTTCAAACATGATTAATCAAATCAATCCTTATCCAATTACCCGATAGCCTCACAACTAATCATATCTCTATATGACTAAATTTATGCGGACTTTCTTAATAATGTTCCAACATGTTCTTGTGTGCGACCCAATAGGTTTACACGATGTTGGCGGTGAGCCAAAATACTTTTTTGGCCCACAAGTCATAAGCGGGCCCTAGCAGGACATTATGACTACCCAAATCATGTAAAGGTCATCTCAGACGAAACCTAGTCCACAATGGACATATGTCGGTCTCTTCATCACTAGATATCTTGATTGAACTCAAGGCAGGAAGCGTGTCAACCTTATACAGTTCAACCTTTAATTTCTCACACCTGAAGTTAGACTGACTTATCAATAGTTGACTCTCAACTAATTAGGCATGGCAATGTACTTTCTCAGTCTATCTTCTTCGAGGGGCCCAGAGGGCATGGCGATGCACTTCCTCGGTCTATCTTCTTCGAGGGGCCCAGAGATATCATACTCTCATTTATATGAGAGGGACAAATTCCATCTTGACCATTCACATCCCTCTGCATGATTCATAGCATACCCGATTGATACCTTTATTATTATCCGTTTAGGGAAAACGTTTGGTAACATCAAAGTATACAATCCTCATGTAGGAAACCGTGATAATCTCAGGTCAAAAGACCGAACATAACCATTGTATGAAACCTACTGATGACACATATAATCCATGCAGTGTTTCATAGCGGGTCAGTCCAGAATCATGTTCACTAACATATACCCATGTGATTGACTTGATATCTCATATCCATGATCCGTGAAACATGATCATCAATCAATCCACATGTTGCCTATAAAATCATTAGTGTCCCAACCAATGACAAAAGACAAAGACTATTTAGAATAACATCATAATCTAATTACAGAGTTTCACGTTCAAGTCACATACTTAATGATCCATAATAAGTGATTTATTCAAGGGACCGAATAACAGATTATTCATAGAAGTTGCATAAACATAAATTAAACACAATCATCTCTATGATTGGTCTCTAGGGCATATCATACTAACAAAAATATATCCTCAGATGGAGATCTTCCTTTCTCAATTCAAAAAATTCAAAACAATTATAAAAACATCCTCAAAATTCCTAACATGCAAATATCAATAAAAATTTCAAACTTTAAAGATAGCCCCATAATTTTTTAGATTTGCAAAAATCAAATTATAAATTTAAAAAATTGTAAAAAACAACAAAAAAACAAATTTTACAAAAACATCTGAAAATGTCAAATAAAAAATAATACAAAAAAAATCTAAGAATTACAAACAACAACCTAAAAATTTAAAATTTATAAAGAACACCTTAAAACTTTCAAAAGTTGCAAACAAGCTCCTTAGAGATTCAAAACTTACAACAAAAGCCTAAAAAATTCAAACTTAAAAATAGTAAATTAAAAATCTAGGGTTATAAATAGCCCCTTGAAAATTTTAAATTTGCAAAAAGCCCTCATACTTACAAAAGTTGCCAAAAACACCCTAAAATTTTAAAAGTTATAAAAAATACCCTAAGAATTTTAGGTCTACGGCCAGTACACTGAATATCTAGGAACTACAAGAAGCATCATAAAAATTTCAAATTTGCAAAAATGCCTAAAAATTTTCAAAACTTGAAAAAACCCCTCAAAACTAGAAATTAAAAAATGCAACTCTTTGTATTGATTTTCTTTTTAGGATGCTTCTTGTAAATCTTAAAATTTTTAGTGTGTTTTTACAAGTTTTTAGGATTAGATTGCTTTTTACAAAATTTTAAAATTTTAGGGGGCTGTTTGTAAGCCTAGATTTTTCAATTTGCTATTTGTAGGTTTCGAATTTTCAAGGAGTTTCTAGTAAATTAAATATTTTATGGTTATTTTGCAAAATTTAAAAGTTTCTAGATGCTTTGTACAAATTCTAAATTTCAAGGGGCTAATTCTAATTCTTAGACATTTAGTGTATTATATTTGGTATGAAGTTTTTAGGGTTTTTTTGTAAATTTTGAATTTTTGAGGTTCTTTTTTGTAATTTAAAAGTTTAAAGGTTTTTGTTATAAATTACAAAATTGTCAAGGGGCTGCACATAATTCCTAAATTTTCAATGTATTATTTGTAGGTTTGAAATAATCATAGAATTTCTTAAAATTTTTGAAATTTTGAGGGTGTTTATTGTAACTTTGGAAGTTTAGGGTGTTCCTACAAATTCTAAAATTCTTAGGGGGTTGTTTGTAATTCATAGATTTTTAGTGTTTTAATTTTTGAGGGTGATTTTTGCAATATTTGAAAGTTTTAGGGTGTTTTTGACAAATTTAAAACTTTTTAATTTATTATTTGTAATTCCTAGGGTTTTAGTTTTTGTTTTGTAAATTTTAATTTTTGTGGGTGTTGTTGGTAATTTTAATATTTCATGGTGTTTTAGGCTAATTCAAAATTTTTCGAGGGCTATGGATATGTTCTTGAAACTTTTCAGAGTTATTTGTAAGTTTTTCAATTTTTTTAATTTTTTAATTTTTGCGGGTGTTTTTGGTAGTTTTAGAATTCTTGGGGAGTTTTTGTAATGTCCTATTTTAAGGGGGATATCTATAATATTTAGATTTTAGGGGTTTTTAGTAAACTTTGAAACTATTTTGGAGTTGTTTATAATTTCACTTGTTGAAATGAATCAAGTCTAAACTTTTTAGCCCTTTTTATCCTACTCCTTTAGTTGGTTAAAGTTTATCTTCATATGTGATTAAACTTTTAATCTTGATAAAATTTTAGCATGATAACAAATATAGTTAAAATTAGTAGAAAGTTTACCATGATAAAGTTTAACCCTTTTATCCTTGTACCAAATAAGCTCTAAGGGCATGTTTGGCAATTGGGAAGTAAATAGAAAGTGGACCCATAATTGGAAAGGGACTTCACCTTTTGATTTTTCTCATTTGACATTTGGAAAGCGAATGAAAAGTGAAGGGTGTTGTAGGCATCTAAAAATACCCATAGGTTCCTGAACGCAGCTCAAGACGGAGAGAAGACGATGAACATCTTCATCCGAGTCAAAAAGGATTATCCGAATGGCTGTCGCGCTTGTCGGTCAGCTCCAAATAGCCGTCACGCTTGTTGGTCAGCTCCAAGTGCCGTAAAGAGCTAACGAGTGCATGAAACAAGTTAGCAAAGCGTACAAGTCAACAAGACAACCAAATACGCAAAACAGCAGGAAATACAAGTCCGGGAAAGTCGGGAAACACCAAAAAGCGAAAAGAAAGCCTGGGAACCCAAGTGGGGTCGCGGGTCGCCACTTGATGACCCACGCACACGCGGGTCACCAAGAGGTGACCCGCGGTCGCGCGGGTCACCACTTAGTGACCCGCGG